>NC_143556.1:30595000-31203750 GCF_054136105.1 Typopeltis vanoorti | reverse complement strand
AGAGACATGTTTGTGTTATGGAAGCAGCCAGAAGGACATCGTCTTGTCTGTTACCTGTGATGGAGTTATAGTGTGGAGTTTCTTCTCAGTTGAATGGATAGTGACTGTCGTTAAAATGTTCAGAAAAATGAAGACAGAACAGTTTATGGTTTGAGGAAATGGAAGCACCAGAGGTTAAGCTGGATCTGTGATGACTTCTGGAAGAATGAGAACTTAGGCTGAGGGTGAGACCAAAGACGTCCGATTGCACTTCAAGAAGTATGACATTTTGGTGATGGAAGAATGAATTAATTCTCCTTTGTTTATTAACATTTAGTGAAATACCTACCCTAGAATGTGGCATTTATATGACTGCCAAATGGGATCAGCAGCATATTGAGATGAAAATTAGGGATTTATGAATGAAACAGAATATTTTCTAGGTTTCTTCGTTATGCGGGAAAAAAGGGAGAAAAAAAAACTTACAGAGATCTAAAGGTTGTAATGCTTAATAATGGAGTGTGTACTTATACATGAAACTGTATTGGGAGTTTCATACTGGGGAATTACTGTTATCGCACTGAATAAGTTAAAGACAGTGACCACGGAAGAATGTTACACTTTTTGACATTCTTAGGCACTATTTTAATGCGTTCTTTTTTTATACCTTACAAGTAATTGAGTTATGTATTTTAATATACTCGTATTAATTTAAAAGAGTCCATTGTTCCACTTATTGTGTTTGTTATTATTATTATTATTCACATAATTGATACACAGTCAAAACAAAATATCATATAAACAAAAATCTGACTTGTGATACAGAACAATTCAAATTCTACCCAAGAGAATCTAAGAATAGTACATCAGGTAGCGTCGTAAAATATGGACTGTTCCAAGTAATGCTGTTTTTTGTAGGTCATATGGGGTCATTTCGCTGATGTTTAATTGCTGTAAATAGTTGGATAGCGTCTTTGAAGTTGCACCAAGTGCACCGATAACTATTGGGATGACTTTGGTATGTTTAAGCCACAGCCGGCCAACATCTATTGCCAGATCACGATATTTAGTCATTTTTTCCAGTTCTTTATTGTTAATGATGTTATCACTGGGTACTGCGATATCAGTAATCCAAATCTGTCGATGTTCGATAATTGTGATGACAGGTCTATTGTATTCTAAATGCCGATCTGTTTGTATTCTAAACTCCCAGAGAATTTTTGCTGTTTCGTTTTCTAATACTGTCTCTATTTTACGCTGCTATCAGTTATCAGAAGTAGGAAAGCCATATTTTTTGCATACATGCCAATGAATTATCTTGGCCACTTGATCATGGCGGTATTTACAGTCAGTTTGAGCTATCTTGCTGCAGGCACTGATTAGATGTTCTACAGTCTCATCTTTCTGATCGCATAATCTGCATTTGCTGTTATTATTGCTGTTCAAAATTTTTGCTTTCATTGCATTAGTTTGTAATGCCTGTTCTTGAGCTGCTAGAATAAATCCTTCTGTTTCTTTTTTAATGTATCGATATTGTAGCCATTGCCACGTCTTATTCGCGTCAATTTTGTTTTCAGCATCTCGAAAAAATTGCCCGTGCAAGGGTTTATTTTTTCAGCGCACTTATCGGTTATTTTGTTGTTCCTTTTTGTAATCGGATTTGTTTCCTGATACTTTTAGAAAGCCCTCTTGTGTAATAGCTTGCCGCATTGGCTCAAAGCTATTGTTGATGTAACTTCTTAAGCTAAATTCTTCTTCTTACACAGTCTGTCTCACTTGCAGTAGACCCCGTCCAACTATTCTCCTCGGTAGGTACAACCGGTCAACATAACTTCGTGGATATAATGCATGATGTATTGTCATTAGTTTTATAGTTTTGCGGTCCAGTTTGTCCAGATCTTCTTTTGTCCAATCTATTATGCCAGCTGTGTATCGGATCACTGGTGTAGCCCAAGAATTCGTTGCTCTAATTGTGTTTAATTCATTTAGGTTTGTTTTCAGAATATTTCTAACCTTTTGATGTATTGTGATGCTGCCTGTTGTTTAACTTTCGAGTGGAGAATGTCAGTGACTTCTAATATTCCTAGGTATTTATAGTGTTCGTCAGCTGAAACTGCTTTTATATATTTCTCTTGATCAAAATTAAAATTGCTAGTGTCATTAATTTTTCCTCGTTTAATAGATAAAATTGCGCATTTATCTAAATCAAATTTCATTTTGATGTCCTGACTAAAAATACGCGCATAATAATCAGAGCCGCGTTCAGAGTTTAGGCAGAGGGTCCTATTCGAGAAGTATATTACAGTCTCCATCAAAAGTCAGTGACACTGAATGAGCAACACAGAATATATAAGATTAATCTTAGAAAGGAATTTTACATAGGTACATGGAATGTCCGGGGTTTACAGATGGGTATACTCTTGAGATTGTCTGTAAAGAGATGGATAGGTATAAAATTAACATCTTGGGAATTACAGAGACCAGATGGAATGGATAAGGTCACTTCAAAAGACAGGATGGTAAGCTAGTTATTTACTCAGGTGGTGACTCCAAACATCATGGGGTAGCTGTGATACTGAAGACAACTCAGGCAAGAAGCTTTCTTGGTTATAACTCCATTAATGATAGGATACTCTCCATTAAACTTAAGGCTCAGCCTACCAATGTATCAATTGTGGTAGTTTATGCACCCCACACGGATAGGCCTGAAGAAGAGAGTGAAGAATTCTATGAAAACTTACAAACTGTTTTGGACTGCCTACCAAGGAGAGACATACTGTACATCTTAGGAGACTTAAATGCAAAAGTGGGAAAGAGTATGAGAGTCAGGCCGGAGTGTGGCATGTTTGGTCTGGGTGAACGTAACACCCATGGTGAAAGACTGTTGGAATTTGCCCGTGCTAACAGATTAGTTATTACCAATACCTGCTTCCAGAAACATCCACGACGGACCTATACTTGGATATCCAAGATTGATAGGTCAAGGCACCAGATTGATTACATCCTGGCTCTCCAGCGGTGGAAGACAAGCATCTCTGATGTGCATACTTGTCCTGGAGCAGATTGTGGTACAGACCATCAGCTGGTAAGAGCTAAAGTAAGACTAAGACTCCGAAAACTTCCAGTCAGGCACATTCTACTAGATTGGATGTTAGAGTAATTCCTAGTGGATTCACAGAAGAAACATCAACTCGGCTGGATGATGTTTTGGAAACCAATGAGGAAATATCACCAGAAATGCTTTGGGAAGGAGTCAAGATGATAATACAGGATACAGCGAAGACGTATCTCGGCCCAATAAGAAAACCAAGAGACCCATGGATATCATATTCAACGTGGGAACTAATCAAAAGAAGGCAGCTGGAAAAACAAAGAGACACAGGGACCGAAGAATACAAGAGATTACATAGAGAAATCAGAAGAGCCATCAAGCAGGACAAGGAAAAGTTCTATACTAATAAATGTGAAGAAATAGAGTTCCAGATGAGAAGGCATAATTATAAAAGGATGTTTTATTTAGTTCGTGACTTAAAGCACAACTTTAAGCCTAAATTGAATGTTATCAAAGACAGGAATGGATCATTATTAACAGAAGAGTTGGAAATCAAAAACAGATGGAAAGAATACTGAGGAACTGTACAGTAGAGTGGATAAAGAAAATGTTGAGTCCTCCCACCAAGAAAATTTTGATTTGGAACCTCCTCCACTTAGGCATGAAGTTGAAAGAGCAGCAGTTAAGCAGCTCAACAGCAATAAGGCCCCAGGTGCAGATGAAATCCCAGCAGAGTTAATTAAGGCCACAGGGGATGGATGGATAAGAGTGTTTATAGATTGATTACAAGGATATGGGAGACAGGATCATAGCCTAGAGACTGGAAGAAGTCAGTTTTCATACCACTACACAGGAAAGGTGATATGAAGGCGTGCAAGAATTATAGAACTATTAGTTTGATATCTTATGCAAGCAAAATTTTATTAATGATCATGCTAAATAAGATTGGGGCCAAAGTTTAGGCAGAGATGTCCGAGGAACAAGCAGGTTTTAGGAAAAGTAGGGGCACCAGAGATCAGATCCTTTGCCTTAGACAGATCATAGAAAAATATAAAGAATTCAGACTTCCTCTGGTAATGTGTTTCTTAGACTACTCTAAAGCTTTTGACTGTGTTGAGCATGTGAAACAGTGGGAACTAATGAAAAGAATGGGTTTTCCTCAATACACTATCAGGTTGATAGCCAACTTGTATAAGGAGCAAGAAGCCACAATAAGAACAGGTGTTGGATTGACTGACTGGCTTCAAGTTGGAAAAGGAATTAGACAAGGATGTTTACTTTCTCCTCACTTGTTTAGTATATATGCAGAGGACATCATGCGTGAAGCACTGGATGAGCTGAGGGCAGGAATTACAATAGGAGGTAGATTGATCAGTAATCTGAGGTACGCTGATGATACAGTATTCCTTTGTAATGACATGGAAGAACTAGGACTAATTCTCGACATAATTAAGAAGATCAGTTACAACAGAGGACTTCAACTAAATCCTAGCAGGACAAGGATTTGGTTCTCAAAGGAAATACAAACAGGGAAGTGATTAAGAAACAAGTTTACCTTAATGGAAAAAGAATTGAGGAAGTCAACAAATTTGAGTACCTGGGATCCATTATAATGTGAAGAATTGCTGTTCAGAAGATGTCAGAAAAAGGTTAGGAATGGCTAAAACAACAGTCAGCGATCTGTCTAAAATCTGGAAGGATGGATCTATCTCCATGGGAACAAAGTTGAGGATTTTGGATGCAATTGTTTTTCCAACAGCGACTTATGGATGCGAGATTTGGAACCTAAAGAAGTCAGATAAGAAACGGATATCTGCTTTTGAGATGTGGTGTTACAGAAGGCTGTTGAGGATATCATACACTGAAAGGCGTACAAATGAATGGGTGTTAGAAAAGATCAGTAGAACTTTAAGCCTCCTTAAGCATATTGACAGAAGAAAGTTAAAATATTTTGGACACATAGAAAGGATGGAAGGAGGACTTCTCAGAACAGTAATAGAAAGTAAAGTTCCTGGAAAAAGAGGCAGGGGTAGACCATCAATGAGATGAATAGATGGCGTGTGTGGAATGACTGATCTTCAGAGAGTTGAGGCTGCCAGAAGGGCAAACAACAGGACTACATGGCGAGGCCTAGTGTGGAACATCATCGAGCATCGGAGTGACCATACGGCATCTGTAGATGCCCAGTGAACATAGACAGACAGAGGACTAAAAATAAGAACTGTGTTCAGTAAAAGTCTATTTGTTGGTCGATTTTCCATATAACTTCAAGTCATCCATATACAACAGATGGAAAATTTTGATATTACATTTAGGAATTTCACATCCGAGTTTTGTTTTCTTCAGAATCATAGACAAATGTATCAAATAAATATTGAAGAGCAATGGTGACAAGGAATCACCTTGGAAATTTTCATGTTTAATGCTAATATCTCTGAATAGTTTATTATTCACTATTAAAGTTGTTTTCCATGATTTCATAGCAGCAGCCAGAAACGAATATATGTTTTTATTAATTCCAAATATTGTAGTGATTTCAGGATCCAGGAGTGTGGGAGGGAATGGAATGCTTTCTTGTAGTCTATCCATGCCATGTTTAAGTTAGTTTTCCGTCTTTTAGAATTTATGAGAATCATTTTATTAATAACGATCTGGTCTTTTATTCCTTTTTGTTCAATCGGATAAATCTGATTATCTGATAAGTAGTGGTATATGGAATTTGCTATGATTGCAGTGAACAGCTTAAGCATAGATGGTAGGTATGTTATTGGACAATAGTTGCTTGGGTCCAGTAAAACACTCCAGTGTTTTAATTTTCTAGCTTGTGAACTGACCATTTCTTTAGTGATAATGACATTTTGCATTTTTTTTGTTTCACTTCTGATCCTATTTCCTTAATCCATGAGGCATCGTTTTTGTGTTCAATAGAATTATCCCAGATTGACTTCCAAAATTTGAGTGTTTCTTCTTTTTCTGGTAAATGATTGTTTGCATTTGTATTTCTCTGAAGAGACTAAAAGAACTGATGTTGATTCTGTGGAAATTGCATATTTTGTACGTATTGGTTTATTCTTGCTTCATATCCTTTAATTTTCTATGCAGTCGCTATAATTGTTTGTTTTAGCTCTTCGGTAACTTCAGCATTGTTTTGTTGGCCAAATTATATGTGTTAATCAGTTTGTTTTTGATGTTATGATTTTTCAGCTCTCCTTCTTTAAAATTTTTAAGTTGCTCAGATCAGCTCGAAGTTTGTTGACTTTTCGTTTCAACCGGATTTTCCATGGTGCAGATTGTTTCATTCTCGGTTTTCGCTCTTGCGGTTTGCAACCAAGCTTCACTGTAATGATATAGGCTGTGCTGTACAAGGGCTGATTTGTTTCCTTTATACTGTTGGTTGTGATGGTTTTTATTACAGCATTCGCGTCTAAAGAGGAGATGTTTTAGCTTAGATTTATGTAAATCTTTTAATGTCGTAATCTTATACGGTCATTTATGGAGTTCATATGTTCCAATATCCCTGACTTCATTTTACACTGCACTTCTGTCAAAACATTCTGAAGTATGTTGTCAGCTTGATGCTTACTGAGTTGAATTCCAAAGTTTGATAGAGCTGCCTCCTGATGATTGCTATTACTGGAGTTGTTGCTTTATTACATAACTCTTGCAGCTCAAGTTCAGTAAATATTTTGTTATGGAAAATGAAATTCTTTTGGTCCATAAGTCTTTGTTCTGTTATTGCAGATTCTAGGAAATTTTGTTTCCCCATTAAATGCATACGCTTTCTGAAACCTCGTTTTTATGGTGTTGATCTGTAAAAACATTTCATGACTTCTCTGTTTTCTTCTACAGTCCATTTTTACGTTTGGTTTCTTTCAGTCGCTTTTCAGCTTTCTGCCCTGATTGCCAAGTAAGGAGAGCTGGGTCCTGTAGCCCACTTGTCGCCTGATGTCCAGGATCCCCAACATCTGACGCAGTCCTTGATGACCCGGGCGTCGACTGATCCGGTACGGATCTCTTCTTACTTTTCACCGTTAAGATGGGGAATGTAACACTGTTAGTCTGGCTCATCAGTTGAGACCTGTCTGACAAGGGTGGCCCTGCTGGCCGCTATGCTACCGCCAGAATTGCTCTCAACATCACTGAAGCACGTAAGCTCCACCGCCACGACAAGACCGTGTTATTTCGGGGATTGGTATTATTAAGAAAGACCTCCTGGAGTCAGAGACTCATCGAGGGAGGCCACATACTACACACAGCAGCTATCATACTTATTCATTCAATTCATTCCCACTGCTTGCACTCACAACATCCAAAGGCAATCAATTCCAATCACTCATCACATTCTGAGAAAAAAATGTAACCCTCATACCCTTCTTGGCGGCATTCATTCGTTCTTATCTTCCACGGATGCCCTCTCGTCCGTGGAAGATAAGAACGAATTTGAAATCCTGTATGACCCTTTCAGAATTTTTTAAGTCTCTGACAAACTAACTCCCTCTTTCATATCACCCATCTTTCTCCAGTTTGCTAGTGTCTGCAGTCTACAAATTCTCAATCCGTCTTCATAATCAGTATTCTACAATCCTGATATCATTTTTAACACTCTCTGTGGACTACAGAGGCTGGTTGATTGACGTAGAAAGGAGGATATGATATTGACATATGAGTTGCGTAGGAGGAGTTACAGGATTAATGTGGACGAAATATTTAGATGAATAATGTAAGCAAAACTAGAGGTCAGTCATGGAAATAAAATAAGAGTGTGCTCAGGAAGGGCATGAGGGCTAGGCGTTTTGCTTGGAGAGTTGTGAATGAGTGGAACAGCTTGTCAGAGTCAGTTGTGTCTACTTTGCCGGTGATTGGAGGTGATATACATAATCGTAATAGTAATATAATAACATTCGAATAAAATCTGGTTTTTATTTTATTTTATTTTAATACAAGTGGTATGTTGAAAGGCTACACTCACTTGGAAACGCACTGAACTCTGAATAATTATTATGATTTTTTACTGATTTATGTTTTTACTGATATGCATTTTTATTGGTTATCTTAACAATTATGAAAAAAATTCTCTTAAAAATATTTAGCATCAGCATGTATTTATAACACAATTTGCCTAATTTACATGACTTAATTCATATAATAGTTGATATAAATTACCAAATTTATACAAGCTTTAATGTGTTTTTTGGTGATCCATATATTTATCATATTTTGCAGACTCATGAAATCTGGAATAAAAAACTCAATTATTTAATTCTAGTCCTTTTTACTTTTATGGATTGATGTAAAAGCTTTATTGTTATAAGGTTTACATATTTTCATTGGCAACCAATAGAATATTAAGTGATACTAAATGCATAAAATATGTGTTCAATTCAGACATATCCATTCTTCGTGACCCAGACGCTTCCGGATACTTTGAAGAAGAATTACGCAGGGTTTGAATTTAATTTGACTTCAACAATTGCGCAGCATTTTGGATTTAAGTAAGTGCAGAGTAAGAATTTGCTTTTTATGATATTCTGTGTGTAATGAGTAATACACTGTTCTGTATTGAACTATAACTTTTATTTAAAAAGAAGCAATTGTATTGTTCATTAGAATTCCCCAATTTCGGAAATGAATGACACCACCACCCAAAATTGCAGTTTTCTTTGAAATCAGGCCCCCATATTCGAAAAGGTTAGATATCATTCATTGTAGTATGGCATTATATAAACATAATAATTTATTATTTTTATTTTTAGGTAAATATCTCTTTGGTGAATAAAAGGCGTTAGCAAATTTATTTATTTTACTTAAAAGTCGATATAGACTTCTGTTTTTACTTTTTTTAAGCGAGAATATAACTTTTATATGTACTACTCCGACATTTAATTTTTTATAGTCTTTTTTTTTAAGGGTAGCATTTTACATTTTAACAGTGAAGAACAAATTGTGAAGTTTCGAAATAAATTTAAAATTAAAATCAGCTTTTAAATTTAACAAAATAATATTTTGTCGCTATCGACTTTGTCATCGTGATGTTATTAATATTTTTTGTAGTTTGGAAATTATACCAACACCAGACGGGCAGTGGGGTCAAAAAGAAGGCGAAAACTGGACAGGTTTGGTGGGAATGGTACATAGAGAGGTAAGAAATAAATGTAACTTTTAATTTAAGTATATACAGAAATAAAAGTTGAAATTATGTCAACGAAATAAAATTTCTATAATGATTTCTGATGAGTCAATTTTAGACCGTCTTACAGGACAACGATAACGCCACCTAACGGACCAATCAAATTCTATTTTACAGGATGCTGATATGGCAACTACCTGTTTCAGCATGACGTACGAGCGTGAAGCAGCTATTGACTATACTTATCCTCATCATCTCGATCCTGTGAGCTTTGTTACTAGAAAACCGTCAGAGTACTCGAAAGCATTTATCATCTTCCGATCCTTCCAACTAGAAGTAAGAGCTTACTATGTGACTGAAAGATGAATTTTAGATTTGAATTGGACTTAATATATCAAAATGAGAACTGAATAAATAATACGAATAAGAATAAAATTAATACAAAATATTTACGAATTTTTTAAAAAATATTCTATTTTTGTCTAGTCTGTAGTTACTCATCTGCTGCCAAAGGCAAAATGTCACCAGAACTTCTTTGTACCGATGCCGATAAGCAAGGATTGCATAGTAAGGAATTCTGAGAACATTGTTATTGTTATTTGGAATTACGATAGAAGCAGCTGTCGATAGGACGCAAGTGCATTATGCTTGTAAATCGCGTGTGTTTGGTCAGTTTGCTTGTTTTGCATGATGAAAAATCAAAGTTTCGGGAAGGATAAACGCTTTCATTTCTCCGTAAGAGACTAACTAATTGATCTTTATTGAAAATACCTTATAATTGTCTCTTGTCTCTGTTTTGTTCCTATATTAAAATTTCTCAGATCAAAAAATGTCGGAAGGGTGGAATAACTTCATTAGAAAGGTCCATCATGTACAGAATTGGGGATGGGAAGTTAAAGTTCAAGACATTAAATGCTTGCAAGGTACCCCCCCCCCTACTGAAGTTAAATTACTCAAAATTTTCACCAGCTGTAACACTTGCAAACTAATTTTGTGTGTGTGTGTGTGCGTGTGTGTGTGTGTGTGTGTGTGTGTGTGTGTGTGTGTGTGTGAAGAGGAAGGGAGACATAATGTAATACCATATTTGGGAAGAAGTAGGACTTTCATGAGAAAAGTATGGTAGGTACGGAAGGTATTCACCAGACTTTCCTGAGGCCCAGAATATCGATCTTCTCCACTGGTTGGAATTTATCAGACACTCCGTCATTCTGTTGTACTACATCAGTCATCCCAGTCCACCTTGTTACCCCTTGATGGACGATGTCTTCAGTATCAATAAATTCCTTCACATCCTGATATAATCTTCATGGATTTTCCTGACCTTCTTTAAAAATAAAAAAAGCTTAAGCGGTACGTGATAACAGTTACGAGATGTGAAAAATAAGGTACAGTGGCAGAAATCTCTCTAATGGAACGACAAAACTTGGGGGTTTTGTATTCTATTTATGATTTCTTTTAATGGAAAGTTTTCAACATTAGTACTACAATAATGCTATAAGTCATTACATGAGAAATATATAATAAGAGCAGATATTTGCGTGTGATTGTTTTAATTCAGTGTTGACAAATGATCCTACTCAGACAAGAAAATGAGTTATTAACTTCTCGTTTACTAGAAGAAAAACAAGCTTACAAAAGTTTGATAAAAACTTGAATATATTAAATACTAATATGCTATGTAATACGTTTTATAGCTGGATAGATGTTTAAATCGATTATGTTTCTCTCATTTTAGATAAAACGGAAACCAATTTAATACAATTATTGTTTTCATCTTTAGGGTACAAAATACAAATAGCAGCCGTCTTCAGAATGTGCTTGCAATACAAATAAAGATTGTAGTCAATATTCTGGAAGCTGTTGTTTTCCACTATTATTATTATTCCTACTATTTCTTCAGAAGGAATTTTTTATGGTGCTACGGCAAAGATGAAAGCTAGTATAGAAAATCTCTCACTCCAACACACTGACATAATGATCAGTTTTGATGTCTCCTCCTTATTCACTAATGTCCCACTTAAAGATACTTTGGACCTCATCCAAGCCAAATTTCCTCCTATGTCAGCCCTATTTCAGTTCACCATGACGCAGGCTATTTCGTTTGGCAGGGAAAATTCTATAAACAAATAGAGGGGACAGCTATGGGTTCTCCACTCTCTCCACTTCTGGCCAACTTCTTTATGGAGACCTCTGAAGAAAAAGCCTTAAACTCTGCTCCACTTAAACCTGCTGTTTGGCTACTCTATGTAGATGATACGTTCGCCATTTGGCCGCATGACTTGGACACATCCCACAACTTCTTATCACACTTAAACAATCAACACCCCAGGATCCAGTTTACCTTGGAAAAAGAAAAACAATAACAATCTCCCTTTCCTAGACACTCTAATTACACGCCAGCCTGATGGATGCCTAGCTTTCTCTGATTACAGAAAACCTACACATACAGGTAGATACATTCACCAGCAATCCCCCCCCCCCCCAACAATATGGGATTATAAAAACCTTATGTAACAGGACAAAATTAATCAGTTCAGATAACAATGCCCTTACCACTAAACTTAACCAATTCTTAACACCTTCGTAGCCAATGACTACAACCCCCATAAAATCCAAAAAATATTAAAACCAATTAACTTCAATCTCCCCCCCCCTCCCCTCCATAACAGGGACTATTCTAAATCTATCACCATTCCTTATATTCCGGGTAATCCTGAAAAGCTAACAATAATCCTAAAAAAATATGACTTCACAACTTGTTATAAACCATATAAAGCATCTCTTATCCGCTCCCCCAAGGACCTGCCACTTCCCCTAGACCTACCTGGAGTATACCAGGTCCCTTGTAGTTGCAAACTGTCTTACTACTGCCAAACAGGCAAAACAGCTAATATCAGGATATCCGAACTTAAGGAATATATCCGTTTCCACCAATACAGCCACTCAGGACTTGCTGACTATGCTTTGGACCCCCGCCACAAAATACGCTGGAAGAAAGCTACCTTACTACACCACAGCTAGTATAAATATGAGAGATTATTCCTGGAATCAGCCTCAGCGCTAAAAAAACTCCCCAAACCTCAACAAATGGGGATTCATCAGACTGCCCCAAATATGGGAAGTTTGTATTCTTAGAACATCAGCCCAAAGCCAAGACTACTACTCAATTTAGCCCACGGTGGCGCCCTTTAGGACTCTAGGACCGACTTCGGTTGTTGTCTTCAGCCATATTTGTTCAGTGTTAGTGCCTGCATGCACATATCATTAATTTTGTGTTCCCTGATGATGGTAATGTAACATTATCGAAATATAGGAAGTTTAAATTAAAGTTTTTTAATTAATATAACAGTATACGTTGTCTTTCTCTAAAAATTGACAGTTGTCTGTCTATTGGTTGGACTGTTTGGAATAAATTCCTTGGAAACTATGGAGAGAATATATAGCAAATGTTCCTATTTGGGATTCAAACCACTTAGGGAATGGCCTTTCTTCAGACTGAACTCTGATTATTCTAAATTTCACTTCAAATTTGCAAAATTATTATTTTGTTTTTCGATGCATGGTTTTTTCGTATACTTATCTAGGCCTTTCGCTTCAACGTGCCTGTAATATTGATTATAACATTATTCGTGTATGAAACTGCATTCTAAAGCACAGCTGCCGGTAGTATTATGAACATTAGAGGCGCTTCCAATGACACACACACTACTAACAGCGTTGAGTTCGCTCCTCTTAGAAATAAGAGAGGAAATTATTTCTCTGCTGTTGGTTTTCAATCATTTTTAAAAAGGAGGTCATCAGCTATCGGAGAATATAGGCCAGTAATATCTGTTGTAGATTATCTTGTGTGTCTGTATCTTTTGTAGGTTATTTTGCTTCGTTAGCAAAGGAGGCCTTACAAAATAATATTACTTACCATTTTACTGAAGCATTTCCATCATTTAATTATTAGTGTTAGTTTTAAGGAGATTTATTACTTTTAGAATCGTAAAGTGATAGAGGAAAAGAATGATTCCAGGTTTAAAAAAGGATGAATGTTGTCGTAATAGCAGTGTTGTATAATGACTATAGAAGAATAGAGTGATTATGTATAAGTATATGAACCGAATCTGCAGCCATGTTTGGCTTATCCAGTGCAGACAAGGTATTTACTGTCATTAGTATCATAACGAACGTTCGACTAATTTTGTAAATTAAAAATAGCCTGGTTGAAAACAAAATAAAAAAAATACAAAGAATCTTTATAGATGTCCTAAATGAAAATTCATTAAATGATATCTTACCCTGACAGAGGGATTGCTTTGTTAAACAAATTACAATAAAAAAATCCTGTACGCCTTTCTTTATTTCCCTAGCTCATTCAGCCCTGACTATTACAATTGGAAATGGCGAGGACTACTCCATCCGTAACCATCGCCGAAAACTGAGCCCATGGCTAATAATGATTTCAGAGGTAGTGGGGGGGGAGAGAGATTTCAACTGGAAATCTTACGACTGATTTTATTAGAGATACTAAATGTTATTAAAATTCTCTTTATCCAGAGTACATAGTTATTACTTTGTATCATTTCAAATGTCATGTTGTGCCCTTTCAAATGGTAGGATTTAAATGGAAATATCTCAAAGAATATTCGTGAATTTATTAAAATCTGTCAACACAGAATCAACTCATTATAAGTATTCATTCATTTAGATTAATGTAATCGATACTTGTCATAGGCATTAAAAAGATTGTAAAAAAAAATTTTTTTTTTTTTAAATAATAATTTAACTAATTTTAATAAAAAGATACTGATTTGCAAAAATATAATTTAAAATTGGCTTATGCCTCTTGGCACCAGCTCTGAGCTTAACTTTAAATACTCAAATTTTGTTTTGCCTAATTTTACTCGAAATATAGGCAAAATACTCTCATAAAATCAAAATTGAGATGCTGCAAAAAATTCTATTATAGATTCTACCGTCTCATTCATTCCATTCCAATTCCATTCACCCAGAATTGAATTATTACTATCGTTATTTTAAATTCTGCTAGCAAAAATATTACAAATTTAGTCCAACTATAACATGAACTGAATTGAGCAGGCAAATTTTCGAGTGCATCGTAAATATCCAATTGCACTGAATTCCAACAAACAAGAGCGGAGTTATTGGTTTTGTTTAATTCGCCTGCAAATATTATAATGGTGATAAAATTGTGATGCTTCAGCAAATTTTTTATGGATTACAAATATCGAACTTTAATAGACCTCATTCAGCTAGAGTTGGGATAGACAAACAGGTCAGAATAACATACGAGATAAATAGATAAAATTTCTGGCAGACTTAAGTTGTTTCGTAATTCATACCAAACAAAACCAAAGTCTTATGCAGTTTGGAAAATGCGTCAAAATTTTGTTACTTTCCATGAAATAACTTAATTCTTAATGTATTAGTTATTATTACATGGCACCTCCAAGGAGTCCAAGAACTCATTTGGTAGGGCACTCCATACAACCCACTGTCTATGCTACTTACGCCATCTACTTCCCACTAACACTATTTTTGTCTGTTATTTGCAAGTATCCTCTAGTCGATTTGCATGTATGTAGGATGAAAAATTTGAGTTTACAGCCAACTGAAGAAAAAAACATACAAAGATTCCTCTGGTTATGATGAGAATAGAAATCGCCTTCGCCAGTCAAAGAGCGCAGTGTCTCATCCGTTTTTTAACTGCGCTATGGAGAAGATTCAGTTAATGTGTCTTATTTTTCCATAGCATTAAATAGGCAAAGAAAAAAATAGCCCGATAAGATCAAATATTTCCATAGCATAATTTCCATAGCACTTCAAACGTCGACTGCTGATAACCTAATTTTCATTCAGTGTCGGTTAATTTCAAGATATGTTTTACAGCGTATTTATCTTACCCGTTTTCTATTACAACATCCTATTTATTTGACAATAATTTAATAGCACAGGTGTTAGTTCAGACTCAGACAGTAAAGAAAGACTGCAAACAAAGAATAGAAAAATGAAGTTGGAACTGAATATAAATTGGAAAATCATACTTTTCTATGGGACACAAATTTGATGCAGTCATACTTGGATAATTTTTATGTCGATAGATTGGGTGACAGATTCTAGTCATCAACCAGAGGAACTTTTTCAAGGCCATTTTTTGGTTGTTTCCAGTCAGTCGATCGTTAGTATAAGTAACTAGATCGTTGATACGGGAAAAAAAGTATTAGGTTTTTTTCCCTTTCAGAGACAGGGAGAAAGACTGGATTTTAAACCCTGCAATTTAGAAAAATCGACCGTAAAACTCCCATTGTAATAATATGTATCCAATAAAAAGGAAGACGAAATAGTAGCAGTTGTATATCATGTTCTCGTGTCATCTGTCATTTAATCACATTGCTGGAAATGCAGTTAACTTTTTCACGATGAAGAAAGGTGGTGTTAGCTGCCAGCCGATTTACAAAAGTTAGGACTAAAAAATTGCTACCAACCTTGTGGAATGAATAGGCCTTAGAGTTTAGTATTTTATTTCATTTATTTATAAATTCGAGTTAAGGGGACAGGCTAAATGTCCATGTTCAAATTTGAAAGTAATTTAAGGGTATTATTTAGGTATAATTTTCTATACTATTCCACATTACTGCGAACGTCTTATCTCCCTGATCTTTGGGGAAAAAAAAGGAAAGAACTCTGAAGTTTTACAGATGGAAAAAATGCTACATTTCCAAATATCACCTGGAAGCTTGAAACGGATAAGAAAATTCTCTCTCTCTCTCTCTCTCTCTCTCTCTCTCTCTTTTTTTTCCCCAAATGTTGGACGACCCATATAACGAGAGATTAGTCGATCAACCTGTAATACATTAGTACTGTGTATGGGTCTTTTAGTCTTGACATATTTGAACTCAAGTGGGACTAAGAAAGGGAAACAATTATCTGGATTTTAAAAACTTAATGAGTCGTGCTTTATCAATTCAAAACCGTTTGAATTTGTTGTATTATTGCTAGATACTTATTGTTTAGTGGTTATATGCTTTTGCTTTGTTGTTTTCTAGCGCAGATAAGCTAGTGGGTTCTAGACATTACAACCAATTTAAAAACAAGAGCGCAAGAAAAACTAAGTAAGGCATATTTACTACGTTCGCAGTTAATACAGGTTTATGGCATTTGCATTATTGCAAATTGTTACATTCTGAATCGCATTGAAACTACGCCAGTAATATCTGACAGACTTGAAGTTCTTTGCTTATTTCCTATTTTAAATCGAAAATTTTGAATACATACAAATTTAGCAATGAGAGAATATTATTTTATTATTATTATTTATTTTACTTCTTGGTGTGCTTTAGTTTAATCCTCCCCTCCCCTTCTCCCCGGGTGAATTTCTCTTAGTAGAAAGGATTTTAAATAAATGAAAAAAAAAATCTGAAAATTCTTCGAGGAAATCTTTAACAGTTTTTTTTTTTTAATTGGCAATTTAATACGAATCCTTGGATACACTATCGGCACTACTACATATGCTGTGTAAGGTATAGATTCTCCAAATGGTATAGATTCTCCAAATCATACATATAACGTATGATTTGGAGAATCTATACCATTGTCATTTGATCAACTAATCTACTAATACAGGGATTCTCAACCTTTTCCAGTGGCGTACCACTATATTTAATTCAAGATATTAGATGTACCAGTAAGGCAGTGGCTCACGTACCACCAGTGGTACGCATACCATAGGTTGAGAATCCCTGTACTAATACATCAAAAAAATCAGGTATTAGTCCGGTATAGGGAGTATGCGAGGCCGTTTTAACACTATGTGACTTTTGGAGACTGAGTGGGCAGTTCATTCTCCACTGGTACCCAATCAGAGATAGCTGGCTCAAGACTATCACTAATTTAAGCAGCCTGCAATGAAAAGACGGCTCAACAAGTGCTATCATCTCGCGGTCCCTAACCCTAATACAATATTTTTAATGTCTGAAATAGTATGGGTTCTACTGTTGATTTTTTTGATTTTATGGAACGAAAATCCCGGACGCGCGCACGCACGCACTGAGATTTGGAAACTTTTGTGCTGAAAAGCAAGCTCAAGGATTAATATATTTTTGAATTATATTTAAAGTGATAAGTCCTGCTGTTATTTTTAGTGTCTTAACACTTGATTGATTAAGTTTTGAACAGAAATGTTCTTTTGTAAAATATTTTTTATTTCTCAGGAAACTTTTGATTTGTTTTAAAAGTTTTCGATGAGACCAAGTACTTTAGTACATCATTAAGCTTGAAACTACTGGTGTAAGTGAAGAAAATTACTGGTATAAGTTATATAGGATGACAACTTTCTAATCAATTACGTGTATATTGGTATTTGGCAACTTCACAGATTATTAGGCACGAACTTGACTTAACACCATAATCCATACTACTACTCGACTCCACCTATCAATAAATTTGTTTAATGATGTGTATGTGTGTGTGTGGTGTTCTCAGATCCATCTGTGCAAGACAATACAACCCATAGTTGTATTGTCGCTTTTTTTTCGTATTTTTACAATAGCGAAACGTAAAGTTATTATTGTTTACAGGTTGTATATAAATATGTTAATCAAATCATAACGTGGACTAATAACATGTGGCAGCGAATAGAGATTCCATTATTTGTTCACTAAAAGGTACTATTAAACTGTACTAAATATTTATTTCCACATTCTTAGGTTCACCTCTCCCTATTAACTGCTGGAATAATTGTAGCAGCAACAGTACATTTTATAGAAATGTTCAAGTTCAGGCACCAACAAAGAAGATGGTCATTTTTTCGGGCTCTCTGGTTCGTCTACACAGCTTTAACATTGCAAAGTAAGTGGTTTCTTTAAGCAGAACCATTACAAAATAGACAGTTTATGATCTTAAATCTTAATATTTATACTGTATATTGACTCTTCTAGAACGAATCATTGAATATATACTTCAGCGAATGTTAGTATTTGAGAAGTGAATTATTGATTTTGGGATTGTATACAACAGTTATACAATGTTGTGGTGTGTATGTGCGGCTAATATCGAACATTATTTTACTCTCAGGTGCTTCACACCATGTCCCCAAACGTTCTGCAGTAAGAATTCTGTTGATAAGTTGGTGGATGGTCTCCATCATAACAATGTCAGCTTTCAGCGGTATGCTTACATCCATGATGAACTTTCCTGGAAGAGAACCTAGCGTGGACACGGTCTCAAAACTGACGGAATCAATAAAAAAACACGAATATCAAGCAGGCACAATCGATGGTACTTCCATTTCTACTAATTTGAAGGAGGTAAGCTATGACAATATGTAAAATTGCAGATACAATTTTTTTACCCATTCAAATATACTTTAGAATTTATACAACTCTAACTTTTTTTAGACAAAAACAAAACTTCTTGAAAGCGTTATAACCTTGTGCATGTGCATAATATATAGCTCTCCGTTCAAATTTTATCCCCTCTCTCTCTCTCTCTCTCTCTCTCTCTCTCTCTCTCTCTCCATGTTCGATGCTGTATCTCATATATTATCTCTTCAAAAGTACTGAATAAAAGGCAAGTAATCCAAACAAATGACTACATGGATGTTTTTATACAAGAAGCTCACGAGTAATATGCAGTACATCGTATAACCATAAATTGAATAGTCATATTTTTTATCAATATTCGGAATGCTTCAACAATAATAAGAAAAAACTACGTTATTATTTTCCTTACACATCCATATCTGCGACAGTAGTAATCGTTTTGCTAAGGCATTAGAGTTCATTGACTATCATCCACATCACTGCAGATAGTGCCGTATCTAGGTTATAGTAGTATGATAATTGAATCCTTGTAACATTGACAAATACCAGCACAGAACATAATACCATCGAAAACAATCTTCATATTGACGAATTTTGTTCATGCCTTAAGCACTTCAAAAACTAGACTTTTCCAGAAGATGTAAATACGAACTAGTATGAGATTATTCGTTGCAGACATTGATTTCTCATCTCTCCACAGTCCACTTCCTGAAAACATGACGATATTGCAATCACTCCTAAACAATAACCGCGTGTGATCATAGGTCGGTCAGCTGGTATTGTAAACATGCACTTGCCACCTGTGTACTCGGAATAGAGGTAATTTAATTATAGCTGGTATATATAATTTGGTTTGGTAATATGTAATATATATTACCCCCCTCTCGCTCTCTGTAACACACATACACATGATTGCCTAACACTCTTCTTTCCATGCTCTTATACATGCCAGTCGGTGTGTTCTTCAGCCTGTTGTGTGTGAAGGACAATAAGTAAACTTTGAATATGTGTGTGTGTGTGTGTGTGTGTGTGTGTGTGTGTGTGTGTGTGTGTGTGTGTGTGTGTGTGTGTGTGTGTGTGTGTGTGTGTGTGTGTGTGTGTGTGTGTGTGTGTGTGTGTGTGTGTGTGTGTGTGTGTGTGTGTGTGTGTGTGTGTGTGTGTGTGGTTGAAATTTTCTTAGTTCTTAGCAAACGAATAAACTACATACGATGTTGACAGACTGGTTGCATATTACTTAATTCTTAGGAAAATTAAAGTACGATATATTCAAATTTATAAATTCTAAACATTTCATAAATTTATAAGTAATAAAAATTAATTAATGGACGGAAATTGCTGATCCAAACAACTTAATATTTGTGGAGTCAAATAATGTCAATGAATGATTCTGTCATTAAAACAAATGCCTTTTCCGCGATTCTTTTCTCTTTCCACTGCCTAACACTGAGCCTGCTAAAATTAGAATTACTCTAAGAGAGTTACAAAAATATTACGAATAACTTCTTGAATTGTTACGAACATCTTCTTGGTACAAGTGGTGATTCTTATAATCCTTGTTAATCCTGTAGAACAATTATCTAGAAGAGAAAATTTTATTTTTTATTTTCGTTGAATTTATTTTATCTTTATATGTGTATTTTCGGAAATCAACGTTTCCGAATTATATATATATATATATATATATATATATATATATATACAGGGTGTCTCAAAATTCACGCAAGATTTAAATTTAGCGCCATTTGTGCGGTGAAGTGTTGCCAACGAGAAAAAAAAAGACAGCATGACAGCTGACAGTTCAGGGTTATTAAAAATGGAGCGCTACAAGAAAGAACAACGCATTTTCATTGTTCAGCAATATTTTAAAAATAATGAAGGTTTGGCAGCTATAGTTCGCAATTTTCGTACAAAATATGGTCGGAATAGTGATTTAACTTCATCAACTATGAAAAGATTAATTAAAAAATTCAAGGAAACTGGATCAATTAGTGATCTTATACACTCTGGCCGTCCTTCAACAAGTCGTTCAACAGAAAACATCGAAGCAGTTCCTGAGAGTGTTGCTGAGAGTCCAGGAACATCAATTCGGAACCGTGGTCTTGAATTGGGCATTTCGAGAAGCTCTCTACAGCGTATTCTCACGAAAGATTTGCATCTTTATGCTTACAAAGTTCAATTGACTCAAGAACTGAAGCCTACTGACCACACACAGCGAAGAGAGTTCGTTGAATGGATTATGGAACACCAAGAAGTGGATGCTTATTTTTCGAACAAAATCATCTTCAGCGATGAGACTCATTTTCATCTCGATGGCTTCGTTAATCGACAAAATTGTCGCATTTGGGGTTCAGAAAATCCACGAGTGATTGTTGAGAAACAAATGCATCCACAACGTGTCACTGTTTGGTGCGGATTTTGGGCTGGAGGCATCATCGGTCCATTCTTCTTCGAAAATGCCGCTGGTAAGGCAATAACAGTTAATGGTGCTAGCTATCGCGACATGATATTCCAGTTTTTTGTGCCTGAATTGCAAGATATGGATGTAGACGACATGTGGTTTCAACAAGACGGTGCCACATGCCATATAGCCCGAGAAACAATTCAATTACTGCATGAGTTATTTCCTGGTCGTATAATTTCCCGTTTTGGTGATCAGAATTGGCCGCCCAGATCATGTGACTTAACGCTGTTGGACTTTTTTCTTTGGGATTTTTTGAAGTCTAAGGTTTATGCCAACAAGCCCATGACCACCCACGCCTTGAAGGAGGAAATTGAGCGCTGTATCAACGACATTCAGCCACATTTATGGAAAACGGTCATGGAAAATTTCGACAAAAGAGTGCGTATGTGCCAGCAAAGCCGTGGAGGCCATTTACCCGATATGCTATTCCATGCATAACCCTATACTGTATAGGGTTATGCATGGAATTATATATATATATATATGTTAAAGATACCAAGCTATTTTATAAAAATAAACTTGGTTTTAATCCATTGCAAACTTGACTTACTTGTCTGTTTTTCTGGTAAATCATCGTATTTTATTAAAAACTCCGCGGAATTTTTATCATGTATAAAAGATATCATTATTAAGGGAGATGAAATCATGGCAAGCTTTGACAGTCTCCTTATTCACCAATGTTCTTACAGACGAAGTTCTTGTACTACTCAAGGATAAATTATCTAAAAAGATCACGGCCTTACTTACTCATTGCATCAAATCAGGATACTTCAAATTTCAGGATACCATCTATAAACAGAATCATGGTCTTTCAATGGGTAATATGTTGTCTGCTTTATTTGCTAACAACTATCTAGAAGATCTGGAAGTTAAAGCCATCTCTTCCTATCCTTTAAAACCAAGAATGTGGAGATATATTGACGACATTTTCCTGATTTGGAAGCATGGCCATGAATGTCTCCTGAACTTCCTTGAACATCGAAATAGTCAACATCCAAACATAAAATTTACGGCTGAATTTGAAGTTAATGGTTCTCTTCCATTTTAGACGTCAGACTGACCCGTTCCTCAGAAAAACTTAAAATTTCGATTCACAGAAAACCTACCCACACTAACAGATATCTCCAGGGTCATTCTCATAATTATCCTCCTCAAAAGTTTTGAATCATTTCTACTCTAGGACATCGTGCTCTCTCTCTTCTTGATGATAAGATAGAACTTAATAAAGAACTCAATTTTCTCAGGTCTACTTTTCAACTAAATGATTATTCTCAAAAAACTACTGATAAATTCCTATTAAATCCCCCCGGTTGCCATAATGAAGAGACCAATAGTGTAAAAGGTTATATTTCTATACCATACGTAAGCTCTGTCTCACTCAAATTAGTTAAGGTTCTTAGGAAATACAACAAAATAACTTTATTTACTCCTCTTCAAAAAATCCGCTCCCCAGTGAGCCATCCGAAACTTAGATAATCTTAAATATCCTGGTGTTTACCAGATCTGGTGCAACTGTGACATACCTTACTTTGGCCAAACAAAGAAGTCAATCAAGTTAGGCATTGAGGAGCACAAGAGAACGCGAGCCAGTGCTTTGTCTACTCATGTTCCATTCTCGGCCAATTCTAATGAAGAAAACCTTAGCTATACAGTTCTATGGGAGGACAAGTCTAATAACACTTCCCCTTGCCATGATGAATTAGAAAGGAAGATAATAGAATCAAAAGAAATCATTCTCAACCCCCTACATCTCAATAACAACCTGAGTTACAACCTTTCAGACTGTCATTCTGCTGCGGTCAAATACTGCGTTCACGAGATGCTATACGCATGCATACACCCAACAACGAAGCCAACAAGAGAACAGTTTTGAATGCTCAGACCTCAACGTTTCAACGTTGAAATATGTATATACTGTAAAGTAATTTTCCATGTTATTTACAGTTATTTCCTTTTACTGTTTTTTTTTTTTTTTTAATGTGACGAAGGCTGATACAAACTGAAACTAGTTGTGTAGTACTAATAAACTTTGTTTTCATTTCTCTAGTCATCCAATCTTTTTATAAAAAAAATGTATAACAACCGAGTAAATCAATCTTCATATAT
The DNA here is from genome assembly GCF_054136105.1 of Typopeltis vanoorti. Taxonomy (NCBI): domain Eukaryota; kingdom Metazoa; phylum Arthropoda; class Arachnida; order Uropygi; family Thelyphonidae; genus Typopeltis; species Typopeltis vanoorti. The sequence continues at coordinate 31,180,699 of NC_143556.1, read as the reverse complement.
ATATGTGTGTGTGTGTGTGAAAAGTTTTTTACCTTGGGGATAATATATATTAAGGGTACCAAGTAATTTCATAAACTTGGTTTTTTTACTCCTTCTCCCAAGTAAGCAAAGCAGTTAAGTTTGCGCCTGAACGTAGTTCAAGTCTAAAGGTTTTTTTTTTTATTTTCACTGTGGTTTATACGTGTGTTTCTTCTAATTAGTGTAAAGGTAGTGCGACACCAGGGCACCTTTATCTACATTTACAACGAGTTGCCTTGGTGTTGCACTACCTTTAGACTTGAACGACGTTCAGGCGCAAACTTAACTGTTTTGCTTACTTGGGAGAAGGAGTAAAAAAACCAAGTTTATAAAATTACTTGGTATCCTTATATCAATTATATATACAGTATATATATATATATATATATATATAATTTACAAATTATAAAAAAATATATAATCATAATATAGATATTATAATTATTACAGAAAATGTAATAATTATTATATCTTAATTATACATATGGATAAAAATAGATAATTATTCTGTACGTATTATTATTATTATTATTATTATTATTATTATTATTATTAAGACATCGCCTCTCCTGGAGTCAAAGACACGTCGAGAGAGAGAGAGAGAGAGAGAGAGAGAGAGAGAGAGAGAGAGAGAGATTTATATCATTAACAATTTCATACATCATATAAGAAGTATACACTAAAATGTGAAATAAGTATACTTATATTACAAAAAGTCCTCAGACTCATGAACAATCCCTCCTGCTTGTAACATCCATGATACTGAAGGTTAAAGTCATTCACGCTCTTAGCATTCACAACATACTCAGGCAATGCATTCCACTCATCCACTACTCTCCACGGTAAAAAAAATACAAAAAACGTCTCACCTTCTTATTCAACACTTGCGCAATTTCCAGAGATGGTCTCTAGTCCTTGCCCCTTCCTTATTTTCCACTTTCTGAACCATCTCATTCGTATCCATCCGGTAAATACCTCTCAAGAGCTTAGATGTCTCAGTCATATCATCCTTTCGTCTTCTATCATCCAAACTCTGCAGATAACATGACTTCAGTCTATCCCCATAGTCCACAGTTCTGAAATTATTTTTGACAACCACCTCTGCCCTCTCTCCAAAGTATCTTCATCCCCCTCTAAACTCGGGTGACCAGATTTGAGCACAGATGTGGCCTGATCAGGGCCATAAACAATGTAATCATTACCACTATATCTCTGCTGATTAATGTTCTCATGTGATTCCTCCAGCATACTTGCACATAGATTATGCAGTATCCCATCTGCAGATCTCAAAATTCAAACCTTACATTTAACAACATTAAACTGACATTATCTATTGATCTGTCCACGTTTTCAGATTATTCAAATCCTCCTGAAGAGCCACTACACCAGCACTACTCTCAATAACTTTCCCCAGTTTCACGTCATTAGTAAACAACTGAATATCTCCACGAATGTCAGTAAACAATATTATTCATATAAAGGTTGAAAAGCAGTGGTCCCTCTGTGAAACTCTACTAGAAACTTTCCTTTTCCCCCATATTGCCCTTCTATACACAACCTCTTGATATCTATTAGACCAGTGCTTCTCAAACCTTATACCTCCGAGTCCCACCTGACAAGAGAAAACACTGCCAGCGCCCCCCCTCCTCCTCCCGCCGGTTTTATTTATCAAAATAGAAGTCATACTAAGTTTGACGTTTTATTCAGTTTATTTTGTGTTTTCTACATACTATTTAACAGTTTTTGACACAAAATAATTAAAGTATCACAATATTAGGCCTAATGTCATTAAGTCGCTGCTTTCAGCTGCGCGTGTATAGTGCTGCCTGGAAGAGGATGCGGCCGCTGCCGAACTATCAACACTGCCTCTGGCGCACGCGTTTTATAAGTGTGAGTGAAGAAAATAATTATTAGTTATTTTAAAATTCATGATAATTAAAACCTGTATCATCAAAAGTTTTTCTTTCTGTATTTTTATTTGTTGTTATTTTTAAAACTGGTTTAGGGCAGTTATAATTTTTATCTGTAGGAAAGTATGCAGTCCCCCCCTTTCCAGCTATTTGCGCCCCACAGCTTGAGAACCACTGTATTAGACAATCAATTGCTAATCCACTCCACCAACTTAACTTGCAAACTTTTACGTTGATACTTATGTGGTGGTAGAATCTTACCCTTCTTCTACTCCTCAGGGAAATTTCTAGTTGAAAGACTTTCATTAAATTATGATAATAATTTTATGAATAATGTTACGAATAATGAATATCATACACATAAACTATGTGTGTGTATGCTTTGCACACGCATTTGTACTCAAGTATTATATTTGACATATTTTATTCATACTATTTACAATAGTATGAATAAAATATGTCTGTCTGTTTGGGAAAAAAAAAAAAAAATATATATATATATATAGAAAGTTTTTTACCTTGGGTGTAATATACGTTAAAGATACCAAGAAATTTTATACTTGGTTTTAATTCTTTTCCCAAGTACGAAAAACAAAGTTTTGCGCGTGAAATATATTCACTTCTAAGCTACTTGTATATAGAGGCTAATGACTTCGTATCACTTGCCTTAGTATGTATCCCATAATGTAAAGCACATCCCCTTTCGGGCGTGTATAATGCAATGCATAATGGGAAGGGCCACTAATCAGATCGGTTTCGACCTTTATTGTGGTCTCTTCAGCGGGAGTCAGACCCGGCTGTGTGCTTTGAATTATGGGATACATACTAAGGCAAGTGATACGAAATCATTAGCCTCTATATACAAGTAGCTAAGACGTGAATATATTTCACGCAAAACTTTGTTTTGCTTATTTGGGAAAAGGATTAAAACCAATTATATAAAATTTCTTGGTATATTTAACGTATATTACACCCAAAGTAAAAAATCTTTATACATCTTTCTCTCATCCAGAGATTTTTCTTAAGAAGATCATGCACTTTTTATCTACTTGCATATGAGATATATATGATTTCTGCATTATTTTTCAGATTTCAGATACCGTGGTATCTGAAATCTGAAAAATGGGAAGAGGAGATGCGGTGATTAATACCCTTGGAGGGTAATGGATGGCAATACTGTAGCCAATGAAGCTCTAACTAAGGCTCGGCTATTGCTGTTACCCTCCTGCCATGATCAGAGCTTTAATAACTCAATAACACCTTATCCCTACACTGTCCTCTACAGATAACGGGGAATATAAAAAGCATTCTTGCTTTTCCCCTTTAGGCCAGTCGTTATAAGAACTATATAATCATGGTATCTGAATCTTGTAGATGAGATTGATGTTCAAATTTTCATATGAGGGGTTGCATTGAGTTTCCAAGCTGTCGGCCAAAACCTCTGCCTTTTCTTTATCAGTGTGAGCTATTCATTTCGAGGTTTGAATTGGGGGTAAAAGTTGTCTTTTGGTGCGGAAGGCTCTCAGAAACTTCCATATGGAGTTGTCTTCAGGGTTTCATTTTTTTAGCTTAGATTTCCATTCTTGGTTTCGATGTTTTTGGAGGGCTTCACGGACTTATCTGTTTAATTTATTCAAATTTGCTTTATCTTGAGGGGCTCTTGTGTTATGATACCTCTTTCTGGTTTTGTTTTTCAGTCTAATTAAATCCATAATTTCCTCCGGGATACGTCCACTACGGTGAAAGACTGTAGTTTGTGTAATTGACTTTACTGCATTTTTGATTTGATTGGTAAAGTTGTTTGCAGCCATTTCTATCTCCTCTTTAGTGTGAATAGTAGCGACTGGGCCAATGTGATCAGGTAGGATTCTGGAGAGTTTGTCCCAAGATATGAAAGAGTGGGGAGGGGAGAATTGTTCTTGTGTACCAAGTTGAAGGAGAATAGGGTTGTGATCTGATGAAAGTTCATTTATTGTTTCCAGCTGATTTTGGTATCTGATGTTTTTGAGGACGACTATGTCAAGTACATCTGAACTTCCAGTTGAGCTGTGATGGGTGGGCTCTGTGGGTCCAGTTAGGCAGGCCATAAGACAACAAAAAGATGAGCTAGAACCTCTCACACCTACTTCTCCAACAGAAGTTATAAACATTATAACCCACCTGAACAACAATAAAGCTCCAGGCTCAGATGGAATTACAAACAAAATAATTAAACTACTCCCCAGAAAAGCCATTATACATTTGTACCATGTACATTGTGCATTGTATATCTAGTCAACATAATTAATGCAATCCTCAAACTCCAGTATTTCCCTTTAACATGGAAAATAGCAATGTCACACCAATCAAAAAGATGGGGAAAAAAGCTCTGAAAGCTATAGACCTATCAGTCTTCTGTCTAACCTTGGAAAGATCGCAGAAAAAGTAGTCCTTACTAGGCTTCAATCACAAACGGACCAACTACATATAATCCCAAATGAGCAATTTGGATTCAGAAAAAAATACTCCACCGTTCAGCAGATCCACAGGCTGATCGAATACATCTCCGAAGGCTTCAACCGGAACCTTCATACAGCTGCAGTTTTTTTAGATGCTGCAAAGGCTTTTGATAAGGTGTGGCATCAGGGTCTTCTCTACAAGCTCATCACATTCAATATGCCTACTAATCTAGTTAAAATAATTCATTCTTACCTCAGAGACAGATACATGCAAGTCAAAATAAATGAAACTGTATCAATCAGAGGCAAGGTTCTGGCGGGAGTGCCACAGGGCTCACTCTTGGCCCCGTTGCTGTTTTCTATCTATATTTCTGATATCCATTAAAACCCAAGCTCAATAATCAATGCATTATATGCTGATGACATTACATTATCAGCAAGATCTCTCAGCCACAAACTAGCTATTAAGAGACTCCAAAGCAGCATTCACAAAAGAAAAATGGTTTATGGACTGGAGAATTCAAACCAATCCACAGAAGAGCTCAGCCATACTGTTCACTAGAAAAAACGCCTCAAATCAAGGAAGATATACATTTACTATGTATTAAAATCCCATGGCAGAATACAGTCAAATATCTTGGAGTAATTCTGGACAAAAATCTACAATTCACCAACCATATAGAACACATAAGTTCAAAGACATCCAAAGCAATAGCGCAGCTCTATCCCATGATCAACAGAAAAAGTAAATTCGATACTCAGAACAAACTGCTCATATACAAGATGATAACATGCCCAGTCATAACTTACGCATCTCCTACTTGGAGTCATATTTCGAAAACAAATATTCAAAATCTGCAGAGAATACAAAACAAAAGTCTGAAAATGAGTTTGGATACTTTGTGGTTTATCAGAAACTCCCAAATTCACGGAGACGTCATCATTCCCTACATCACATCTCTCCTTCATGACCTAGCTGAAAAGTTCTTCATTAAGACAATTAATCATCCGAACCGACTGATCAAGCAAGCTTCAGATAATAATGAAGCAGATTTCTGCAAATACAAGAGACCCAAATCAATTCTCAGGGCGAGCTTAAAGATCAATAATTCTCCACCCAAAGAACTTACCTTTTCAGATGGAGAGGAATATGAAAAGCATTTATGCTTCACCCACCAAAACAGTATCGTTCTGCGTTCTGCTAACCGTGGTATCTGTGGAGGAGTCCTTTTTAGAACTTCCAGGGTAACGAATGACAATGCTGTAGCCAATGAAGTTTTAACTGAGGCTCGGCTATATCCGTTACCCAGCCATGACTAGAGCTTATATATATATATATATATATATATATATATATATATATATATATATATATATATATATATATATATATATATATATATATTATAATAGTTATATATATAATAATAGTTATTGAGCTATATATAGCTCAATAACTCCCCATCCACACAGATTTCTTCATTCAGATGACGGGATTAAGAGTCGAGGACTCAGTCCGTCTCCCAGTTCTTTTAAGAACCGTGATATCTGTCAGGAGCAGTGAGAGTGGTAGTCAGGTGAGCAGTGCAGAGCGCGATAGTGATGTCCACCGCTCGGTCAGTTTTGGAATTGTGGTGCTTTTATTATAATATGTCTCTTAAATATCATGCAATTTTTGATTCAGTGCTCTTGCCAAAACAGTACAGAATCCTGTATCAATGCCGATAAGACTACAACTGCACGGTAAGCCTTTTTATATATATATATATTAAGATAGATACTTCACATTGATAGTCATGAAAAAACAGCTAAATGAGACAATATTCGAGGAGGTATATAAAGAATTTATAAGACTAGGTGAACTACTTAACAACAATCGGCCGGGAAAAGTGAAACTGTACGACACGTTTTCCCCGAAAAGTGTCACAGGCGTTATCGCAAAAGGTCAGTCAGATTCAGTGCCTTCTACTCCTTCAGACTTTGTAGAAGCACGAGCACGCAAAAAGCAAACAACAGAAGAACCACACAATGACAATGATGAAATGGAACAGGATTCTCAGGGTTCGGACACCGCTATTTCTCCCAAAGAAAATGTGCCTCCGATCATCCGAGAAAAGCAGAAGTGGGCAGCTTTAAGATCCACAATGTCCAATCTGCACATTGGCTTCATTAAGGGCAAAAACAGCCAGCAACAGTAACAGATTATAGAAGGTTGACCAAAGAACTGGACGACAGAGGCATCCAGTATAATACATTTGCGCTCAGTTCCGAAAAAAACTTAAAAAAGTGGTCCTTCGTGGTATCTGTGAAGACATTGACACAGCAGAAATAGCTGCTGACCTGAATTATCAGGATCTGCCTCCAGTCAAGGTCAGCAGAATGTACAAAGCAGACAAGACTCCCGTGCCATTAGTCCTAGTTGAGATTCATAAAATATACAAGGAAATCTACAACTTAAACAGTTTGTGGTCTCCTCGTCACACCGAAACCACTCCGGAAAAGATCATCTTCTGGACAGTGCCACAGGTGCCAGAAGTTTGGCCATGCCCAGAATCGTTGTAGAGCAGAATATAGATGTTTGAAATGTGGGGAAAGCCACCCAACCAATACCAGCACAAAGCCGAGGACCACCTCGACCAAATGTGCCAACTGCAGTGGCCCTCATCCTGCGACTACCAAAGGATGTACTCAGCACCCAAAGAACAGACCGATGGAGGCAGTAAATCAGCCCTCCTCCTACAGTATCAGAACAACAGAGGCCCAGGCATCAAAACCGGAGACTCAGCGACCACAGTCGGAGACCTCCAAAAATAGAGACACTCAAAAGCAAACAAGAAGTTATGCCGATGTGACCCGTACAATTAGACCAATACTGGAACAAAATCAACCAACAGCACCTAAAAATCTAACAGCTGTTATTACGGCCTCACTAGCAAACATGCTACAAAATTTCAGCCTATCAAACCCTACTGAAACCTCCACTAGAAGATTTCTTCGCGAAACGCAGGTCATCCTCACAGCTCTCATAAATGAATAGTAACAAATTCATTCCAGCATCTCTTCGGATAGTTGCTTGGAACGCAAATGGCCTCAAAAACAAAATTCTGGAACTCCGACATTTCACATATAGGTATCAACCAGATGTTATTTTAATCAGTGAAACTCATTTAAGACCCTCAGACAATCCTACAATACAGAGCTATCACCTATACAGAAATGACAGACTACTCTACAGAGACGGCGGCACTGCGATCGTTATCAAAAATTACATTAAGCACCACTCTGTGAGCAACTAACAACCAATAACATTGAGATCACAGGCGTGGAAGTAGTCACCAGCTCCACAGACAAACTGAAAATCTACTCAGCTTACAACCCTCCTCAAAAATCTCTACTTCACTCTGATCTAAATGCCATCTTATGCATCAGAGAGCCCACCATTATTGCCGGGGATCTGAATTCCAAGCATCCTGCGTGGAATTGTACAACCACAAACAATAATGGTTGCATCCGTTCCAATTACTTAGGATCAAGCAACGCTGTTGTGGCAGGCCCCATCAAACCAACCCATCTCAGTACGTTCGGCACTGCTGACATCTTGGATATAACTGTCCTGCAGGATATTAAACTTCAATACAGCATCATATCTATGGATGAACTATCATCCGATCACAATCCAATTCTACTACAGCTGGGAAATCAAGAATACCTGTGTCCTCCTTCTCATTCCTACATTGCATGGGAAAGACTGTCAGCAGCACTCTAGGATTATATTGGACCTGTTCCTCACATCCGCACAAAAGAAGAAGTAGAAACTGAAGTTACAAATCTCACACAATAAATTAATTATGCTATAAAGGTAGCTACCTCCTACAAATCTGCCCGCAAGTCAGATCGTTTGCCTGAAGACATTATGAACTTGATCAGAGACAAAAACAGAGCTAGGAAAAGATTCCGTAAACCGCGTGCACCACAAGATAAAACAGCTCTTAAAACTCATAGAAACCAAGTTTGGGATAAAAATTTATCCTCTATCTCTCCTATTGATCACTCTATCTGGGGGTTACTGAGAAACATCAAAAATAAAAACAGTGCCCTCCCCCCATAATCTCAAACCAGGACTTAGTTCACACAGATGTAGATAAGGCACACGCCATACTAAAATTTCTTGAAGAGCAGTGCAAACCCTCTTATAACAACTTAGATTTCAATCACTTGTACAAAATCCACAGACAGGTCAAACACGTTTTAAATCTCCCAGATACCAGCGCTGACCATATTGCACTCACATCACCTGTTAAATTATATGATATTATTAAAAAACTTAAGAACAATAAAGCTCCTGGACCAGATGGCATCTCAAACAGGGTGATCAAGTTGCTACCTCGGAAAGCTGTAGTTCACCTGACCAGTATAATAAATGCAATCTTAAGATTTCACTATTTTCCTTCCATCTGGAAACTGGCTGATGTAATTCCTATTCATAAGCCAGGCCCACACCTACCGCAAAATTATTGTCCAATCAGTCTTTTCTCTAATCTGGGTAAGGTTGCAGAGAAGGTCATCCTCTCTTGACTCAAAACCTCAGTAAACGACCTAAACATCCTCCCTAAAGAACGGTTTGGTTTTTCGGCAAGACCATAGTATTACTCAGCATAGCCAGAGAATTGTCGAATACATCACCACCAGCTACAACTGGCGGTATACCAGAGCTGTTTTCCTAGACCTATCCAAAGCATTTGACAAAATCTGGCATTTTGGTCTCCTGCACAAACTTATCTCAGCCGGTACATCACTAAAAATGGTTCATCTAATCCATTCATATTTACAGAACAGATCAATGCAAGTGAAAATCAACGGTTCTACATCGTCCCAGCGCCATATCTTTGCTGGAGTGCCACAGGGATCTCTACTGGCTCCATTGCTGTTTTCTGTATACATGTCAGACATCCCGCACAATCCGATGACTTCCATTTTGGCTCTGTATGCGGACGATACGGCAATACTAACCAGATCTCTCAGACTCCATTTTATTAACAGAAAGCTTCAAGAAAACCTTCTAAAGCTGGAGGGCTGGTCCTCCAAGTGGAGACTGGAAGTCAACCCCCTGAAAACCTCAGCCGTTCTTTTCTCAAAAAGGTCAATGTCTCCTGCAGAAGATGTGTTACTATTCAATACTAAAATTCCCTGGCAGAGAGAAACAAATTACCTGGGTGTAAGTCTCGACAAAAAGCTATCTTTCAACCAACACATCAAGTCTGCATGCGCAAAGGCATCTAAAGCCATAGCTCAGATCTATCCGCTAATTAACAGAAATAGCAAGCTCAGCAACAGAATCAAATTGCAACTATACCAGATGACGATTCGTCCTATAAACACCTATGCCTCTCCCGCCTGGTGCCATACCCCTAATGCTAACATTATCAAAATACAGCGAGTGCAGCACAAGTGCTTGAGAATGATTCTGAACGCCCCGTGGTATGTTAGAAACAATCAACCCCACAGAGACACAAATATTCCCTATATTTTCTCTTTTCTACAATCCTTAGCATCGAAGTTTTTCCTCAAGACGTCCACACATCCCAACGATTTGGTTCAGCAAGCTGCAGCATACGATCCAACGGACATATTCAAATATAGAAGACCAAAAGCTATATTAGCCTCCTATAACGATGCATAATTTCCATGCCCATTCAGGGCAAGCAAATCGGTCATAAATTTACCCTCACTGTAACCACAACAGATAGCGGGGAATATGAAAAGTATCTTGCTTTACCCCTAAAGACATAAAACTTGTCAATCGTGGTATCTGGTTCACCAACTGGAGGATTCAAGTGAACCCCCTCAAAAGCTCAGTCATGTTGTTTACAAGAAAAAAGGTCTTCAGCAAGATGACCTCCTGCTCTCTGATCATAAGATCCCATGGCAATCAGAGACCAAATATCGTGGGGTATTAATGGATAAGAAACTCCTTTTTAACAAGCACATCAATCTCATTGGCTCCAAATCATCCAAAGTAATAGCACAGATCTATCCACTGATCAACCGCAAGAGCAGATTGAACCTACATAATAAATTGCTTCTTTACCCGATGGTAATACGTCCAGTCATTAAATACGCCTCACAAGCATGGAGTCACACTTCAAGATCAAACATTTCGAAATTACAGAGAATCCAAAACAAATGCCTTAGGATGATCCTGGATGCACCATAGTTCAGAAATTCACCAAGAAACCGGCATTCCATACATCTCCTCCCGTCTTCGTGATCTTGCAGAAAATTTTTCGTGAAGTCAAGTTCACATTCAAACCCACTAATCGTACAAGCTATCAATCACAATGAGACTGATTACTACAAACATAAAAGACCGAAGGCTATTCTTTCTCAACTGATCATAACTAACACAACTGCCTTCAGAGGGCGAGCTTAACTGCTCACAAAGCTGCCATTCCCAAACAACTCCCATTACAGATAAAGGGGAATATGAAAAGCACTAGTGCTTCACCCATCCTGTCAGTAAATTTAATGGTTAATGGTAAACCGTGGTATCTCTCCAGGGTCTGGCTCCCACTGAAGAGATCTCTAGGTCGAAATTCTGTAGTCAATGAAGTTTACTGAGGCATAGCTGTTGCTGCTACCCTGGTGTGTGTGTGGCCAGGGAGGGGGGTAATGAATTGCAATGCTGTAGTTCATGAAGCTAATTGAGGCACGGCTGTTGCTGTGACCCCTGAAATGAAATACCCCTGAGATGAAATATGAGCGGCTCTGCTCGGTGGTAGGAGTGAGTCTGCCACTGGGTAGAGCCAACGCTGAGAGTTTTTCTCTGTGGCAGGGTGAGCCTGTTACGGAGGAGAACAACGCTGAGTTTTTGGTCCTTTGGGTTGCTCATTGTTGGGTGATCTGGGGGACCGCACGAGTTTTTGGGAATAACCTGTACTTAAACACTCAATAAAGGTCGAAGCCGGTCTGGATAGTGGCCCTTCCCAATATACATTGCATTATATACACGCCCTGAAGGGGTGTGTTTTGCATTATGGGATACATACTAAGGCAAGCGATACGAACCCATTAGCCTCTATATACAAGTAGTCAAATGTGAATATATTTCACGCGCAAAACTTTGTATTGCTTACTTGGAAAAAGGATTAAAACCAAGTATATAAAATTTCTTAGTATCTTTAACATATATATATATATAAATTACTATTTTCAAAATAATGGTTTTCTTTAGTTTTAGCGATTCACTTTTATCATAAAAGCCACAATTATAGGTATGTATATATGGGAATTTTGATACATTCAAAGAGATAATTTATCAGTAATTAAGTTGATATTTGATTAAGTATTAACCAAATATATATTTTTCAGTTACCAGTATATAAAAGTTTTGAAACTGAAATTTTTGTATTAATTTAGATAATCAAGTTTAATTATAAATTATTATCCAAGTCTACTAATCTTAAAGCTATATTTTATTTATTTATTTCAGAAACCAGAATTTCATATTTTCAAGCAGCGTATGACTCAGAATGCAGCGACCTCTTTCTTAAAATCTCCAAAAGAAGGAATTAACTACGTTTTGGATGGGCATTATGCTTTTGTTTTTCTACAATCTGTCACAGAGGGAATTATAGTAGAAGAGGGGTTTGAACATTTCCAGTTTTCCCGTGATAACTTCTTCATGGCTTATCTTTCAATAGGTGTTCCAAAGGGTTCTCCTTTAAAGACAGAATTTTCCAAATCGTAAGTGCATGTGAATAATAACAATAATTTTCCCTTTGTAATAATGAGGTGTTGCACTGAGATAAATGCTAATTATATGTGTTCAGGATAGAAACTGAGTATTTTCCATCTTAAACGATGAATAGGTCTCAGAGGGAGTGATTTTAAAATTATCCTTTAAAGTTCCAGTTATTTTTTTATTCCTGTCTTTCAGATTCTGATTTTTATCAACAACTGAGGTCAGGGCCGGCGATCAAAGGTCTCCATTTCTTGATATCCACCGATATTCTTGCTTCATGTCTTCATGCACATAATTCCTCAGGTGTTTTTTCCTAAAACTTCTTATATTGTCTTTCCGTGTTTTATTGTGTGTGTGTTCTTTCTCTTGCTCTTCAATTTTCATTTCATCCATTCTTCTTGTTATTCTTTCTAAATTCAAATTATATGTCCAAACAAGAGTCTAGATGCATTTCGTAAATACTTTCTAGTCCCAAATTTTCCTTTAAATCTACATTTATGTCTTTCCTTGTTTTTGTCAACATTATCCTTAAAACGCTTATTTAAAATCCTTGTATTCTTATTAAGTCTTGGTTTGTTGCTCTTATCTGATATATAGGACAAAATGGACACAAATTAAATTGTGTAGCTCAGTGGAAGTGGCGCTTGCGTCCTCTGCGCTTGGTTGCTCGAAGTTAGACTTAAGTTCAACTCTAGTCGCCGACTGGAGGAATTTTTTCTAAGCCTTTCTTCGACCGATTCCCGTGTTAGTCGATCTCGGCACGGGCAAGCGGGTTTTTCCTTCCGTAAACTCAAGAAAATCGACCGTACTATTACCCATATTATTACAGACAGTAACATATCCTGTTAAGGTTAGGTAGCAAGAGATGGCAGCACTTGTTTGCCGGTCTCTTTGTCTGTAGCTGCGCATAATTAGTGATAGCCTTGGGCCAGCTATCTTTGATTGTCTACTTTGGAGTTTGAACTGCCCACTCAGTCTCCAAAGGCTAGATAGGGTATAAAGACCTCGCCTACTTCCTATAATGGAATAAAAGGCGTTAGCTGATTTTTTTTATTTTAATCAAAAGCGTACACCAGTGAGATCTCACTTTCCCGAAGTATATTACTTACACTGTCAGAAAAGCTTTGGCCCAGTGAAATCCTCCTCGATATCTCCTGATTTAAACTTCCATCACTAGAAAGTACACTTCCCAAATATTTGAAATATTCACCTCTCCAAGACTTGCCTTTTGAGTCCAACACCGTTAACTTGTACATTTGTTTACAAGTCACTCTTCTTTTTTGCTATTACTCGCATTATGTAACTAATGGTTCTGTGTCATACCATCCCGTTTGTCAAGTATCTTCTGTAGTTTTCTTCTGAATGTGCCCAAATCACAACATCGTTTGAAAACAGTTGTTTTTCCTTTTTTCTCATCATTAACTGTATCTAGGACACTATTCATTCCCCACAGTAAACAGCAATGCAGATAAGAAAGACACTTCTTTGTCGCAATCCATTATTAAATATGTACTACTTCGAATAACCAAACCGAGTCTCCACGCAGCTCTTATAGATAAGAATCATATTCTTGATCATAACTATTTCGTTCCCCCCCCCCCCATTCCTATCTTTTTCCAGCTTGGACCAAATCAAAAGTATTCTTACTTTGCTTTTCAAATCAGAAAATGCCTTAAAACGCTTTTTACAGATTCCTGGTATATCTCTTGTTCATTCTTGTTGCCATTATCATTTCATAAATCTTTGCACAATGAGATAATACTGACATTTCTAGCTAGTTAAGTAGACTCCTTTGTGGGTTCCTTTTATATATTAGAACACTCCCCTTTGTGCAGTCATCTCTTTCTTCAGATCACAGTAAAGATGTCAGACAACAACCATTTCTGTCTTGAACTACACAGGACAGGAAAATCATCTGTCCCGGAGTATTTTCCATTCTTATAGCCGTTTCCAATTTCGAAATAATTTCTTATCAAAAATTCTAAATAATTTTTATTTATTTATATATATACATATATATTTACATATTTATATATTAAAAAATTCCATGTTTTCCCCTATTTCATCTCGTTCGAATCCTAAATATCTAGATCTTTCTGGTTTGGGTACATTCCCATGTAGATTTAGACATTCCATTATTGAATTTAAAAAAGAAGATTAATAAAAAAACATTTATATATTAAGTTTTTTTCCCTGTTATATAACACATTTAAGATTCCAGCGTTGTAATCTTTTGCCAAACTTGGCAAAATCACAGTCCTCTCCTTCTTACTCCAAACGTGTTACGTAATTTATGAACGATCACCATGTTGTTTTACTCTTGTTGAATGTGTTTAAGAGCATATTATTTACCTGTTCTCTTATCTCGCTTTCCCCTCCTATCATTAAAGCTAAAACTATCTGAACTTGTTTGCTTTAAGTGGAGAGGGAGTGAGAGAACACGAATGTTACAGCTTTCAGATACTCGATTCTATAAATCATGTCATTGCTGAAACCAATGAAATAACATAACCGTCTTGCATTTGTAATTATAAATTGCAAATTTGAATTGTAAATTGCTAGTGTCCAGGCAATTACTGGCAGTGTGTGTGTGTGTGTGTGTGTGTGTGTGTGTGTGTGTGTGTGTGTGTGTGTGTGTGTGTGTGTGTGTGTGTGTGTGTGTGTGTGTGTGTGTGTGTGTGTGAGCGCGCGCTAATACAAATTAGTTCTCATGTGTGGCAAATTACGTTCTTCAGTGGCGAACAGCTCAAACCGACTTGAAATCGAATATATACGATCTCTCAAATTAAATGCATCTTCACACTTTTCTAGACTTCTTCTGTTAATGAAAATCGTTGACCTTGAAGGTAATCCTTCTCAATTTTTTTGAGAGGGGGGGTGAAAAGAGAGTGTATTAAATTCAATTATTTCCCTTTTTTGTTCTTGTTCTTGTTCTTTCACGAAATTTTCCAGGCAATTCTTGTTAGTTGTTGTGAAAAGGATAGCTTAGACATTAAAATATGCATTATGTTTGGAGATGGTTTAGATGTAGTAAGGACAGCCGAGAATTGCCTGGAAAATTTCGTGAATTATATTCAGTGGTTACTGGTGATGTTTGGAATTACAGCTAAAGCAACTAAGGCTATGAGGCTTGTGTATGATGTCTGTAAATTGTGTTCTTTTACGGGATTAAAGCATCATATCTTTCATAAAGGGTTTTGTCATTAACCACTGAGCTACGAACGGGCCTTATTCATTTTAAGGCATATTATTTTGATATTCTTTAAAACTTACTCATTCTTTGAAATATGCAAAGAATCATCGCAACATTGCATCTTATTTCGTAAACAGCTTTTATTGAAGATTTTCTAAATTTTTGTAACATATGATATTACGACAATAATAATAAATAAAATATACAACAAATACATTATCTCCTTTTATTTCCCTATAGGGAGTATGTGAGGCTGTTTAGCTCAATCTAATTTTGGAGACAAAGGAGACAGTTCAATCTCCACGAATAGCCAATCAAAAATAGCTCGCCCAAAATCACCACTAAATTATAAACGGCATCCGGTGAGGAGACGGCAGATAGTTCTACCATATTGTGGTCCCTTAATAATAATAATCGTCATAATAATAATAATGTTTGCTGGAGAAAAATCAAGAAAATCGACCGTAGAATCCACATTATTTCAGACAGTAGCATATCCTGTTAGGGTTAGGTACCAAAAGATGGCAGCACTTGATGCCGGAGTCTTCATCGTTTGCACTTACAATTAGTGATAGTCATGGGCCATTATATATATATAATTATATATATATATATATATAATTCATTCATTCATTCATTTTTCTTTCAGAATACGTCATTTAATGGAAGCTGGATTAATCAATAAATGGAGAAGAGATAGTCTCCTAAAGAAAAGAATCATGACAGAAGAGCCTCTTTCGGAAGCTTATCGAGAGGCCTTAAACCTCAGTGACATGCAAGCGCCATTCTTAGTGTTGATTACTGGTTACGGAATTTCTTTTAGCATTTTGTTTCTCGAATTGTTGATGTACAAAATGCGATACATCTCCTCGTATTTTGTACGTAATTTGAGCTTTCTTCAAAACAGGGAGAAAAGTGTTCATTGATTTGCATTCATGATTGAAAAAAGAAGAGTTTGCCAAATATAACGCATCAGTAGGAAACATTCGCGTTATGTTATAAAAACTAAGATCTATTTGGAATCTCCAGTTTACGGGCAAAATGAAATCCAAGTGAAAGATGATTTCCAGTCAGAATTGGACAATTCAAGTATACATCATTTTTAAAACAACACTACTTCAAATAAATAAATAAACTATTAAAAAAGAGGCCCAAATACTTTAGAAATAAAGAAAAATCCATGTTATTTAGACTACAATCCTTAGTAATCAAAAATGCGAGCTAAATGAATGCAAACGTGAAAAATAAAATATTACTTATAATTAAACAAATGTTTTGAAAATCAGTTACCAATATAATTTTAAACTGTCTAACAAGAAATTTCTCTCTCTCTCTCTCTCTCTCTCTCTCTCTCTCTCTCTCTCTCTCTCTCTCTCCCTCTCTTGATTGCTCAATTGCTGAATGAGAGAAAAAGAAAACAACAAATGACACTAAACGACTTAATCATTAGTGAGATAAAACACTGGAGACAAATAAACCAGTTAATAATATTCAAAAGACCACGTTTGCAGTGTCACTATTGTCACGTCACAGCCAATTGGAGTTGCAAGATGGCGTCTACGTGCGAGTGCTGTCCAAATAGGCGTTCGTGAAATTATTAGATTTTTTTTGCAAACAAACGGGCTTCATCAAGTGGCATTCACCGTGAACTGGTTGCTGCGTATGGCGAAAAGGTGAAGTCAAAGAAACAGGTGTGTTTTTGGTGCAATGAATTTAAAGCGGACCGCGGTGACATTGAAGATCGACATCGGGCTTGAAGGCCTTCATCGAGCAAGACAGAAGACAGCATTTCAAGCATTAAGGGCATCGTTCTTGAAGACTTCGGTCTTCAAGAAAGAAGACCGAAGATTGATGAGTAAGTCTGCGTGAAATTGTACAAGTGATGAACTTGAGTAAGTCCGTTTTTTACGAAATTGTTCACGATGTCCTTAGCTTGCGAAAGGTAGGTTCATGATTTGTCCCCTGATAATTGTCAGAGAAGCACACGACAACACGAATAGGGGTGTGTCTGGAGAATCGATTGCGACACCGATACAAAGGTGCGGATTTTCTCACTCTCCTAGTCACAGAAGACATGGGTTCATCACCCGAAAAGCAAACAAGATTCCATGACCTGGAAACAACCATAACTTCCTGTGTGAAAAAAATTCAAAACTGCTTCCACTGTCCGAAAAATCATTGTTATAATCTTTTAGGATCTCTGAGACGTTCTGTTGCTGAACGTATTGCTGAGGGGAGGAAAATCAATGCAGAGCTTTACTGTGCAATGTTGCACAAACTGAAACGACCAGGACTCCTGACAAGCGGTGTGATTTTGGCGCACGGCAAATACGTATACTCTACGCACTGCGTACACCTGCGTGAGTGGTGCGCTGCAGTGATTTGGAATATCCTCCGCAATCCCCCCCCCTCAGTGCTTTGAGACCTCTTTTTGATTGGGCCCACTCAAGAAACACCTTTCCCAGAAGGCAATTGACAATGAATGAGGAGGTTCATCAGGCTGTGCGATGTTGGTCATTGGATGTAAGCACGGATTCAGGATTTTATTGATAAAATGATCTATCATCAGGACAAGTGCATTGATAAATTTGGAGACCCTGTGAAGTACTGCATGTTCACTAATTTCTTAGTGTGTAATTCAACCTCCCATTATTAAACATCTTCCAGAGAAAAAAATGTGTTACCTAACTTTTCGGAAACTCTTCGTAGAACTTTAAGGCCTAATAAAGATGTTTACAGAAGAAAGCTGAAATACTTTGGACACATTGAAGAATGGAAGGATGACTTCTCAAAACAGTAACAGAAGGCAAACGTCCGGGAAAAAGAGGGAGAGTACGAGAATGGTCGGTAATGTTCTCGGCCTCCAACATAGAGAGCAACACTATCGGCAAGATTTTTTTTTCAAAGTTGGCACATCTGTCATAAGCATCCAGTGAAATAAAAGTCATTCTATTAAGTACTTTGTTTTATGCAGCTGTCTAAAGCAAAAGCGTTGTCTGTATCCATTGAAATGGATAAAATTGAGTATCGTGCGGTTATAAAATTCTTTGTAAAAGAAAGTTTAACGCTAAAAGAATTTCATTTGAAGTTCATAAAACTTTATGGGTACTCTTCTCCTTCGTTTTCAACAATTAAGAAACGAGATGCCGAGTTTAAACGTTGCCGTACCAGCCTTGAAGATGATCCACTTGAAGAACGTCCAAAAAGTGTAACAACACCAGAAATCATTGATCGAGTGCATGATATGGTATTGGATGACCGGCAAGTCAAAGTGCATGAAATTGCTGAGACTACAGGCATTTCAAAAGAACGTGTAGGATATATTTTGCATAAAGAATTGCATATGAAAAAACGTTTACTATGTTATTTTTGATACTGATGTTTTCTCACCAGTGAGGGGAATAGAGGATACAGAAGATTTGAAACTGGACGTGATCACCAGTTAGTCTTGTTTAGGATAAAATTGAATTTCATATTGAAAAGAGGAACATGTAAGAAAGTTTTAAAGTTTGAGCAGCTCTCAGATATGAGCTGCAGACTAAAATGCACAAACATTAATGAAGGAAAAATTAAATAGTTTGAAAACATGAACCAAACCTTGGAGATTCGGTGGAAAGCCCAGAAGAAAACATTTGATTGAGTCAGTCAGAGAGGCATGCGGTGAGGTTGTCTGCAAGGATAGAAAAATCAGAACTCCATGGTAGTCACAGGAAGTTAAAGAGGCAGTGAAGGAAAAGAATAAGCATATCAAAAGTTCCTGACAAATAAGTCAGCTTGTGCTCTTAGAGAATACAGAGGCAAATGTAAGAAAGCTGAACACTGTGTAAAACTAGCTAAACAAATGCCATGATAAGAACATAGAAAATAAATATCAAGAAGGTGGCGATATATTCTGGAAGTTCTGGGAGAAGCTCAGAAATGGTGGAAAGAGTGCTGTAAAATGATAAAGGTGGCATGAAAACTTGAGAAAAAGATATCCTTGATGTATGGATATCTTTTTAAAAATTCATTAAAAAAGTCATTACTTTGAAAAATGACTAAATGAAACAACCAGTGACAGCACAGCAATAGTAGAAAACACTCAGCAAGAATGCAAACAGGAATATATATCCATAGAAAAAAGTCTGAAGTGTGAAAAGGCAACTGGAGTAAACCAGAAATGCTCAAGTATCAGTATAAAACAGTCTTACAGTGGCTGCACTGTATAGTAGGCTGCACAGAAGGCCTGGATGCCTTAAGAAGTTGGAATTTGAATTTCTTTTAAGAAACACGTGCGGTTGGGCAGATTAGAGATGAAAGGAAATACCAAATCAAGACTACGTGTGAGAGGGACGAATTCCAGATTATTGGTGTAGAGCTCTCATAGTACTCATATGTAAAAAGGAAAATAAGGCTGAATGTGAGAATTACAGAGGTACTGAGTTTTCCTTGTACGATTTATGCAATTAAACATGAGAAACGTTTGAGAAGGATTGTGGAAAGGAAGCTTGGTGAAGAACAACCTGGATTTTGGACACATAGAGGCTGTCAGGATCAGATTTTCAGTTATAAAAAATAGTTGAGAAATCATGGTAATATAACAAGATCTGTATTTAAGTTTTCTAGACTTGCAAAAGGCATATGACAAGGTACCAAGAGAAAAGCTATTCAAAACGCTACAGTTATATGGTGTCAATGGGGCATTATATCATTATATCAAGCAATACTTGGTCTTTATTTGAGTTGTAAGTCAGCAGTTAGAATTGAAGGAAGTACAGAAAGATGGTTGTTTAAATTAAATCTGGTGTCAGACAAGAATGTATATTATCCCCTATGTTCTTCATTATATACATGGAGCAGATTATGAAGGAAAGTAGTATTAAATCTGATATCAAAATTGGAGATATTAATCTCAGCTCTTTACTTAATGTAGATGATGTAACACTACTAAATAAATCCAGTTCAAGTATGCAATAATTCCTGACTAAATTGAATAAATGTTGTAATAGATATGGTATGAAGGTCAGCAATAACAACATAAAGATAATGAAAATAGGCAAGAAGCATTGAAAATATCAACTGCATTGCGAATGGATGAACCTATAGAACAAGTAAATTATTTCAGCTACTTAGGCACGATTTTTAATGAAGGTGATAAATTGAATATGGAAATAGACAACAGCATCAACAAAGCCGGTATGGTAGGAAGTCAAATGAATAAAATTACATGAAAATAAAAGAGAAATTAGACAAAACACTAAATCATCTGTATAAAAGATAGTGTTCAAGTCGATTTTAACTTATGGATGAGAGAGCTGGGTTAGAAATAATACACTTGACCAAAGACTAGAGATCGCAGATATGAGAACAGTTAAAGAAAGATTAGGAGTGTGAACTGATGGCATCAATGGCAATGTAATATTAACAACGAGGATATTCGAAAAGAACATGACATTGTCAGCATCCAGGAATGTTTTAGCAGAATTGGAGAGGAAAGATTAGCAAAACAAGTGTTCTCTGCCAGGTTGGCAAGAAAAGGACTCAGAAGAAGAGACCAAGATATAGGTGAATTGATACAGTAAAAATTTCCTTAGACGACAGAAATATAAAATAATGTTGGAATCTGGAGAGGTAACAGATTGATTTGGAGGAAAATTGTAGATAGGAAATTAGTGGTGATGTAAGTTTTTTCATGTAGTACTATTATATCCTGTACACTCCTTGATGCTATATATATATATATATATATATATATATATATATGATGTATTTATTTTGCATGAACTAGCATGTGACTATAGTGTGCCGCTTAGATAACAAGGCAAATGTTTACGCACACAGTAAATATAAATGAGCAAAAATAGTTTATCATTTTAACAGCTAAACTATGCTCTTTCAAACAAGCAGACATACTTTGCGATAGTTTCATAAATTTTCGCGTGGACTTTTTTAGAACAAGAGAGTAATAGTGCCTCGTTTTAAGATCGTACATTATAAAGAGATAGTCGTGAATAGTGATGATCGTAGTGCTTCAAGTACGATCCGCAAACAAAACGGCAAAGCATGGAAATGGTTCACCGACGTCTCCAACACAGCAAAAAGATCGACTGCAGAAATCTCGAACGAAAAAAAAATTGAAAACGGGATTTAAAGGATGCTGGTTTGATTCAGAGGGGAATAGTATTAATACTTAACATCATAACTTTATTATTACTTACTATACTTAATACGAACTTAATACTACACCTTTATTTTCGAAACACCTACCAACGGTGTCTCAAAAATTTGTATGAACGTTGTATTGAATTAAGGACATTGAAAATAAATGATTTATTTTTCTGTATTTGCTCTTTATTTCGACAAAAACAACATCTGTTTTAGCCTTTGAAAAATGAGAGGCTCAATCTTCACCAGTAGCCAATCAGAGACATCCGGCACAAACTATCATTAATTATAAATGCCATCCGGCGAAGAGAGGCAGACAGTGTTATTACGAATTTTATCTAGTATAATAGGCACACTGTGTATGTCCTGGAAGAATTAAAAGTAACTAGATTATATTTTAAGCAATCTAAAATTGTATGGAATATTCCATGAATACGTCCAGATTTTAACAGGATTGTTCCTTTTTTCAGTCATTGGTCCCATTGTCTAGAAAAAATTAAAGCCGGACGCCAAGTATCCTGTTTTTCTAATAAACACATCCAGTTTTTCTTATTTCTCTCTTTAATAATAATAATAATAATAATAATAATAATAATAATAATAATAATAATAATAATAATAATAATAATAATAATAATAATAATTATTATTATTATTATTATTATTATTATTATTATTATTACAGGCAACTCCAACGAGACGACAGACTCATCGAGGGAGGCCCTAACATCATGTCAAGAACAACTATTCGACATTCACACATTATCTACCATACCTCGCCTTGAACTCATGCATGGTCATAGCACCCACAACAGATTCTGGCAGCTTATTCCACTCATTCACTATTCTTCAGGATCTTCCCGCTATGCATCTAATAATGATGGCCACAGAAGGATTTCAATCCATAGCTCCAGTAAAAAACCTAGCTCTAACACCCCTGCTAACCACATTCTTGCCCAGCTTCCATGTATGACCCCTAGTTCTCCCACCACCGGTCCAGTTCTCAAAAATATCTTCTGGATATATCTTATAGAAATATTGAATTCAATTGAATTCAATATTGAATTACCCTTCAGTAATTTGAATGTCTCAATCATATCACCCATTTTCCGCCTATCGACCAATTTTTGCAACCAGCAAGTCTTCAACCTGTTCTCATAAGATTCATTCCACAGAACTGCTATCATCCTGGTAACTCGTCTCTGGATCCTCTCCACCTCCTCCCCATCAAGAAGAAACCCTGGCACCCATATCTGGGCACAGTAGTCTAGATGGGGTCTTATCAAGGCTCGATACAGAGGAACAATGACTTGTTTGTCTCTGCTTGTTAAAGTATTTTTCAGAAGCCAAGTGATTTGATGAGCTGATTTAGCCACTTTTGCAATGTGCTCCCTGAACTTCAATTCCCTAACCACCAATACCCCCAAATCCCTGGCCTCATCAATCTCCTGTAGTATGCTTCCACCAATGTGATATACTGCTTCTAATCTTTTCACCCCAAAATGCATAACCTTACACTGTGCCACATTATATTGACATCAATTTTCCCTAGCCTAGTCCTCCAAACTATCCAAATCACCCTGCAAAATTTTGACATCCTGTGCACTCACAATTGCTCTACCCAACTTTGCATCATCAGCAAACAAGTGAACACTTCCTGTCAGATCCTTTCCTATATCATTGATGAACAAATTGAAACGTAGTGGTCCAAGAACAGAACCCTGCAGCACACCACTAGTCACAAGCGTCTTTTGGACTCAACTCCTGAATAAACCAGTCTCTGGTATCTCCCCATCAACCACCCTCCTATCCATTTCACCAACCATCCCTATATCCATCTATATCCATCCCCATCTGCTCCAGTTTACTGATTAGAATTCCATGTGGCATCCTGTCAAAGGCCTTGGCAAGGTTCAGTAGAATCACTGTAAACCCATTACCCTTATCCAGTTCAGCCGTCACTGTGTGATAAAACGAGAGCAAGTTACTGAGGCATGATCTACCTTTCAAAAAATCATGTTATCCCCCATACAATATTCCATTTTCAATCTATCCAATCCTGTATTCTTTTCTTCGCTAATTTCTCCAAGACCTTGACAACGATTCCTGAAATGCTAATCGGTCGGTAATTTACAACAGCAGCCTTGGAACCTCCTTTATGCAGTGGAACTATTTTCCCCTCCTTCCACTCCCTCGGGACTAAACCACACCCGAGACTGAAATTAAACAAAATGGTCAAGGGTACTGACAATTCTTTAGCCGCTTAACGTACGACACGAGCTGGTATACCATCCAATCCCACAGATGTATTGACATTGAGGTTATGCAATAGACTACTCACCTCCACTTCATTCACCACAGTTCCCATATAATCTACTGGTTTATTCCTTTCTGCAATGTCACCACCTGGATGATATAGTCTTGCAAAGTGCTCACTCTGTAACTCAACTATATCAATTGATTCAATTACCTCCCTACCATCGGCATTCTTTAAAATCATTCTGCGATATACATTTTTCCTTTCACTTGCAACGTAGCGAAAAAACTGTTTAGGATTCTCTTTAGCCTGCATTGCCAATGTTCTTTCGTAATCCTTTTTTGCTTTTCTTACCACACTCGTTACCCTTCTGGCCCGTGCTTTATACTGTTCATGTGCCTGCTGGTCACCTTTCTCCTTAAATTCCCTCCATAGTTGTTTCTTTTATTGCAGTTCAAGCTTAATGGCGTTATTCATCCATTTAACCCCTACTTGATTTAGTATTCGGACTCTAGGTATACAGTCAGCCATTGCTTCATGCAAACACTTCTTAACCGCATCCCATGCACTATCAACTTCTAGCCCTTGCCGTTATACATGCCATGGCAGTGAACCAAACTCCTAAGCTTGTCATACTTACCAGCCCGATAATTCCACATGTACCCTGTCTTAATTGTAAATTCCACACCTTTAGCCACCTCCCAAGTCAAGACCCTATGATCACTCTCACCAATTGGTGTCAATGTGGTCATATGTGTTATAGCCAAACCCTCAGATGCAATTACTAGGTCAAGCACTCTCTGATCCCTAGTATTTTCCATTACATGCTGTCACAGATAGTTATTCCTTAATAAAAGCATAAAGTCCAATTCCTTCCTCCAGTGTGTCCTCTTCCTCACTCCAATCAATGCTACCATAGTTGCAATCTCCCATAATAATTATCCTCCTTCCACTCATTTCTTCTATTTGCTTGTGCATTCAATCTCCACAATATTTTCCATCACCTGGTCTACAGCAGCACCCAATTTTATATTTTGTTCTGCTAGCTCTCACCTCCATTCCTATTCGCAGCTTTGCTGATGACAATATTCTCTGCTTCTCTTTTCATTTGCAAAACCTCGTAGTGCTCAGATAAAACATGCTTCAAGATCTTTAACCAATGCTTATCTGCATTTGTTATAGTTATCTGATCGACTTTGAGCAAAAATAAAAGAAACTCAAGGAACCCTTCCAGAAACTCAAGGTTTTATTCCTCCATTTCAAAAATTCCCCATGGAGCATTCTTTTTCAGACATATGTCTATTAAATTTTAAGGCTATGAGATGAATGTACTTTTCTGCTGTAAGTTCTTTTCTGCTTTGAAAGGCTTGGTTCATTGAGAGCTTGAGCTCACTATAAGTTATGCCTGAAGGGTGGAGGCTAGCTCCTTTCTTTAAAAAGATAAAAAGGGTAACGTACTTGCGTATTTCCTCGTGTATGAAGGGAGTTAGAGGATTCGCATTGAGTTTGTTTTTCTAGGACCTGCAACCTCCTTTTATCTAGGTACTGTGGTTTTTCTCTTACAAATATAAAACAACCTTGACCGCATTGTTATAAACAAGTATAAATGTTTATAACAGTAATTCGTGAAATTTATGCCATTGATAGCCAAAATCTCTGCTATTATTTTTATTTCCTATTGACCATTTAATCATCCTGGATGTATTTTCTCTTTTCAGTAATATTTGACTAACAGATAGATTTGCTAATGCCTTTTATTTTCTAAAGGTAGGCAATGGCTTTTAGGTGTCCTGGCAATGGGTGTCCTATTGACGCTTTGGATGATAGACATGTCTAATAATGGAAGGCTAATAATAGCAATCATTTTTAACAAAGTTTATTATCTCAGGAATTGACAGTCGAACTCGCATTATTTCTGACAACATATTTTGTTCGGGTTTAGTACCAAGAGATGGCAGCACTTGTTTGCTAGTCTCTTCATCAGTTACCGCTAAAATTAGTGATAGTCATGGACCAGCAATCTCTTGATTGGCTGCCAGTAGAGATTGAACTGCACTCAGTCTCCAAAAGCTGGATCGAGTTTAAAGGGCTCGCCTACTCCCTATAAGGGAATAAAAGGCTTTAGTGGCTGATTTGTTGGAAAATTACATGCAATAATAATGTATTTCGTTACAATTAAGAACTGTAGTTAGTACAAGTATAATGGGCATATTTCATGCAGTTGATATGGACGATCATTAATCAAATAATAATTAATAAACGTAATTAATAAACGAAAGTATTTTTCTCTCAGATGCGCTGCTTTTTCATCTCGTATACAGGCCAATTGGCCATGAGAACACACACACAATTTACACCTAAAGTATACTGGTGGTGGGTGGAAGATGGCACTGTGTGTTGATGATAGTGGCGTCGTGTAGTTGTAAGATTATGTAAGGGAGACAGTCAATGGTAGTGAAGTAATGTGCCCTCCCAAGATGAGTCCTTGGACTCCTTGGCGGTATAGGTAATAATAATAAAATGAAACTAAAATAAAATATACTTTCATTTCTGGTTCCTTTGTTCCATAAAATGTTCTCTTGTGAAGGAACTGAAAAAATCTCAAAACTAAATTTTCTTAATCTTGAAAAAAAAAAAAAAAGAAAAGTCCAAATCAAAAGAGTAACTTATCAGAAGAGGAAAGAAAATAAATTTCACTACAGCGTAGTGAGTCGTGGTTCATAAGATTATATCCAAAAAGTGAGAAAGTTTCAGGAAATCGTTTTTATTTTATTTTTGTTGATAGGGTTAAAAGGCCTCGCCTACTCCCTATAAGGGAATAAAAGGTACTACCTGATTTTATTTTATTTATTTATTTATTGAAGAGCTTCGCAGCTCTCATTATGGAATGTTTTTCTCAAAAACAGCTTTTATATAACACGTTATGGACTACAATGCAAAAAAGATATGCCACTTATTATTACATATTATAGATTATACTACGAGTGTAAGTGGAACATTAAGATTAATGCACCACTTAGATTTGTAGATTCTATGTACAGTCTACTTGCAAACTTAACTAAACATTAAAGCACTTTGTGCAGTTACTGGTCATTCTTCTTTCATCAAATATTTCAGAAACAAAATCTCTGCTATTATTTTTATTTCCTATTGACCATTTAATCATCCTGGATGTATTTTCTCTTTTCAGTAATATTTGACTAACAGATAGATTTGCTAATGCCTTTTATTTTCTAAGGGTAGGCAATGGCTTTTAGCCCTAACGTTTGAAGACTAATGGACAGACAAACTTTTTCCTGATTTGGGGAGAACAGTATGCCAGTAAATAGACTGTCGCCACCTCTATTCCCTGACCCTAACACTATATATTATTGTTTGTAATAGTTTGAGTACAATAATAAACAAGGAAAACATGACCAGATTATATAAGATTATGAAGATGGCCTTCAAACAGTTTATGAATTAAATAAGAAGCCAACAATACAATCTAAATATTTCACGAAAGTAAACAAACTCATGACATTAAAGGAATAGTTCATATTAGATTAAAATAGTCATAACACATAAAATAATAGAACAAGTGACAGAGTTTAATTGTTTAGATTTCATAATACATGTCTAAAAGATAAAAATAGAGATTAAAAAATGGATAAATTTGATATTCAGAAAAAATAATTAAACAACAATTAAAAGAATACTTAATAAAAAACAAGATGAGAAATCTAACTTAAGTTTATTGTAAAGTAATGGCCATTTCTTGTATGATTCAGAAACATGGACTGATAAAAGAAAGATCAAAGTAAAATACAGGCAGAAATAAGATTTTTAAGAACATTGAAAGGATGTAAATTAATCCACATTAAAATGAAGACAGTAGAAAAGAACTAAGAGTTTATAGTTTAAAAGTGAAATGAAACACGCACACACACACACACACATATAATATATATATATATATATATATATATATATATATATATATATATATATATATATATATATTATTACACATATACATATATATTACACACAAACACGCACACACAGATTAACATATATAAAGAGAAATGGAAACAGTTGTGAAGCACAGGGGGTAAAGAGTTGTAAACAATTTCTCTCTCTCTAAGATGGAGTAGGGTGAGTTTTCCTTCCCAAAAACTTTGGTTATTCTTCCCACAACCAGACGGATCAGCAAGAAAAATATATGTAATTTACAAACAGAATTAGGCATAAGATTAGCCCACCTTATACTAAAATTTTGATCATATATATATATATTTTATATATATATATATATATATATATATATATATATATATATATATATATATATATATATATATATATATATATATATATATATATATATATATATATATATATATATATATATATATATATATATATATATATATATATAAAACATAATTCAAAACGTGCTTCACTACGCTTCCAAAACTTCGTTCATTACTTAGCAAACATAAACAGAAACATCTTCCTACTCAGTTTCCAGGAGTGTACAAGATTTTGTGTGATTGTGGAAAGCCATACTATGGACAGACTGCTAAATCCATCCTTCTACGTTTGGATGAACACCGCAGAGATATCTCCTATAACTGGACTAGAGCTAGCGCTCTCTCTAGCCACGTTCTCTTTTCAGCTAATTCAGACGAAGGCCGCCAGCACATTGTAAACTGGACTCAAACTTCTAACATCCATGTGTGCTACGATGAACTCGAAAGAAAGATTGTTGAATCTAGGGAAATTTCTCTAGATTCCTCTCATATCAACAACAGCCTGTGAGTTACAATCTCTCTGACGCACACGTTGCTTCTATTCAGTACTGGCGCACTCGCGACAGTGCGTAGTATTCGTTTGTTTGGAACTCATACTTGCATTTTTTTCAAACACGCTACTGTCTTTTTATACTTGTTCTGTTATTACAATTTTAAGTCTCTGTAATTTTTTATATACTTCTTTGATTGTGATACCTGAGGATGTTCATGTAACGAAACTAGTAAACTAGTAGTGTCTTTTTTAAATATATCTTGTCATCTTTTTATCTCTCGGTAACAGTCATTAAAGCTTTTTTATAATATTAAAACCGAGTAAAAATGAATTTTGAAATAAAAAAAAAAAAAAATATATATATATATATATATATATAGAGAGAGAGAGAGAGAGAGAGAGAGAGAACTGCTTTTCTAAGATTTTGCACTTAGTATTAAAAATAAAAAATGAAAAAGTTCTCGTCTCGATAAATATATGAAAAGCTTTCTTCCTGACTACGCTCGGGAGAGAGAGAATTATATACTCGTAATTTGTTAACAAATGCGCACTCTAGTGATAATAATTGAAAATCCAAGGAAATATTGCTTAACAACTGCATTGCTATGTACGCGTTCTATTATTCCATTCCGTTCACTTTTTTTTTTAAAACTATCTTGTTTAAGCTATATCCTCGATATCCAGAAGACATCGGTGACAAGCAGAAGGCATCTGTCCATCTGGTAAAAAACTCGATAATCTATCGAGGTGAGTAGATTAGAAATTCAGGAAGAAAACGTTTTATATATTTATCGATAAATTGGTTGAGTTCTAAATTCAGGCTTGATGCAGATTTTTAGATTGCAAATAAATAACTAAAACAAAAAATAATATTAATAAATCCTCTGAGATTGTGTAATCTAAATTTTGTTGTTGTTGTCACATATACAATTATTATCTTAATTATCCGGAGTTATATAAAACGGTATCAGTGATTATGATATGGATGATTTCAAATTTGTACTATAATTAATAATTAAATTCGTTAACTTATGCTCAGACGTGTTGCGTATTTTCAGATTCTAAAATCATTTTCTTGAGAATCATGCAGCCATGAATTTAAGTAAAACAGTTTCATTGAATATAATATACTTTCCGATTTATATTATTGTATTATAATTAATAATTCCATTTTAATTTTCATTATTAAATGACAGGCATACTCCATGTAATGTCAAATTGATATTTAATTGTAACTTTTATACCGAGCGCCTTCTGCATAATACAATGCTAATGCTTGTACTCAATGCTCATAACGTGAATGTAAATAAGAAACAATAAAGTTCTAGAGTTATCTGGAATCAATAAATAATAATAATATAACAAAAGCAGCGAATATACTGTACTCTTGTTTAACGTACTACAAAATTATTTCAGGTAGACCTAATTCTTTCAGATGCACTCTCTCGTGTTTATCAGTTCTGATCTTTGATAATGTACATCTTTAAATTCTGAAAGAATTATTGTTGAATGTGGCTCCAAGAATAAAAGATGTGATTATATACAATGCTGAATAAAATATGTAGGTAATGATTTCATGACACTGTGAGGAGTGTGTGAATGAGATATTTTCTCCAGACATAAAGTATAAGAACACCGATTTGTCCTAAATTTAAATTTTTGATAATGAGACAAACGATAATAACGACAGAAGTAAAATTTTTATTTATTTATATTTTTGAAACCTGAAAGGACTAACTAATACTCATGTTTCATTTAAACGATGCTAAAGTTCATTTATAGCTGGTAACCAAAAATGTACTTTCACATCATTGCTTCCGTAAAAAAGTTGCAAATGCAAATCACGAAATTAGTTCACATATTTTTATTTTATTTTATTTATTTTTTACAAGAGGATATGAAGGGACATACCGCCGATGCGTATCCTCTTGAGCCTGGGATAAGCTAATTTATTATCCAGAGCTATCATAACTCACTAAGGCAATGGCCTCGAAGTGGTAATCGTAAATTTGGAGGCCGCAAAAACCAGCTATTATTATTGTTGTTGTTGTTGTTGTTGTTATTATTATTACATCCTCCATGCAGTCAGTCGGTTCATTTAGGACAGTGTTTCTCAACCTGCGATCCGCGACGATGAGACAGGTGGTCCGCAGGCAGACTTAAATTAATTAAATAAATATATATTTTTTAACTATCCAAACAAAACAAATTAAAATTGAATAAGTAAGTAAAAATTATTGAAATAAATTGGATACTTAAAAAAAAAAACAAGTAGCGTCAAAATGACAAGTAATAAAAGAGGGGTGAAGTGAATAGCAATATGGTTTTATTTCTTCCGCCTTCCCTTGCTATTTTGTCATATTTGAAGTAAACATGCGTTATCCACATTTCAACCAATTGCTTGTTGTTTATTGGTTTTTATTATTGAAAGTTTTCCTCCTTCAACTGATGCTCAGTATAACTTTAGAAGTGCTAAGTGATACTTGGACAAAGTGTGTCGTGAGTTAACCCCAGTATACAGTATATATATATTTTTTTCGGAAACATTTTTTTCATCATGGAAAAGTGGCTTAGAACTAGGACTTTGAAAAGAAAAGCAAATGAAAGAGGTGATGCTAACCCTAATTGTGATACACGTGTTGTAATGGCGAATAAATCTGATACTATTAAAGTAGAAGAAACAAGCAGTTCAAAAAAAAAAAAAAAAAATATAGTAGGAAATATAACAGTTCGTATTTGGCATTAGGGTTTACTTGGTGTGGAGATGAAAATGAACAGAAACTTCAATGTATTTTGTGTTATGAAGTGTTCTCGAACGAGTGCACGAAACCTGCGAAACTCCAACGACATTTAGAAATAAAACATCGTAATGTGAAAAATAAGCTAATTGAATTTTTTCAGCGACGCTTAGAAACATTAAATCATGGGAAAGATGTAGTTTCGGCCATGGGTTCGATTAATAGCTGAAGCATCCTATCTCTTAAGTTTGCGCATAGCGAAAACAGGGAAACCTCATTCTATCGGGGGAAATTTACTACTTCCAGTTATAAAAGATGTGGTAAAAACTATGTTTGGCAACAAGTTACTAAAAGATGTTGATTTGATTCCTCTTTCAAATGGCACTGTCGGTCGCAGTATTAATGATATGGCAGGTGGCACAGAATCTCAGTTAATCGAAGGAATTAAAAAGAACCCTTATATAACGGCTCGTTGGTCTAGGGGTATGATTCTCGCTTTGGGTGCGAGAGGTCCCGGGTTCAAATCCCGGACGGGCCCATGTTTTTTGGGGGGATTGTTGTCGAGGCTAGCTGGTAAACGGACGTGCTATCGGAGAGCTCCTGAGAGATTTGTGATTTTTTTTTATTTATTGATGTTTTGGATTCAATGTAATGGACTTAAGTGTGTAATTTTGGTATATTATTGGAGCTTTATTAGCGTGGTTAGTGTACTAAAGTGTTTTATAACATAATCTATGTCGGGAAGTCGCCGCTAGATGAATTCGTAATGTGTAGTGTTCGTGCAAGCTCCAGATAAGATAAGTATCATTTTCAGTTATCGATACAAATTACTTAATATTGTGTAGTTTTGTTTTGTTTGCCTTGCGTATTTTAGTGCGTCTGTTTTTGGTGTGTTATAACGTATAATTTGACAAAACACGTTGCAAATAAGTATGGCACCTGTGCGGAGGAAAATGGCGGCCAGTAATGATGGTTCGCCATCCTTATCAAAGAACGGTAGTATAAAAGAAATGAGTCAGTGTACTAGCTGTGAAATGTACGCTTTGCGGAGTGCGGTTAGATGATAATAAAGGATTGAATGTGTGTAGAAAATGTAGGGAGAATGAGGAATTGAAGTGTATTTCGGATCGTGAGTGTGATATTTTTGTCAACCTTCAGAATGAAGGAAATAGGGATATGACAAGAAACGGCAAGGTTGTACATGAAAATTGTGAGAGTGTGAATGATAGTATAAATGGTTTCTCAGAGAATAAAAAAGATGAGATAGATGCATTGAGTGAGATCGCGTTGTTGAATAGTGCGATAGAAAGAGCAAAACAGCAGCTAGAGTGCATGAACAAAAGTAGGCTGAATGAACCAACCAATAATAAAAGGTATGACAGGAAAAATAGACGTATGAATGTGAACATGAACAAAATGAAGGATAGAGTGCTGTATGGAGACTCGTTAGTACGAGGTGTGTTAGTAGAGGATTTGACAAAATCGTACCAACCTGGTGCGACCATAAAGGACGTAACTGAGTCTATTAGAGAGCAAAAGGAAAGGGTGAAAGAAATGGTTGTTGTGGCAGGTACGAATGATTTGAAAGAAGATAAAATGGAAATGATAGAAGACCTGAATGAATTGTTTGAGGTAGCAAAAGAAAAGAGTGAGAGAGTTAGAATGATTAGTCTTTTGCCACGGTATGACAGTGAAATGTTTAAAAGGAGGGCCATAATTGCGAATGACTTTATGCGTGGGTTATGTATGACGAGTGGTGTGGAATTTGTGGATGTGTGGAGTGAGTTTGATGGGCGAAAGGATCTATATAAGATGGATGGTTTGCATTTGAATGGTTATGGTGTAAGAAGACTTGAGAAAGTGTTGCTGAATGTAGTGGATGTGCAAATTCAGGGAAACTAGATTTGTTAAGGGGGGGAGTAGATATACAGTCCTTAGGGAGAGAGTTGAATGTAAGAATGAATATAATATGCCAGAGCAAATAAGGACAACAAATCTGAGTGGGATAGTTAATATAAGGCATCAAGGTAGGGTTGGGGGTCTTAAATTCATGTACACTAATACTAGGAGTATTAGGAACAAGAAGGAAGAGTTTTTGGCCATGGTTGGCACTTCCAGACCACAGGTTATAGGTATTAGTGAAACATGGCTGACTGTAGATGATATAACTAGTGGGATTGAATGTGATGGGTATAGTGTGTTCAGGAATGACAGAGAGAATAAAATGGGGGGAGGAGTATTGTTGATGATAGCTGATGAGCTCCAGCCAAGGAGAATAGAAGTTGAATTGCAGGATAGAGAAAAGAGCACATTTGAGGCCATTTGGTGTGAGATTGTGGCTAGCAGAACTAAATATACAATTGGGTGCTGCTATAGACCAGGTGATGGAAAAGATGGTGGTGACAGTATGCACAAGCAAATAGAAGAAATGGGTGGAAGGAGGGTGATTATTATGGGAGATTTCAACTATGGTCGCATTGATTGGAGTGAAGAGAGGACTCACGGAAGGAAGGAACTGGATTTTATGCGGTTATTAAGGGATAACTATCTGCGACAGCATGTAATGGAAAATACTACGGGTCAGAGAGTGCTTGACCTAGTAATTACATCTGAGGATTTGGCTGTAACAAATATGAGCACATTGCCACCAATCGGTGAGAGTGATCATAGGGTCTTAACTTGGGAGGTGGCTAAAGGTGTAGAATTTTCATTTAAGACAGGGTACATGTGGAATTATCAGGCTGGAAAGTATGACAAGCTTAGGAGTTTGATTGATTCAGTGCCATGGCATGTACAACTGCAAGGACTAGAAGTTGATAGTGCATGGGAGGTAGTTAAGAAGTGCTTGCATGAAGCAATGGCTGACTGTATAGCTAGAGTCCGAATAATAAATCAAGTAGGGGTTAAATGGATGAATAACACCATTAAGCTTGAGCTGCAAAAAAAGAAACAACTATGGAGGGAATTTAAGGAGAAGGGTGACTTGCAGGCACATGAACGGTATAAAGCGCAGGCCAGAAGGGTGACGAGTGTGGTAAGAAAAGCAAAAAAGGATTACGAAAGAACATTGGCCATGCAGGCTAAAGAGAATCCTAAACAGTTTTTTAGATATGTAAAACAATCTACTTGTTTTAACACATATAGGCAATATACGTGTTAAAAAAACAAATTATTGAAAAAAAGACAAGAATTTAATTTAGATACTTATCTGGCCTTTATAGATTATGAGCAAGCTTTTGATAAAATACACAGAGAAAAATTATGCAACATAATGAAAAAAACAAGGATGTCTATTACATTTGGTACACAGTATATAAAGTCTATATAAAGATACAAAAAATACAGTTACAGTAGGGATGTAGTTTATCTTTAACTGTATTCAATAAATAAATAAATAAATATATATATTTATTTTACAGATATTATATATAAAATGATAAGCCTTTTTATGTCACGTTTTTTGAAACAATTTGAAACTCAGGGACTATCCTGTCGAGTCTTCAAAATTCAAGTCATCAGAATTCAAGGAGAACTGGCCTACCAGTGCAGAACTCGGGGGGGGGGTGCCTATGCCTAAGGGGGGACTCCTTTTTGAGTCTTCAAAATTTTTTGAATCATCAGAATTCAAGGAGAACCAGCCTACCAGTTTAGAAAATGGGGGGTTGGGAGCCAGGGAATCATACCCCCCCAGTATATATATATATATATATTGATCAGATCATTAAAATATGGAAAACAACAATAAAACAAAGTATCTGGTGCTGTATGCAGATGACCCCAGATTACATTACAGGACAATGAAGATGACCTTCAAAAATGCATTTATGAATTAAAAAAATAAGCCAACAATACAATTTAAAAATTTTACCAAAGAAAACAAAAGTCATGGCGTTTAAATACCAAGATCATGTTAGACCAAAAATAGCCATAGAAAATAAAATAGTAGAACAGGTGATTCCATTTAATTATTTAGGCTGCATAACAATATATCTAAAAGATAAAGATATAGATGAAAATATAAAGAAATTTCAGAAAATGGAACAATTTTCTGAAATTGGTTAAAATTCAAGATTTTGAATTTTAAACATTTTGAATTAAATCAAGATGAGAAACTCAACTAAAATTTTATAACGTAATGGCCACTTCCATTTTATTATATGGTTCAGAAACATTATTATTATTACTACTATTATTGATTCAGCCCTCCATGAAGTCAAAAGACTCATCATGTGAGGCCCATCCTAGAAAATGCAATATCATACCACTGTTTGAACTCATTGACCATTTGAGCTCTCACCACTCTATCAGGCAATGCATTCCATAGTTCAACCACCCTCCATTCAAAGAAACCACTAATCATCCTCTTGCTCACAGCTTCCTTATGCAACTTGCAGGAATGGTCCCTTGTCCTCACTCCTTCCCCATGTTCCACCAAGCAAAAGAACTCCCCAGTTTTTCAACCCTGTAATTACCTGTCATCAATTTAAAAGTATCAATCATATCACATCTCCCTCTATCTACCAAACTCTGCAGTCCACATTTCCTCAGCCTGTGTTCATAACTAGCATTGTACAGCCCTGATATCATCTTTGTTATCTGCCTCTGCATCCTTTCCACAGATAATTTATCTCCAAAGATGATATCATCTTTGTTATCTGCCTCTGCATCCTTTCCACAGATAATTTATCTCCAAAGATGATATCATCTTTGTTATCTGCCTCTGCATCCTTTCCACGGATAATTTATCTCCTTCAAATCCTGGGGGCCAAATTTGAGGACAATAGTCCAAGCGTTGATCATGCTTTATACAATGAAATAACAACCCTTTATCTCTGCAGGTCAGCATCCTTCTCAGTATTGCAGAAATCCTCTGGGTTATCTTCATCACTTTTACAATATGTTTCCTGAATTTCAGGTTTCTATCAATCATCACCCCCAGATCCCTTGCCTCCCCTACTTAGTCCAGTTCATTTCCTCCAACAGAGTATGCAGCCCACCATTAAACTGAAACTCCAATTCATTTTCCCATATATTTAGCTTATTCAAATCCTCCTGCAGGGCTATCACATCTGCACTATTACTAATAACTCTTCCCAGCTTCACACAATCTGCAAACAACTGAATATTCCCCTGCAGTCCACATAAACAATCCAGGTCCCAGTACTGAGCCCTGTGGGACCCCACTTGTAACCTTCTGCCTGCTTGATATTGCATCCCCCCCCATACACAACTCGCTGATACTATCAGATAGTCAATACTAAATCCAGTTCACTAACCTGACATCTAAGCCCATGTGTTGCAACTTAAATACCATCTTATCATGTGGCACTCTATCAAATGCTTTTTTAAAATTCAAAAAAATTACAGAGTATGCCTTTCCTTCATCAATCGCCGTTATAGTTTACCCTCCGATTAGAGATCCTTTGACACTTCTGCGCATGTCAGAAAAAGG
Source organism: Typopeltis vanoorti (assembly GCF_054136105.1). Taxonomy (NCBI): domain Eukaryota; kingdom Metazoa; phylum Arthropoda; class Arachnida; order Uropygi; family Thelyphonidae; genus Typopeltis; species Typopeltis vanoorti. Next base: position 31,144,020 of record NC_143556.1, on the reverse strand, counting down.
AGAATCCCTTCCGATAATAGGGTAATCAATCTGTATTGTGGGATGAGTTGTTTATTATTACAGGTTGGAAAATTAACTTCTCTGTTATGATTATTGTAGTTAACTATGTTGCTTGTATAACAGTTGGAAAATTTTACCTATAAAGCACGTGATGTCGCATGTTGGCCACCAATTCGTACATCCTTCATTTCTTTCTCCCCTTCAGCATGAATCAACTAGCAGAGACCTATAAATGGTTGGCGAACTATATCACTTTATTATAAAAGACAATCATAAGAGCGCCACTTAACAAATCCATGTTGACTATCACAGATTAACATTACCCTCATCTGCCCAACTCTGTATGTGGTCGCTTACTAATTTCTCCAAGATATTAACAATTTCTGATGAAACACAAACTGGTCAATAATTGACACTTCAGCCCTTATGCAATGGCACTATCTATCTGCATCAGTCACTCTATTCCTATTTTTATCCAACAATGTCATTCTTCCACAATCATTTCTCCTCCTACTGGCCCATAGCTAAAAAATTGCTTAGGATTTTCTTTGGATCTCATAGCCAATGTTCTCTCATATTCCAGTTTTGCCTTCCTTACCATTCTAGTCACACTCCTGGCATGAGTCTTATATTCTTCATGCCTCTGCTCTCCACACCCTCTCTTCCTCCTTACATATCAGGAGGCTACTTAGAAGGCTAAAAGAGAATAGTGTGACAGGAAGTGTAGTTAGCATGTTGCCTAGGTATGACTGGTGAAATGAGGCAGAGAGCAAGGATTATGAATGATATTCTGGCTGAAATGTGTGAGGAGATGGGAGTACAGTTTGTTAATGTGTGGAATGAGTTTGAGGGACAAAGTGAGCTGTATGGGAGCGATGGACTGCATTTGAGTGGTTATAGTGCGAATCGTTTGGAGAGACTGCTGCTAGAAGGTAGAAACGTGAATAGAAAGAATGAATCAGATCGAGAGTGGAGTGATGTGGAAGAGCAGGAGAGTAAGGCAGGAGAGATTGAAGAAGTGGATATGAATGGGGAAGTGAGTGGTATGAGTATAGAAAATGAAAGAATGGGTGTGCAAGAGGAGCAGGTAAACAGGGAGGCTCAGGGTTGACAGGGGTACACAGCATGAGAAAGGTGGATGCTCAAAGAGGAGGTGAGAGCATGTGTAGGCAGGAAAGAAATGGGATGACCATGGATCAAGAGGAAACAGATGAAATTGAAAAGGGTTCTAAAATGAAGAAGCAGAAAGGGAAATGGCCCCAGTCCAGCATGGAGAGATCACATCTAGTGAGTGGTATCAGTGGAACTAGCTGTAGATCCAGAAATGAGCTGTTGTGTTTGTATACCAATGCTAGAAGTATAAGAAACAAGGCATGATAACCAATATTTAAGGAATTCAACAAGAATAAGAAACAAGGCAGATGAAATGATTGCACTAATTGCCTCTGTTCACCCAAATATTGTCAGAATAAGTGAGACATGGTTAGATGAGGATGACAGCCTGACAGGAATAGAGATGGAAGGGTGTCATATATGTTTCATGAGGATAGAAGGGGATAAAAAAAGGGAGCGGGGAGTGCTATTGATGATAGAGAAAGAGAGAGTTATGTCCATACAAGGTAGAGATGCAAAAGGGAAATAGGGCCAGTGGTTTTGAGGCAGTATGGTGTGAGATAAAGGTGAATAGAATCAAATACTTGGTGGGATGTTGTTATAGACCTGGTAATGTGGATAGTGGTGATAGTGAAATTTATAGTCAAATTAGCCAAGTAAATAAGAAAAGGATATTATGGGTGATTTTAATTATGGCAATATAGACTGGAATGAAGAGATAGCAACTGGAAGTAAAGAAAATGAGTTTCTTGAGTTTTTGAGGGATAACTACCTCAGACAGTATGTAACAGAGGGCACACGATGATTAAGGGTCTTGGATTTGGTCATCTCATCAGAGGATGTAATTATAAATGAGGTGTCAAATCATCCACCAATTGGTGAGAGTGACCATGAGGTAATTACCTGGGTGGTTGCCAGCAGTGCGAGGACCTCTATGAGAAAAGGGTATATGTGGAACTACAAGGGAGGTGATTATGAAGAGCTCAGGAGACAGCTTGCAGGTGTAGCGTAGAATGAGGAGTTAGCTGGAAAAGAGATCAATGCAGCTTGGGGGATTTTCAAAAACTGTTTAGTAGATGCAATGTCTAAATGTATTCCAAGGGTGAGAAGGTTAAATAAGGTGGGTGTGAGATGAATGAATAAAGATATTAAGCATGCGATACAGAGAAAAAGGGTATTGTGGAAGCAGCATAAGAGAAGTGGAAATAACTAATTCCATGAGGTCTACAAAGACCAAGCAAGGAGGGTGACTTGGTTGGTGAGGGTAGCTAAAGAGAGGTATGAACAGCAGTTGGCTAATGAAGCCAAAAAGAATCCTAAGGAATTCTTTCGATATGTAGCCAGCAAAAGAAAGAATAATTATGGAAGGATGACATTGATTGGAGAAAATGGTATAAAGACAGCTGATGCAGAATATGTGGTGGAGATTCTTAATGAACAGTTCATAAAGATCTTTCAATTTTGTGAATGTGACTTCATGGAGAGACTGAGAGAAGTTGATGATGGGGAGGAGAGACTGACTGTAAGTGAGCAAGAGGTGTTTGGGGAGTTGAGTAAACTAGATGTAAATAAGGCTGTGGGACTTGATAATATATCACTGCATATTCTGAAGGAATGTGCCAGAGAGTTGACACCTGCCTTGACATATTTTTTTAATACGAGTCTTGCACTTGGTCAAGTTCCTAAAGAGTGGAAGGAGGGCAAGATTGTGCCACTTCATAAAGGAGGTGATCAAACTCAAGCATCAAACTATAGGCCTATCTGTGTGTCAGGTGTTGCGGTTAAGTTGTTGGAGAAGCTTGTGAGAACTAGGATCCAGAGTTGGGTTGATAACAATGCTATTATCTTTGATGGACAGCATGGATTTGCTAAAGGGAGGTCATGTTTTATAATTTACTTACTTATTACAATAAAGTGACTGCTTTCTTGGATAGAGGAAAAACATACACAGTAATATACTTTGATTTTGCAAAGGCTTTTGATAGAGTACCTCATGATAGGTTGACAGTCAAACTAGAGCAGATGGGGTTGGATATTAGATTGGAGACTGGCTATCTGATAGGTATCAACAAGTTGTGTATGGGGGGGGGCGATATCCAGGAAAAGGAAAGTCATTAGTGGAGTGCCTCAGGGGTCTGTTTTAGGTCCATTACTGTTTAACTAGTATATTAATGATATAGGTGAAGATTTGGATGGAGATATTCAGTTGTTTGTAGATGATGCAAAGGTGGGACGATGTTGTGGCCGTACAGGAAGACTTGAATAGATTGAGTGATTGGGGATGTGAATTCAATGTTGCAAAATTTAAGGTTTTAAAATTTGGATAACAAAGATGGAATGCAGAATTTATGCTTGGTGAGAATATATTGTTTGAAGTAGAGGAAATAAGAGATCTGAGGGTGATAGTGGATAAGGATCTAAAATTTAGGGGACAAATCGCCAAAATTGTGAAGACAACACATAGGCTTCTGGGAATGATGAGGAGGACACTGACGTGTAGAAGTAGGGAGATTCTTGTTCCGTTGTATAAGGCTTTGATTAGGCCACACATGGACTATTGTGCCCAGATTTGGTCACCGGGTTTTCAGCAGGATGAAGAGATGTTGGAAAGGGTCCAAAGGAGACTGACTTAGGTAGTTTCTGACCTCTGGAATGTCGAGTATGAGGAAAGATTAAGAAGATGTAATTTGCAGAGACTGGAGGAAGAGGGGAGATATGATAGAGACCTACAAGTTGGTAAGGGATTGTTATAGGATCAATGCTGGAGAAGTTTTACAGAGAATAGTGGGAGATCAGGGGAGAACCAGAGGTCATCCCTGGTAACTGTATAAATAGAGTGTGAGTAGGGGAGTGAGAGGTAGGTTTTTTTCGTGCAGATTTGTGAATGATTGGAATGCCTTGCCTGAGAATGTGGTGTCTGCAAAGAGTTTGAATGTGTTTAAAATACGTTATGATGAGCTGTGTGTGTGTGTGTGATAAAAGGACCTCCCAGATGAGTCTTTGACTCCAAGAGGTCTTGGGGTGGTAATAATAATAATAATCTCTTTCATAACCTCTTTTTAACCTGCAGTTCTTGTTTGATATTGTTTGTCATTCACTTTGCACCAAATTGTGTTCTCTTCTTCACTTGTGGTATGCAGCTTATTATTGCTACTAATAAATATTCCTTCACAATTTCCCAAACATTAATGATATCTTGCTCTTCCAATTCTTCCCTTCATGGAACTGTCCCAAGTTAATATCTAAGACTATTATAATCACCTGCCTTATAATTCCATATACTTTACTTTCTCTTTGACCCTCCTGCATGTCTATTTATCTTGCTAGTCAAAACCACAATGTCACTCTCTCCAACTGGGGAAGAGATGCGATCCACTAAATATCCTCTCCCTGAATACCTCAACCTCACACCATATGCTTTCAAAACCATTAGTACCATTCCCCTTCCAAATCTTCCACTCTGAGAGGACATAAGTCATCACTTCGCATGAGCAGTACTCCACTACAACATTTTCTCTTCTTATCCTGTTGAAGAATGGTATACCCTGCTACTTCTATCCTGTCACTAACAGGAATGGAACATTTACTTGCCTTCATGCAATATCCCATATTGCATTATGGAATAATGAGGCAAGTGATGCGAAATCATTAGCCTCTATTACACGAGTTGCCCCAGTCCTGAAAATACTTCAGATGCAATTTGGATAAAGGATTAAACGAATTATATATTTCTTGGTATCTTTAATTTATAATATAACCAAGTGAAAAAACTTCCAAGAACACTCTTTAATCCAGAGTATTTTAATAATAAGGTATGAAACCATTTCGTTACAAAGTTTGCGAGTAACCTTTGTTAAACTAAGTATAAAACTAAGTATTAATTTCTTGGATTAAGTATATAATTTCTTGGTATCTTTAATTTATAGTATAGCCAAGTGAAAACCTTCCAACAAATTGTCAGAATAAGTGAGATGTGGTTAAACAATAATAATATCCTGACAGGGTATCATACTTGTCTATAGATAGGAGTGAAAGAAAGGAGGAGTGCTCTCAATGATAATAGAGGAGTTATGTCCATCCATTGTGAAGATGGAAGGGACAAATTATTATTTTATTCACATAATTGATACACAGTCAAAACAAGATATCATTATTATTATTACGTGACACCTCAACTATCTCCACAACCGTTTGGCTGGAGAGTCGATATGCTAACCACTCAGCCAGGTCAGCAAAGGTAGAGGTGGACAGATGAAATATTTAGTTAGTGTTGCTATAGACCTGATAATGTGAATAGTGACATCAACATGGGTGGATTTTAATTATGATAATACATATTGGAATGAAGAAATGCCATCTGGGGACAAAGAGAATGACTTTCTCTAGTTACTGAATAACAAGTACTTTAGGCAATATGTAACAGAGGTCACACAAGGATCAAGGCTTCTGTGTCATCACTTAAATGTAATAAGAATACAGTAATAATCAAAGCTGATTAAGGGAAAAGCTGTTGTAGTTCATAATAAAAATTTTAGAACCTTTCTGTAAGAAAGTAATATAAATGGATCTATGAGGCTGATGATTATGATAAAGTTGCCTGCTATCCAGCTGGTTCACTGAGCTTACTTATTATAATAAGGGGGTCAAATGCATTGGACAAAAATGTGATGCATGATGATGGTATTCATTCTGCAAAATCCCTACTACTGGATGAAGGCTTCTATCATATGTAGGAAGATTGGAACTACTTTTCTTTTAGAGAAGAGTGTATCTATTTGTATGTATGTATGTATGTATGAAACAATCTCAAACATCTATGCCCATGGTGGGATTTGAACCTACATCCTATTGGCTGGAGCACAGATGTGCTAACCACTTGACCAACCAGGCCAGAAGGGAAGATGCATACACAGTGGTATATTTAGATTTTGCAAAGGCCTTTGCTAGACTGCTACATTACAAACTGGTAACTAAATTGAAATGGATAGAGTTCGATAGTAGATTAGTGTGCTGAATTGGAGAATGGCTATTTGATAGACACTAGCAAGTTGTGTATGGGGAGTGAGGGTTGATTTTCCAGAAGAGGAGAATCCTTACTAGTGTGCTCAAAGGTATGTTTTTTGGGCTGTTACTGTTTAACTTGTATGTTAATGCAATGTTATTATTATTATAATTATTATTAGTATCTGCACGGTTAGCCTAGTGGCTATGCGCTTTGCAACCATATGCCTGGGGAAGGAGTGTCCTAGGTTCGATTCCCGTCGGTGACGTGAGGAGCTGAAGGATCTTCCTCAGCCATAGCCAAGTTAGCCGGTCTTGGGCATAGACAGCAGGGTTTTTTCCCCAGTTTATTCTGGGGTTTTTCATCCCGCAAAGCAGGCAAACTGGCCTTGAGAACTCAACACTACAGGCCATAGGATACACCGGGGCATAAGGCTGACCACCTTATCCTGTAAACGGAGTTAGGTCCGATGATCAATGGACCCTCGACACCGCAAGGTAAAAGAGAGTATAAGGAAGATGATGATGATGATTATTATTATTATTATTGCTCCAAGGAGTCCTTAGAGTCATCGAGTAACTACAAGGAGTCCTTAGACTCATCAAGGCAGGCCCTAAACATCATGTCAAGAACTATCCAACATTTACACAGTATCTATCATACTTTGCTTTGAACTCATTCACAGTCATGGCACCCACAACAGACTCTGCAACCTATTCCACTCATTCACTACTCTCCAAGCAAAAAACCTAGTTCCAACACTGTTGCTAACTATGCGCTTACTTAGTTCCCATGGATGGCCCTAGTTCTCCCACCAACACACCTGTTCTGAAAAATTTCCTCTGAATTAATCTTGTAAACCCCTCAGTAATTTGAACGTCTCAATTATATCACCCCTTTTCTGCCTATCAGCCAGTTTCTGTAACTCACAAATCTTCAACCTGTTCTCATAAGGTTCATTCCATAGACCTACTACCATCGTAGTCACTCGTCTCTGGATCCTCTCTGCCTCCTCATCACCAACAAACCCTGGTGCCCAAATCTGCACACAGTAGTCAACATGGGATCTTATCAAGGCTCAATAAAGAGATTTTAAATTCTCATATAAAGTATGAGGTTTTAAAATTTGGGGAGCAGAGATGGAATGAAGAGTATACAAATGGTGGGGATATCTTTGAGGAGGTGGAGAAGATGGGAAATCTGAAGCTGATTTCATGGACACATTGCAAAAATTGTAAGGATTGCATTGCAGATTATGGCAATGATGCAGAGGACACTGATGTATAGATATAAGGATGTTATGATTCCATTGCATAGATTTGATCACCTGGTTTTCAAAAAGATGAAGAGGAAAGGGTTCAAGATGATTGACTAAGATGATCTCTGGCTGTTGACTGTGAAGATAGATCGAGGAAATGCAGTTTGCTGAGTTTAATGGATAGAAGGGGGGGGGGATATGATTCATCCATATAAGTTGGTGTTGTGTCGGAAATAACATTTATTTCAGACCCAACATGAGAAGAAATTGACTTACGATAAAACATGCTTATACTCTCAAGAACAGGGGTAAAGAAATAATAAATGAATTGTAATCAAAGAGGGTATATCAATTTAATTAGTAAGATTGTTATAAAATAGTCCAAATTGTATTCTAAAATCATGCCCAGTATGGGAAAATTGTGTTAAAGAAATAAGAATCATATGTCAACCAACCAACGGAAGGTCAAATCACTACCTAAGAGTCCACAATGACACAGCAGAAAAACCGTATATCCATCCGGTAACCTCAACCGTAACAGTTTCGTCTAGAGAGGCATGGAGAAAAGAATGTGACATCATCAATACCTGACGAATCAGGGATAGTTAAGTAGGTGACGAAAGTAATGAGAGAGAGTGCTTGCGGATGAAATATAAGGAGCTGCGCACACTTTAAACGCTCTCTTGTGTTCCTGTTTTTTTTTTTTTTGTGTGTTCTTGTTTGAAGGCCGTGAAGGCTGAGGAAGCTTGTCTCCGGTATCCAGCAACATTCCATGTTGCTGTGGGATCCGATATGCACAAGAAATCTGACAGAACATCGGCAGACCAGCAGACAGAGCCATTGGTAAATCTGCTACAAATGTGAGGATGGCGAAGGAGATCCTTCGAGGAGAAAAGAAGGCAACAGACAGCGGAGCGACAAGAGACTCTTGCCACTTCCGAAGAAAACCCAGGACTAAAGTTAAGGAACCAACTTCACTAAGGAAATAGCCGGTAAAGTGCAGAACTTTTATTTTCTATATAACAAGTCATATAGAAAGAGAGGAAACAAAAGGAGAGAGAGAACTTTGAGCATAGCCCTGCCTGAGCCATCTAAGTGATCCGTTTGGACTAATCGTCTGTGATAAGACCTTCCTATGTTAGTTTAATCTCTTGTGTAGGAGAGACATTATAGCAGAACAGTTATTAAATGATTTAGTATATGCGATAGTGTGTGAAGGCCCTGTTCCTTATATTGATCCTATAACTTATAAGTTTTTACAGGGAAGAGTTTAGTCCTCTGACTAAAACAGTGACTGTTAATTGAGTGAATATATCATGTACATTTTGCTAAGGTGATAATATTTAAGAATTGCATAACCATGAGAGCATCACTTAATCCTAATGTGAGATTCAAGAATAAGGATGATTAACTAATGCACTTGACATAAAATTAAATGAGCCTGTGTGATAAGATATATATATAAGAGAGATTTTAACATTCAGGATATTTGAGTGATTTTCTACAGTAGTATGAAAATCTATGCATGAGTTTATCCTTATATTATTGAGATATGATTTTAGTGTAAATACCTTTTGTTCAAATAAATGTATTCTTTTAAACTAAAACTTGTGAGTTCTTGTGTCTGAGACTGAACTACTGCTTAGAAAAGTTATCCTGCAAGATCTCTACATCATATTTGTTAATTACTCTTCATGACTTGGCATTATCAGCAAGCATCTGAATATTTCTCCTTAAATCACTTCCTATGTCATTAGTGTACATATTAAACAGCAGTGGACCAAGTGCTGAGCTCTGCAGTACTTTACTAGTCAGCCCCTTCTCCTGGATTCAGTTCTCTACCATATACTATTCTTTAATATCTATCCATCATCCAATCTCTTATTCAGATCACTAATTTATATTTATTTCCATTTGCTAATTTATCCACAGAGTTTCTTATGGTATCCTTTTAAATGCCTTTGAATGAAAAGTCCAGCAGCATCTCTCTTTCTCTGTAGCTATTTCCTGTATTCAAATTAATTGTTGCTTTATCATAAAATATAAGCATATTACTAAGACATGACATACCTTTCACAAAAGCATGCTGTCCACAATAGAATTTCACATTCCTGTCCATCCAATCCTGAATTCTCTCCTTTCATTAACTTCTCCAGTACCTCACCACCAAATCTTCTAAGAATACTAATTGATCTATAATTTGCAGTCTTTGCTTGTGTTGGGAAATATTTTGTCCTTTTTTTGCTCCCTAGGCACTTTTCAGAACTCGATTTTAAAATAAACAGCTTCATCAGAGGAGCTATCATCTCCCTTGCACATTCTCATAATACATGAGCTGATATTCCATCTAATCATATGGTGGTATTTGTATCGAGATTCTACAATATTGCAAACATTTCCAATTCATCTGCCTCTATTCTCTGTGGTATAATTGGAAATGTTTGCAATATTGTAGAATCTCGATACAAATACCACCATATGATTAGATGGAATATCTGCTCATGTATTATGAGAATGTGCAAGGGAGATGATAGCACCTCTGATTTTTTTTTTTTTTTAGCCTGTGTAGCTCAGCAAAGTAGTGTGTGTCTATGGTGCTAGGCTGCCTGAAGAATGGCAACCTAAGTTCGATTCTAGTTGCCAGCAGAGGAACGTTTTCTAAGCCTTTTTATGAGAAGGTGCTAGGGAATTGGTGGTGCCTTTGACCACATTATTTAATCTAAGTCTCAGCTCTAGATTAGTCCCAAGGGGTGAAATGAGGGAGAAAATAGTTCCTTTGCATAAAGAGGCTTCAAGACAATGTAGCAAATTACTAACTGATCAGCATATCAGGAATTGTTGTCAAGGAACTGGAGAAATTCATCAAGAGCAAAATACTGGAATGGATAGACATGTATGGGGGTAACATAGTTTTGTAAAGGGTACGTTGTGCTTCAGTAACTTGCTCACATTTTATAATACAGTGATAGCCGTATTGGATAAAGGTAATCAGTTTACAGTGATACTGCTGGACTTTGCCAAAGCTTTTGACAGGATACTGCATAGAATTCTAATAAATGAATTGCATCACTTGGGGATGGATAAAATTGGTGAAGTGGATGGAGAGATATTAGAGTAGTAAGGCTTATAAGGCTTATAACCAGTGGCATGCCACAGGGTTCTGGGGTACAAATTTCATTTGTACATTAACAATATAGGAAAGGATCTGAGAGGTACTATTCAGTTGTTTGCTGATGATTTAAAATTGGGTAGAGCAATAGTTAATACAGATAAAGGGTGAGAAAGCATTCTTGGAAGTTGAAAATTAATGCTGTATTTTTGTCTCATAAAGTGGTGTGCAATTGGAATGGATTGCCATTGGTGTTGTGTGTGTAAATAATGTGAATGAATTCTAGAATAAGTATGATATCTGGTGCAAGTATGTGGCCTCCCTTGATGAGTTCCTGATTCTCTGAAGATCTATCTTAATGCTACTACCACTACTACTACTATTACTACTAATATTATTATTATATTAGTGAGATTACAGGAAAACTTTGCTTAACACAATTAATTAATCCATCAATTAATTGCACTCTAACTGAAATGGTGTTAAGCGATTCAATAAGCAATAGGAATAATTATAATTCATCCATCAGTTAGCATAAATTCGAAAAAAAAAAATTCTGAGCTATATTAGAGGATAAAATCATCAAAGTTAATAAAAATCAATTGCTTAAATGTTTATTTAATGTCAAAACATTTGATTGAGCTACTTTTTTACAATAAAATTAAGTAAAGATATTTGAATAGTGCTTGACTTTTTTATCTTCTTCAGTCCAGCTTGATTTTTAAAATGGTCAAACCATCCTGAACTTGCAGTAACGCTTTCACATTCCTCTTGAAATATGATCTCTTTCAATGATGTAAAAATATTGAGAGCTTTTGCCTGAATATCCTTTGTACTAAAAGGTATTATTTTTTGGTTACAATCCTCAGTCCAGATTGATAGAAGACATTCCATCTCGATCATTAAATGGCTTCTATTTCAGGTGATCTACGTACTTAAAAAAGCAGCAGCAACTTTTCATTGTTCTTTGTATTCCTTGTTCTTATTTAATATAGTCCAAAGTGTAGACTTGCTGAATCCCCAGTCTTGCACCATCATTGTCTTACTAGTGCAACTCTACTTTCATATCTCTTAATGACTTCCAGTTTTTCCAACTAAGATAATTACTTTTCTTCTCTTTTTATTACTGCTGCTTTCTTTATCAGTCTTTCTCTTGTCCATATCAGGGGTTGAATATAGTAAAGCCTTATTAGGTATCTAAATTAAAGCAAAATGAAGCAAAAGTTGATTGAACAAGAGAACAGAGTTTACACTTTCATTTATAGTGATAGCTTTGAGTCAACTGCCGAGTGTCGCCAGCTACCACCCCACAACAATGCCACTGCTCACTGGCTGCTATATTGACAAGTGCCATCAGTCGTTGCAAATTGTCAACAAAACATTTCTTATAACATAAAAAAATCGTGTTAGCTGATTAATCACTCACTTAAGGCAGGAAATAGAATCATTTTACTCGATCACACTAACTGATTATCACGCATATCGAATTCACGTTAAGCAAGGTTTTCCTATATATTACAAAAAACTGATGACACAAGGGACTTTGTAGTTAGGGTTATAGTGGATAGGAAACTGAAGTTCAAAAGTCACCTTGCAAAAATTCACCGAAAATTCACCTTGCAAAAAGTCACCAGATTAAGCTCAGGGGATAACCGTGATATTCATATAACTTTGAGATGAATAAGGAAGTCGTTTCATTCACCATCTACAGTGAACTGCAATCAACACCAATGCCATCGTTGGCACTGGTGTAGATGCCAACCATTACTGTCTACTGCCCACCACCACTAGTATTTTCACAGACATTCACAAACAGCCATGCCCACAGCAGGATTTGAACCTGCAGCCTTTTGGCTGGACAGCAGTTACACTGACCACTTGGCCAAAAAGGGTGGCAGTAGAATATGAATCTAGTATCCTACTGGTGGGAATTATAATGTTCATTAAGATGGCAAATGCTGAGGGATTACATGTGAAAGAATTAGATGTGTATGAAGTATTGAGAAAGCTAAATATTAACAAGAATGTAGGAATGGATAATATATCACCACATATTTTTAGGAATGAATAAAATGAATTGGCTGTGCCCTTAACCTGGTTGTTAAATGAGAATTTTGCAATATAATAGATTTAGTTTAATCCTTTATCCCAGTGAGAGCAAACAAAGTTTGCGCCTGAAAATATCTTCAGGACTAAATATAGTGTTGTACTATCTTATCCAGTAAGTAGTGCAACACCAAGGCAACTCGTGGCAAAGGTGGAGCAAGCTACCAGGCACTTCTAACCCAGTATCTCCCATAATGCAAAACACATTTCCTATGTGGATATGTATACTGTTATGCATTAAAGGGATTGGCCATCTACCCAGACTAGTTTCGACCTTTATTGAGGTCTCTTCAGTGGGAGCCAGGCCCAGAGCTGGAGATACCAGGCAGAAGCAGTAGCAAGTCATCTGTGCCTATGGGAGTTGCCAAAAGGTTTATGTTGCACTACTTACTGGATAAGATAGTACAACACTATATTTAGTCCTGAAGATATTTTCAGGCGCAAACTTTGTTTGCTCTCACTGGGATAAAGGATTAAACTAAATCTATTATAGTCTAACCTAGTGATAAATAAATTTTCAACATCTTTCTCTAAATCCAGAGTAATTTTTAAAAAAGGTGATAAACCTTTTGGCAACTCCCATAGGCACAGATGACTTGCTACTGCTTCTGCCTGGTATCTCCAGCTCTGGGCCTGGCTCCCACTGAAGAGACCTCAATAAAGGTCGAAACTAGTCTGGGTAGATGGCCAATCCCTTTAATGCATAACAGTATACATATCCACATAGGAAATGTGTTTTGCATTATGGGAGATACTGGGTTAGAAGTGCCTGGTAGCTTGCTCCACCTTTGCCACGAGTTGCCTTGGTGTTGCACTACTTACTGGATAAGATAGTACAACACTATATTTAGTCCTGAAGATATTTTCAGGCGCAAACTTTGTTTGCTCTCACTGGGATAAAGGATTAAACTAAATCTATTATAGTCTAACCTAGTGATAAATAAATTTTCAACGAGAATTTTGCAATTGGAAAGGAGGAAACAAGGAAAATAGTGCTCCTGTACAAGAATACTGCTGGATGTTTCCTGTTATAAACCTGTCTATATATAGATTTTAGAGTTTATATTCTGTGACTGTAGTACACATATTTTTAAAGTAATACTGGCAAAAATGTAAAAAAATTAATGACTAGTTGCATACATCACTATAGTGTGCTTGTTTAGATTAATACAAGAAATACCTCTTTATGTTTGTATTTCTTGTATCAATCTGAAGAAGTACAGAATAGTGATGTACAAAACAAGTCATTAATTTATTAAACTCTTTTACTTTTTTATGTGATTTTTGCCAGTATTAAAATCAGTATAAAAATATGTATATGTATATGCACTTGTAGTTTAAAGTATTAGAGAGAGAATTGACTAGGAAATGAATAAAGAATTGGGCCAGTTAGTAGGATGAAAATATAGGAGACTGGGTTAAGATTCTTCATCATAGCTATTATGAATTTGTGAAAAGTAGGTTTGGTCTTGCTTTAGACTGCCACATGACATGTTGGTACAAACTACAGAAGATAGACTTGGATAATAAATTGGTTAGATGGATAATAGCTTGCCTATGTGAATGATGCTACCAAGTTCAGAACACACGCAATTTACAGACAAAAAATTCTAGCTGTGGTGGTGGGGGTGGGCAGTAGATGGCACTGATGTTGTTGATTGGTGGTAGAGGTTCAGTAGTGGTGGAGACGGAGAGTTGTACAATAGGTGTCACTCCCGTGATGAGTCTTCGGACTCCTTAGAGGTGTCATGAATAATAATAATAAGTTGTGAATGGGGTGGCAACAGTGTGCCAGAAAACAGTAATAACTATTACTGGTTTGCAGAGTTTTGGGGCTTTTGGTTTGCAGAGTTTTGGGGATCTTTCTCGTTGATTTATTTGTTAAATGATATTTTGTGTGGATAGACAGGAGATATTCAGTTATTTTCTGGTGATGCAGTATTAGCAATGTTATTTCAATTTCTATTTCAATGACTATTTCATCCATTCTGTGTAAAGAACCTATATTGTAAAGATCATATAGGTTCTTTACACAGAATGGATGTGTAAAATGATCTTTACACCTCTTCTTTGTGAGATCATTCCATAACCAACATTCCAGTGTCCTGATATTGCCTTAATTAGTTATTGCTGGACTCTGTCCGCCATGTCCACATCACAATGGAAATTATGTGAAAAAATCTGAGCTTAATAGTCCATGCATAGTCTGAGTAATGTTAAGTACAATGGAATAACCATTTACTTATCTCTACTTATCAGTGTGCTCCTTACAGAAGAGGATTTAGTTGTTTGGGATTATACCAAACTACTAAATAATCCTCTTCTCTAACAACTTAAATGTAACTACAACGTTTTTCATGTTAATTATGTACTGCAATTTTTTTTATGTTTCTCAGTTTTTTTAAGCTTTAGTGTTTTTAATAGCCACCTGAAGAAGGCTCTCAAAAGCCAAAACTAGTAGTGTGTTATACCATTAAAACCTTACAATTATTCTCGGTTTTCAGTCATTAAATTCTCTTTATACAAATGTATCAAAACAACCGAGTCAATGTTCCTCAACATACATATGCCACATCTGTGGGTCATGTCTGGCACTGCAATATCTCCACCTTAGTGGTATACTTGGATGGATATTCCTAGGTGGGAGATGAATTTCGTTGCACAGTGTGAAACCACTACCCTGCTTATTGGATGCCTGAAGTGGTTTGAAAATATTTCCATGTTTGGTCTCTACAGCAGAGTTTCCAGATTATACAGGGTGGCCATAAAGTAACTTTTACTTTTTGGAGGCATCTGTAGCTAAAACCAATAAACGGAGCAAGACCAAATTTTATATCGAGACTTTTGAAGGCATGGGGAGATGATTTCCACGAAAAAAGGATTTAGTACCAAAAGTCGCCGATAGGAGAAATTTTGGCACTGGCAGAGCCGAAAACAAGCAGATAATTACATTAAAGTCAGATAAAATGGAATAATAACATTTAGACAGTGTAAGCAACAGCTGTGTCACTCATTCCAGCTTATATGGATAGAAGTGAAGCATTTTCCGTAAGGTTTTCTAAACTGTACCATAAGCCATATCAAGTTTGCGAGCTACGGCACGAGCGCTTGGACCACTACTGGTTCCTCTGTCGTTGAACACTGTAGGTAGCAATGTCTGTTACTGTCTCTTCTTGCACTGCTTTCCGTCCTCTGCCTAGTGATCCAGTTTCTTCAAACTTCTTAATCATAGCTCTCAGTGCTACAGCTGACATAAGACCTGTACACAGGTTATGAAGCCGTCTCAATTCCTGAAGGGCCGCTACAGCATTGCACTGTTTACGGTAAAACAACTTAACAAGTAAAGCACACTGAGGCAAGATAGAACGCAATTCATCGGTTATTCGAATAACTGCCTGAACGTTCCCAATCCCTTTTTAAATGGAATTGGTGGTGCTGCTGTCACGTATTCACAGTAAAATTTGCATAATCATTTTTACCTGCATTTACTGCAAATATTTGACTGCTTTCTGCTCTGCTAGCGCCAAAATTTCCCCTGTTGGCGACTTTTGGTACTAAATCTTTTTTTTGTGGCATTCATCTCCCCCATGTCTTAGAAAGTCTCAATATAAAATGTGGTCAAATTCTGTGTATTAGTTTTAGCTACAGATACCTCCAAAGAGGGAAAATTAATTTATGGCCAATCTGTATAAAAAATAATTAAAAAAAAAAAAATTAAATTAATAAAAATACAAGAAAAGAATCCAGCCTGCCCATGGTACCAATATGCTATATGTTTCCAACTTTTTGTGGGTGAGAGTCACATAAAAAAATAAAAATAAAAAAAATCTTACAAAATAATACTTGGTAACTAAACTATTTTGTTTGCTTCTACGTATCTGTCTTCCCTACCATCAACACTCATTGAAGTCATTCTTCTATAGTTATATTTCCTTTTACTCACCAGATGGCAAATGAATTCTGGAATTTTCTTTGACCTCCTTAGCTAGCTTCCTCTTTCGTACTGCTCCTGGCCTTGCTGATCACCTATTGTTTTATATGCTCTATGGCTTTATCTACAATTCTTGCTAAAAGATGCTACTCATCCATCCAACTCTTGCTTGATTTAGTCTTCAAACTCTGGGTGCACAGTCTTATACATTCCTTAATCATTTTTCATGCAGTACTAACAGCTTTCATCTCCAAATTTTTATACCATGGCACTGCTCAAAACTGATTCCCTTAACCTCAGTAACCGCCTGCTTTGCAGTTCCATGTATATATATATCCTTCTTAACAGAAAGTTTTATATGCCCGTAATCACCCAGATCAAGATCATGTAACTGACCTTGTTTACTCCAAAGTTCTCTGATGTGTCACAAAAACCTCCAGCATTCATGAACACGTATCCCCCCCCTCCATTATATGTTGTCTCAGATAATTATCTCTTAGCAGCTGTATGACACTTGAGCATAAGCTTTAAAATATTTATAATTATTTATTTATTAATATGACTGGTAATGTTATATGCTCTTCATTTTTTTTTTTTTTTATTTATGCATATGAAAGAAAAAAATACTGATAATGGTAATTATTTTAAAGAATGGCTGAAGTTGATGATGAACCTACTCCAAAATTTGCTGAAGTATGCTTGGCAGACTTAGACAATAAAATTGCAAACTTAAAACAAAGAATAAGGGTATCTGGTATGTAGTAATTATTCAAAGCTTTAAGTTTTCTGTTTCATTATAATAGTGGAAACAGGTACTGTTTAATTAAAATTATTATTACTTTTTTATCATTAAACCTTACACCAGTGTTGCCCAAACTTTCAGTACTCACGTACTCAGTGGCATATTTAGGTATTTCCCCACCCCTAGGCCCTCAGAAAGTGCCCCCCCCATATTTAATGAACATGTTGATTTATATGCATAACCTATTTATATCATAAATTTGTAATATAAATATAATTACAAAAATGAGAGCCTAGAATTTCCGCCCCCCCTCAAAATGTGCCGCTCTAGGCCCAGGCCTATACCTAAATATGCCACTGCACTTACTCCTTTTAAAAACCTATTAATACTGGCTTCTCCCTGCTCAGAAAAGGCACTTTAAATATTTCCTTCAAACATGAATAACTGTAAAGGTATCGGTTTTTAACATTTGCATTATAATAAATTACAAACATGAAACATTTTGTTTCAGTTATTAAATACATTTTCAGTTATATGCGAATCCACTATACAAAAAATTATGAAATTTAATTTTCAATGATAAAAAAGTTGTAACAATAATGATATTAGTGTACTAGTGTATAATGGCATCATAATCCATCTATTTCTGCATGTCAGGGTCCTCTGCATCATTGCCATTATCCAGTGTGATGTCTTGACAACTTGTGCAATTTGTTCCCTGAATTTTAGGCCCTTGTCCACCAAATCTCAAAGCCTTACACTTTGCAACATTGAACTGAGAGGAATTATTAATATCATTTTAAAACTTCTTTACCAAGATTTTCTAATAAAAGTGATTCTGTTGGAACTAAATTTGAACCACACAGACTTCTTGTGCATTTTACAAATTCCGACATTTGCATGTATGGGGGGATTTTTCTTGCCTAAACTTAATTACGAAATCGTTATTATTAGACCTAGTAACCTGCAGGGAGAAAAAAAATGGTGGCGGCATTGTCATTCTATGATTTTAATTTAGATTTCAGTCATTTCGTTAAGTGTGAGGTCTGTTATATGTATTCCTTCGATTACATAAATGATTTGTGGATGTTTAGTGCGGATGGAAGAAGGGTGTGTGCGAAGTGTGACCTGAATGAGAAACTGATGAATGCAAATATGAAATTGATGACAGAAAGTGTTAGTAACGATTGTGTCGCGAGTGCACATTTGAAAGAGAAGGATTGTGAAAAAGAGAGGCGAAAAAATGTTAAAAAATCAGGAAAAAAGAAAAAGAGCGATTTGAAAACCATAAAGGATGTTAAAAGGGAAGAAAGTGAGGCAAGAGTGGCAGAAAAAAACGAAATTGAGAGAACGAATGAAACTAGAAATGGTGTGACGCAGAAATCGCAAGTGAAAAAAAAATCGAAAGAATAATGATAGCGAAAAAAAAATGAATGATGGCGAAAGTTGGACGCATGTTAGTCCGAAAGTACGGAAACAAAGAAGGATGAATGAGAGGGAAAGTGAGAAGAGGGGGTAGAGAGTTAGAAAGTTAGAAATATTTAATGATAGAGAGAATGTGTCGCAAGATTCAGAAAGGGAATTGGATTGGATGAGGCAAGAAATGAAATGGATGCAGAATGAAATTAAGAGAATTCAGGTCAAAACTATTAAAATAAACCATGATGATATGAAAGAGTTAACGAAAGATGAGCAAGTGGCATTGTATGGCGACTCCATTATTAAAGGTGTGCTAGAGGATAAAATGCACAAGGTATGTTTTCCAGGCAGTAAAATGAGTAGAGTGATTGAGGCATTGGATATGAGGCGGGAGTGAGCAAAAGAGTTAATAGTATTAATTGGTACAAATGATTTGAGAGAGAACAAAGAGCATGTCAGAATGAATATCAGGAGGCTGCTTGGAAAGATAAAAGAGAATAGTGTGACACGAAGGGTAGTCAGTGTGTTGCCTAGGTATGACTGTGGTGAAATGAGGCAGAGAGCAAGGATTATAAATGATATTCTGGCTGAAATGAGTGAGGAAATGGGAGTACAGTTTGTTAATGTGTGGAATGAGTTTGAGGGACGAAGTGAGCTGTATGGGAGCGATGGACTGCATTTGAGTGGTTATGGTGTGAGTCGCTTGGAGAGACTACTGCTGGAAGTTAGAGAAGTGAGTACAGAGAATGAATCAAATCAAATGGGAAGTGATGTGGAAGAGCAGGAGAGTAAGACAGGAGAGATTGCAGAGGTGGTTATGAATGAGGAAGTGAGTGGCATGAGTATAGAAAATGAAAGAATGGGTGTGCAAGAGGAGCAGGGAAATGGGGAAGCTCGGGGTTGATAGGGGTACACATCATGAGAAAGGTGGATGCTCCAAGAGGAGGTGAGAGCATGTGTAGGCAGGAAAGAAATGGGATGACCATGGATCAAGAGGAAACAGATGAAATTGAAAAGGGTTCTAAAATGAAGAAGCAGAAAGGGAAATGGCCCCAGTCCAGCATGGAGAGATCACATCTAGTGAGTGGTATCAGTGGAACTAGCTGTAGATCCAGAAATGAGCTGTTGTGTTTGTATACCAATGCTAGAAGTATAAGAAACAAGGCAGATGAAATGGTTGCACTAATTGCCTCTGTTCACCCAAAGATTGTCAGAATGGTTAGATGAGGACGACAGCCTGACAGGAATAGAGATGGAAGGGTGTCATATATGTTTCATGAGGATAGAAGGGGTAAAAAGGGAGGGGGAGTGCTATTGATGATAGAGAAAGAGAGAGTTATGTCCATACAAGGTAGAGATGCAAAAGGGAAATAGGGCTAGTGGTTTTGCGGCAGTATGGTGTGAGATAGAGGTGAATAGAATCAAATACTTGGTGGGATGTTGTTATAGACCTGGTAATGTGGATGGTGGTGATAGTGAAATGTATAGTCAAATTAGCCAAGTAAATAAGAAAAGGGTGATCATTATGGGTTATTTTAATTATGGCAATATAGAATATTTTATGGCAATATTTTAATTATGGCAACTTTCCAGCTCAAAACTTTTCAAAGTTTTGAGCTGGAAAAGAGATCACTACAACCTGGGGGATTTTCAAAAACTGTTTAGTAGATGCAATGTCTAAATGTATTCCAAGGGTGAGAAGGTTAAATAAGGTGGGTGTGAGCCGGATGAATAAAGAGATTGAGCATGCGATACAGAGAAAAAGAGCATTATGGAGGCAGTAAGAGAAGTATAAGTAACCAATTTCATGAGGTCTACAAAGACCAGGCAAGGAGAATGATTTGGTTGGTGAGAGTAGCTAAAGAGAGGTATGAACAGCAGTTAGCTAATGAAGCCAAAAAGAATCCTAGGGAGTTCTTTCGATATGTAGCCAGTAAAAGAAAGAATGATTATGGAAGGATAACATTGATTGGAGGAAATAGTACAAAGACAGCTGTTGCAGAATGTGTGGTGAAGATACTTAATGAGCAGTTCATAAATATCTTTCAATCTTGTGAATGTGACTTCATGGAGAGACTGAGAGAAGTTGATGATGGGGAGGAGAGACTGACTGTAAGTGAGCAAGAGGTGTTTGGGGAGTTGAGTAAACTAGATGTAAATAAGGCTGTGGGACTTGATAATATATCACTGCATATTCTGAAGGAATGTGCCAGAGAGTTGACACCTGCCTTGACATATTTTTTTAATACGAGTCTTGCACTTGGTCAAGTTCCTAAAGAGTGGAACGAGGGCAAGATTGTGCCACTTCATAAAGGAGGTGATCGAACTCAAGCATCAAACTATAGGCCTATCTCTGTGTCAGGTGTTGTGGTTAAGTTGTTGGAGGAGCTTGTGAGAACTAAGATCCAGAGTTGGGTTGACAACAATGGTATCATCTTTGATGGACAGCATGGATTTGCTAAAGGGAGGTCATGTTTTAGTAATCTACTTACTTATTACAATAAAGTGACTGCTTCCTTGGACAGCGGAGAAGGATACACAGTAATATACTTGGATTTTGCAAAAGCTTTTGATAGAGTACCTCATGATAAGTTGGCAGTCAAACTAGAGCAGATGGGGTTGGATATTAGATTAGTGCATTGGATTGGAGACTGGCTATCTGATAGGTATCAACAAGTTGTGTATGGGGGGGGGGGGCGATATCCAGGAAAAGGAAAGTCACTAGTGGAGTGCCTCCAGGGGTCTGTTTTAGGGCCATTACTATTTAACTTGTATATTAATAATATTGGCGAAGATTTGGATGGAGATATTCAGTTGTTTGCAGATGATGCAAAGTTGGGACCATAAAGAGTAGTGAAGATGTTGATGGCTTGCAAGAAGACTTGAATAGATTGAGTGATTGGGCAAGTAAATGGGGATATGAGTTGAATGTTGCAAAATGTAAGGTTTTAAAATTTGGAAAACAAAGATGGGATGTAGAATTTATGCTTGGTGAGAATATATTGTTGGAGGTAGAGGAAATAAGAGATCTGGGGATGATAGTTGATAAGGATCTAAAATTTAGGGGACACATCGCCAAAATTGTGAATTGGTCACTGTGTTTTCAGAAGGATCAAGAGATGTTGGCAAGGGTCCAAAGGCGACTGACCAAGGTAGTTTCTGACCTCTGGAATGTTGAGTATGAGGAAAGATTGAAAAGATGTAATTTGCATTGTCTGGTGGACAGAAGGAAGAGGGGAGATATGATAGAGACCTACAAGTTATTAAGGGGTTGTTATAAGATTAATAGTGGAGAAGTTCTACAGAGAATAGTGGGAGATCAGGGGAGAACCAGAGGTTATCCCTGGAAACTGTATAAAGAGGGTGTGAGTAGGGGAGTGAGAGGCAGGTTTTTTTCGTGCAGAGTTGTGAATGATTGGAATGCCTTGCCTGAGAGTGTGGTGTCTTCAAAAAGTTTGAGTGTGTTTAAGACACAGTATGATGATATGTGTGTGATAAAAGGACCTCCCAGATGAGTCTTTGACTCCATGAGGTCTTGGGTAATAATAATAATAATATTCCACTAAGTCAGAGAGTTATTGCAATATAAAATGTCAACATGTTTTCTATTTGTAGCTTCGAATATAGTTGAAAAGTGGAATGGTTAGACAATTTTTTTGACAAAAAGCGTGGAGATCTGTGGGATCCCACTCGTTACCTTCTGCCTCCTTGATACTGCTCTCCCCCCATACACAACTCTCTGATACCTCTCAAAGCCAATCCTGAATCCACTTCAGTAGCTTGACATCTAAACCAATGTGCTGTAACTTAAATATCAGCTTATCATGTGGTACCCTGTCAAATGTCTTTGTAAAATCTAAACAAATGGCAGAAGATGCCTTTCTCTCATCAACTGATGACCAGTGCTGTATATGATCTCTCACTGATTTCTCCAAAATCTTAACAACTACTGATGAAACACAAACTAGTCTGTATATTGTCCCTTCCAGTCTGCTATCACCCTTATGCAATAGCGCTGTCATATTCTCTTGTCGCTCCTTGGGCACCTTTCCCATGGCCAGACTTTCAGTGAAAGTCCAGTTCAGCTGAGCTCCATTTGCTTTACCAGCTCTATCCCTCTAGTATTAAAACCCACTTCTCCAAGATGAAATACCCCAATCAAGTGTTTATTGGACAACTCCATTATGTCCTTTGCATCAGTCATGCTATATCATTTTTATACAACAATGTCATTCTTGCACAATCATTTCCCCTCCTATTGGCCACATAGTGAAAAAATTCCTTAAGATTTTCTTTGGATCTCAGGGCCAATCTCTTCTCATATTTTAGTTTTGCCTTCCTTACCATACTGGTCACTCTCCCAGCCTTAGTCTTATATTCTTCATGCATCTGCTCTCCACCCCTCTCCCCCTTTCTTATATCTCTTCCATAACCTCTTTTTTACTTGCAATTAGCATTTGAAATTGTTTGTCATCCACTTTACACTAAATTGTGTTCTCTTCTACACAATGGTATACAACTTTTTATTGTTGCTAATAAATATTTCATCACGTGATTTCAGCACTGATGACATCTCACCCTTCCCATTCCTTCCTCCATGGAACTGCCCAAGTTGATATCAAAGAGTATTATAATCAACTGCCTCAATTCGATATACATTACTTTCTCTTTGATACTTCTCCATGTCTATTCATCTTCCAAGTCAAAACCACATTGTCTTTCTCTCCAACTGGGGACAGAGATGCCATCTCAGTTAAAATCATATCTTCTGATGCTATGACCAAATCTAAACCTCTTGAACCTCATGTTCCTTCTACTACATATTGTCTAAGACGGTGGATCTCAAACTTTTTATCTCTGAGCCCCACCTGACAACAGAAAACACCCACCATTTTATTCAGTTTATTTTGTGTTTTCTACATACTATTTAACAATTTTTGACACAAAATAATTAAAATATCACAATATCAGGCCTAATGTCATTAAGTCGCTGCTTTCAGCTGCTTGTGTATAGTGCTGCCTGGAAGAGGATGCAGCTGCTGCCAACTATCAACACAGCCTCTGGCACACGTGTTTTATAAGTGCAAGTGAAGAAAATAATTATTAATCATTTTGATCATGATAATTAAAACCTGTATCTTCAAAAGTTTTTCTTTCTGTATTTTTATTTGTTGTTATTTTTAAAACTGATTTAGGGCAGTTTTAATTTTTATCTGTAGGAAAGTATGCCCCCCCCCCCGGGATCACACCCCACAGTTTGAGAACCACTGGTCTAAGACATTTGTCCCTCAAGAATTCCAGAAATTCCATTCCCTTACTACTACTACATGCAGTTTCCTCTTCCCAATTTATATTGCTGTAGATAAAATCTCGTAACAATCATTATTTTTGCACTCGTCAAGCTCAACTTCTTAAACATCTCCTAGTCTTCACCCTATATGCTTCCTGGTTTGTAGCAACACCCCCAATAAATATCCTGGCTTGGCTACCTATAGCTCACACCATATGCTTTCAAAATCATTAGTGCTATTCCCTTCCAAATCGTCCACTATTATAGGACATAAGTCATCACTTATGATAAGCAGTTCTCCACCAGCATGTTTTCCCCTCTTATCCTGATGAAAAATGCTATTCTCTGCTACTTCTATTCCTGTCAGAATATCATCTTCTGTCAACAATGTCTCAAAGATTCCAATAATCTTTGGACAGGCTGATGCTATCTGCACCACTAATTCATTTCCTTTATTCCAGATACTCCTGACATTAGTATAAAGAATCAAGACAATATCACTGTTTCTATACCTATTGTTATCCCCTCTATACTCCACTGGATTCAGTATTACAAGATGTATTCTCTCTTCTCTCAAGTGACTATTCCCACAAGAGGCCACCTCTGCTACCACCCACCCTGTAATTCTAGTTTCCCTTTCCCTCCAATGAACTGACTTGCTCAGAGAACAGTATTCTCTCAAGATGCCTACATCATTCCTCATTCAAATACAAGCTATCTCTCACATGCAGTTCCTTTCTGTCCTCAAATGCCCTCCAAGCATCCATGTATTTCAAGTCTCTCTTTTGACACATCCTGGCTATTATTCTATTTATTATTGATGCTCTTTTCTACAACTCTGTAATATCATGCAGGCCAGCACACTCACTATCTTCCCTCTCAGTCGTATTTTTCCATACAACCTTTAGCATGAACCTCATATCTCTTGCCACCCTATTCACATTGCCTCTCAAGTCGTTCAGGTCCACCATCACAATCATCTCATCCACCCTTTCCCCTTGCATAATTGCCATGGTCACACTACCTATCATTCTGCCATGTAAACTCTGTTTTATTTTTTTGCTCTCCTGCATTTCTCTCTCTCTCTCCCTCCTCGATTATTTGCTTTCTTTGTTCCCCTTGGTAGAGCCTCTGCTACTAATGGCTCACAAAACAGTTAAGCAAGTTTGAGTGCGGTTAGTAGTTAGGGGGTCAATTGTTCGATGGTGTTGGCACATTCTCTCTCTCGATGAGTCTTTGGACTCCATGGAGGTGTCACGTAATAGTAATGTCGCCATTCCTGGTTCCAGCACAGTCTTGCCTTTCTCTCATATCTTCTCTTTCACTGGTTCTCCTATTCTCAACCCTTTCTGGCATTCTTCTCACACTCTCTCTCACTCCTAATCTGATTTTCTTCCCATTCATTGTTTCCAGGCTCCTAATCTCTTCTTTCACGCTTCTCAACTTATTCCTAATATAATCCACTTCTTCTTTCAGAACACCTGTCTCTCTCTCTCTCTCTCTCTCTGCAAGCTACTTGCTCTTGCTTGACATTCATCTTCCCAATTAACACTCTTTGAAAACTGCAATGTTTCAAACCTACTACACTTCCTACTTTTATTTTTTCATCCACATTCTGCTTGTTATCCTCACTGTTCAACATGCTATACATTGCTCTCTCTCTCTCATGGTCAGTATTCAACTGTTTCTGACATAATGCTGCCTGTCAAGGTCTGAAAGATATCAAAGAGAGTATTGGCAAAGGTGCATGCACAAGCCCACACGCTCAAACACATGCACACAAACAGGAACAGAATATTAATCATTATTATTATTACCCAAGACCCCATGGAGTCAAAGACTCATCTAGTAGGTCCTTTTATCACACACACAGCTCATCATACTGCACTTGAAATACACTCAAATGCTCTGCAGACACCCCACTCTCAGGCAAGGCATTCACAACTCTGCATGAAAAAAACCTGCTTCTCATTCCGCTACTCACACCCTCTTTATACAGTTTCCAGGGATGACCTCTGGTTCTCCCCTGATTTCCCACTGTTTTCTGTAGAACCTCTCCAGCATTGATCCTATAACAACCCCTTAATAACTTGTAGGTCTCTGTCATATCTCCCCTTTTTCCTGCTGTCCACCAGACTCTGCAAGTTGCATCTTCTTAATCACTAATCATACTCGACATTCCAGAGGTTAGAAACTACCTTAGTCAATCGCCTCTGGACCCTTTCCAACATCTCTTCATCCTTCTGAAAACCAGGTGACCAAATCTGGGCACAGTAGTCCATGTGTGGCCTAATCAAAGCTTTATACAATGGAACAAGAATCTCTCTACTTCTATAAGTCAATGTCCTCCACATCATTCCCAGAAACCTTTGTGTTGTCTTCACAATTTTGGCTATGTGTCCCCTAAATTTCAGACCCTTATCCACTATCACACCCAGATCTCATATTTCCTCTACCTCCGACAATATATCCTCACCAAGCATAAATTCCGCATCCCATCTTTGTTTCCCAAATTTTAAAACCTTACATTTTGCAACATTGAACTCACATCCCCATTCCCGTGCCCAATCACTCAATTTATTCAAGTCTTCTTGTAAGGCCACAACATCTTCTCTACTCTTCATGGTTCATCCCAACTTTGCATGATCTGCAAACAGCTGAATATCTCCATCCAGACCTTCACCAATATCATTAATATACAAGTTAAACAGCAATGGCCCTAAAACAGACCCCATGAGCAGTGACATAGCTAGGGCGGTGTGGAGGGGGTGGTCTGCCCCGGGTGGCACTTGGAACCTTTTTGACCTTTTGCAGTTAATCCTAAAATACAGTCTCGAGTAATTCCAAATATTGTAATACTACTGCGAATTTTCCCTGCAAATGCTGTAACTGTTGCTAGTTGTGAGAGGAATTTTCTAAATAAAATTTGATTAAGATTACCTATATTACTATGAAATAGACTTCTCCCAATGTCATCGACGATTTTGCTAACAGAAAAGCAAGAAAAATAACATTTTAGAATGTTGAAATTGAAGTTTTACTTCAAAAATAAACATAGTGTTTTAATTTATTTCCCTATACATTGTTTTGACTTTTTGTAGTTTTTGGTGTGTATTGAGAGGGGTGGCAAACTTGGGGACTGCCCTGGACGGCAACAGCTCTAGCTATGCCACTTCCCCCTGAGGCACACCACCAGTAACTTTCCTTTTCCTGGATATCGCTTCCCCATACACAACTTGTTCATACCTATCAGATAGCTAGTCTCCAATCCAATGCACCAATCTAATATCCAAACCTCATCCGCTCTAGTTTGACTATCGACTTATCATGTGATAATCTATCAAAAGCCTTTGAGAAATCTAAGTATATATCACTATGTATCCTTCTCCTCTGTCCATGGAAGCAGTCATCTTATTGTAATAAGTAAATAGATTACTAAAACATGACTTTCCTTTAGCAAATCCATACCGTCCATCAAAGATAATACCATTGTTGTGAACCCAATTCTGGATCGTAGTTCTCACAAGCTTCTCCAACAACTTAACTACAATACCTGAAACACAGATAGGCCTATAGTTTGATGCTTGAGTTCTATCACCTCCTTTATGAAGTGCCACAATCTTGCCCTCCTTCCACTCCTTAGGAACTTGATCCAGTGCAAGACTCATATTAAAAAAATATGTCATGCCACTTCCCCCTGAGGGGGAAGTGGCATGACATATTTTGCAAGACTCATATTAAAAAAAAATCATATTGCAAGACTCATATTAAAAAAATATGTCAAGGCTGGCATCAAACAAAAATCAGTTAATAATCAGTTTAATTATAATAATAATAATAATAATATAAAGAATAAAAAAATTAATGAAATGTAGTGATTATTATTATGGCAACTGCCCTGTTACTTCTGGTAGCATCGATTTGTGTGTGTGTTTACATATTATTATTATTATTATTATTATTATTATACCAAGACCCCGTGGAGTTGCGGACTCATGTATGAGGTCACTCTTTTTCATGCACACAACTCATCATACTGAACCATAAACACATTCATATTCTCTGCAAATACCATGCTCTCAGGCAATGCATTCGAATCATTCACAAATCTCCATGAAAAAAAAAAACGAAAAAAAATGCTGATCATTCCTCTGCTGATAGTTCTCCACTCCAATATCCCTCAGTTTTATGAGAAACCCCTTACTAGCTTGTACATTTCTATCATATCACCCCTCTTCCTCCTATTCACTAGACTCTGTAAATTACATCATCTCAACCTTTCTTCATATTGAACATTCCAGAGATTAGAAACTATTTTGGTCAGTCACCTCTGAATCTTCTCCAACATCTCTTCATCCTTTTGAAAACTAGCTGACTACTTCTGTGCACATTAGTCCATATATGGACTAATCAGCACTTTATTACAATGGCACCAGAATCTCCTTACTTCTAAAAGTCAGTGTCTTCCCCATCATTCTCAGAATTCGTTGTGTTGTCCTCACAATTTTGGCAACATGTCTTCTAAATTTTAGATCCTTATTCACCATCACTCCAAGATCTCTTATTTCCTCCACCTCCAATAATATATTCCAACAAGAGTAAATTCTACATCCCATCTTTGTTTTCCAAATTTTAAAACCTTACATTTCACAACATTGAACTGGTATCTCCATTCCTGTGCCCATTCACTCAGTCTATTCAAGTTATCTTGTAAGGAAACAAAATCTTCTCTACTACTATTCATAGTCTGTCTCAACTTTGCATCATCTGCAAACAACTGAATATTCCCATTCAAAACTTCCCCAATATCATTAACATACAGGTTAATCAGCAGTAGCCCTAAAACAGATACCTGATTCATTCTACTAGTGACTTTCCTCTTGTTGGATATTATTGTTATTACGTGACACCTCCAAGGAGTTCAAAGACTGATCGAGGGAGGGAACCTGCTACAACTCTCCTTCTCCGCAAACTCAATTCACCAAAACAGCAAACCACCTCATCTACACCAACACCATCTACTGCCCACCACCTACCTCTAGTATTTTCACAGACAATCACAAATATCCATGCCCATGGTTGGATTTGAACCTGCAGCCTTTTGGCTGAAGAGCAGATACACTAACCACGCGGCCAACCTTGTTATTTATCAATTTATCATGCGGTAATTTATCAAAAGTCTTTGCAAATCAAAGTATACTACTGTGTATCCATTTCCTGCATCCAATGCTGCTGTTGGCAGTATCAAGGAGGCTGAAGGTTAGAAGTAAAGTCCCACAGAGCTCAGTACTGAGACCTGTTTAACCTTTATATTAATGACATTGTCAGTGGATGGCAATGGAATATTCTGTTGTTAGCAGATGATGCGAAGCTGGGAAGGGTTATTAATAATAATGTAGATGTGGTAGCCCTGCAAGAGGATTTGAATAAACTAGACAAATGAATGGGGGTATTAGTTTAATGCAGAAAAATGTAAAGTCTTGAAGTTTATGATACATTGATGGGAGGCTGCATACTCTGCTGGGGGAAGGAACTCTACTGGAGGAACTAGGAGAGGCAAGGTATCTGGGGGTGATGATTGATAGAAATCTGAAATTGATTGCAGTATTGCAGCAATTCCAGAGCATTGCTATTGAGAATGACATATTGAGAATGACACTGACCTGCAGAGATAAGAGTTGTCATTTCATTGTATAAAGCCCTGATCAAACCACACGTTGTCAATTTCTTTCACATTTGGTCCCTGGAATTTGAAGGGGATAAATTAACTGTGGAAAGGGTGCAGAGGTTGATAACAAAGATGGTATCAGAACTGTATAATGTTAGTTATGAAGACATGCTGAGGTAATGTGGACTGCTGAGTTTAGTAGATAGAAGAAAGAGAAGGTGCTATGATTTAGACTTTTAAACTGTTGAGAGTTGGTTACAGGATCAACACTGGGGGTGTTCTTTTGCTTTGTGGAACAGAGAGAAGGTGCAAGGACAAGGGGCCATCCCTGGAAATTACAAAAGGAAGTTGTGTGCAAGACGATGAGAAGTGGTTTCTTAACATGGAGGCGTGGTTGAACCATGGAACGTATTGCTTTGTAGAGTGGTGAGAATATGAACATTCATTGAGTTCATAGAGTGGATAGATTTTGTGTTTTCTAGGATGGGCCTGTTGTGTCATTCCTTTTCATTATTAATCGTATGTATATATCTCACAACTTTACCTTTATTCACTTCTACTTATTCTCTTGTCCTAACTATGCTTAAGATCCTAACTTAAATTTTGGTTTCGGTGATAGTTGCAGATACACTATCCATGCAATTTGGCCGATTCCTAGATTGATCAAGAGCATTAATTACTTAGACAAAGGGTATGCCTTGGGCAGTAGACAAATCCTTTGTTTTGACTGTCTGGAGTTACTTCCGAATAAGATATTGGCAAATTTATTTGTTTCGCTGTGCCAGCCAATACCATTAGGTTAGAAAGACCTCTCAACCAAAGTAGACCTCTCAGATAATATGCAGAGATAATCAATCTATCATTAATACTTTGTACCCAATTATTTATATCACTTTCGAAAACTATCATTTGCAGTCGTGGTTTTAAACAAGCTATTCTGTCCCGCTCAGGTTCTGATTAAAAAATGAGTGGTGCATTGAATTCATTCTCAGGCCAAGAATCAGGTCAAATACACAGTACATTTATTGAAGTCATAAGAATACATATTTACAATATACGGATCTAAATTATCATCCATACAATTACTCTACTAGGATTTATCAATCACATTGTAATAATACTTGAGACAATTCATCTAATATAACATCCTTGAAAGAAATTATCACAGGAGTTATGCCACTGCTACCTATACTAATCACTTAAAAGTCCTGCACTAGAATCTTTGTACATTAATTCACAACATTTTATCTTTTCAAACGGAAAAGGAAAACAAAAACTGTACATTACCAACTCCTATGGTGTTCAGCAGGTCTGTTACTTAGTTCACAATTCAGCTTACACTGCTCGATCCTTTTCTCTCAAATTGTGATTAGACATCTCTTTCTGACTTTGATCCACATGGTCACTCAAGGAGGTCATTCGATCTGGTTATCTTGAAAGCTGCCATTGTGCCCGTGCTTGATGTGCTCCGTTGCCACATGTCTTCGTCTACATTGCCGTCTCGATTATCATACTCAGTTATTCCTCTCCGAAGATGTACCGAGCCTGGACTCTGGAACAAACTGGAGACGACATCAAACAGCAGACGGTGATCCGGAACTCTCGATGAGGCGGGAGAGA
This sequence comes from Typopeltis vanoorti, assembly GCF_054136105.1. Lineage (NCBI taxonomy): Eukaryota > Metazoa > Arthropoda > Arachnida > Uropygi > Thelyphonidae > Typopeltis > Typopeltis vanoorti. The sequence goes on along the minus strand of NC_143556.1, from coordinate 31,112,762 downwards.
ATGACCTAACATCCAAGAAAAAAAAGCCTTGCGAAAAGAGTGCAGACTCCTTTTATGTTGCACCCTTTGCGCCCTTTTTACTGCTACGTTTTCCGCTCGGCACCAATCTCTTTTTTTCATGCAAGACATTTCTCCATATCGCGTCTTCTTGTGCACATGGGACGATCTTCTCCTTAGCGTCTTCTGAGAAATATGAGCATGCCACTTGCCGTGCAAGTGCTACTGCTGTAGGCTAAGCATTCACCTGAAATTTCGCCAGTGGACTTCGAACTTCACATAGAACACCTTTTAATTGTTATACTTTACAAACAGATCACATTACTTAAATATATTTTTGTAATTCCACTTTAACGGCATTCATTTATAGCCCTTTTTACAATTTGCTTCTTTATTTAAACACAGGTATCTCTTTGTTGATTTGTTATGTTTGTTAAATCTTGAATGAATTATTTCTAGAGTGAAAGTACTTCATTCAAGATCTAACAGGCCTCCTTCAATGAGTCTTGACTCCATGGAGGTCTGAATCATAATAATAAAATATGACCTCCCTTTAGCAATTTCATGCTGTCCATTAAAGATAATACCATTGTTTTCCACCCAATTCTGGATCTTGATTCTCACCAGTCTTTCCAACACTTTAACTACAATATATGACACAGAAATTGGCCTATAATTTGATGCTTGACGTCACTTCCTTTTTGAAACAGTACATTCTTGCCTTCCTTCCACTCCTGTGGAACTTGACCCAATATGAGACTCAACTAAACAAATATGTCAAGCCAGATGTCAACTTCCTAGCATATTCCATCAAAATACGTGGTGATATATTATCAAGTCCCACAGCCTTATTAATAACAAATTTTTTAATTCCCCATTTATCTCTTTTTCATTTTTGACACTGATGTGAGTGTCTCTTCCTCATCATGCACTGCTCTCAAACTCTCCATGATGTCATATTAACAAGAATGAATGACCTTTATGAACTGCTCAATGAATATCTTAACTATATCCTCTGCTGCAGTTGTCCTTATACAATTTTCTCCAATCAATGCCATCCTGCCATAATGGTTCTTGTTTCTGCTGGCTGCATATCGAAAGAACAATCTGGAATTCTTTTTGGCTCCATTAGCTAACTGCTGGTCAAAATGATCTTTTGCTACCCTTAACAACTCAGTCACCCATCTTGCCTGTGCATAATAATAATAATCAATTCCATGAGGAATTGATTATTATTATCATTCCTGTTATTATTATTATCATCAAAGACTGATCTAGGAGGTCCTATTATCATACACATAGCTCATCATACTGCACTTCAAACACACTCAAATTCTCTGTAGACACCACATTCTCAGGCAAAGCATTCCAATCATTCATAACTCTGGATGCAAAAACCCTGCTTCTCACTCCCCACCTTGCTCACACCCTCTTTATACAGTTTCCAGGAATGACCTCTGTTTTCTGTAGAACCTCTCCAACATTGATCCTATAACAATCCCTTACTAACTTGTAGGTCTCTATCATATCTCCCCTCTTCCTCATATCCACCAGACTCTGTAAATTGCATCTTCTCAATCTTTCCTCATATTCAATCTGACCTCTGGAATGTTGAATATGAGGAAAGATTGAGATGATCAGAAAAATGAGGAGATGTTGGAAAGGGTCCAGTTGCCTCTGGACCCTTTCCAACATCTCCTCATTTTTCTGAAAATAAGTTGACCAAATCTGAGTACAGTAATCCATGTGTGGCCTAATCAAATCCTTATACAGTGGAACAAGAATCTCCCTACTTCTACAAGTCAGTGTCCTCTGCATCATTCCTAGAAGTCTTTGTGTTATCTTCAAAATTTTGGTGATGTGTCCCCTAAATTTCAGATCCTTATCCACTATCACCCCAAGATCTCTTATTTCCTCCACCTCCAACAGTATATTCTCATATCCTTATGATGCATTCATAATGCCTTTTTTCTCTGTATTGCATGCTTAATCTTTTCATCTATTCATTTCAAACCTATGTTATTTATTATTCTGACCTTTGGAACACATTTAAACTTTGCTTCTAGTAGGCAGTTCTTCATCACCCAAGTAGCATTGATCTCTTTTCCACCCAACTCCTCATTTCATGCTACAATTCCAAACTGTCTCCTGAGATTCTAATAATTACCAGCCTTGTAGTTTCACATATTCTCTATATATCTTTTCCTCATAGAAGTACTAACATAGTTGGCAACTACCAGGTAATCACTTCATGGTTGCTTTCACCAATTGGAGAGAGATTTGATACACCATTTATAATAACATCCTCGAATGAAATGATCAAATCCAGGACCTCTCAATCCATATATCATACATATATGTATATGAGTGTGTGTGTGTATATATATATATATATACATTCCAGCCCCACCCTTTGTAATATATATATAGAAAGGGGGTGGGGCTGGAAAATTTTGATAAAAATCTAGAAAAAAATTATATTAAAGCAACTGATTTAAATACAAGAAAGAAATACTATAAGCAGAGCTATGAAGGTAACTTATGTTCTTGTATCCTTATATATTCTTTGTTGTGGCTATATCAGCTGCTTTAATATTGTTTTTGTTCTAGATGTTTATCAGAACTTTCTAGACCCCACTTGTGTATATATATATGCACACATATATGAGGGTGTGCTGAAAAGTCATGATAATCACCATGAAGAATTTATGTAGAACTATGTAACTTACACATTATTCTACATATTCCCCACAAAGTGTTTATATACTTGTTACAATGCTGCTGCATCACTTGCAATCCTCTGAGAAAAAGTCTTCTCCTTGTTGCAGAACCAATCCTGAGCTAAAGATATGACTTCATTTTGTTCCTTTCAAGTGTTTCTTTAAATTTGGAAATGAGAAATAGTCAGATGGGATCCAGGTCTAGCAAATAGGATGGGTGAGGCAGACATTGAAAGCCCAAGTTTTGTATTGTCTGTTGGGCTTCAAGAGTAGTGTGAGCAGGTGTGTTGTCCTGCAAAAGCAACATGCCTCTGCTCAGTTTCCCCACAGCATTTTTCTTTCAGTACCTGCTTCAATTTATTCAGTGGTGTTTAACAAACTGATGCTATAAGAGTTTCACCTTTTTTGGAGATACTTGGTAAGGATTACACCATCCATATCCAAAAAGATAATGGCAAGAACCTTCCCTGCTGACTTTTGGGTTTGGAACTTCTTTGTCCTTGGAGAACTTTTATGTGTTCACTGACTGTTGTTGCATCTCTGGGTCATAGTGAAGAAGCCATGCTTCATCAACAGTCACAATATGAGTCAAAAAATTTCCACTTGATTTCTCAAAATGACCCAAAATCCTTTGAGATGACAGAACATGTTCTCTCTTTTATTCAGCATTCAAACATTTAGGGACCAATTTCACTGAGAGCTTCTGCATGTTCAAATGTTGGTGGATAATAATCCCAACTGGTTTCCTGGATATCCCCAGAGTCTTTGCAATGTTTTTGGCTGGTATTCATCTATCATCAAGGATCATGGCATGCACTGTATCAATGTTTTAGGTGATCAGTGTGGAAGTCTTCTTGACCTCTGGGCATGTATGGTTTCAGGATGGCCAGTTTAAAATTTGGCTACTCATCTGGCAACTGTTGGATATACTGCAGAACAGTCCCATGAAGTGTCACACAAAGTTTGGTGAATCTCAGTTATGGACTTTTCTTGTAGCACGAAAGACTTGATGATGGCCTACACCTCTGTGTCTTTGGATTTCTTCAAACATCTGACGTCTTCTTATATATCCTAAAAGACAAAGAACAAATTATTACAATTTGATGAATCATGGGGGTTAAAGGGTTTTTAAGATATGTTCTTTCTTGTAGTTGCATTAGTTGCTTTAATATCACTTTTGTTCTAGATGTTTATAAGAACTTTCAGCCCCCCCCTGTACATACATATATACACACATGTATGTATATACATACATATACAGGGTGTCCCATAATTCTTAGTGCAGTTTTAAACTTTAATAGGTTCAACATTATAAAAATCATAGATTTATAGTATATAATAGCTAAAAGAGTATGTAGTTAAGTTTTATCTATAATGATTTGTTTCTTATTAGTGCTCAACATGACTACCATCTTGTGCAATGCATGTAACTAGGTGATTTTCAAAGTTCCAGAAAACATTTAGTAATTGCTGAGCAGTGACTGCACTGATTGCGTTTGTAATTTTAGTCTTAAGATCATTGAGAGAAGTCGGTTTTGAAGTATACAATGACTGTTTTGATGTGATCCCCATAAGAAAAGTCTAACGAAGTCAGATCAGGTGACTATCCAAGAGCACCTCTTCTACCGATCCCTTGTCTGCAAAAGTGTCATCCAGAAACTTTTGTACCTGTGTCACATAGTGACAGGATGTCCCATCCTGTTGGAAAATGGTTTTATTCATAAGATTTAATCTCTTTAATTCATGAATAAAAAAAATTCTGAAGCATTGCTAAATAAGATTCACTCCTGACAGTGGGCTCATCGAAAAAGAATGGCCCAATAATGCAACACCTCCTAATTGTGCACTACATATTAACCTTTCTTGAGTCTCTTTCCTGTTGCCACATTTCCTGAAGCTTCACTGTATTCCAAATGCAGCAATTGTGGCAATTAGCTTTCCCATGTATGTGGAATGTTGCTTCATCTGAAAAAAGTCAACATGTCAATAACATCTGTGTCATTTTCCGTTTGTGTCTTCATCAGTTAACAGAAATCCAACCTGGCATGATAATCCTCTTCTTGTATCATTTGAACAATTGTAATTTTGTAAGCATGTTTATGGAGTTGTCTGGTTAGAATTCTGTGCACTCTGGTTTTTGGTACATTTAACACAGCAGCAACACGTCACACCGATTTCTTCGGACTCTTATCAAATATCTTTCAATTTCGACCACATTCAATTCTCTTGATGAATGCCTCCATCATCTGGGTTTGTCATGAATTGATCCAGTTTCTTTGAATTTTTTCATCCAGTTATTAATTAAATTTCTGCAGGGAGCCTCCTTGTTATAATGGGCAGAGAATTTTCTTCTTACAGCTATTATGGACTTGAGTTCAGCAAGCCACAAAATACAATTGACTTTTTCTTCAACATTTGCCATCTTCAATCACACCAGTATAAAAAAAAATAAGAAAAATGTAATGAAATAAGTTCTTTCGCTTGGTTGAACAACAGGAAGGAGTGATGACAAGGGGCCATCCCTGGAAGTTAAGAGAGGAAACTGTGAGCAAGAGGGTGAGGAGTGGTTTCTTTGCATGGAGGGTGGTTGAACCTTGGAATGCATTGCCTGATAGAGTGGTGAGAGCAAGAATGGACAATGAGTTTAAGGAGTGGTATGACAGACTTTTTGTTTCCCACCTTGAGTCTTGATAGACTTGTGTTTCCTAGGAAGGACCTCCTGTGATGAGTCTTTTGACTCCTTGGAGGCCCAAATAATAGTAATAATAATAATAATAATATTCATGCATTACAAATTCTAACAGTTGTACATTCAAATGATATTTATTGCAACTCTGTAACTGTGATACTTTTGAAGCAGTTAAAGATCAATTTTCAAATAAGCCTATTTTCAAATAAGAATTATGGGACACCCTCATCATCATCAATCAAATTCCTGCCATGTACCCTCAAGGGGTGTACAGGATATGATAGTACTATATGACAAAAATTACATCATTACTAACTTCCTATCTACAATTTTCCTCCAAATCAGTCTGTTACTTGTCAAGACTCCAACATTATCAGATCTTATATGTCTATCGTCTAAGGCACTTTGTACCGCATCAATCTACCTATATCTTGGTCTTCCTCTGGGTCATTTTGCTGCCAACCTGGCAGAGAAAACTTGTTTTGCTAATCTTTCCTCGCCCATTCTGTTTAAGTGACCATACCACCTGAGATTAGCTCTGCTAACGCATTCCTGGATGCCGACAATGTCAAGTTCTCTCCTAATATCCTCATTTTTAATATGATATTGCCATTGATGCCATCTGTTCACGCCTATAATCTTTCTCAGGACTCTCACATCTGCGTTCTCTAGTCTTTGGTCAAGTGTTTTACTTCTGACCCAGCTCTCAGATCCATAAGTTAAAACTGGTTTGAACACTGTCTTGTATACAGCTAATTTAGTGTTCCGACTAATTTCTCTCTTATTCCATATGAATTTATTCAATTGACTTCCTACCATACCAGCTTTGCTGATTCTGTTGTCTATTTCTATATTTAATTTGCCATCTTCAGTAAAAATCGTGCCTAAATAGCTGAAATGTTTTACTTGTTCCACAGGTTCTCCATTCACAACACAGTTGACATTTTCAATGATTCTGCCTATTTTCATTTTCTTTGTCTTTTTATTGCTGACCTTCATACCATATCTATTACAACAGCTATTCAATTTAGTCAGAGAATCTTGCAGACTTGTAGCGGATTTATTTAGAAGTATAACATCATCTGCATAAAGCAAAGAGCTGACATTAACATCTCCAATTTTGATATCATGTTTAATACCACTTTCCTTCATAATGTGATCCATATAGATATGAATAACAAAGGGGATAATGTACATCCTTGTCTCACACCAGATTTAACATTAAACCATCTTCCTGTACTTCCTTCAGTTCTAACTGCTGACTTACAACTCAAATAAAGACTAAGTATTGCTTGATATAATGCCCCATTGACACCATATAACTGCAGCGTATTGAATAGCTTCTCTCTTGGCACCTTGTCATATGCCTTTTCCAAATCGACAAAACTTAAATACAGATCTTTGTTATATTCCCATGCTTTCTCAACTATTTGTCGTAAAGTGAAGATCTGATCCTGACAGCCTCTATTTGGCCTGAATCCAGCTTTTCTTCACGAAGCTTTTCTTCCACAATTCTTCTCAACCGTTTCTCAAGTATACTTGCATAGATCTTGCCATGAACACTCAGTAGGGAAATACCTCTTTAATTCTCACATTCAGTTTTATTTCCCTTTTTATATATTGGTACTATGAGAGCTCTACTCCAATCATTGGGAATTCGACCCTCCATTTGATCCATTCCATTTTTATGCTGATATTCCCATATGCACACACACATTCACTACTACTTCTAACACTCCTCTCTGTATATGATGCCTCCCTGTTCACCTAGGCTCTTTCCATTTCCCTGGTTATCTTGTATTCCTGTTCTTTCTTCATCCCTAACACTTCTATTGTTTGAATTGCTGAGCACTTCAATGTCTTCTGTACCACTCTCCTGATCTTTCTCCTCACATCTTACTTCTGATCTTTTGCTTGCATTACACACTGCACTTTCATCTAGCAACAGTTTCTCTAGTTTACTCCCTCCAAAGCTATTTAAATGTAATCTATCACATCTGTATATAATTTCATTCTTCCATCAAATACATGACACATCCACAGACCAGATTCCCTTCTCCTCACACAGCTCTGCCAGCATACCATTCACAATTCTGGCTCTCAGTCTCAGCTCATCATTGTCATACACTGGCAACAACTTTTTCCTCTATACTGTTAACTTTCACTCTCTTCAATAATCTCCTGATATCCATCATTATATTTTCTTTATATCTACTTAAATCATTTGTTCCCACAACCACCACTAATTATTCTCTTGCTAATTTCCTCTTCATATCCAAGGTATGAATTATCTTGCTCATTCTCCCTCCTGGATAGCAGACCTTATGGATTCTCTCATTAACCAATTCTCTAACAATGGAATCTCCATATATTGCCATTCTTAAGTCATTTGTTATCTCTTTTCTCTGTTTTCTTTCATTCCAATTTTTTGCATTCTTTCATTCATTTCCCCTAAATGTCTAGTATCACTCCACATATTCCTCATTTGATTTTTCATTTTGAACAACTCTTTCTTCAAATCTTGTATCCCAGCAGTTTCACTCTCTGTTGCTCTCATAGTCTCTCTCTCTCTCTATTCTCCTCTTGTTCTGTCTCAATTTTCTTCCATTTCCTCATTCCTATTTCCTTTTGAAATACTTACTTTCCTATTTTTGACATCCTGTTATTTAACTACTATAGTTAGTCTTGCCTTGATGTATTTATTCATAGCTTAGTCCTGTTTATACTTGCCTGGCCTATAATTTGTATTTTAGCATAGAATTCTTAAAAAAAAAAAAATTAAGACTAAGATATAAATGAATAAATTAATATATGGTAGCAAGTTTAAGTATTTAACTATATGGGTTTTCCTATAGTTAAAATTCCCTAGGATTTTCTTTGGATCATAGGGCGTAGAGCTAATCTCCTCTCATATTCTAGTTTCATCTTCCTTACCATACTAGTCACTCTTCTGGCCTGTGTCTTATACTCTTCATGCATCTTCTCTTCTCTTTTCCTGTCTCCTTATATCTTTTCCACAGCCTCTTTTTCACATGCAATTCCTGTTTAATATTGTTTGTCATCCACTTTACTCCAAATTGTGTCCTCTTGTTCACTTGTGGTATACAACTTACCATGCTGGTAATAAGTATTCTTTCATAATATCCCACGCATTAATGATATCCCGGCTTTCAAATTCCTCCCTCCATGAAACTTCCCCAAGTTGACGTCTAAGACTATTATAATTACCTGCCTTATAATTCCACATACGTTCCTGTTTCTTTGATACTCCTACATGTGTATTCATTTTCCAAGTCAAAACCATATGGTCACTCTCTCCAACTGGTGGGAGAGATGCCATCTCAGTTATTATCAACTCTTCTGATGCTATAACCAAATCCAAAACGCTTTTTAAAATTATTTAAATTTTGTTTTTCTTTTCTTTATTTATCTAATTATTTTAACTGCAGCAGTTCAGGCTAGGCAGGTTAATTTGTTTTTGACATTATGTATTCGGATGATGTGAAGCTGGGAAGGGTTATTAGTAATAGTGCAGATGTGGTAGCCCTGTAAGAGGATTTGAATAAGCTAGCTAGATGGGCAAATGAATGGGGATGTCAGTTTAATGCAGCAAAATGTAATTTTAATGTAATTTAATTACATTAATATTTAATTTTAATGTAATTTAATGCAGCAAAATGTCTTGAGGTTTGGGACATATCGATGGGACACTGCATACTCTATGGGAGGAGTTAAACTGGAGGAAGTAGGAGAGACAAGAGATCTGGGTTTGATGATTGATAGAAACCTGAAATTTTGGGCACATATTGAAGGTAACACAGAGGATTGCTGCAACAATGAGAAGGACACTGACCTGCAGAGATAAAATGATTATCATTCCATTGTATAAGACTCTGATCAGACCACACTTAGACTACTGTTCTCAGGTCTCACGGTAGGACAATGGGTCATACCTGGAAGTTGCACAGGGTAGTGGTGAGTAAGCTTAAATAAGTTAAGGAGTTATATGATAGATTTGGCAGCACCTAAAAGTGGACTTCCTACAATGAATCTCATAATTGCATAGCAATCTCATTTCATTTAACATGCTAGGCTCAATGGCTTGTGACAGCAAAGTCATGTGGCATCATAGAAATTCAATTAATGCTGTGTTCGGACAGTAAAATTACCTATCTGCAAAATGTGTATGTTTGTGGATTGTGTGCAAGGCCTTTTCTGACGAATTTTTTCATCTAGTCTGGTTAAAAGATTGGAATAATATTCCCTAGTTATTGTTTTACCCTTTTCAAGATAATTAATACACAAAATGCCTTTAGCATCCCAAAACATCAATACTATGACCTCGTCTTCTTTGGTGCTGAACAACCGGCTTCTGTATTCTCTGGCTTGTTTTTCCGTCTTGCAGGATGAAACATTCTGTTATTACCTGCAACAGAAAACCATTATAAAGGTTCTTTGCATCTTATACAGATTTTCCAAAACAAAGGGCATCATTACCAGCTGAGCTATGGATGGCTCCCAATAATCGTAATAAGCATTTTAATTAAAATAAACAAAAATTTTCAATAAAAATTTTAAGTAAATTTTCAGTTATTCTTTATAACAGAGTATATAAAAAGTCAAGATAATTCAGAACTCTACTATATTTTATTATTATTATTATTATTTCGTGACACCTCCAAGTAGTGTAAAGACTCATCGAGGGAGGGCATCTACTCAACAATTCTCTGTCTCCACCACTTAAACCACCTACTACACTGAACCACTAGTACCATCATCATCTACACCAATGCCATCTACTTCCCACCACCACTAGTATTTTTGTCTATAACTTGTGTGTTCCTGAAAGCAAATTTGTCTATATACAGGATGAAAAACCCACGTTTCTTTGAGAAAAAAACTCGCTACCATATATGTGGATGGTCTGAAAAGTTCTTAGCTTATCAATGAAAAAACGAATTTATATTTTCAAAATTATTTTGATTTTTCAACATAATCTCCCTTAAGACTAATACGTTTATTCCAGCGATGCTTCAGCGCCATTATCCCATTCCTGTAGTGGTTCTCAGTAAGATCTGCAAAATACCCCTCTACAGCTGCACTCGCCTCTTGATTCGAAGAAAAAGGCTGACCAGCAAGGAAGATTTTTAGTTTTGGGAAGAGATAGAAGTCAGAGGGAGCCAAATCTGGAGAATAGGGTGGATGATCCAACAATTCATAGTGCAGATCCCTTAATTTTCCCATTACCAAAACACCTTTGTGGGCAGGTCCTGATGAAAGATGATTTTTTTCTTCTTGCAAACTGGGTCTTTTCTCATGAATTTTTTCATCTAGTCTGGAATAGATGAAAAAATCGGAATAATATTCCCTGGTTATTGTTTTACCCTATTCAAGATAATTAATAAACAAAATACCTTTAGCATCCCAAAGAACCAATGCCCTGACCTCGTCTTCTTTGTCACTAAACAACCGGCTTCTGTCCACTGTTTTGACTGCTGTTTGGATTCTGGTGTATACTGGGAATCCAAGTCTCATCCATAGTAATAAATCGATGCACAAAATCAGTATTCTTGTTAACCCTCCAAACGCTGTTCAGAGATGCGAGCATTTTTGATCTACATGGCACCCATCTTGCGCAAAGCTTTTTCATTTGCAATTCTTCATGCAAAATATATCCTAAATGTTCTTTTGAAATGCCTATAGTCTCAGAAATTTCACGCACTTTGACTCGCCGGTCATCCAATATCATATCGTGCACTGATCAATGATTTTTGGTGTTGTTACACTTTTTGGATGTCTTTCACGTGGATCATCTTCAAGGCTGGTATGGCTGCATTAAACTTGGCAGCCCATTTCTTAATTGTCAAAAACGAAGGAGAAGAGTGCACATAAACTTTTATGAACTTCGAATGAATTTCTTTTGGCATTAAACCTTCTTTTACAAAGAATTTTATAACCGCACAATACTCAATTATTTTATCGATTTGAAGGGATATAGTCAACACTTTTGCTTCAGACAGCTGTATAAAACAAACTACATGATAGAATGACTTGCAATTTCACATGGATACTTATGACAGATGTACCAACTTAGAAAAAAAAATCTTGCCATTTATGATCAAGGCAGAGAACTTTTCAGACCACCCACGTAAAGTGAAGTATAGAAACTCCTGAATGATGTAATTTAATGTTAAAATCTAATCGGAAATCAAAATATTTCAATTTGATCAGTAATGAATTATTTTAATAAGTTACTTTAATGAAAAAATTCCAAGAAAAAGATATTACCAGATATTAATTTTTGTCTATTAGAGGCTGAATGGAAAGCTGAGAGACAAGAAAGACAAGAAGAAGTGAGAATAAATAACAAATGTATTAAAGAACTTCGAATAGAAATTCGGGAGCTTCGACTACAATCAAAGAAAGTCAAATTAGTATGTACACACATTATAATATGCAATTTTTGTGACTGCTTTTTATAAGCATTTATTAATGTGAATTATTAATAAAATATATGGTGTTATTATAATTATTATTATTAACAAGTCTCCATATGGTCAACAGACATCATCTGAGGTCTCCCTTAAGTAACCTATCTATCTTATTGAACTTTAATCTCATTTGCACTTCAAGCATTCATCAGGCAGTATATAAATATGTTCATATTTATATATTATATACTGACTGAGATCCGAGAATTAGAACAAACAATTAAATTTTTTAAATACACAACATGTTTCATCAGAGAGGCTGACTTCTTCAGGCATCAGAGAACATAGAAAGCAAATAAAAAAGCTATAAAGAAGCATTGAGTCACTATAAAACTATAAATTCGACTATAAAACACAGTTAACTTTGAACTAGAGCTACATACCGTGTTAAAGTTCTATTGTTAGACACCTGTGCGCATGTGGCTTTACCAGTGCACCAATATCTGACAGCAGAGCTGAATGAGTCTGGTAATTTGTAGCTGAGGTTACTGTTTATATGAAGAGGGTCCATGACAATTTCTCTAGACTCGACTATGCGGCGTTCTACCTCATCGTGGCATATGGGAAGGTTTGAAGTTGTCCAGTTTGTCTCATGTTGCCGGCCTTCATTATTTGTGTTTACTGAAAACAGGATATGGCTTGAGAGGGCACTAGCTCTGGTTCTTTTGTAAGCAATGTCTCTTCGGTATTCTTTGAGATATTATTATTATTATTATTATTATTATTATTATTATTACGGGCGATTCGAGGGAGGCCTTAAACATCATGTCCACAGAACTATACGACATTCTCACAGTATCTATCATACCTTGCCTTGAACTCACTCACTGTCATAGCATCCACAACAGACTCTGGCAGCTTATTCCACTCATTTACCACTCTAAAAGTAAAGAACCCAGCTCTAACACCCCTGCTAACTACACTCTTGCCCAGCTTTCATAGGTGTCCCCCTAGTTCTCCCACCACCAGTCCTGATCTCAAAAATATCCTTGGAATTAATCCTATAGAAACTCTTTAGCAATCTCTTCTTTTCTGTGTATCAACTAATTTCTGCAACCCACAAATCTTCAACCTGTTCTCATATGGTTCATTCCATAGACCTGCTATCATCTTAGTCACTCGCCACTGGATCCTCTCCACCTCCTCCGCATCAAGAAGAACCCTAGGTGACCAAATCTGGGCACAGTTGTCGAGATGAGGTCTTATCAAGGCTCGGTACAGAGGTACAATAACTTGTACTTCTGCACCGAGTGCTTGTCTCTGCTCGTCAAAGGTATTTTTCAACAACGAAGTGAGTTGATGAGCTGATTTAGCTACTTTTGCAATGTGTCCCCTAAACTTCATCTCCCTATCCACCAACACTCCCAACTCCCTGGCCTCATCAATCTCCTGGAGTACAGTTCCACCAATGTGGTATACTGCTGCTAATCTTTTCACCCCCAAATGCATAACCTTACATTTTGTCACATTAATCCATTCTCCTTAGTCCAGAACTCCAATCTATCCAAGTCGTACTGCAAGATTTTGACATCTTCTGCATTCACTATTGCCCTACCCAACTTTGCATCATCAGTGAACAAATGAACCGTTCCTCTTAGATCCTTCCCTATATCGTTAATGAACAAATTAAACAACAGTGGTCCAATCACAGAACCCTGCAGCACACCACTAGTCATAGGCCGTCTTTTGGGCTCTACTCCTGAATAAACTACTCTTTGATATCTCTCCATCAACCACCCACCTATCCATCTCACCAACCCTATATCCATTCCCATATGTTGTAGTTTACGGATTAGAATTCTGTGGTATCCTGTCAAATGCCTTTGCCAGGTCCAGCAGTATCACTGTAAACCCATTACCCATATCCAGTTCAGCCATCACCGTATTATAAAACTTGAGCAAGTTACTGAGGCGTGATCTACCCTTCACAAAGCCATGCTATTTTTCCCTTGACTACTTTCTCCAAGACCTTGACAACAACACCTGATATGTTGATCAGTCGGTAATTTGCAACCGTAGTCTTGGATCCTCCTTTATGCAGTGGAACTATTTTCCCCTCTTTCCACACCTTCAGGACTAAACCAGACTCGAGACTCAGATTAAACAACATGGTCAAGGGCACTGATAATTCTTTAGCCGCTGCACGTAAGACCCATGCCGGTATACCATCCAATCCCACAGATGTATTCACATTAAGATTTTGTATTAAACTATTCACCTCCACTTCATTCATCACAATTCCCATGTAAACTAATGGTTCCTTCATTTTTTCAATGTCACTCTGGATGATATACTTTTGCAAAGTGCTTGCTCAGTAACTCCACTATATCAACTGATTCAGTGACCTCCTTACCATCATCATTCCTTAAACTCATTTTGCCATGTACAGTTTTTTTTTTTTTTTTTTTGTTTACAGCATATTGAAAGAACTGTTTGGGATTCTCATTAGCTCGCATAGCTAGTTTCCTTTCATAATCCGCTTTTGCTTTTTTTACCACACTTGTTATCCTTCTGGCCTGCACTTTATACTGTTCGTGTGCCTGCAGGTCACCTCTTTCTTTAAATTCCCTCCACAGTTGTTTCTTTTTCTGCAGCTCAAGCTTAATGGTGTTATTCATCCATTTAACCCCTACTTGTTTTACTATTCAGACCCTAGGTATACAATCAGCCATAACCTCCTGTAAATGCTCCTTGACCACTTCCCATGCTCTATCGACATCCAGCCCTTGCAAAAAGTGAATTAAGTTTTATTAAGTGAATTATTAAAAAAGTGATTTAAAAAATTATCAATACTGTGTTCCCTTATCTGGGAACACGGTATTGACAATTTTCGCACTTTTTTAAATCACTTAAACAACTTCCACCAAGACAATTAATTAACAATGGAAATTGAAGAAAACGGATCTCAACCTTTTCTGGACGTAAAACTTATTAAGAAATCTGACTCCATAAAAATCTCCATCTTTAGAAAACCTATGCAACAGACAGATATCTACATGCGTCCTCACATCACTATCCCGCACTGAAGATGGGTATCATCTCAACTCTGGCGCATCATGCCAGATCTTTACTGTCAGATGAAGAAGAACTAAAAAATGAACTACAACATCTTAAGCAGACACCTTTAAAAATAATGGCTACTCTTCAAAAACTATCAATAAACAACTATATCACCATCAATGAAACAATGTAGAAACACAAGACGATCCCAAAGGTTTTATCTCCTTGCCATACATCAACATGCTCTCCAAGAAACTAAGAAGAATTTTGGGAAAGTTTAACTTAAAAACGTGCTTCAATACTTCCCAAACTAAGATCAAGTTTAAGCAAATACAAAGAAGCTCACAACCATCTACAATTCCCAGGTGTGTACAAAATCACATATGATTGCAGAAAACCATACTATGGCCAAACGGAAAAATCCATCGTGCTACGTCTCAAAGAACACCAAAGAGACATTGCTTACAAAAGAACCAGAGCTAGTGCTCTCTCAAGCCATGTCTTGTTTTCAGTAAACACAAATAATGAAGGCCGCCAACATGAGATAAACTGGACAACAACTTCAAACCTTCACATGTGCCACGACGAGGTAGAACGCCACATAGTCGAGTCTAGAGAAACTGTCATGGACCCTCTTCATATAAACAGTAACCTCAGCTACAATTTACTGGACTCATTCAACTCTGTTGTCCGATATTGGTGCACTTGTGAAGCCTCACGTGCACAGGTATCTAACAATGAAACTTTAACATGGACTGTAGCTCCAGTTCAAAGTTAACTGTGTTTTATAGTTGAATTTATAGTTTTATAGTGACTCAATGCTTCTTCATAGTGTTTTTATTTGCTTTCTATATTCTCTTCGCCTGAAGAAGTTGGCCACTCTGATGAAACATGTTGCGTATTTAATAAATTTAATTGTTTGTTCTAATTCTCAGATCTCAGTCAGTATATAAATATGAACACAGATACACACACACACACACACACACACACACACACATATATATATATGTATGTATTGTTTTTTCACATGAGAAGCAGCAGGAGGGGTGGGATTAGGAGCAGAGTAATCTGTTTATATTCTTCTTAAACTGCTGGAGGTCATAGTTTTTTGGAAATGCTTCATGGTGGTGGTTCCACAGAACTGAGATAGATTGAATGAAAAATGACCAAGAATAATGTGTGTGTGCTTGGTGAGAATGCAATTCAACTATAAAGCGATTTTGAGCAGCTGTTGCACAAGTTCCTGGATCTGGCAGAAATAATAAAATTATTTTATTATTTCTGCCAGATATTTCAATGACCACTGGCAGATCCACTGGATCTGCCAGTGGTCATTGAAATATCGTCTTTTACAGATATTTCACTGACCACTGGCAGCTTTCATTATGCCTCCAGGCATAATGAATGCTGCCAGTGGTCATTGAAATATCTGTAAAAGAGACACCATGCAGAAATTGATCTTTTATAAGAAAATGACTGAAGAGAGAAAGAGAGTGTGCAAAAGACGTCATTAATCAAACTACCCCTTTCTGCAGCATCAAGAATTTTTATGGTTTTAGGCATACTGCCTCAGACATTAGAGCAGTATTCCAAGGGTTGATTTGAGATTTATATACAGAAGGTGAGAGTTTCTCAAACTTTTTCTACGACAGAACACTTCACAAATCTTGAAATTTTCACAGAACACCTTGGTTATTTTGTAATGCATTAATTAATAATTAATTGGTAATTTAGATGATTTTATTAATAATTAATTATTAATTAATAATCAGTAAATAATTGATACTTGCTAATTAGTTATTAAGTAATAATTAATTAACAGCAATTAAACCATCGTTAAATTAATTTGTGCTGATTTTCATTGACATACCTATTCTGATCACCAAAAATTTATTTTATTAGTACTTACGAGTGAATGCTGACTTTTTCTCCTGTGTGCTGGTAGTTTTCCCCTCCCTTTGTACATCCTGGAGATCGTTGTAGGCTTGAGGTGGATGACTCACTATCTGTTCCATCACAAACACCTTCAATAAGAGATTTCTTAATACCAAAATTAAACAAAGTGCCTTGTCTCTTATTCATGTTAGATTTTAAATCTGTATTCCTTTACTTTTAAAAAAATCATGGCACTCTGGTTTCAGAACAAGCACTTACACATTGCAACACGAACTTGCAAAGAAAGTATTCAATATTAATAGATTTGAGAACTGGATACAGACTACCTTGATCTTCAATTTCAGTGGAAAAATTTTCTTTATACTTCCTTGCTGATTGGTCACTGACATTTGCAACACAGATGTTATTTCGTTCTGTTTTGAGAACATGCCACCCATTGTTCTAATCAGCTTGCAGGCAATTTTTATGATCGGTCATAAACAGTAGTATTCTCTTATTCTCTTTCCCGATTGTTGAAAGATTTCGATGTGTGAAAATTAACGATAATTCGTGAATATTTCCATGTTTAAAAATATGCCGCTTGGTCACTGGCATTTGCTGCACAGATGTCATTTCCTTCAGTTTTGAGAACAGAGAATATGCTACCCATTGTGAACAGAGAATATGCCACCCAAAATTGCCTGCAAGCCAATGGGCTTGCAGGCAATTTTTATGTCCTGTCATAAACAGCGGTATTCCCTTTCCCAAATGTTGAAAGGTTTTATGTGTGAAAATTAAGGATACACAGATGTTATTAAGCGTTCTAGGTCTGAGCTTTTCGACATATTCACGAATATTATTCTTCTCAGAATATTTCTACTATAAAATATTTATTCATGAAAAATGCTTAGAAAACTAAAATGACAAATTCCAGGGTTTCTCAAACACAGCTTGAGAAACCCTGCAGTAGGTAACTCATCAGAAGAAAGTATTGTCTTGAGTGGAAAAGGATGGCATGTTTTTTGGAAGCTGATTATGCTATAGAAGAGATATGATTATGGCAGGACAAGTTTTGAGTAATAGTCATTCCAAGAAGAGAGAGAGAGAGATTTGGGCTTGACTGTTGAGCTGAGCATTATAAAAAGTAAGTGGAGAATATATGAGGGATTTTTTTTGGAAGAAGATAAGCAAGACTGTGTTTTGAAAGCATTGAAGGTAGCTAGGTTGTTTTCACCCTAGTCAAGGATACCGCAGTTCAGTATTGAGGGCTTTTATTACAGATGATATTGATGCTTGAATAGGAATAGTGGAGAGTGCTATCATCAGCAAAAGTATGAATAGAGTTTACAGTCGATGAGAGTAGGACATTTATACAAATCAGGAAGAGGGTGGGTAAAATGACAGAGCCCTTAGGCACATCTGCATTAACAGGAAAATTTGAGCAGAGAACACCATCCAATTTGAGCAGAAAACTGGCAATCCAATTACACAATATGAAGACAATCCATCATATGGACTGTCTTTGTATTGTGTAGACAATCCATCATATGGAGTGATGGTAATTTGCTGAGAAGTCGAACCCTGTCAAAAGCTTTGGAGACATCAAGTGCAGTAGCATAAGTTTATTTCCATGGAATGATATCTCCAAAGCTTTTGACCTGGTCTGGCAAAAGGGCTTCCTAAGTAAGCCTCCATCATTTGGTCTGTCTCAGGACTTCTGCAGTTGGTGTCCAGCTTTCTGTCTGGATGTATTTTATGTGTGATGATGAATGGTTCCTGATCCTCTCACCATTCAGCTGATGCTGGGGTTCCACAAGGTTCTATTCTCTCACCAACCCTCTTCCTTCTATATATATATATCATTGACCTACTTCAGTTGACCTCCAACTCAATATACAGTTTCACAGATGACAGCATTGTACTCTTTCCCTTTAATTTGATGAACCTTACTCCACACAACTCACTTCAACCTACAGAAAACAACCACCACTGCCTTCTATTCTGATCTCCAAGCCATCCTCCAATTGGGTTCAGATAATCTCACCAGTTTCAATACTAGTAAAACCCAGTTCTGCCTCATTTCTCACGAAAAAGAACCATTTCTCCCCAGTATTATTTTTGACAACACTCAAATTTCCAGACAAGATGAGATTTCTCTTCTTGTAATCACCCTGAAATCAAGCCTATCCTGGCATAAACACATCACAACCATTGCATACTCAGTTTCTAAAAAACTAGGATTTTTCTTTTGGTCAAGACGTTACTTCACCTATAAGGTTAACAACTGTTAACCTTATATAAATCACAAATTCACCCATCTATTGAATACTGCTCTTACATTTGTGGGGGGGCCCTAAGTGTTCCCTCAAAATGCTTGACTCAGTACAGAGGATAGCAATTAGATTGATTAATAATCCATCTCTTACCAACACACTCCTTCCACTTTTGTGCAGGCATTTGGTTTCTACATTATGTGTATTATATAAATATTTCCATGGCAAATGTTCATCTGAAACAGCATCAATAATTTTCCCACTTGGTACTAAGTTCGTTGGAACACGTGCAGCTGCCTTCAACATCCCTTACAGTACACTTTGAAACCCACAGAATATGTTTCTTTTCCTCCTCCTCCTCCTCCATTATATGAAAAAAACTAGATTTAGATAGCATTGAGGGAAACTGATTGAAGGATTGAAGCAGATATTACCAGGTAATGAGTATGATATGGACATTTTAAGAGGAGAGGTAGAAAAAGCAATAGGATGGCTAAAACACAACAAGAGTCCTGGTAATGATCATATCACTGGAGAAATGATTAAATATGGTGGTAAAAATATGGTTACAGAAATGCACTAACTATGTAATATAGTATGGAAAGAAGGGAAAATGCCAGAGAAATGGTTGAAATTCATTATTAGTGACATTATACAAGAAAGGAAATAAGCTAGAATGTAAAAATTATAGAACAATATGCTTTGACAAGTCACCTTGGTAAGGTAGTGATGATAATATTGACGGAAAGATTGAGAACATGATTGGAAGCATACCTTGCAGACTAGCAAGCAAGATTTAGGAAAGATACTACAATTCAACAGATTTTGACACAATGTGGTTAATAGCTGAGAAAGCTAGGAGAAAAAAGAAAAACATATATGGTACATGCTTTGTTGATTTTCAGAAGGCATTTGACAGTATCGACCAGGAAGCGACATTAGCAGTGCTAGAATCCTATGGAATTGATAGAAAACTAATAGCTGTATTAAAAGATGTTTATCAGAAATCAGTTGCAGCAGTTAGAATAGGTGATGATTTGGGGAAATGGTTTAGAACAGGGGTCGGGAAACCCTCACCCGTGGGCGAAATTTCGCCTGCGAGTCTATTCCAATTCGCCCCATTACTGATGTACTCGTATGTACATGTAAATAAAATTTTATACTAATTTAAATTTATTATAATTAAATTTATTTAAATTTAAATAATTAAATATACAAAACTAAAAATAGCTATATTACATATAATATGATCGTTATACGTCTGGTAAGATATATATTGCACACTACATACACTATATATAAGAGTTAAAATTTACCAGTTGCTGGCGGAAGTTTTTAAATTAGCAATTTTCGCCCTTGATACTAAAAAGGTTCCCCACCCCCAGTTTAGAACAAGCAGAGATAGTAGACAGGGGAGATCCTATGTCACCAAGCATTTTCATCACACATTTACAAAGAGCAATGGATAAAATGAAGGAAGATACAAAAGTAATATTAGTATATGGGATGAGAATTAACAATCGGAGATTTGCAGATGACATTATTATTATTGAAGAAGATGAAAGAGAACTACAAAAAACATTGAAACTGTAGTGAGGAAGGGAAGAGATTTAGACTTGTTATGAAGTCCAAATTTGGAAAAAACAAAGACAATGGTATTTGGAGAAGAGTACATGAATTTGGGAAATAAAATTACATATTATTTGAACTGTAAAAAAGAAATAAAGGAAGAACAAATCTGAAGGTCATGGACAACACCTAGAAAAGTAAAGTGTATGGATTTCAAACGTGTGTAATAAAATTTGGGTGTAGCATGGAATGAGGAGTTAGCTGGAAAAAAACAAAGATCAATGCAGCTTGTGGGATTTTCAAAAACTGTTTGGTAGATGCAATGTCTAAATGTATTCCAAGGGTGAGAAGGTTAAATAAGGTGGGTGTGAGATGGATGAATAAAGAGATTAAGTATGTGATACAGAGAAAAAGGGTATTGTGGAGGCAGCATAAGAGAAGTGGAAATAACCAATTCCATGAGGTCTACAAAGACTAAGCAAGGAGGGTGACTTGATTGGTGAGGGCAGCTAAAGAGAGGTACGAACAGCAGTTGGCTAATGAAGCCAAAAAGAGTCCTAAGGAGTTCTTTCGATATGTAGCCAGCAAAAGAAAGAATAATTATGGAAGGATGACATTGATTGGAGAAAATGGTATAAAGACAACTGATGCAGAATGTGTGGTGGAGATACTTAATGAGCAGTTCATAAAGATCTTTCAATCTTGTGAATGTGACTTCATGGAGGGATTGAGAGCAGTTGATGATAGGGAGGAGAGACTGACTATAGGTGAGCAAGAGGTGTATGGGGAGTTGAGTAAACTAAATGTTAATAAGGCTGTGAGACTTGATAATATATCACCACGTATTCTGAAAGAATGTGCGAGGAAGTTGACATCTGCCTTGACATATTTTTTTAATATGAGTCTTGCACTCTGTCAAATTCCTAAGGAGTGGAAGGAGGGCAAGATTCTGCCACTTCATAAAGGAGATGATCAAACTCAAGCATCAAACTATAGGCCTATCTGTGTGTCAGGTGTTGTGGTTAAGTTGTTGGAGAAGCTTGTGAGAACTAGGATCCAGAGTTGGGTTGATAACAATAGTATTATCTTTGATAGCCAGCATGGATTTACTAAAGGGAGGTCGTTGTAATAAGCAAGTAATCTACTTACTTATTACAATAAAGTGACTGCTTCCTTGGACAGAGGAAAAGAATACACAGTAACATACTTGGATTTCGTAAAGGCTTTTGATGGAGTACCTCATGATAGGTTGACAGTCAAACGGGAGCAGATGGGGTTGGATATTAGATTGGTGCATTGGATTGGAGACTGGCTATCTGATAGGTATCAACAAGTTGTGTATGGGGAAGCGATATCCAGGAAAAGGAAAGTCACTAGTGGAGTGCCTCAGGGGTCTGTTTTAGGTCCATTGCTGTTTAACTTGTATATTAATGATATAGGTGAAGATTTGGATGGAGATATTCAGTTGTGTGCAGATGATGCAAAGTTGGGAAGAACCATGAAGTGTAGTGAAGATGTTGTGGCCTTACAGGAAGGCTTAAATAGATTGAGTGATTGGGCATGGAAATGGAGATGTGAGTTCAATGTTGCAAAATGTAAGGTTTTAAAATTTGGAAAACAAAGATGGGATGCAGAATTTATGCTTGTTGAGAATATATTGTTGGAGGTAGAGGAAATAAGTGATCTAGGGATGATAGTGGATAAGGATCTAAAATTTAGGGGACACATCGACAAAATTGTGAAGACAACACAAAGGCTTCTGGGAATGATGCAGAGGACACTGACGTGTAGAAGTAAGGAGATTCTTGTTCCGTTGTATAAGGCTTTGATTAGGCCATGCATGGTCTAATCAAAGTCACTATGATAGGCCTAATCAAAGTCTTACCGCGGCATGGCCATGCCCCGGTGACCAAATCTGGGCACAACAGTGCCCAGATTTGGTCACTGGGTTTTCAGCAGGATGAAGAGATGTTGGAAAGGGTCCAAAGGAGACTGACTAAGGTAGTTTCTGACCTCTGGAATGTCGAGTATGAGGAAAGATTGAGAGGATGTAATTTGCATTATTTGGTGGACAGGAGGAAGTTAGTGGAGTGCCTAACTCCAGCACTGATCCTATAACAACCCCAGACCTACAAGTTGGTATGGGGTTGTTATAGGATCAGTGCTGGAGAAGTTTTACAGAGAATGGTGGGAGATCAGGGAGAACTAGAGGTCATCCTTGGAAACTGTATAAAGGGGGTGTGAGTAGGGGAGTGAGACGCAGGTTTTTTCCATGCAGAGTTGTGAACGATTGGAATGCCTTGCCCGAGAATGTGGTGTCTGCAAAGAGTTTGAATGTGTTTAAAACATGGTATGATAAGCTGTGTGTATGTGTGTGATGAAAGGACCTTCCAGATGAGTCTTTGACTCCATGAGGTCTTGGGGTGGTAATAATAATAATAATAAGAAATCAAGGAAAAGAATTTTTGCCTTTGAACGAACTTGTTACAGGAAGAGTCCAAGAATAGGATGGGTACAGAAAATCACAAATGAAGAGCTCTGCCAGAAGATATGACCAAAGAAGAAGAATATAATGCAGAAGCTTATAGAATGGAAGCTGCAATTATTTGGATGCATCTGCAAAATGAGTGAGCACCAGAAGAAAACGCCATTCATGTTTGTGTCATGTGTCAATGCAGGGTAAAAACTAGAATTTCCAGGGTGAATGGTAGCAGGGATGGCTGCTTGAGGGAAGGGGATGAAATCAGGTAACACTGAGTCCAGTGGGGTCTGGAAGGGATCATGATAAGTATAGAAGCAGTGACATTTTTATGCTTTATACTAATGTCAGGAGTATCTGGAATAAAGAAGATGAATTGTTTGCTTTGACAGCATCAGCCTGGCTAGAGATTATTGGGAACACTTTGACATGATTGACGGAAGGTTATATAATAACAGGAATAGAAATAGCAGGGTACAGCATTTTTGAGATGATAGGAGGGAAAAATGTGGTGGTGGAGTACTCCTTATGATAAGTGATGACTTATGCCGCTTAAAGTGGAGACTTTGGAAGGCAGTGATATTAATGGTTTTGAAAGCATATTTTGTGAGGTAAAGGTGGGAAAGACAGGATATTTAGTGGGGTGTTGCTACAAGCCAAGGAGTACAGAGGATGGGGAGCAGGAGATATTTAGGCAGTTGAGCTTGGCAAGTGCAAGAAGAATGATTGTTATGGGAGATTTTAACTACAGCAGTATAAGCTGGGAAGAGGAAAATTCATGTAGTAATAAGGGAATGGAATTTCTAGGATTTTTGAGGGGCAATGTCTCAGGCAATATGTAATAGAGGGAACAAGAGGTTCAAGAATTTTGGATTTGGTCATAGCATCAGAAGAGCTGATAATAACTGAGATGACATCTCTCTCCCCTCGCAGTTGGAGAGAGAGTGACCATGTGGTTTTGACATGGAAGATGAACAGACATTTAGGAGTATCAAAGAAAAGGGTGGAATTATAAGTCTTAGATATGGCCAGGCTGGCTGGCCGAGTGGTTAGCGCATCCGCTCCCCAGGCAAAAGGCTGCGGGTTCGAATCCCGCCTTGGGCATGAATGTTTGTGATTGTCCATGGAAATACCAGTGGTGGTGGTTGGCGATAGATGGTGTTGGTGTAGTTGTGGTCAGTTGGTGGAGTTGTGAGTGCTGGAGACAGAGTTGTAGAGTGGATTCCTCCCTCGATGAGTCTTTGGACTCCCTGGAGGTGACTATTAATAATAATAATAATATATATGTCTTAGATATCAACTTGGGGGAGTTCCATAGATGGCAGAATTAGAAGGCCAGGATATCATTAGTGCTTGGAAAATGGTGAAGGAATATTTGTTAGCAGCAATAGTAAGCTGTATTCCCCAAGTGAAGAAGCAGACACAGTTTGGTGTAAAGTGGATGTCGAACAATATCAAACAGAAATTGCAGGTGAAAAAAGGTTATGGAAGAAATATAAGGAGAGGGATGGAGAGCAGATGCATGAAGAATATAAGACTCAGGCCAGGAGAGTGACTAGTATGGTAAGGAAGGCAAAACTGGAATATGAGAAGAGATTGGCACTAAGATCCAAAGAAAATACTAAGCCTCTTTTTAGCCATGTGGCCAGTAGGAGGAGAAATGATTGCAGAAGAATGACATTATGGGATAAAAATGGGAATAGAGTGACTGACGCAGAGGACATAGTGGAGTTGTTCAATGAGCACTTAATTGGAGTATTTCAGCCTGGAGAAGAAGGTTTTAATACTAGAAGGTAGGGAAGGTTTAAGGTTTAGAGAGTGCAAGAGGAAAGTGTGTTCCAAATACTGAGTACTCTGGATTTCAGTAAAGCAGTGGGACTGGATGGCATTTCACCACAGGTTTTGAGAGGATGTGCTAAAGAACTGACAGCTCCTTTGACCTGGCTTTTCAATGAAAGTTGAAAAGCCAGGGAACCTTTTTGGGTACCTTTACCTGGCTATGGTAAAGGTACCCAAGGAATGGAAGGCCTATAAGATAGTGCCATTGCATAAGGATGGTAGCAGACTGGAAGTATCTAATTATAGGCCAGTTTGTGTGTCATCACTATTAGTTATGCTCCCAGAGAAATTAGTGAAGGACTATGTACAGCATTGGGCAGATGAGGGTAATGTTATCTGTGAGAATCAACATTGATTTCTTAAAGAGCACTCTTGTTTAAGTAATATGATTGCCTTTTGTAATAAAGTGACAAGAGCAGTTGATGAGGGAAAGGCATACACTACCATTTTTTTTGGATTTTGTAAAGGCATTAGTTAACTGGATTCAGGATCGACTGTCTGATAGGTATCAGACAGGAGCAGAAGGTTACAAGCTTGGTTCCACAGGGCTCAGTACCAGGACCTGCATCTTTATATCAATGGATTGCAAGGGGATATTCAGTCATTTGCAGATGATGTGAAGCTGGGAAGGGTTATTAGTAATATGAGGGTGGTCTGAAAAGTTCTCTGCCACGACCATAGATAGCAACACTATCGGCAAGAGATTTCTTTTTTTTTTAAAGTTGGTACAGCTGTCATAAGCACCATGTGAAATTACAAGTCATTCCATCAAGTAGTTTGTTTTATACAGCTGAAGCAAAAGTGTTGTCTGTATCCCTTGAAATGGATAAAATTGCGTATCATGCGGTTATAAATTTTTTTGTAAAAGAAGGTTTAACGCCAAAAGAAATTCATTTGAAGTTCATAAAAATTTATAGGCACTCTTCTCCTTCATTTTTGACAATTAAGAAATGGATTGCCATGTTTAAATGTGGCCATACCAGCCTTGAAGATGATCCAAAAAAGTGTAGCAACACCAGAAATCATTGAAAAAGTGCATGATATGGTATTGGATGACCGGCGAGTCAAAGTGCATGAAATTTCTGAGACTATGGGCATTTCAAAATAATGTGTAGGATATATTTTGCATGAAGAATTGAAAATGAAAAAGCTTTGAAAATCTCGGAATAGTGCTTGGAGTGTTTTAACAAGGATAGTAATAGATCGACACACAAAACTGATTTTGTGTGTCGATCTATTACTATGGATGAGAATTCGACTAGCCATTACACACCAGAATCCAAAACAGCAGTCAAGACAGTGGACAATAGCTGGTTGTTCAATGCCAAAGATAACAAAGTCGGTTCTATCAGCAGGAAAGGTCATGGCATTGGTGTTTTGGGATGGTAACAGCATTGTGTTTATTAATTAATAAACATAATGCCGTTAAACAATAACTGAGGAATATTATTCCAATCTTTTAACCAGACTAAATGAAAAAATTCATGAGAAAAGACCCAGTTTGCAGAAGAAAAAATATCTTTCATCAGGACAATGCACCTGCACAAAGGTATTTTGGCAATGGGAAAATTAAGGGATCTGTACTATGAATTGTTGGAACATCCACCCTATTCCCTAGATTTGGCTCCCTCTTACTTTTGTCTCTTCCCAAAACTAAAACTCTTCCTCGCTGGTTAGCATTATTCTTCGAATCAAGAGGTGATTGCAGCTGTAGAGAGGTATTTTGCAGATCTTACTGAGAACCACTACAGGGATGGGATAATGGTGCTAGAGGATCGCTAGAATAACTGTATTAGTCTTATGGGAGATTATGTTGAAAAATAAAAATAATTTTGAATTATAGATTCGTTTTTTCATTGCTAGACCGAGAACTTTTCAGACCACCCTCGTATAGACAAGCAATGCAAAGCAACATGTAGATCACTTACATTGGCAAATGTAAGTGATAAAGAGCACAAGATGAGTAACTTTTATAGAGGATCTCAACTCTAGGGATATATAATGAAGGAAAAAAGAAAATGTGGGAAGTGAGAAAAATTTACAGTGCTATTAAGAGTACTTCTAAAACAGTATGTGATAGAGAAGACCAAAATTCTGGAAGCAGTGTTATTCATAACTTAGGTACAGATTCTCTTCCTCCAATTGAGAACAATCAAGCAAATTCTTGACCTCTGATATGGCTCAGTATATTTATTTTTGGTTAAGATAGGTAACCAGAGGATTGCTGCTATTGAGTAGGATGCTGACTTGCAGAGATAGAAGAGTTATCATTCTATTGTATAAAACCCTAATCAGACCACACTTAGACTATTGTTCTCAAATTTAGTCACCAGGATTTGAAGGGGATAAATTAACTGTGAAAAGGGTGCAAAGGCAGATAACAAAGATGGTTTCAGGACTGTACAATGCTAATTATGAGGATCGGCTAAGGGAATGTGGACTGCAGAGTTTGGTGGTTAGAAAATGGAGATGTGATACGATCGAGACTTTTAAACTGTTGAGAAGTAGTTACGGGGGGGGGACACTGGAGGATTTCTTTCACTTGGAGGAGTAGCAGGAAGGAGCGATGACAAGGGGCCATTCCTGGAAAGTACTAAGGTAAGCTGTGAGGGTGCAGACTAGTTTCTTTTCATGGAGGGTGATTTAACCATGCAATGCATTGCCTGATACAGTGGTGAGAGCAAGAATGGTCAATGAGTTCAAGGAGTGTATGATAGACTTTGTGTTTCCTAGAAAGGACCTCCTGCGATGAGTCTCTTGATTCTATGGAGGCCTGAATAATAATAATAATAATAATAATAATAATGTTTGGTATTATGGATGGTGTAAACAGAAGAAGCAGACCATACAGAGAATGGATAGATGACATAAAGGACTGATGTGGATTGGGTTTACAGAAATTGTGACACTGTGCACTGGACAAAGAAAGATGGAAGAAGATAGTGAAGGAGGCATCGGACATGCAATCTTTCTGATTTCATTCTTGAAAATTGCCCTTTCCAGAGTTCGCACTCATTCATTACCTCATTAATGGCAGTGAGCCCATGGTTCATGATGATGACAGATTTGCTAAAGGGGGGTGATGTTACAATATTTATTACAATAAGGCGTCAACTTCTTGGACAGAAGAGAGGGATACACAGTAGTATACTTATATTTTGCAAAGGCTTTTGATAGATTACTTCACTTCACATTGATAGCCAAACTAGAATATTAGATATTAGATAGAATACTTGGATATTAGATTAGTGCATTGAATCTGAGACTTGCTATATGATAGGTATCAGCAATTTCTGTATGGGAGAGCAATATCCAGGAAGAGGAAAGTCACTAGTGGTGTACCTCAGGGTGTGTGTTTTAGGGCCATTGCTGGTTAACTTGTATGTGAATGATATTATTGGCCAAGATTTGGATGTGGATATTCAGTTGTTTGCAGATGATGCAAAGTTGGAACGAACTATGAAGAGTAGAGAAGATGTTGTGGCCTTACAAAAGGACTTCAATAAATTGAGTGAATGTGCACAGAAATGGGGATGCAAGTTCAATGTTGCAAAATGCAAGGTTTTAAAATTTGGGAAACAAAGATGGGATGTAGAATTTATGCTTGGTGGGGATATATTGGTGGAGGTAGAGGAAATAAGAAATCTTGGGGTGATAGTGGATAAGGATCTGAAATTTAGGGAACACATTGCCAAAATTGTGAGGGTAACACAAAGAATTCTGGGAATGATGCAGAGAACACTGACTTGTTCCATTGTATAAGGCTTTGTTTAGGCCACACATGGACTTCTGTGCACAGATTTGGTTACCTGGTTTTCAAAAGGACAAAGAGATGTAGGGGAAGGGTCCAGAGACAAATTACTAAGGTAGTTTCTAATCTCTGGAATGTCGAATATGTGGAAAGGTTGAGAAGATGCAATTTACAGAGTCTAGCAGATAGTAGGAAGAGGGGGGGGGTGATATGATAGAGACCTACAAGTTAGTAAGGGATTGTTATGGGATCAATGTTGGAGAGGTTTTACAGCAAATGGTGGGAGATCAGGGGAGAACCAGAGGACAAAGCTTTTATCCATCTGGATAGAAGTTTCTGTTTCCAGCATCTACATTAACTTATGCTTTGAAAACTACTTTTTTCTGTCTGTTTTTCAGTACCATTTTGAAAATTATTTAAAATTAACAATATATCTACAATTATAATTTTAAATACACTATTAAATGCAATAAATCCATTAAAAGCTACAATAATATACCAAAAATACACCATTTAATTTAAGAAGGCTCAACAATTACTTATTACTAAAATACTATATGGCATGGGATCTCTTATTTTCTCCACCTCCAACATCCAAACTTTTGGCTTGCCTGGGCCACATAGAGTGAAGAGGAATTGTCTTGGGCTTCATATAGAATGTATAACATAGTTAAGTATATAAGTAACAAAAACTTCCTTTATTTTTTTTTAAATTTTTTATTATAACATTAAAAAAAGAGTGCAACATAAACACAAAACTAGTGAGATATTTGTCCTTGTTTACGTGAAACCAATGCATCAATGTCTTGTTCGATGAAAGTGGTTGCAATTCAGAGTGAGCTCCTCAAGTTTCTTGTCAGAAATGTGTGATCTAACTTCACTCTTCGTATGCTTCATTCTTGAAAATAGTTGTTCACAAATGTATGTAATACCAAAAGTGATGATATGAATAAAGTGTGATTGTGAAGTGAAGGATATTTTTCTCTGGGAAGATAGGTCTTATAAAAATCCAGCAAAGAGACATGATCATATATTTTTTTGAGTTAAATATCTGATTGCAACTATATACATTCTATTTGAAAATTCAAAGGTAATGTATTTATGTCTACTGAAAATGGAGTCGCAAATATACAAAAATTATAATTTTTTCTGATATCTTGAAACCTATTCTCAAATTCCTGTATCAAAACAAAAAGAAAGACACTGTAACTGTACTTTTGTATCTTAATATAAACTTTGTATTGTTTGTACTATATTTAATGGATATCCTTGTGTTTTCATTATTCTCCATAATTTTTCGCTGTATTTTATCAAAAGCTTTCTCATAATCTAATTTCTCTTATTTTCACTTTCAAAATGATTATTATTAGCAAGTAAATAAATTCAATTATTTCTTTTTAGGATGATGAACAAATTATCAAGAAAGCACTCCACGGACATCCCACAGAAATTAGAACAATGAAGGGGAGATCAGGAAAAGTAATAGTAAATAGTGTAGTATTTTTAATTTTTCTTTTCAAAAGATGTGGGTTCTTCAATTATGGGAGACTATAATGTAGTATTATTATTCAATAATGAAATTATCATTATTATTGTTTATAGATCTCCATCGAGTCATTAGATTCATTACAGATTTTTGTGAACTAATAACATATCATTTGATCATATTACTATTATTATAATCATACGTACATGGAGTTTAAAGACTCATCATGGAAGGTGCCACTGCCACATATAGATCTTCATACCATGCTTTAAATGCATTCATCATCTCTGCAACTCACCATACTCACAGGCATTGCATTACAATCACCCTATCTCTCTCTCTCTCTCTCTCTCTCTCCATACTCCTAACACATTCCCCATCTTTTCACACTCTCCTTATACAGTATACAGGGATGACTTCTTGTCCTTCCTGTGTATCTTTCTATGAAAATCCTCATCTACATAGATCTAGTAATCCCTTACCTACATATATATTGCCATCATATTCAACCTCCTATTCTATTGACTGAACTGGACAATTATTTCCTCCATCTTTCTTCATATTCAACATTTCAGAAACCGTCACTTTAGTCAATTGTTTCTGGTCACTTTCTAAAATCTCTTTATTCTTTCAAAAATTAGGTGATCAAATCAGTAATTTGCACAGTAATCAACATGTGGACCTGATCAAGAACTTATATACACAGAACCATAATCTCTTTATTTTATTTCTAAAAAAGTATAAAAAAATAGTTTAAGGAGAGGTATGATAATACTGTGCGAATGAATGTGAGCCTTCGATAATTTTCTTCGGATATCATGGGAATGCTTGTGTAATAATAATAATAATGCAATGACTGGTGATAGAGGAGGATGAATTGGAGATGTTTAGGATATTAAGAAAATCTGTGTGAATACAGCCATAGGATTGAAAGTTTATTTTTCACTTGGTTAGACTATAATAAATTTAGTTTAATCCTTTATCCAAGTGTGAGCAAACAAAGTTTGCACCTGAAAGTATCTTCAGGACTGGGGTAAGGTAGTACAACACTGGGCAACTGGTTGCAAAGGTGGAGCAAGATAACATCACTCCTATCTCACTATCTCCCATAATGCAAAACACATCTCCTTGCGGATATGTATAATGTTATGCATTAAGGGAAGGGCCACTACTCAGATGAGTTTCGACCTTTATTGAGGTCTCTTCAGTGGGAGCCAGGTCCAAGTGGAGATGCCCCAGTCCTGCAGATACTTTCAGGCGCAAACTTTGTTTGCTCACACTTGGATAAAGGATTAAACTAAATTTATTATAGCCATAGGATTGCATGGAATATTGGCCTGCATATTATGAGAAAGTGCAAGAGAAATGTTTTTTGTAACTGATCAGGCTATTTAATTTAAGTTTCTGCTGTGGCAGGATCCCAAGGGAGTGGAAAGAAGACACAAGAGTTTTTGTACATAGAGAAGACTTCAAGACAGATTTAGTAAATTACAGGCCAATAAATATCTCAGCAGTGGTTAAGGTATTAGAGAAAAGTTGGTTAAGGAAAGAATCAAGGAATGGCTGGATGAGAATATAATATACTATGAATGGAGAGCATGGAATTGTGAAGAGGAGATCTCATTTAAGTAATATATCTCATCTTCTACGATAAATAACAATTTAAGTGGATATAGTAAATGGCTACAGAGTGATACTGCTAAACTTTGTAAAAGCATTTGACAGCAAATGATAACAGACATGAAGCTGATGTGCGTGTGTAAGTTACTAAATAGATTTCATAGAGCACAATCAGAAGAAATTTTAATTGAATGTGGAGTTGATGGGTAGCGATGTGATGGTGAGATGATCATATCACCTTCCTTTTTACACCTCCAGCCACATTGGTGGTTCGAGGTGTAAGAAGAAAGGAAGGTGACAGTGGTAGGAGTCAAAGATGAATGATTGCAGTAGAATGGTATGAAAAGTTATGTAGTGCTATATTGGGACTCTGTGGTTAAAGATGTGAACTTGGAGCAGGTGTCAAAAGCATGTCTGAGAGGAGAGCTGTCAGGAAGAAATGATTTGCAAAGAAGTGTTAATGAGTTAACATGAAATTTGTAATTATTATTTGAGATAGTGAAGTGAAAGATTGAGAGGGAGAACTGGAAGTGTGTTGCAAAGGTATGATACCTGAATACTGAAGAGGAGAGCAAAATTATGAATGATAACTGGAATATGGATGTATGGGATAAATTTGAGGGTAGGAAACAGACTGCTAATGTAAAATACTATTGTGATATAAATGGCAAAGATATGGAAGGTTGCTCCCATGGTTGCTCCCATGGATGGCCTCCATGGGAGCATCACAGCTAAAGGATTTTTAAATAATGGGATAAGTAATTGTGGGACCAGGGGGGGGGGAACTACTGTGCTTTGACACCGATCAATGCAAATAGTATTAGGAATAAGGGAGCAGAGTTTGTGGCTGGCCTTGATACAGTTAGTCACACACAAATCATTGATATCACTGAGATGTGGTTAAAGGAGGATGATGTACTCACTGGAATAGAGCATAATAGTTATAGCATATTTTGAAAAGGCAGAAAAGATAAAAGAGGAGGTGAGGTATTACTGATAATTTCAGAAAGATTGTTCTGAGGTTGAGGTTCCTTCTTCCTGTTTTACACTTATGCATAGACCATGCAGACTTTTGAAACAGATATGACAAGAATGAGTGATTAATTCTTATTCCCTTCATATGTATTCTATGTCTGCAAAGTGAATGTGTTCATCTGCCCTATTTGCCAGTTTTGCATGATGAAAAACCTCAGTTTCCAGGAGAAAAAAATCCTGCCTCCTCCATATGAAACTGACTAACTCATCCTCATTTGAAAAGCCCAAGAGTAGAGCAAAACCAGATATTTCTAGCTAAAGCGCATCATTGAAACTGACTGAGCTACAGAGGCTCTGAGGTAAGCACAAATTTAGATATTTAGTAGTTTTAGTGTGTTGGTGCAGATCAGGCCAGAAATTGCAAGAAATAATTCTGAAATATTTGGACAGGTGTTGAGTGAAAAGAGGGTGATAATAATGGGTGATTTTAACTATGGAAACATTGACTGGAAACAGGAAATAATATGTTTGAGTAAGAAGACTGAATTCTTTATTCCTTAAGCTACTTATAGATGATCTACATGGGGATTTAAATTAAATTAAAATTAGAATAATCAAAGAAATATGCTGAATGATTTGCAATTCTGGTTTATTGCATAAAAAATAATTATTACCAAATATGAATTAACATAATCTAAATCTATGTACTTTGTAGATTATATAACCATGTAAACACACAAAAATGTAATATAATTACATTTTTGAAAACTCTTATTTGAAAACATTCACAAAATTAGAATAATTTTTAACGTGTTCACAATATTAGAATATTCCAAATTTTTCTGATTAGTTTTGAGGAGAGCATAGAAATAGCATATATTTCAGTAGCTGTGAGACTGACTATGCATGAGGAATCATTTGTGTGTGGATTTTAGTTACTCACTTACTAAACATTGGTCAAACGAGTGACATATCATAAGCTAAGAAGTTTTATTATTATTATTACTATTATTATTACACCCTCCATGAAGTTGGCAGACTCATCATGGGAGGTTCATTCAACTGACAACATATTTATCATATAGAATCTTAAAATCCTTAACACTTCTTGAATTAACAACACATTCTGGTAATGCGTTCCATTCACTGGTAATTTTCCATGTAAAAAATTTGCTCCTCGCATCCCTCCACACCACACATTTACACAACTTCCATGAATGACCTATGGTTCTTACCCTCTCACCATTTTCCTCATTTTATAATCTCCTCTCTTGAGAGACACTTATGACATTATAATTAGGAATTATAGACATGTTAATACAAGAATATTTTAATATTTGCCAAATATTTCAGACTGAAACTATCTTCAGTGGCTACATAGGAACAGTTTTTAACAAGGTGGAATACCAACAATTGATCATTCAAAAGCAGAACGAGCCCCGTGATGTTACATTGCTAAGCATTAAAGAGAGGAAAAATTTCCTCAGAGTGACAACTAAATAATAGGTATTAATTCACAATTTCATATAATCCAGACTTATCAGATTTGTTGTCATCAAATCATACATTCTGTACAACATATCCAATAAGTCTGGATTAGCTCAGCATGAGATAGAGACAAGCCACAACATCCTCTGGTCTCTAATCGCCTTCTACACAGATGTCACTATAAATTCGAATGCCTATTCAAAGAGAGTGTTGAGGCCTTACTTCAACGCCCTAACTTGAATCGAAATGACTATATATCCTTATCAAAAATATGGGAAAGTTTAATCCAGATAACACATTAAAATTTTTTTTTTTTTTAATGGAGACTTTTAATTCCTACATTAGTCTAATGTTATTTATAAATTAGATTATTATATGAAATTGTGAATTAATACCTATAATTTAGTCATCACTCTGATGAAATTTTTCCTCTCTTGAATACTTAGCAATGTAACATCACGTGGCGCGTCCTACTTTTGAATGATCAATTGTTGGTATTCCACCTTGTTAAAAACTGTTCCTATGTAGCCACTGAAGATAGTCTCTTAGTTTCAGACTAAAATATTTGGCAAATATTAAAATATTCTTGTGTTAACATGTCTATAATTCCTAATAATCTCCTCTGGATTAATCTGATAAAATCCTCTCACTAACTTAAATGTCTCTATCATATCACCTCTCTTCTTCCTATTCACCAAACTCTGCAATCCACAATTCTTCAACCTCTCTATAGCCAGCATTCCAAAGTCCTGATATTGTCTTAGTCACTCATCTCTGGACCCTCTCCAATGTCTCCACATCACATTGAAAACTAGGTGACCAGATCTGAGCATAATAAGTCCAAGTGTGGTCTTACCAGTGCCTTATATAGTGGCACAACCACTTCCTTATCCTTACGTGTGAGAGTACTTCTTATCATAGCAGACTACAATGTGCAGCCTTTGCAACACTAGCAATATGCCCTCTAAACCTCGGTCTACTGTCAACCATCACTCCCAAATCTCTGATCTCATCCACTTCCTATAGTACGGCACCATTATTATAGTACACTGCCTTATATTTCTATACACCAAAATGCAGCACCTTGCACTTATTGATATTTAAACTGCAACCCCACTCTTTTGTCCAATTAAAAAGTCCATTCAAATCTTCCTGAAGGGAATTAACATCAGCAGTGCTACTTATAATTCTTCCTAATTTGGCATCATCAGCAAATAACTGAAGATCCCCAATCAGTGCACATGATATTATCATTTACAAACAAGTTAAACAGCAGGGGCCCAGGAACAGAACCCTGGGGCATGCCACTGGTTATCTCCTCCTTTTTTGAGACATTGCTCCACCATACACAACCTGTTGGTATCGTTCAGAGAGCCAATCTCTGATTCAGCTAACCAATATACTATCTATTCCCATTCTCTGCAGCTTGTACACCAACTTATCATGTGATAATCTATCAAACGCTTTTGCAAAGTCTAAGAATATCACTGTATATGATTCTTCCTTATCTAACACACTTGTTACCTTATCATAAAATGCAAGTAAATTACTAAAACAGGACCTACCTTTACAAATCCATGCTGACCATCATAAAGAATGCTATGTCCATCAACTCAATCCTGTATTCTATTCCTTATCAGCCTCTCCAACACTTTGACAACAACCACAGCTATACAGACTGACTTATAGTTGGAGACTTCTGTCTTAGAACTATGCTTGTGGAGTGGTACTATTTTGCTTTCTTTCCACTCCTTAGGAACCTATCCACTGCAAGACTTTCATTAAATAACCAGGTCAGGAGCATAGTCAACTGTGGTGCACATTCCTTAAGAATATGTGGTGATATGTCGTCCATTCCTACAGTCTTATTCACATATAACCCAACCAACATCTGATACACCTCTGTTTCTTTCACTTCCATATTCTCCTAATACTTGCCTCTCTTCTATATATTCCACAGCATCATTTACTCCAGTATGATATATGATGATAAAGTGCCCATTCAATAATTCAACTATATCCTTTGCAGCTGTTAGTCTGCTGCCATGACTATCCACCAATGTTAATCTGCTATAATTATTCTTCCTCTTGCTTGCCATGTAGTGTGTATGGTGTCTTTTATTGTGCCATTTTGTATGGTGTCTCTACACAAAGAAGGCCAAACTCAGCAGTTTATAGCTAAGGAACTGAAATGTTCTCAAGCAAATATGAGTAGAGTATTGAGACAGTATTCTAATAACTGGAGTTTTCAAAATAATTGCTGCGATAGTGGTCAAAAGGTAATAACTACATCAAGAGATGAAAGGAAATTGAAGAATATCATGAAGACCAACTGCTTCTGAAGTGTAAGGTATTTTTACAGGAGATGGAAAGAACTAGCCATGAATATGTCTAAATCTAAATGTTTCTAAAATATATAGATCCATTTCCTTATCTCAATAAGTTGCACCATTCATGTTTTCACTAGGAAGCTTATAGAGGTAGGCATGCCCACCCAATCAAATGCCTCCCCACACTATCATACTACCTCCACCATAAGTGTCACTTTCATCGATACTTGAATGATGATAATATATCCCTGGTTCTCTTCAGATCAGAGCACACCTAGTATCATTTATAGAGCAAACTGAGACTTGTCTGTAAACAGTACCGACCTCCGTTGGTCTTAGATCCAGTTAATGTGGAACCTAGTCCATTTCAAATGTTCTGTTTTGTGATAGTGGAGATAGGGGAACAACTACTGATTGCATAGCATACAGACCACCTTTGTGAAGCCTTTTGCACATAGTGGAAACAGATACTACTGCTCCTGTAGCCAATGTGAGGTCAGATCATAGCTGATTTGGAGTAACACTCCTGTTTCAGCAAGCAGATAATCAGAGCTATTAATTCCCCACTGAAAGTGTTGCCCATGGTCTTCCTTCACTGTATCTCTGGGATACTGTTTGTTACAATTGGTTACACAGTTTATAAACCTGTGGAATGACTCAACCTCTAGTCCTATGATGGCTTGCCACTTGAATTCATTAGTTAAATGATGTCTTGCAGGCATACCAAAGAATTTTGCTTTCGTGAAATGTCTTGTACTCACTCCAGACATGAAATGGAAGACCACTCCAAAATGTCTGCTTTTATGCTGTGGCTCATTGTGAATTGCTACCTATAGACCAGGGGTCCATTTAGTATTAGCATCAGAAGATGCTATTCCTATCCTATCTTAATTTACGTTCACTAGTAGGTTTACACATTTTACTGTGCATATATTCAGAACCCAAATCCTATGGAATAGGTTAGTTACTCCTTATTCCTGGAGGTGCCCTATGTCTGTAGAAGTGTGTGTGTTCCATGGGGCCGGTTTGATTGTTCTGGGGGACAAAAAGACCTGAGTTTCCAGGTGAAAAAAAAACCTACCAGATAAGGGTTCCTCATGTCACTGATGGGAATTGAACCCAGGTCTTTCTGACCAAAGGGCTTCGTCTATACTGACTGAGCTACGGTGGTTCTAATATGCTGTTACCAAATACTATTACCAAGGTAGATGTCTACCTTAATTATGCTACACATAATTAACGTAGACATCTGCCTTCCACAGGAGGAGAGTGACTTCACCGTGTTGTTCTGGGAAGTTGCTAAACAAAATTGAAATTCTCTTTCAAGAAAGAGTTTATGTTGAACTAAAAGCTGAAGACTATGACAAGATTTAGGAGAAATCTTGGAG
Organism: Typopeltis vanoorti; assembly: GCF_054136105.1. Lineage (NCBI taxonomy): Eukaryota > Metazoa > Arthropoda > Arachnida > Uropygi > Thelyphonidae > Typopeltis > Typopeltis vanoorti. The sequence goes on along the minus strand of NC_143556.1, from coordinate 31,074,789 downwards.
CAATATCATGGTTTGAGAAGCTACAAGGGAAGAATGTCAGTAGCATCTGGGAGGTAGTTAGGGATTATATGAGAGAAGCAGTAACAGACAGCATACCCAGAGTTAGGGAGAATAAACCAAAATAAACCAAGTGGGAGTTAAGGGAATGAGTCAAGATATAAAGCAAGAGCTGCAAAAAAAAAAAAAAAAAAAAAAAAAACATTGCATGTGTGTGTGTGGGGAGGGTATAAAGAAAAAGGTGATCAGCATGCTCATGAGCAGTACAAAGTGCAAGCACGAAGGGTAATTGGTATGGTAAGAAAGGCCAAATCAGATTATGAGAGAAAATTAGCTAAGCAGGCCAAAGTAAAGTAAAAAGAGTTTTTTCATTATGTAGCAAGTAAGTGAAAAAATTGACTATGGAAGGATAAATTTAATCAATGCTGGTGGTAGGAAGGTGACAGAGACAAAAGAAATAGTTACTCCATATCTCACTTAGAGTATGATCACTCAGAGTTGCTGAGTAATCATTTGCTAGTGTGTCATCCAGGTGGAGATTTTGCACTTTGCTGAAGTGACAGAGACTAATGTCAAAATTGAGGTAGATAGAAAGCAGATACTCAGCATATTGAAATATATCAATGTGAATACAGCAGTGGGACAGGATGGCATGTCAGCCCATGTACTATGTGAATGTGCAAGAGAATTGGCATTGTCACTAATGAAGTTATTCAACCTAAGTCTCAGCTCTATCAAGGTTCCAAGGGAGTAAGTTAGAGAGAGAGAGTAAGAGTCAAATAAAGGTGCCTCCAAGGGAGAAGTAGAAAATTACAGGTCAATTAATATATCAGGATTGCTTGTGAAAGTATTGGAAAAGTTGGTTAAAGATAAAATACTACAGTGGTAGATAGAAATATGATACTCTATAGTGGGTAGAACAGCTTTGTGAAAGGTAGGTCCTGCCATAGTAATTTGCTAATGTTTTATAATAAAGTGAGAATTATACTTTGCACAGTACCGTATGGAAAGCTGTGACAAATGTTGGAGTAAATGGAAATGGATATGAAACTAATAGCATGGATGGGGGGAGGGTGACAGATGGACACTCGAGAGTAGTGTATATGGTGGAGTGGAATTTAGGAGAATGAGGATGTCTAGTAGAGTACCTCAGGATTTTGTTTTTTTGTAACTCCTGCTTACTGATGTTACTCATCCATCTGACTTGCATCTGATTTGTCCTCCTGACTCTGGATATACAGTCTGATAATGTTCCCTCAAACATTCATTGAACATTTCCTATGTGCACAGCTGGCCTCTAAGGTTGTCATAATCACTAGCTCTGTACTTTAATATATTATTATTATTATTATTATTATTATTATTATTATTATTATTATTATTATTATTATCATCCCGTCCCCATAGACTCCATGGATGTGCTCGTATATTATTATTATACGAGCACATCCATGGAGTCTGAAGACTCATCGCAGGAGACCCAATCAATCCACAGAATCTATCATACTTCTCCTTGAACCATTAACAGAGAAAGCACTCACAACTAACTGTAGCAACCCATTCCACTTATTCACCACTCTCCAAGCAAAAAATCTAGTCCTCACACCCTTACTGACTACACCTTTATTCAACTTTCAGGGATGAGCCCTTGTTCTGATTCCTCTAGCCCAGTGGTGCACCCAGGATTTAATCTTGGGGGGGGGGGGGGGAGTTGAACGGATAAAAATATTTTTAATACAATGAATTTGCATTAGAAATATTTTTATCCCTTCAACTAAAATTCGTTAAATTTCATTCATTCAATAAAATTCATTAGGTGATTATAAAAATTTATTTAAAGAATAAAATCCGGTTTCTTTTATTTTACAAAGCTCTTGAATTATTTCAGTCATGGTTATATTAATCTCTCTCTCTCTCTCTATGTGTATATATATAGCAAAGCCAGTCCGTTCAATCGTGATTGTGTCATGGTAGGTCTTAAATAGGTTTTTAAAAGGTGCAAGTTAGAAAATGACCCTTTCACTGACGCATGTTGTTACCGGAAGCGTTGCAAATATTTTTAATAAGTTATAGATGTTAGGATATATCATTTTGTCACACTTTGAAACTGCATCAACGGCATTTTTGCATGGAGCTATTGCAAGCGGTTTTTCAAGTTTCTTATACCACAACTTGAATTCGGTATTCAAAATTGCTGGATTTGTATAAGGCAAATCACCTGCATAAAATTCACATGATTGACAAAAATCTTCCATTGCACTTGCTGTTGGAGCATCTTTTCTATTTCGTAGAAGAGAAAAAAATATATTTCAAAATGTTGCGGTGCCGAATGAAATGTTCATTAAGTTGAGTCAATATCATCATCATCATATGTATCAAGGATTTAGGCCTAGTATGGACTGTTCCTGCCTTAGAAGTCATTGTTGAATCGTTTAAGAGGACGTCCTGGTTTTCTTTTTCCTAATGGCTTGTACTTTAAGGCTTGTTTTGGTAATCTTTCTGTTTTCATTCTTTGAATGTGTGTTGAGTCAATATTTGGTTAATAAATGGAATGAAATAGTTTTCTCCTGAAATACACTTCTACAGAATCAACTGGAACATTGGACCTTAGTGTTTGTTTTGATGAAGTCCTTGACTTTTTAATGTCAATATTAAAATTATTGGCTTTTATACATGCTTCATCATAAATATCTTTAAATGAAGAATCTGGTGTTTCACGAACGGTATTTAATCGAGCCACAACATCGTCAACAAAATTTAGGGCAATTAAGAGGTCACTGTCAGATTTTTGCATTATTTTAGACAATGGTAAGGTGCACGCAAATATTTTTTGCAAGCTAAATAAAGATATTATAAATCTTAAAAGATATTAATATTTTAATATTATTAACAACAAGGACGTCCTGTCATTTAGGGGTATTGAAGAAATTGTGTACCTTTTCAATTATGCCAGTGCAATTTCTTATTTGTCACAGATATAGCATTTCCAAGTGTGTGATGCACAATAAACATATAAAGCTTGTCGATGTCATTATTACATAACACCTTCAGGTAGTCCAAAGACATATTGTGGAAGGGCACCTACTCTACAACTCTCCATCTTCACTAACCACAACTACAGTCATCATCATTATCTACACCCAACGCTGTCTACCTCCGACCGCTACCACTAGTATTTTCATAGACAATCATAAACATCCATGCCCACTGCGGGATTCGAACTTGCAGCGTTTTGGCTGGAGAGGCGGCCAATCAGGCCGGATATATAGATAAAAAATTAAAACAAAGTTTTAATTTTTATTAAACAAATAAATAATATGATATAATTATGTCACTATTTATTTTTAATGAGATGATTCAGCTTCTCGGCATCTGCAGAGTTGCTGGATATCTGGCTCAATATTGGTCAACTTCAGTCGAAGATTGGCACACACACTTAAATGAATTCTGTATTTTGTTTTTATTTGAAGGAGCGATTAAAATCGTTTCTCGCATGTGAAAAAGAAATTCGGGAAATTCACTTCTCACTGAAGGCGAGATCCAGAATCGAGCCGAACCACGATCACAGAATTGCATTTTAAGCCCACTGTCACTTGAAAGCTCAGTTAGCTGCGGTCATTCTCGTGACTGCAAGCCTGAAATGGAGTGTGAAATCACAGAAATTTCTTATAGAAAATTATTATTATTATTAAACAATAATAATAATAATTTTCTATAAGAAATTTCTTATAGAAAATTATTCGGAAAATGCTTCCAAATTCTGTTTCAGAGTTTTGAGGTTCACACAAACCCTTTCCCAGTGGTTAAATTCTAAACTAATAAGTTTCAGGGTCCTATACAAAATAACCAATTGTATTTACCTTTTGAATACTATCTGGGGAAGCTCCAAACCTCCCCATCCTGTTCATTACGCGTTCGTAATCAGGCTACTGTTGATATTGACTTTATATGCACATTCAGAACTGTAAACAATTGTTGAATAATAACACAATAATGTAGGCATAATTACCATAAGGGGAGAAAAGTCACAAAACAGAAAAATGTTCCTACAAACTAATCAATTGAATACGATCCACTGGTTGAGTATCCAGCAAGCCAGCAAATCTTTCCTTTCGTTAAGCGTATTAATATTATCGCATTGCAAATGATGAGAATTCTGTGTTCCTGGGGATTCATTACAGACCTCGTTCTCTTCAGAAACCACATACAAACTGTCATTACAAACTCGTATTATCACTGTCATCCGAGATATTTTTCTGTGTAAAGAAGATACCAATGTACTTATCCATAATTGAATTACCGTACTTACTTGCATATAACTCTCACCCCTGATTTTACTTTTCGAAAAAAGAAATTAAAAAGTTTCGCATATACCTCACAAATGAAAAAATGCTGATACACGTTCAGAGCAGGGTGATAGCAACTTGCTCCCTCGGTAAACAACAGTCCCCCCCCCCAATAGCCACTATATTGCAGAGGCAAGAAAAACAAGTACTTTTATTATATCAGCAGTCTGTGTAATATATTTCTCAACAGATAGAATTAGAAACAACTGGGATAAAAACGACACTAATTAATAAATCGCATGTCCCCTCATACAAAAACTATGCTGTATATATGGACTCAAGCAAAACCATATGTTGCACCGGCAAACACAATATCAAACTAAAAACTATTACTATTAATTAGATTGTGTGAGTTCGCTCGGCAACAATATATATATATATATATATATATATAGTGAATGCTGTTATGGCAGTTTCACATATTATTGGAATTCGGTTGAAGAGAGTTAGCATTTCAACTCAATTGTCAGCTTGCTTTTACACGATTTCCGAAAAATATATAAATACTCGAGCATGATTGTGATGGTAGGAACAAATGACCTGAGTGGTAATGTAAGTCGGGCAAAGAGATATGAGATTTTTGCTTGAGGCTGTACTGAAGAAGACAGAGAGAGGAAAAATAGTGTGCATGTTGCCTAGGTATGATAATGATGAGCTGAGCAGAAGAGTGGTGGAATGGCATAATAGTGAGAATGTGTGACAAGAGAGGACTGGTATATGTGGATGCTTGGAGTGCGTTTGAGGAAAGAGAGGAAATGTATGCGAGAGACCGCTTACATTTGAATGAGGAAGGACGTAGTCATCTGGAGAGATTGCTGTTCTGAACGAGTCAGTGTGTCCCAGGGAGGATGATAGCAGGGTTGGCCTCTTGTGGGAATGGATACTTGGGAGAAGAGAGACGATGTCAGGTAACACTGAGCCCAGTGAAGTCTAGAAGGGATAATGTTGAGTATAGAAACGATGGCATTTATATGCTTTATACTAATGCCAAGAGTATCCGGAATAAGGGAGAGGAATTGGTGGTGCAAATAGCATCAGCCTGGCCAAAAATTATTGGCATCACTGAGACGTGGTTGACAGACAGGTATATAATAACAGGAATAGATGTCGCTGGGTATAGCATTTTTCATCAGGATAGGAGGGGAAAGCGTGGTGGTGGGATACTGCTTATGATAAGTGATGACCTATGTCCTCTAAGAGTGGAGGCTTTGAAAGGAAGTGAGACAAATGATTTTGAGAGTGTATGGTGGGAGGTAGAGGTAGGCAAGAACAGGATATTTAGTGGGGTGTTGCTACAGACCCAGGAGCACAGAGGATGGGAACAAGGAGATGTTTAGACAGCTAAGTTTGGCAAGTGCAAGAAGAATGATTGTTATGGGAGATTTTAACTACAGTAGTATAAATTGGAGAGAGGAAGATGCATGTAGCAATAGGGGAATGGAATTTCTAGAATTCTTGAGGGACAAATGTCTTAGGTAACATGTAACAGAGGAAACAAGAAGTTCAAGAGTTTTGGATTTGGTTATAGCATCAGAAGAGTTGATAATAACTGAGTTGACATCTCTCCCACCAGTTGGAGAGAGAGTGACCATATGGTTTTGACTTGGAAAATGAATACACATGCAGGAGTATCAAAGAGATGGGAACTTATGTGGAATTATAATGCAGGTGATTATAATAGTCTTAGACGTCAACTTTGGGAAGTTTCACGGAGGGAGGAATTGGAAGTCCGGGATATCATGAGTGCGTGGGAAATTGTGAAAGAATATTTGTTAGCAGCAATGGTAAGTTGTATACCACGAGTGAAGAAGAGGACACAATTTGGAGTAAATTGAATGACAAACAATATTAAACAGGAATTGCATGCGAAAAAGAGGCTATGGAAGAGATATAAGGAGACAGGTGAAGAGAAGATGCATGAAGAATATAAGACACAGGCCAGAAGAGTGACTAGTGTAGTAAGGAAAGTGAAACTGGAATATGAGAGGAGATTGGTCCTAAGATCCAAGGAAAATCCTAGGGAATCTTTTAGCTATGTGGCCAGTAGGAGGAGAAATGACTATGGAAGAATGATATTGTGGGATAAAAATGGGAATAGAGTGTGATGCAGAGAACATAGTGGAATTGTTCAATGAACACTTTATTGGAGTATTTCATCCTAGAGGAGTCAGTTTTAATCTTAAAGGGATAGGGCTGGTTCGAGGTTTAGAGGTACAGGAGGAGAGTGTGTTTCAGATACTGAGTACTTTGGATGTCAGAAAAGCTTTGGGACTGAATATTTCACCACGAGTTTTGAGAGAATGTGGCAGGGAACTGACAGTGCCTTTAATCTGGCTTTTCAATGAAAGTCTGGCTTCGGCAAAGGTGCCCAGGGAATGGAAGGAAGGTAAGATAGTGCCATTGCATAAGGGCCATAGCAGACTGGAAATGTCTAATTATAGACCAGTTTGTGTGTTATCAGTAGTTGTTAAGATCTTGGAGAAAGTAGTGAGAGACCATATACAGCATTGGGCAGATGAGGGTAATGTTATCTATGAGAATTAACATGGATTTGTGAAGGTTAGCATATTGCTCTTGTTTTAGCAATATGCTAACCTTTTATGATAAAGTTACAAGAGCATTAGATGAGGGAAGGGCATCTACTGCCATTTTCCTAGACTCAGCAAAGGCATTTGATAGGGTGCCACATGATATGCTGATATTTAAGTTGCATCACATGGGTCTGGATGTCAATTTGGTCAAATGGATTCAGGATTGGCTGTCTGATAGGTATCAGAGAGTTGTGTATAATGGAGCAGTTTCAAGGAGGCAGAGGGTTACAATTGGGGTCCCACAGGGCTCAGTACTAGGACCTATGTTGTTTAACCTTTATATCATTGACATTGCAAGGGGATATTCAGTTGTTTGCAGATGATGCGAAGCTGGGAAGGATTATTAGTAATAGTACAGATGTGGTAGCCCTGCAAGAGGATTTGAATAAGCTAGATAGATGGGCAAATGAATGGGGATGTCAGTTTAATGTTGCAAAATGTAAGGTCTTGAGGTTTGGGAAACATCGATGGGATGCTGCATACTCTATGGGAGGAGTTATACTGGAGGAAGTAGGGTAGAGAAGAGATCTGGGGTTGATGATTGATAGAAACCTGAAGTTTAGGGGACATATTGCAAAGGTGGTGAAGGTAACACTGAGGATTGCTGCAATTATGAGAAGGACACTGACTTGCAGAGATAAGATGGTTATCATTCCATTGTATAAGTCTCTGATCAGACTACACTTGGACTATTGTTCTCAGATTTGGTCCCCAGGATTTGACGGGGATAAATTAACTGTGTGAAAGGATACAAAGGTGGATAACAAAGATGGTTTCAGGACTGTACAATGTTAGTTATGAGGATTGGCTAACGGAATGTGGACTGCAGAGTTTAGTGGATAGAAGAAGGAGATGTGATATGATTGAGACTTTTAAACTGTTGAGATGTGGTTACAGGGTAGACATTGGGGAGTTCTTTCGCTTGGTTGAACAGTGGAAAGGAGTGATGACAAGAGGCCCTCCCTGGAAGTTATGAAAGGAAACTGTGAGCAAGAGGGTGAGGAGTGGTTTCTTTGCGTGGAGGGTGATTGAACCGTGGAATGCATTGCCTGATGGAGTGGTGGGAGCAGGAACGGTCAATGAGTTTCAGGAGTGGTATAATAGACTTTGTGTTTCTTAGGGGGGACCTCCCCTCGATGAGTCTTGACAGACTTTATGTTCTTAGGAAGGACCTCCCACGATGAGTCTTTTGGATACATTGAGGCCTGAATAATATAATAATAATAATAATCAACTCAAAACACATATTGTCCAAGTATTACTTAGCACTTCTGAAGATCAATAAAAATCAATAAACAACAATCAATTGGTTGAAATGTGGTCATGTATTACATATTCAGTTTAAATCTTACAAAACAGCAATGGAAGGTGGAAGCAAAAAAACCATATTGTTTTTCACTTCATCCCTCTTTTATTACTATTCATTCTGCTACTAGAAATTAGAACAGTGGCAGAATGTTCATGGAATGAACATTCTGCCGCTATTTTTTTTTTTTTTTTAAGTATTCATTTTATTTTAATAATTTTTACTTACTTATTCAATTTTAATTTGTTTTGTTTGAATAATTAAAATATATAGATTTATTTGGTTAATTTAAGCCTATGGACCACCTATCCCATCGTCGCGGACCATAGGACCACTGCTATACGGTTCTCTCACCGTATGTGACCCCTAATTCATAAGTAGTATAGAAATTGAAGACATGATACAATATAAATAATTTGGAAAATTTTCTAGTGTTTTTTAACTTTTTCTTTTTTGGGGGGGGGGGCCCTTTGGCCTCCTCCCTGGGTGCAGCACTGTTGTAGCCAATTGCGGAAACATTTCTCCTGCATCTATCTTATGAAATCCTTTAAGCAACTTGAATGTTTCTATCATATCCAATCTTTTTCTCCTATCAACCAACTTCTGCAATGCACACACTTTCAATCTATCCTCATAGGGAACATTCCACATGTTGCTCGCCATCTTGGTCACTCGCCTCTGAATCCTCTCCATTGCTTCCTCATCACCAAGAACCCCAGGTGACCAGACTTGAGCACAGTAATCCAAATGTGGACATATCAAGGACTTATAAAGAGGAATTACACTTCCTTATCTCTACTTGTTAATGTGTTCTTCACTAGCCAAGTAATCTTATGGGGCTACCTTAGCAACCTTAGCAGTATGTCCTCTAAACTTTGACTCTCTGTCTAGCCCCCCCCCACCAATAAATCTCTGGCCTCATCTATTTCCTGGAGTGCGGTGCCATCAATGTGATACATGGCTTGTAATCTATTTATCCCAAAATGCATACCTTTACATTTCTCGACATTAAACTGACACCATTAACTTTTGCCCATACTGACAGCCCATTTAATTCATCCTGCAAGCTCTCCACATTGATTAGCTATTACTCTACCTAATTTCGCATCATCACCAAATAATTGAATATTTCCTTTCAAGTTATTTCCTATATCATTTATGTACAAATTAAACAGCAATGGTCCTAGCACTGAACCTTGTGACACACCACTAGTCACCTGTTTTTGCCTCGATTCTGCCCCTCCATATATCATTTTTTGATCTGTCCAGCCGCTACCCTCTTATCCACTTAACCAGTGTCATATACATCCCCATTTGTTCTAATTTGCATAAGTGTTCCATCTGTCAAATGGTGATCAGCGAGTAAATGTGCATGAAATTGCTGAGACTATAGGCATTTCAAAAGAACATGTAGGATATATTTTGCATGAAGAATTGTAAATGAAAAAACTTTGCACAAAACGAGTGCTATGCTTGCTCACAGCAGATCAAAAATGCACTCGCATGAAAATCTCTGAACAGAAGCTGCTTGGAGCGTTTCAATAAGAATAAAACTGATTTTGTGTGTTGATTTATTACTATGGATGAAACTTGAATTCACCATTACACTCCAGAATCCAAACAGCAGTCCAAACAGTGGACAGAAGCCGGTTGTTCAGCACCAAAGAAGACAAAGTCGGTTCCATCACCAGCAAAGATCATAACATCAGTGTTTTGGGATGCTAAAAGCATTTTGTTTATTAATTATCTTGGGAAAGGATAAAACAATAACCAGAGAATATTATTCCAATCTTTTAACCAGACTAGACAAAAAAATCTGCTTCGCAGAAGAAAGAAATCATCTTTCATCAGGACAATGCACCTGCATATAAAGGTGTTTTGGCAATTGGAAAATTAAGGAATCTGCACTATGAATTGTTGGAACATCCACTCGAATCCCCAGATTTGGCTCCCTCTGACTTTTATCTCTTCCCAAAATTAAAACTCTTCCTTGCTGGTCAGCATTTTTCTTCAAATCAAGAGGTGACTGCAGCTGTAGAGGGGTATTTTGCAGATCTTACTGAGAACCAATATGGGATAATGGCACTGGAGCATCACTGGAATAAATGTATTAGTCTTAAGGGAGATTATGTTGAAAAATAAAAATAATTTTGAAATTATAAATTCATTTTTTCATTGTTAGGCCGAGAACTTTTCAGACCACCCTCGTATAGACAAGCAATACAAAGGAACATGTAGATCACTTACATTGGCAAATAGCACAAGATGAGTAATAGAGGACCTGAACTCTTATAGAGGATCTCAACTATAGGGATATATAATGAAGGAAAAAAGAAAATATGGGAAGTGAGAAAATAAAATTTACAGAGCTATTAAGAGTACTTCTAAAACAGTATGTGATAGAGGAGACCAAAATTGTGAAAGCAGTCAATCTGCTGATAAGATTTGATCATAACTAAGGTACAGATGCTCTGTCTCCAACTGGGGAGAACAATCAAGCAAATTCTCGACCTCTGAGATGGGAAAATCAGTATATGGAATTTTCGGTTAAGAAAGGCATATTAAGTATAAATATTAAATATATAATATAAGAAAGGTTAAACCTCAGCTCTGATAGAGTTCCAAGAGAGTGGAAAGGTGGCAAAATTATTCCTTTGCATAAGGGAGGTTCTAAAACTACATTAGCAAATTATAGACCAATCAGTATCTCAGGAGTGGTGATAAAATTACTAGAAAAATTGGTAAAAAAGAGAATTCAAGAAAGGATAGATAAAAATATTATTATTATTATTCAGGCCTCCATGGAGTCAAAAGACTCATCATGGGATATGATACTGTATGAGGGTCAACATGGCTTTATGAAGGGTCAGTCATGCCATAGTAATTTACTAACTTTTTATAATAGAGTAACAGCTGAGTAGGATAAAGGAAATGGCTACGTGATGATTTTGCTGGATTTTGCAAAGGCATTTGACAGAATACACATGAAATCATGTGTATTCTGAAGGAGAATAATGTGTATAATGAAGGAGAAGAGTGCCCATAAACTTTTATGAACTTGGGATGAATTTGTTTTTGTGTTAAAATTTCTTTTACAAAGAATTTTATAACCGCACGATACTCAATTTTTTCCATTTCAAGAGATACAAACAACACTTTTCCTTCAGACAGCTGTATAAAACAAACTACTAGAATGACTCACAATTTCACATGGATGCTTATGACAGATTTACCAACTCAGAAAAAAAAAATCTTGCCGATAGTGTTGCCATCTATGGTCAAGACAGAGAACCTTTCAGACCACCCTCATAGCAGAAACCAACCAACCATACATTTTGTCCTGTTGTCTCCTATATGATACTAGACAGCTTCAAATGCCCCATTTCTACAGCTCTGCTTTCCTGCTGAACTTCTATTTTTGTTGGTTGCAAAATAAAATGACCCTTATATTCTATACCAACTATATTATTCTCTTCCTTCAACTAAGTGTCACTAGTGTGTGTGTGTGTAATTTTTGTCTAATTGATTAACTGATGGAACTTTTCACCCTTATTTGTACTTCTTCTGGCATAAGTATACATGAACTGCACTAATCACCTTCACCCTACAGTTATTATCCTTGCATCTTTTAATGACTATCTCATGCATATTTGCTATCTGAGACACAATGTTTAGCATTTCTTGATTATATCCATTTTCATACCTATTACCTGAAGGGTTTGGTTGCAATGGTTTGGCCATGTGACCAGAATGGGAACAGAAAAACTACCATCTAAAGCTCTGAATACAAAGATGGAAGGTAAAAGATCCAGAGGACGGCCCAGAATTAGATGGATAGACAAAATAAAAGAGGACCTGAAAACCAAATCACAACAAGCGACACCAAACTGGACAGAATTGTTCGGATTCTCCCAGGACAGACAGAAGTGGAAAGAGTTCATTCGGCCTCATCATCATCCGCATAGATGATGGAAGAGAGAGAAGAAGAAGACCTGAAGGGTGCTTCTACAATCATGGACACCTTGCCTTACCCTCCACTATTAGTCTAGTTTTCCTGCTTTTATACTTTCATTTGAAATGTTCCATAAAGTAATTGGCTGTCATTTGTTATTTGTTATTAATTAATCGATGATTAATTAATAACAAAGTCAAATTATTTGACTTTATCATTAATTCAGGATATTTGAGCTGCCATAACACATTGTACAAACAGATAGAAGGAACAGCAATAGGGTCTCCCATTTCCCCAACTTTAGCTAATTACTGTATGGAATATTTCAAACAACACATTCTGGACATTTTTTTCCCTAAACCATTGATGATTTGGTACATATATGTTATTTATTATTATTATTATTATTATTATTATTGTTCTGGGAAACTCCAAGGAGTCGACAGACTCATCGAGGGAGGCCATAACATCATGTCTGGAACAACTATTCAACATTCACACAGTATCTATCATATCTTGCCTTGAACTCATTCACGGTCGTAGCACCCACAACAGACTCTGGAAGCTTATTCCACTCATTCACCACCAACATCAAAATGTTGATGATGTTTTTCTTGAATTTCATGAAAAAATTAATTCAATAAACTCTCAAATCAAATTTTCCTTAGAAGTAGAAGATAACAATTATCTTCCTTTTTTGGAAGTTCTCATTCTTCAACCAAATGGAAATCTACAGTTCTCAGTATATAGAAAACCAACTCATTGTGGTAAATACATTGATTCTAACTCTCATCACCACCGTTATTAGAAATATGGTGAAAAAAGACAGAACTCAAAAAATATATTCTGTAGTTTCACTTCTAAACAAAGAACTGTCTATTATCAGAACTACCTTTGTCTCTAATGGTTATAATACAAAAACAATTGATAAAATAATCAATAATTATAGCTGTCATCTTTATTATTATTATTTTACAGCATCTCCATGGATTCTGGAGACTAATTGTGGGAGACCCAAATCAACCATCATAAACACAAACCCTTCATACCTCTCCTTGAATCTATTCACTGTCAAAGAACTCACAACCAATTCTGGCAATCCATTCCACTCACTCTCACCACTCAATGCAAAAAATCTGGTCTACACATCCCTACTAACTACATTCTTACACAACTTCCATGGATGGTCTTTAGTTCTCTGATTATTTGTCATATATTGAAAATTTTCACTTGCATCAATTTTACAAAACCTCTTTAATATCTTAAAAGTTTCTATCATGTCCCCCCTCTTTTCTGCCTATCAACTAAACTTTGAGAAGCAGAAAAGAGGGGAGACATGATAGAAACTTTTAAGATATTAAAGGGGTTTTATAAATCCCAATCTTCTTTTAATTGTACTGTGGAGGTCAAGTACTTTACTCCTGAATTCATGCCATTCCTGTACACGACTGATGCATTGACTTGTTTGTACATCTGACATTCTTCTCTTATCATTCATATCTTATAGCAACAAATCTTTGATCTGGAACCTTTCAGTCTTCATTTTTGCTTCCTCCAGTAACTCTCTCATTCTGTACTTATCACCTTTTTAAATCAATTGTGCCCATCAAAACTTATCATTCACTTTCCCTCTGCAAGCATTATTAACAATCATCTTTAATCTTCACATAAGTAAACACAATTTTGTCGCACTCCCTTTGAGCTCATTCATTGCCACAAAATATAATACTGTGTGTTTACTCTCTCTCTCTCTCTCTTGCTATTTAATACTTCCTTTCTCTTCCCTCTCACTTTTCTTTTCTGCAGTACTATTTGCAAGATGTGGTGAATCATAGCCTTATAAAGAAGGGTAATAACTTCCTCATCTTTATTTGTTAGAGTGTTTTTCAACATCGAAGTAATTCTTTGAACTATTTTATCAACTTTTGCAATATCCTATAATAAATTTAGTTTAATCCTTTATCCAAGTGTGAGCAAACAAAGTTTGTGCCTGAAAGTATCTTCAGGACTGGGGTGGTAAGGTGGTACAACACCAGGACACTCCTTGCAAAGGTGGAGCAAGCTACCAACGCTTCTATCTCAGTATCTCCCATAATGCAAAACACATCTCCTTGCGGATATGTCTAATGTTATGCATTAAGGGAAGGGCCACAACCCAGACTGGTTTCAACCTTTATTGAGGTCTCTTCAGTGGGAGCCAGGCCCAAGTGGAGATACAGGCATTAGCAGGTCATCTCTACCTATAGAAGTTGCCAAATGGTGTGCCACCCTTTTTTAATAAATTACTCTGGATTTAGAGAAAGATGTTGAAAGTTTATTTTTCACTTGGTTAGAGTATAATAAATTTAGTTCAATCCTTTATCCAAGTGTGAGCAAACAAAGTTTGCGCCTGAAAGTATCTTCAGGACTGGGGTAAGGTGGTACAACACTAGGGAACTCCTTGCAAAGGTGGAGCAAGCTACCAACACTCCTATCTCAGTATACATTGTTTACTTTTAACATTACCGTGGAGGTCAAGTACTTTACTCCATTGAATTCATGCCATTCCTGCACACAACTGATGCATTGACTTGTTTATAATTGTGACATGCTTCTCATATCAACAAACTTTCAATCTGAAACCTTTCAGTCTTCATTTTTGCTTCCTCTAGTAATTCTTTGATTCTGTACTTATCACCTGATCATTCACTTATCATTCACTTTCCCTCTGCATTTTAGTAACATCATTAACAAACATCTTTAATCTTCACATCAGTAAACCCAATTTTATCACACTCTCATTAAGCTCATTCATTGCCAAAAAATACAATACTGTGTCCTTACACTCTCTCTCTCTCTCTCTCGCTTTTTAATACTTCCTTCCTTTCTCTTACCTCTCACTTCTCTTTTTTGCAGTACCCTTTGCATTATACAAGTAGGGAATGAAAATTGACTTATATGGTGCATATTAATGTGACTTAATTATAAGTATGAATCCCTTTCTCCAGTTTGATTATTGTATTACACATAATGCAAGTATGGAACCAAAAGAAACATTTCTCGTAAATTTATTTTAATCCTTTATCCAAGTGTAAGCAAACAAAGTTTGTGCCTGAAGTATCTTCAGGACTGAGGCAACTCGTGGTAAAGGTGGACCAAGCTCTCATCACTACTTGTCTTAGTGTCTCCCATAATGCAAAGCACATCTCCTTGTGGACATGTATAATGCTATTCATTAAGGGAAGGGCCACTACCCAGACCGGTTTCGACTTTATTGAATGTTCAAGTACAGGTCAAACTTCAAAAACTCAGTGTCGTTCCCCTCAGTAATAGGCTCATCCCACCACTGAGCAGAGCTGTTCATTTGCTCATATGTCATCTGAGGGGTAACAGCAACATCCATGCCTCAGTTAACTTCATGGGCTACAGCATTGCCATTTCATCACCCAAGCTTCCAACCGGTTTCGACCTTTGTTGAGGTCTCATCAGTGGAAGCCAGACCCAGAGGTGGTGATACTAAGGTGGAAGTAATGGAAAAGTCATATTTACCTAAACAAGTTGCCAAAAGGTGTCTCACCTTAATATTAAATTACTCTGGATTTAGAGAAAGATGTTGAAAGTTTTTTCCACTTGGTTAGACTATAATAAATTTAGTTGAATCCTTTATCCAAGTGTAAGCAAATAAAGTTTGCTCCTGAAGTGTCTTCAGGACTGAGGCAACTCGTGGTAAAGGTGGACCAAGCTCTCATCACTACTTGTCTTATCCCCATAATGCAAAGCACATCTCCTTGCAGACATGTATAATGCTATGCATTAAGGGAAGGGCCCCTGCCCAGACCAGTTTCAACCTTTATTGAGGTCTTGTCAGTGGGAGCCAGACCCAGAGGTGGTGATACTAAGGTGGAAGTAATGGAGAAGTCATATTTATCTATACGAGTTGCCAAAAGGTGTCTCGCCTTATTATTAAATTACTCTGGATTTAGAGAAAGATCAAGGAGATGTGCTTTGCATTATGGGAGATATTAAGACAAGTAGTGATGAGAGCTTGGTACACCTTTACCACGAGTTGCCTCAGTCCTGAAGATACTTCAGGCGCAAACTTTGTTTGCTTACACTTGGATAGAGGATTAAACTAAATTTATTATAGTCTAACCAAGTGGGAAAAAACTTCCAACATCTTTCTCTAAATCCAGAATAATTTAATAATAAGGTGAAACACCTTTTGGCAACTCATATAGGTAAATATGACTTCTCCATTACTTCCACCTTAGTATCACCACCTCTGGGTTCGCCTCCCACTGACAAGACCTCAACAAAGGTCAAAACCGGTTGGAATCTTGGGGTGAATGCTTGTCTTGAAATT
Organism: Typopeltis vanoorti; assembly: GCF_054136105.1. Taxonomy (NCBI): domain Eukaryota; kingdom Metazoa; phylum Arthropoda; class Arachnida; order Uropygi; family Thelyphonidae; genus Typopeltis; species Typopeltis vanoorti. The sequence continues at coordinate 31,058,255 of NC_143556.1, read as the reverse complement.
CACGCTTGCTCTTGTTATCATTCAGGGAGTGAGAGGTGTGATTGAAGTCTAATTAGCGGAATAATGAATTATTGACCATTTAAAACTATATATTTAGAAATTTATGTACATTTAATCATACAAATGCAATATTTATTTTACAAATGATATTCTATCTTTTTCAATTTAGCTACTTGAATACAAATTCTACCCTATGGTTCTTCTTTATGAACTGGTCAATAACATAGTCATAAAAAGTTGGTTGTAACTTAATTTTCCCAAGCAACAAGCACACTTGTAAAGGCTGGCTGAAGCTCATTGGCTAGAGCTATGTTGACTGCATATGGCCTGTGTTTAAGCAACGGAGTGAGACAATGTGAAGTGAGCAAAAATGGCTATGCACACGCATGAAATCACAATTCTGCAGCTAGGAACTGGAAGCTCCAACAACCCAGCAAGCCAAGGTAGCTTTGATTAGATGAGCAAGTATCGGCCTTCGATACACAACACAAAGATCAAATATTGCTGCGCAAGCTTGAGACGTCTTCTGTCTACAAAAATAAAAACCTAAATGGAATGCTTATAAAGGATGCATTTATTAACAAATAAATATTACTTCTTTCTCAATTAATGAGCTTGTGCAGCAAGCATAGCAAGCATGGAGAATTTTCCCCTGGTGATGAATGTCAATGCTGTAGCCCATGAAGTTTTAACTGAGGCTCGGCTGTTGCTGTCACCCTTCAGATGACATATGAGGGGAACAGTGCTAAGTTTTTGGAGTTTGACCTGTACTTCAACATTCAATAGAGGTCGAAACCAGTCTGGGTAGTGGCCCTTCCCTTAATGCATAGCATTATACATGTCTGCAAGGGAATGTGCTTTGCATTATGAGAGATACTAAGACAAGTAGTGATGAGAGCTTGGTCCACCTTTACCACTAGTTGCTTCAGGTGCAAACTTTGTTTGCTTACACTTGGATAAAGGATTATACTAAATTTATTATAGTCTAACCAAGTGTTAAAAACTTCCAAACATTTCTTGTCACATCCCTTCTTCAATGGAAGTTTAGGAACTTACATTAGGAAAACTGGCTTGGATATTGTATTCAACAATACTAACACAGTGCAGTGAACAGTACATTACAGAGATTCACTCTGATTATTTACTCAGGTCACCGGGGTCCAGAGGTGATAAAGAAATAGTAGATATAAAGAGAAAGTGGACTACAAACTCTAGTGAACAGGTAGTGGAAGGCTGTATGATAGATATATTCAAGAATGAATTTGTAGAATAGATGGAAGTGTGAGAACAAAAGATCATCCCAGGAAGTTAAGTAAGAATGCAGCTAGTAAAGCTGCTAGAGCTAGATTTTCTTTGGTGGTTTTTATTTATTTGTTTATATGAGTGGGAAGTAAGTGGAATGAGTTACTGGTGGAAGTGATGAATATATCATATATGAATGAATTCAAGGTGCTTGAATATCAAGGTGATACTTGATAGTTAGTGTGTGAGCTGAGTGGGATTCCCATGCTGAATCCCAGAACTCCATTTTAACAAATCAATATAACATAAAAATCGAATCTATGGATTCTGGAAACTTTCAGATAAAGCAACTTAAGTTGTTAATATTTTGAGTTAAATAAAAAAAAAAAAAAATATATATATATATATATATATATTAGTTTTTCTGTAGCAAGGCCTGATATTTTTCTTTCTATGTAGGATGCAGTAGAATTATTAGAAGGAAAAGTATCCAATTTATGCAAGAAACTTGATGATCTCTATGATGAAATAAATAAGAATAAAGTTTTGGTTGATGCTGTAATGAAGTATGATAACATGGTAAATACTTATAGTCAAACAACTTTACCAGAGTCTACTGAAAGCAAGAGTGCCAAGGTAGAAATATTTATTATTATTTTAAAAATATCTTTCTTGTCATATTAATCATATATGAGTAATTCTTATAAATTATAATGAAATTTATTACTATTTTCTCTGCTAACATCATGTAGCAATCTGTCAAAAATCTTTACAAATCTAAGTATGATACTGTATTTGAATCTCCTTTGTCAAATGTATTTGTCACCTTGATATAATACATCCTGACAGGAATAGAGATGGAAGAGTATGATGTGTTTGGTGAGGATAGAAAGGTTAAAAAGGGAGAGGGAGTGCTTTTTTTGTTGATAGAGAAAGAATTACGTCCATACAAAGTAGAGATTATTATTATTATTATTATTAAAACAAGACCTCATGGAGTCAAAGACTCATCTAGGAGGTCCTTTTATCTTACACACACATCTCATCATACCGTGTCTTAAACACATTCAAACTACTTGCAGACACCACGCTCTCAGGCAGGGCATTCCAATCACTCACAACTCTGCACGAAAAAAACCTGCCTCTCACTCCCTTACTCACACCCTCCTTATACAGTTTCCAGGGATGACCTCTGGTTCTCCCCTGATCTCCCACTATTCTCTGTAGAACTTCTCCACCATTGATCCTATAACAACCCCTTACCAACTTGTAGGTCTCTATCATATCTCCCCTCTTCCTTCTCTCCACGAGACTCTGCAAATTACATCTTTTCAATCTTTCCTCATACTCAACATTCCAGAGGTCAGAAACTACCTTAGTCATTCGCCTTTGGACCCTTTCCAACATCTCTTCATCCTTCTGAAAACCCGGTGACCAAATCTGGGCACAATAGTCCAAGTGCGGCCTAATCAAAGCCTTATACATTGGAACAAGTATCTCCCTACTTCTACATGTCAGTGTCCTCCGCATCATTCCCAGAAGTCTTTGTGTTGTCTTCACAATTTTGGCAATGTGTCCCCTAAATTTTAGATCCTTATCCACTATCACCCCCAGATCTCTTATTTCCTCTACTTCCAACAATATATTCTCACCAAGCATAAATTCTGCATCCCATCTTTGTTTTCCAAATTTTAAAACCTTACATTTTGCAACATTGAACTCACATCCCCATTTGCTTGCCCAATCACTCAATTTATTCAAGTCTTCTTGCAAGGCCACAACATCTTCACTACTCTTTATGGTTCGTCCCAACTTTGCATCATCTGCAAACAACTGAATATCTCCATCCAAATCTTCACCAATATCATTAATATATAAGTTAAATAGTAATGGCCCTAAAACAGACCCCTGAGGCACTCCACTAGTGACTTTCCTTTTCCTGGATATTGCACCCCCATACACAACTTGTTGATACCTATCAGATAGCCAGTCTCCAATCCAATGCACTAATCTAATATCCAACCCCATCTGCTCTAGTTTGACTGTCAACTTATCATGAGGTACTCTATCAAAAGCTTTTGCGAAATCCAAGTATATTACTGTGTATCCTTCTCCTCTGTCCAAGGAAGCAGTCACTTTATTGTAATAAGTAAGTAGATTACTAAAACATGACCTCCCTTTAGCAAATCCATGCTGTCCATCAAAAATTATACCATTGTTGTCAACCCAACTCTGGATCCTAGTTCTCACAAGCTTCTCCAACAACTTAACCACAACACCTGACACACAGATAGGCCTATAGTTTGATGCTTGAGTTCGATCACCTCCTTTATGAAGTGGCACAATCTTGCCCTCCTTCCACTCTTTAGGAACTTGACCAAGTGCAAGACTCGTATTAAAAAAATATGTCAAGGCAGGTGTCAACTCTCTAGCACACTCCTTCAGAATACGTGGTGATATATTATCAAGTCCCACAGCCTTATTTACATCTAGTTTACTCAACTCCCCAAACACCTCTTGCTCACTTACAGTCAGTCTCTCCTCCCCATCATCAACTGCTCTTAATCTCTCCATGAAGTCACATTCACAAGATTGAAAGATCTTTATGAATTGCTCATTAAGTATCTCCACAACACATTCTGCAACAGCTGTCTTTATACCATTTCCTCCAATCAATGTCATCCTTCCATAATCATTCTTTCTTTTGCTGGCTACATATCGAAAGAACTCCCTAGGATTCTTTTTGGCTTCATTAGCTAACTGCTGTTCATACCTCTCTTTAGCTACTCTCACCAACCAAGTCACCCTCCTTGCCTGGTCTTTGTAGACCTCATGAAATTGGTTACTTCCACTTCTCTTATGCTGTCTCCACAATGCCTTTTTTTTCTGTATTGCATGCTTAATCTCTTTATTCATCCATCTCACACCTACCTTATTTAACCTTCTCACCCATGGTATACATTTAGACATTGCATCTACTAAATAGTTTTTGAAAATCCCCCAAGCTGCATTGATCTCTTTTCCAGCTAACTCCTCATTCCATGCTACATCTGCAAGCTGTCTCCTGAGCTCTTCATAATCACCCCCCTTGTAGTTCCACATATACCCTTTTTTTACAGGGGTCCTTGCACTGCTGGCAACCACCCAGGTAATCACCTCATGGTCACTTTCACCAATTGGTGGATGATTTGACACCTCATTTATAATTACATCCTCCGATGAGATGACCAAATCCAAGACCCTTAATCCTCGTGTGCCCTCTGTTACATACTGTCTGAGGTAGTTATCCCTCAAAAACTCAAGAAACTCATTTTCTTTACTTCCAGTCGCTATCTCTTCATTCCAGTCTATATTGCCATAATTAAAATCACCCATAATGATCACTCTTTTCTTATTTGCTTGGCTTATTTGACTATACATTTCACTATCACCACCACAGATGCAAGATGGAAATAGTGTTGGTGGCTTTCAGGCAGTATGGTGTGAGATAGAGCTGAATAGAATGAAATACCTAGTTGGATGTTGTTATAGACCTGGTAATGTGGATGATAGTGACTATGAAATGTATAATGAAATTAGCAAAGCAAATAAGAAAAGAGTGATTATTATTATGGCTAATTTTAACTATGGCAATATAGACTGGGATGATGAGATAGCTACTGGAACTAAAGAAAATGAGTTTCTTGAGTTTTTAAGGGGCAACTACCTCAGACAGTATGTAACAGAGAGCACACAAGGATTGAATGTCTTCAATTTGATCATCTCGTCAGAGGACATAATAATGAGGTGTCAAATCACCCTCTAGTTGGTGACAGTGACCATGAAGTGATTATCTGGGTAGTTGCCAGCAGTGTGAGGACCTCTCTGAGAAAATGGTATATGTAGCACTACAAGGTATATATTGCAACCCATGAGACAGCTTGCAGATGGAATGAGGAGTTTGATGGAAAAGAGATAAGTGCAACTTGGAGGATATTCAAGAACTGTCTAGTAGAAGCAATGCCTATATGTATTCCAATGGTCAGAAGGTTAAATAGGGCAAGTGTGAAATGGATGAACAAGAAGATTAAGCATGCGATATATAGAAAAGGGGCATTATAGGCAGCATAAGAGAAGTAGAAATAACCAATTCCATGAGGATTAAAAGACCAGGCAAGGCAAGTGACTTGGTTGGTGAGGGTAGCTAAGGTGAGGTATGAACAGCAGTTAGCTAATGAAGGCAAAAAGAATCCTAAGGAGTTCTTTTGATATGTAGCCAGCAAAAGAAAGAATGATTATGTAAGGATGACATTGATTGGAGAAAATGGTATAAAGACAGCTGTCTTTATACCATTTTCAATCTTGTGAATGTCATTTCATGGAGAGATTGAGAGCAATTGATGATGGGGAGGAGAGACTGACTGTAAGTGAGCAAGAGGTGTATGGGGGAGTTGATCAAACTTGATGCTAATAAGGCTGTGGGACTTGATAATATATCACCACTTATTCTGAAGGATTGCACCAGGGAGTTGACATCTGATTTGACATATTTTTTTAATATGAGTCTTGCACTGCGTTGAGTTCCAAAGGAGTGGAAGGAGGGAAAGGTTATGCCGCTTCATAACTTCGAACTTAGGCATCAAATTATAGGCCTATCTGTGTATTAAGTGTTGTGGTAATGTACTAAAAACCTTTGCGACATTTAAGTTCGTTACTGTGCATCCCTCTCCTCTGTTCAAGGAAGCTGTCACCTTATTGTAATAAGTAAGTAGATTACTTAAACATTATCTCCATTTAGCAAATCCATGCTGTCCCTCAAAGATAATACCATTGTTGTCAACCCAATTCTAGATCCTTGTTCTCACCAGTTTCTCCAACAACTTAACCACAACACTTAATAAAGTTGTTGGAGAAGTTGGTGAGAACTAGGATCCAGAATTGGGGTTGACAACAATGGAATTATCTTTGAGGGACAGCATGGATTTGCTAAAAGGAGATCATGTTTTAGTAATCTACTTACTTATTACAATAAGGTGACAGCTTCCTTGAACAGAGCAGAGGGATGCACAGTAATGTACTTAAATTTTGCAAAGGCTTTTGATAGATTACCATGAAAAATTTATAGTCAAACTAGACCAGATTGGGTTGGATATTAGATTAGTGCATTGGATTGGAGACTGGCTATCTGATAGGTATCAGCAAGCTGATAGGGAAGCAATATCCAGAAAATGTTTTTAAATAAGGTTTTACAGAAAATGGTGGGAGATCAGGGAAGAACCAGATGTTATCCCTGGAAGGTGATGACCTCTGGTTCTTCAGGGTGTGAGCAGTGTAGTGAGGAGATTTTCTGCATGCAGAGTTGTGAATGATTCGAATACCTTGCCTGAGAGTGTAGTGTCTGCAGAGAATTTGAGTGAGTTTAAGGCACAGTATGATGAGCTGTGTGTATGAAAAAAGGATCTCTTAGATGAGTCTTTGACTCCATGGGGTCTTGGAATAAAAATAATATTAATAACAATACATAAACAAGCTAACAGATCCCTGAGGCACACCACTAGTGATGTGCCTCAGGGATATGTTTTAGGGCCATTACTGTTTAACTTATGTTGTATGATACTGGCAAAGATTTATTATTATTACCCGAAGACCTCATGGAGTCAAAGACTCATCTGGGAGGTCGTTTTATCACACAAACACACACACATCTCATCACACCCTGTCTTAAGCACACTCAAACTCCTTGCAGACACCATGCTCTCAGGCAAGGCATTCCAATCATTCACAACTCTGCACGAAAAAAACCTGCCTCTCACATGCCAACTCACACCCTTTTTATACAGTCTCCAGGGATGACCTCTGGTTCTCCCTGATCTCCCACTATTCTCTGTAGAACGTCTCCACCATTGATCTTATAACAACCCCTTACCAACTTGTAGGTTTCTCTATCATATCTCCCCTCTTCCTCCTCTCCACCAGACTCTGCAAATTACATCTTCTCAATCTTTCCTCATACTCAACATTCCAAAGGTCAGAAACTACATTAGTCAGTCTCCTTTGGACCCTTTCCAACATCTCTTCATCCTTCTGAAAACCCAGTGACCAAGTCTGGGCACAATAATCCATGTGTGGTCTAATCAAAGTCTTATACAATGGAACAAGAATCTCCTTACTTCTACACGTCAGTGTCCTCCGCATCATTCCCAGAAGCCTTTGTGTTGTCTTCACAATTTTGGCGATGTGTCCCCTAAATTTTAGATCCTTATCCACTATCACCCCCCAGATCTCTTATTTCCTCTACCTCCAACAATATATTCTCACCAAGCATAAATTCTGCATCCCATCTTTGTTTTCCAAATTTTAAAACCTTACATTTTGCAACATTGAACTCACATCCCCATTTCTGTGTCCAATCACTCAATTTATTCAAGTCTTCTTGCTAGGCCACAACATCTTCACTACTCTTTATGGTTCGTCCCAACTTTGCATCATCTGCATACAACTGAATATCTCCATCCAAATCTTCACCAATATCATTAATATACAAGTTAAACAGTAATGGCACTGAAACAGACCCCCGAGGCACTCCACTAGTTACTTTCCTTTTCCTGGATATCACACCTCCATACACAACTTGTTGATACCTATCATATAGCCAGTCTCCAATCCAATGTACTAATCTAATATCCAAACCCATCTAGTTTAACTGTCAACTTATCATGAGGTACTCTATCAAAAGTCTTTATCGAAATCCAAGTATATTACCGTATACTCCTCTGTCCAAGGAAGCAGTCAATTTATTGTAATAAGTAAGTAGATTACTCAAACATTTGGATGATGATATTCAGTTGTTTGCAGATGATGCAAAGTTTGGACAAACTGTGAAGAGTAGAGAAAATGTTCTGGCCTTACAAGAAGACTTAAATAAATTGAGGGAATGGGCGTGGAAATGGGGATGTGAGTTCAGTGTTGCAAAATGTAAGATTTTAAAATTTGGGAAACAAAGATAGCATGTAGAATTTGTGGGGTTCCTTAAAATTTAGGGAACCCCTATACATTTGTGTAGAATTTGTGTCATTCCCTAAAATTTAGAGAATGCATTGCCAAAATTGTGAGGATAACACAAAGAATTTTGCCAATGATGTGGAGGACACTGAGTTATAGAAGTAAGGAGATTCTTGTTCCATTGTATAAGGCTTTGATTAGGCCACACATGGACTATTGTGCCCAGATTTGGTCACCTGGTTTTCAGAAGGATGAAAAGGTGTTGGAAAGGGTCCAGAGGCGATTGACTAAGGTAGTTTCTGATCTCTGGAATCTCAAACATGAGGAAAGGTGGAGAAGATGCAATTTGCAGGGTATAGTGGATCTACAAACTATTTTGGTAGGAAGAATTGATGGCAAAGGAACTAGAGGAATAAAAAGAATATCATGGTTTGACAACATCAAGACGTGGACAGGAAAGAGCAGTGCACAACTGCTCAGATTAGCACAAGAGCGCAGTTTGTTCGCCAAGATGGTCGCTGACCTTCGATAAAAGATAGCACAATAAGAAGAAGAAGTGGATATGAGGAGGAGGGGTGATATGATAGAGAACTAAAAGTTGGTAAGGGGTTGTTATAGGATCAATGTTGGAGTGGTTTTAGAGAAAATTGTGAGCAGTGCAATGAGAAGCAGGTTTTTTGCATGCAGAGTTGTGAATGATTGGAATGCTTTGCCTGAGAGTGTCGTGTCTGCAGAGAATTTGAGTGTGTTTAAGGCACAGTATGATGAGCTGAGTTATGAAAAAGGACCTCCTAGATGAGTCTTTGACTCAATGGGGTCTTGGAATAATAATAATAATAATACATAAACAAGCTAACAGATAAATTTAGGTGTTGGCAGTTATTCATGAGTTATTTTTAATGGTATTAACAAGCCCAAACGAACTATTTTATAAAAAGTTATTTTAATGGATTTTTTACATCACTCAAAAAGAATTAAAATAGAATTTAATACTTCCTATATTTCGTCCTAGTCACTGGGACATCTACGGGGATTACAAAAACAATTAATGTAACATGCACACACAAATCTTACAATATTAAGCCCAACCACCTGGGTGACACTAAAACCTATCTAGGTGGAGCGCCCTCTAAGGGCAGTAGTAGGTGGCCTGGAATGTAAGGTGGGATCTCTGGTTATGAGTGTTTCCCAAATCTTCAAAAGCTTAATATTGTAAGATTTGTGTGTGCATGTTACATTAATTGTTTTTGTAATCCCTGTAGATGTCCTAGTGACTAGGACGAAATATAGGAAGTATTAAATTCTATTTTAATTCTTTTTGAGGGTTGTAAAAAATCCATCAAGCCTCCAACATGATGTCCTCACAGCACTTAAGCCTCTACACATGAAAAAAGTTATTTTATCGACTTTCTTATATTTCGCTGAATTTCAAATCAGCATCATCAATGCACAACACAACATGTATACGTGACAGTGAGTAAGGGAAACCATACAATTGTATTGGACAAAAGATCTAAAGTCCTATTTTGGCACCCTTTAATGTTGAAAAAAAAAGTTATGTGGGAGATGCTCTTAAGACAACAATCTCGCAAATGTTTGCCAAATTAATGCACCCATATTTGTTAAGATTTGGAGAATTCTTCATAGCCATGGCTGATTCAAAAAATAATCTTTCGGATCTGTAAAATCTTCTAAATAGCATATTAGTTTTCTTTCATCTAATCCTGTGTGAAGGGGTGTCCAAGGCATGATCTGCAGGTCCTGACTTGCCATAATAATGGTTGCGAATGTATTTTTTATGTTCTTCTAGGTAGATGTTAACAAAACTTCCTGTCTGCCCATAGTAGGCCATATCACAAGGAACTTCACTCCTGGGTGTGCCAGAGGTGAAGTTTATTCTTAGCCTAGCGGATCAGAGTTGCTAATTTAACATGACATTTGAATGTGCTGTGAAGGCTATGTTTCATTAATACTTTGTCTATCTTTTCTGATGTACCTCTGACATAGGGAATAGAAATGGTATTGTTGTGTTCCTGTGTAGTAGAGGAGGGAGTAGTAATGGGGCTATGTAGTATTTTATCTATTTTGTAGGAATTGTAACTGTTGGCCAAGAAAGTATGGCACAGATATTTGAGTTCTGTGGAAAGAGCTGTATAATTAGAAGGGATTACTTTCACTCTGTGTGTAAGTGTTAACATAACTGTGGGTTGCACTATATTAATGATGTTTTTGCCATTTATTATTATCATTATTATTATGGGTATCTCCATGGATTCAGTAGACTCATCGCAAGGGACCCACACTAGCAAAACAGTATCTATCATATCTCTTCTTGAATTCATTTACAGTCGAAGAGCTCAAACTAAGTTTGGCAATGAATTCCACTCATTCACCACCCTCCAGGCAAAAAAACCTTGTTCTGATACCCTTGTTAACCGCTTTAATTTCCAGGGATGACCTCTTGTTCTTCCATCACTATCACCCAGCTGAAACATTTCCCCTGCATCAATCCTATAAAAACCTTTCAGTAATTTAAATGTTTCTATCACATCCCCTCTTCTCCGTCTATCAACCACCCTCTGCAATCCACAAGCCCCCAATCTATCAATGTAGGGAGGAGCATTTTTTACATCACTCACCAACTTAGTCACTCTTCTCTGAACCCTCTCTGCAGCCTCCTCATCTCCAAGGAATCCAGGTGACCAGACCTGAGCACAGTAATCCAAATGTGGAAGTATCAATGCTTTATAAAGGGGAATAATAACCTCTTTATCTCTGGATGTCAGTGTGTTCCTCAACAACCAAGTAATCCGATGTGCAATCTTGGACACTTTAGCAATGTGTCCTCTGAACTTCATCAACCTAGCCTCATCAATCTCTTGGAGTACTGTTCTATCGATGTACTACACAGCTGGTAATCTTTTAATCCCAAAATGCATGACTTTACACTTTTCCACATTGAACTGACATCCATTACCTTTTGCCCATTCTACCAGCTTATTTAAATCATCCTGCAGACTTTCAACATCAGCTTGATTTTTTATTGCGCTACCCAACTTTGCATCATCAGCAAACAACTGAATATCTCCCTGTAAGCCATTTCCTATATCATTTCTAACACCTGTCTTGTTTGACTTCCTGGCCTTGGGGACACAATCTGATATTGCTTTCCTCAGATACCCACTGATTTTATCCCATGCACTGCTAATATCTTTCCCCTGCAATATGTTCTGCCATGGGATCACTGCAAGTTCACTCCGAAGCCTGTTATAGTTGCCTAACTTGTAGTTCCGTATATACCCCTTCTTAACAGAAAAATCCGCAGATTTTGCAACCTCCCAAGTCAATACTACATGATCGCTTTCACCAATTGGAGGTAACGAGGACACCTTATTTATGCATATATCTTCTGAACCAATAACCAGGTCCAACACTCTCACTCCATGTGTCCCTTCAGTTATATGCTATTTCAAGTAATTATCTTGTAGAAGATACATGAACTCCATTTCCTTTTTGCTACGTGATATTTCCTCCTTCCAATTGATATCACCATAATTAAAATCCTCCATAATAATCACTAAATCTGCACTCATTGCAATAATTTGCTGCTGCATGAAGTCAATATCTCCCCTTGTACTCCCTGGCCTATAGCAGCATCCAACTGTATGTTTGGTTGCATCGGTCACTATTTCGTACTAGACCGCTTAAAATGAACTCTCATTCACATGTTTATCATCTTGATATACTACTTTCTTTGGCTGCAACTCATCTGCTATCATCAACAGTACTCCCCCCCCCCCCCCGTTCTATCTTCTCTATCCTCCCTGAAAATACTGTACCCATCACATTCAATTCCAGTGACCACATCTTCTGCTGACAGCCAAGTTTCACTAATGCCTACAACTTTTAGTGAGATTGCACTAATGCCAAAACTTCTCTCTTATTTCAAATGCTTCTTGCATTGGTATACAAAAATTGTAGATTCCCTCTAGATCTTGTACCGGCTTTAGAACTGATATATAAGTCACTAATTTCAGTAGTCCCATGCCGATTTTTATCCCCTCTCTTCTGCAATTTATTCTGCGAATAAGGATCAATAAATATACAATCAGTGCTAAAGTTTCTTTCTCTTATACTCAACCTTTTCAATATTAGTTTTCCTGCCCAATTACTTCAACTTGTTCAGAAAACAGTAACTTCTTCAATCTCTTATGTCCTTCCATGTTCAGATGCATCTCTAGCATACAACTGTCTTTTTCCTTCAAACACACTCCAAACATCAACAAATTCCAAACCTATTTTTTTGCACATTCTTGCAATCATATCATTCATTATCATCACTCGTCTACTTAACTCATAATTGTCAAACCAAGGCAGCACACACACACACTATCCTTCCATTGACACTTTTCCTCTTCACAATATCTAACAACCTCCCGCAATGAGTCTTCGGACTCCTTGGAGGTGTCACGAATAATAATATCACTTTCATACACTGCTCAGAAAGAATTCTATGGATATCCCTATGGGCAAGAGACTACGTGCCAAATGTTTTCTATTAGTGCAGTGTAGGTTCCTTAAGGTTTTTTTCTGTGTGTTAGTTTTCATATTGCAATTTATTCATGAGTAATTTCTAACATCTGTTAGTTAAGATTTGGCCCTATGGACAATATCTTTGGATGCATTTGTCACCTATCTAAACAGCCAACATCCCAAACTACACTTCACAGTAGAAAAAGAATCTAATGACTGTTTACCTTTTCTTGACACATTAGTCACTTGCCTTTCAGATGTATCAATATATTTTTCCATTTACAAGAAAGCCAACACACACAGGAAGATATCTACATAAACAATCACATCATCATCCATTGCAACAGTAAGATATTTTAAAAATACTTACACACAGAGCCAGAGCCATTTGTTCTAATGATACAGCTCTGTCCACAGAACTCAATTATTTGCACCATACTTTCTTAGCTAACAGCTACAATTCCTACAAAATAAATAAAATACTACATAGCCACATTACTTCTCCATCCTCTAATATATAGGAACACAACAATGCCATTCCTATTCCTTATGTCAGAGGTATATCAGAAAAGATAGCCAAAGTACTAATGAAACATGGCCTTTGCACCACATTCAAACCTCATGTTAAATTTACAACTCTGATCTGTTCGCTAATTATAAACTTCACCTCTAGCACACCCTGGAGTGTATGAAGTTCCTTATGACTGTGACTTGGCCTGCTATGGGCAGACAGGAAGATCTGTTAACATATGCCTAGAAAAACATAAAAAATACATTCACTACCATTATTATGACAAATCAGGACTGGCAGACCACACTTTGGACACCCCTTCACACAAGATTATTATTATACCAATGCCATCTACTGCCGACCACCGCCACTAGTATTTCCACAGACAATCACAAACATCCATGCCCACAGCGGGATTTGAACCCATAGCCTTTTGGCTGGATAGCAGACACGCTAACCACTTGGCCACCCTGACTGGCCTGATTAGATGAAAATCAAACTAATGTGCTATTTTGAAGTCATTACAGATCCAGAAGATTATTTTTTGAGTCAGACATGGCTATGAAGAATTCTCCGATCCTGAACAAATATGGTTGCATTAATTTGCCAAAAAATTGGGAGACTGTTACCTTAAGAGCAACTCCCACACAGCTGTAATTTTTTTTCTTTTTCAACATTAGAGGCTGCCAAAATAGGACTTTAGATCTTTGGTCTAGTACAATTATATGGTTTCAGTTACTCACTGTTGCATATATATATATATATATACATGTTGTGTTGTTCTCTGATGATGCTAATTTGAAATGCAGTGAAACATAAGCAAGTTAATAAAACATCTTTTTATAAAATAGTTCATTTGGTGTTGTTGATACCATTAAAAATAAATCATGAATACACAAACAAGATTGCTAAAACATGATCTAAATCTAAAGTTTATAGGAGAAAATAAGAGAATTTGGAGTGATAGTGGATAACGATATGAAATTTAGGGTACACATTGCCAAAATTGTGAAGACAACACAAAGATTTCTGAGAATGATGTGGAGGACACTGACTTGTAGAAGTAGGGCGATTCTTGTTTTATTGTATAAGGCATTGATTAGACCACACATGGACCACTGTGCCCAGATTTGGTCACCTGGTTTGCAAAAGTATGAAGAAATGTTGGAAAGGGTCCGGAGGCAACTAACTAAAGTAGTTTGTGACCTCTGGAATGTCGAATATGAAGAAAGATTGAGAAGATGCAATTTGCAGAGTCTGGCAGATAGGAGGAAGAGTGGAGATATGATAGAGACCTATAAGTTAGTAAGGGGTTATTATAGGATCAATGTTGGAGAGGTTCTATTCTACAAAAAACAGTGGGAGATCAGAGAAGAACCAGAGATCATCCCTGGAAATTGCATAAAGAGGGTGTGAGCAGGGGAGTGAGAAGTAGGTATTTTGCATGCAGAGTTATGAATGATTGGAATGCTTTGTCTGAAAGTGTGGTGTCTGCAGAGAATTTGAGTGTGTTTAAAGCACAGTAATGATGAGCTATGTGTATGATAAAAGGACCTCCTAGATGAGTCTTTGACTCCATGGGGGTCTTGGGCGATTATAATAATAATAATAATTTCTCCTATATCTCTTGTTCACTCACCATCCTTCCCCTCCACTCTCTTGCACTCAAGCTATGCTTAATATCATTCTATGAGGATGAAATATCTTTATCTTTCAATGCTCCCACGGTCATTCTTTCTTCTGGCATCACATATGAAAAGAACTCTCTGGGATTTCTCTTAGCCCTGTTGACTAATTTCTAAGAGTACAAAGAAAACTTTCATTTCTTCAATTTTCTTTGTACTCCTCATGCAGCTGATTAATTCTTTCCATTCATCGTATGCTGTCTTCTCTTCTTCCAGATTTATGCTGGATCTTTTCTTTCCTCTATTTTATGCCTGCATTATTTAATCTCTGATGTTTGAAATATGTTCAGATATTTCTGTTGTAAAATAGCTTTACAACCAGTGCCTAAGAAAGAATGTTTTTTTTTAATTGATTCCTAATTCCATTTTTGCTCCCATCTAGCTTCAGAATTCATAATTATTCATAATGGCTGTGGTTACACATACATTCTTTCTTCACAGAAGTTCTTACATGGCTTGCCCCACTCATGTGTTCAGCTCTTAATTACTCTCATTAACTGAATATTTGACACCCTATTTACAATTATAACCTTTCATGTTATGATAATATTTAAGACTATTGTTCTTCATGTGCCCTCTGTTACATACTACCTAAAGTAGTTTTGTCTCAAAAACCTGAGAAAAATTTGCTTTCTTTTGTCCAGATGCTGTCTTTTCACTCTAGTCTGTATTACCACAATTAAAATCACACATAAATGGATCACCCATTTCTTATTTGCTAGGCCAGTTTGCATATACATTTTCATTCCCTTCAGATTCCCAGGTATAAAGCAATATACAATTATATATTTCTCGCTTTCCACTTCCAGCCACACTATGCTGTCTTAAACCACAGCCATGACTTACTTCTTGCATCTGTGCCTTGTGTGGGCATTACTCCTCTTATGTCATCAACAGCACTATTCTTTTTTTTTTCTCTTCTTCTTCTTCTTATTATTCTTACCCAACCATTTCACTTATTCCAACAATTTTCAGGCAAATGATCATGAATGCAACAACTTCATCTCCATTTTTGCTGATACTCCTGGTATTCAGAAACAAATACAGTAATTAATTTCTGGATCTATAAGTCTTATTCATGCTAACTCTCAGCTGTTCAGCTGTGAGTTAGCATGAATTTCCTTTCTGTCACCACCCATCCCATACTTTGCCTCAGATACAAATATGTTCCTTTTGCATCCTAGCCCATCCCATCCATTTGTTGACTACCCTCATATACAAATTCATTACTGCTTCCAGCATTCACCCTCCTTACACCATGTCTTATTTTCTGTCAAAACCTTAACCCTACTGCTGCCATTTCCCTGGCTATCTTGCATTGCTATTCTTTCTTTCTTATATTTTTTGAACACAAAACAGACTGAAGAAATAAAAGATAACATAAATGAAAGGAATGGAAATGGAACAAAAGCTATTGCAGTGTGAGTGGGAAAGTTGAGACTGAGTGGATGTACTGTATGTGATAAGCGGTGTAAAGATAATTGGGCAAGGGCAGGTGTGTGGGGAAATTCCAACCAAAATGTGGCCTGGGTAGGACTGGTTATAGACCATAAAATGAACTGCTGTATTTGTTTACAAATACCAGGAGTATCAAAAATAAGGCAGATGAAATGGTTGCACTGATTGAGTGTATTTGCTGCAAAATCATTGGAATAACTGAAACATGGTTGAAAGAAGATGATATATGACTGGAATAGAAAATGGAAGGATACGGTATTTTTCATGAGGATAAAAAGGACATTAAGGGAAGGGGGGGCATGCTACTGATGATAGCAAGAGAATTATGACCACATAAGGTAAACATGAAAGAGGGAAATAGTGGTGGCAATAATTATCAGGCAGGGTGGTGTACAGTGGAGGTTGACAGGAAGATGTATTTAGTTGGATGTTGCTATAGGCCAGGGAATGTGGAGAGTGGAGATGAAGAAATGTATAAACAATTTGGATTAGTGAACACAGGAGGAGTAATTATTATTGGAGATTTTAATTATGGAATGAATAGATAGCATTTGGGAATAATGAAAATTATTTTCTTGAGTTCTTAAGAAGCAGCTATCTCAGACATCTCTGTATCTCTGGTGTGGTAGTGAAGATTTTAGAGAAGTAGCTAAGAACTTGCAGACAGAAATGGATAGACAAACATGCTATATTTTGCAAGGAGCAGCATGGGTTTATAAATGAAAGTAATGTTTTAGAAATTTGATTATGTTTTGTAAGAATGTTACAGCCGAGTTGGATAAAGAGAATGGATATACTCGATAGGATTTTGCTAAGGCATTTGATAGGATACCACACAAAAGGCATTTCATAAACTGGAGAATATGAGATTGGAATATAAACTCTTGACTTGGATCAGTGGATGGTTGACAGACAGACAGACATCAACATTTAGTATACAGTGGGTGTGAATCTGACAGATTTAAGGTGACCAGTGGTGTATCTCAGGATTCAGTTCTTGGGCCATTGTTGTTCAATCTATACATTAATGACATTAGGAAGGGTATAACAGAAGATGTGCACTTGTTTGCCAATGATGTGAAGATAGGCAGAGCAATCAGGGATACTACTGATACCCAGCACTTACAAAATAATTGAATAGGCTGAAAATTTAGGCAAACAAAACTGGCTGTCAAGTTAATGTTAGTAAATATATAATCTAGTCAGGGGTTGTTATGGAAATATGGGCATATGAAAATTACTATAAGTTTAATGTTAGTAAGTGTAAAGTTATGCACTTTGGCTTCATGAGATTTCCAGTAGCCTATTATATTAGCAGGGTTATTGCTACAAGAAATTGATGAGGCTAGGTATCTTGGCATAATGGTGGATAGGAATTTGAAGTCCAAAGATCCCATAGCAAAAGTTGCAAATACAACTCAGAGGATAATTGTGATGTTTGCAGCAAAATGTGACATATAGGGACAAGGAAGTCATTTTGCCACTTAAGGCCTTGATAGGACTGCACCTGGATGGAAGGAGGGTGTGTGTGCGAAGTGTAAGCTAAACAAGTATTTGATAAGTGTTAATATGAATTTGATGACAGAAAGTGTTAGTAGCAAGAATGTAGTGGGAAGAATGAGTGCTTCTTTGAAAGAGAAGGATGATGTGAAAGAAAGGCGATAAATTGTTAAAAAATCATTGAAAAAGGAAACAAGTTATTTGAAAACCATAATGGATGGTAAAAGGACGAAAGTGAGGCGAATGTGGTGGATGGCAACGAAATTGAGAGAGTGAAAGAAAGCAGAAATAGCATGACAAAAGGTTTGAAAGTTGGAAAAATCGAAAGAATGAATGAAATTGGAAATAGTGTGATGCAAGGTTCGAAAGAGGAAAAATTGAAAGAATGAATAATAGTGAAAGTTGGATGCATGGATCGAAAGTACAGAAACTCAAAAGGATGAATGAGAGTGAAAGCGTGAAGTGGAGATTGAGAGTTTGAATATTAGAAAGATTGAATGATAGAGAGAATATGACACGAGATTCGAAAGTTGAATTGGGTTGAATGAGGCATGAGATCAAATGGATGCAGATTGAAATTAAGAAAATTAGGGTGAAAATGATTAAAACAAATCATGTAGGTACGAAAGAGTTAATGAAAGACGAGTGAGTGGCGTTGTATGGCGACTCCATTATTAAAGGTGTGCTGGATGAGAGGATGCACAAGTATGTTTTCCAGGCGGTAAAATGAGTAGAGTGATTGAGGCATTGGATATGAGAAGGGAGCGAGCAAAGGAGTTGATGGTTTGAATAGGTACAAATGACTTGACAGAGGACAAAGAGCACATCAGAACGGATATCAGGCGGTTGCTTAGATGGATAAAAGAGAATAGTGTGACAGGAAGGATAGTAAGCATGTTGCCTAGGTATGACTGTGGTGAGATGTGGTGGAGAACAAGGATTATGAATGATATGTTGGCTGAATTGTGTGAGGAGAGGTTAGTACAGTTTGTTAATATGTGTGGAATGAGTTTGAGGGACCAAGTAAACTATATAAGAGAGATGGACTGCATTTGAGTGGTTATGGTGTGAGTCGCTTGGAGAGACTACTGCTGGAAGTTAGAGAAGTGAGTACAGAGAATGAATCAAATCAAATGGGAAGTGATGTGGAAGAGCAGGAGAGTAAGACAGGAGAGATTGCAGAGGTGGTTATGAATGAGGAAGTGAGTGGCATGAGAATGGAAAATGAGAGAATGGGTGTGCAAGAGGAACAGGGAAATGGGAAGCTCAGGGTACAAAGCATGAGAAAGGTGGATGCTCCAACAGGATGCGAGAGCATGTGTAGACAGGAAAGGAATGGGATGACTGAGATCAACAGGAAACAGTTGGAATTGAAGAGGGTTCTAAAATGAATAAGCAGAAAATGAAATGGCTCCAGTCGAGCATGGAGAGATCACGTCGAATGAGTGGTATCAGTGGAACTAGCTGTAGATCCAGAAATGAGCTATTGTGTTTGACTACAAATGCTAGCAGTGTAAGAAACAAGGGAGATGAAATGGTTGCACTGAGTCTGTTCACCCAAAATTGTTGGAATAAGTGCGACATGGTTAGATGAGGACAACATCCTTACAGGAATAGAGATGGAAGGGTATGATGTGTTTCATGAGGATAGAAGGGGTAAAAAGGAAGGGGGAGTACTATTGATGATAGAGAAAGGGTTATGTCCATACAAAGTAGAGATTCAAGAGGGAAATAGTGCCAGTGGTTTTGAGGCTGTATGGTGTGAAATAGAGGTGAATGGAATGAAATACTTTGTTGGATGTTCTTATAGACAGATAATGTGGATGGTAGTGACTATTAAATGTATAATCAAATTAGCCAAGCAAATAAGAAAAGGGTGATGATTATGGGTGATTATAATTATGGCAGTATGGTCTGGAATGATGAGATAGCAGCTGGAAGTAAAGAAAATGAGTTTCTTGAGTTTTTGAGGGATAACTACCTCAGACAGTATGTAACAGAGGGTATACGCGAGAAGTGAGGGTCTTGGATTTGGTCATCTCATCAGAGGATGTAATTATAAATGAGGTGTAAAATCACCTACCATTTGGTGAGAGTGACCATGAAGTGATTATATGGGGTTGCCAACAGTGTGAGGACCTCTGTAAGAAAAGGGTATATGTGGAACTACAAGGGGGGGGGGATTATGAAAAGCTCAGGAGACAGCTTGTGGGTGTAGCATGGCATGAGGAGTTAGCTGGAAAAGAGATCAATTAGCCAGCCTGGTTGGCCGAGTGGTTAACGTATCCACTTACCAGCCAAAAGGCTGCGGGTTCGAATCCCGCCTTGGGCATGGATGTTTGTGATTGTCTGTGAAAATAACAGTGGTGATGGTGGACAGTAGATGGCATTGGTGTAGATGCAGTTTGTGGATAAGGTTGAGTGGTGGGGAAGGAGAGTTGTAGAGTAGGTGCCCTCCCTCTATGAATCTTAGGACTCCCTGGAGGTGTCAAATAATAATAATAATAATAATAATAATATTCAAGAACTGTCTAGTAGATGCAATGTCTAAATGTATTCCAAGGATGAGAAGGTTAAATAAGGTAGGTATGAAATGGATCAATAAAGAGATGAAGCATGCGATACAGAGAAAAAGGGCATTATGGTGGTAGCATAAGAGAAATGGAAATAACTAATTTCATGAGGACTACAAAGGCCAGGCAAGGCTGGTGACTCGGTTTTTGAGGGTATCTAAAGTGAGGTATGAACAGCAGTTAGCTAATGAAGGCAAAAAGAATCCTAAGGAGTTCTTTCGATATGTAGCCAGCAAAAGAAAGAAAGAAAGAAAGAAAGAATAATTATGGAAGGATGACATTGATTGGAGAAAATGGCATAAAGACAGCTGTTGGGGAAAGGAAACTGCTCATTAAGTGGAGATACTTAATGATCAGTTCATAGAGGTCTTTCAGTCTTCTGAATGTAACTTCATGGAGAGATTGAGAGCAGTTGATGATGGGGAGGAGAGACTGACTGTAAGTGAGCAAGAGGTGTATCGGGAGTTGAGCAAACTAGATGTAAATAAGGCTGTGGGACTTGATAATGTATCACCATGTATTCTGAAGGAATGTGCCAAGGAGTTGATGCCGGCCTTGGCATATTTTTTTAATACAAGTCTTGCACTGGGTCAAGTTCCTAAGGAGTGGAAGGAGGGCAAGATTGTGCCACTTCATAAAGGAGACAATAGAACTCAAGCATCAAACTATAGGCCTATCTGTGTTTCAGGAGTTATAATTAAGTGGTTGGAGAAGCTTGTGAGAACCAGGATCCAGAATTGGGTTGACAATAATGGTATTATCTTTGATGGACAGCATGGATTTGCTAAAGGTAGGTCATGTTTTAATAATCTACTTACTTATTACAATAAGGTGACTGCTTCCTTGGCCAGAGGAGAAGGATACACAGTAATATACTTAGATTTCGCAAAGGCTTTTGATAGATTACTGCATGATAAGTTGATAGTCAAACTAGAGCGGTAGGGTTGGATATTAGATTGGTGAATTGCATTGGAGACAAGCTATCTGATAAGTATCAAAAATGTTGTGTATGGGAGAGTGATATCCAGAAACAGGAAAGTCAGTAGTGGTGTGGCTCGGGGGGTCTGTTTTAGGGCCATTACTGTTTAACTTGTATATTAATGATATCGGTGAAGATTTGGATGGAGATATTCAGTTGTTTGCAGATGATGCAAAGTTGGGAACTTTACATCATCTGCAAACAACTCAAACATCATCTGCAAACATCTGCAAACAAAGTTGGGAACTTCTCTACTCTTCGTGGTTAAGAACTATGAAGACTAGAGAAGATGTTGTGGCATTACAAAAGATTTGAATAAATTGAGTGATTGGGCATGGGAATGGGTGATGTGAGTTCAATGTTGCAAAATGTAAGGTTTTAAAATTTGGAAAACAAAGATGGTATCCAGAAGTTTTGCTTGGTGGGGATATATCGTTGGAGGCGGAGGAAATAAAAGATCTGGCGGTGATAGAGTCTGAAATTTTGGGGACACATAGCTAAAACTGTGAAGACAATACAAAGGCTTCTGGGAATGATGCAGAGGACACTGATTTGTAGAAGTAGGGAGATTCTTGTTCCATTGTATAAGGCTTTGATTAGGCCACACATGGACTCTTGTGCCTGGATTTGGTCACCTGGTTGACCAAATCCAGGCACAGGTGACCTGATTTGGTCACCTTCACCAAAAGAGAAGGATGAAGAGATGTTGGGATGGCTCCTGAGGCGACTGACTAAGGTAGTTTCTAACCTCTGGAATGTCGAATATGACGAAAGATTTAGAAGATGCAACTTACAGAGTCTGCCTGGCAGGAGGCAGAGGGGAGATATGATAGAGACCTACAAGTTAGTAAGCGGTTGTTATAGGATCAGTGTGGAGAAGTTCTACAGAAATCATTGGGAGATCAGGGGAGAACCAGAGATCATCCCTGGAAACTGTATAAAGAGGGTGTGATTAGGGGAGTGAGAAGCAGGTTTTATCATGCAGATTTGTGAATGATTGGAATGCCTTGCCTGAGAGTGTGGTGTCTGTAGAGAATTTTAATGTGTTTAAAGCACAGTATGATGAGCTGTGTGTATGATAAAAGGACCTCCCAGGTGAGTCTTTGACTCCATGGAGTTTTGGGTAATAATAATCATAATAATAATAATTATTATTATTATTTCATATACATGGTATCGGCACACTCATCGTAGATTAATTTTTGCAGTTTTGATCTCCCAGGTTCAAAGGCGATAAAGAAGCCGTGGAAAGGATGCAAAGAAGTGTTACAAAGATTATATCCAGATTATGGGATTTTGGTTATGAGGACAGATTGCAAATATGTAGATTACAGACTTTGATTAACACTAGAAAAAGGGGTGATAAGATAGAACTTCTGAATGGATGTTATACGATATCGTCTGATGAAATGTTTTGTTATATGGAAGGTGGGTAGAGAACATGGGATATCCATGGAAGTTAAGTTTGTTTGCAGTAAGGGAAGGGGTAGGCTTTTCTCTCACAGAGCAGTGAGTGTGTGAGTGGAATAGTTTGCCTTTAGGGGTAGTGAGTGCATCTAATATGAATAAATTTAAGGGAAGGTATGACAACTGGTTTGGGTGGTGTATAGCCTCCCTTGATGAATCCTTGACTTCCTCAAGGTCTCAGATAATAATAATAATAATAATAATATAGTGGAAGAATTCCCTTGAATTAACCTTGGCCTGAACAGCCAGTCTCCTCTCATGCTACACCCATTCTTTCTTTCTCCGCTTGTCTCCGTTCTAGCCTGCACTCTGTACTTTTCATGGATCTGATTGCCACCATCTTATACTTCCTCCATAGCATTTTCCTTTCCAACCTAGCTTGCTTGATTTCATGGTTCATCCATTTCACTTCTACTCTGTTTACTTGCTTAACCCTTGGTATGCAGTTATACATTACTTGTGTCAGATACTTCCTCATGAATTTCTATGCATTATCAGCATCTTTTCTGCCCAGCTCATCTACCCAATGTGTTGATATTAGTTGACCACAAAACTTCCCATAATTACCCATCTTATACTTCCACACACATCTATTTTTGATAGTAACAAGTGGTGAAACACCAACTCTCACTCACCAACTCTAATATAAAGCTTGTTAGATTATGCTGTAGCTCCAAAAACCATTCCTATTATGGTCGTTATGTATGGTATTGATAAAGGCTTCCATAACTTTCTTTCATACTTTTTTAAATTCGTAATTCTTTCATTCTTTCATAAAGACTGTCATAACATTCCTAGGTAAATAAAATTTATTTTTAAGCTGTGTATGTTCTATTTAAATTCATACCTCCTCATAGCATTTTATTGAAAAATTATATTCCAGCTTTATCTTCTCTCAAATGTAATAAGGCAGGATGCTCTTCACA
Organism: Typopeltis vanoorti; assembly: GCF_054136105.1. Taxonomy (NCBI): domain Eukaryota; kingdom Metazoa; phylum Arthropoda; class Arachnida; order Uropygi; family Thelyphonidae; genus Typopeltis; species Typopeltis vanoorti. The sequence continues at coordinate 31,034,400 of NC_143556.1, read as the reverse complement.
AACATCTTGCTAGTTAGTTAGCAATGATTTTTCTCATAATTTTGTAAAATTATTCAAATTTGTCTGAAACTCAAGTTACTTTAATTGACAAAACAAACTGTACAAGCATATAGAAAGAACTCAATGGGGTCTCTTATTATCGCTACTCTAGCAAATGTATCTTCTACTTGGTACAGATATGTTGATGACATTTTTGTTATATGAAACTTTTCCTTATCTGAACTTCATGAATTTCTTGAGAAAATTAATTCAGTAAACCAAAGAATTAAATTTACACTTGAAGTAGAAGATAAGAATCATCTCCCCTTTCTGTATGTTCTTATTCTACATCAACCCAATGGCAGTCTACATTTCTCAGTATACAGGAGACCAACTTATACTGGTGCTTTTCATCATCGCCCATGTCGATATATTTGGTGTGATTAAAACTTTAGTTCACTATGCACATGAGCTGTGTTCTACTGATTCTCTTTTAAATAAAGACCTGTCATTTATCAGAACTACTTTCATTTCAAATGGTTGCGATACAAAACTAATTGATAAATTAATTAATAATTATGGCCTTCATCCTTATTCTTCTCAAGAAAAAGTTTCTAGAATTTCAATCACATCTGTTAAAGGGTTATCAGAGAAAATTACAACACTTCTTTACCAGACTGACCTATAAGTTTTTCCATCCACTTCATAAAGTAAATTATTTCCTGACCTCTCTGAAAGCAAAGTATCCTTCTCTCTCTCTCTCTTATCCTGTGGTTTACAGAATCCCTTATTCATGTTGCCTTTATCAAGAGTAGCTTTTATCAATCATGCCTTATCCACTAGGGCATAGAATTCATTGGAAGAAAACTAAAGTCCTACATAAAAGTTATTTTCTTCTTGAAAGATTATATAAACAGAGCTGTGAAGCTGACATTAGCAGTTTGAACCTCGACAAAAATGGTTGTCTTTAACTTTTCCAATTTTGGGAAGTCATCCTAAATAACACTCCTCATTCCTGTGTTCCTTAATATTTTAATTATTTAAATTTATTTCTTTGAATTGTAATAGGTGATAGCATATATTGTCACATGCTTGCAATTTAAGTGTTGTTCTTAATGTATTTATCTCTTTTCGACTGCATTGAAGGCTAGGAAACCTGACCAAAAATTCTACAAATAATAAATATTTTTCTTAATATAAGTGTTATTCCATTGATGATGATCAGCTTGTTTTTCTACCCACTACAGGGTGAAGGTCTCTCCCACTGTGGGAGGGTTGGGTCAACTTCACCCATGGTGACCCAGTCCATCTTGGGAGGGTGTATATATACTTGGATGAATGAATGCATGAAGGTGAAAGACAATCACAAACATCCATGCCCTTAGCGGGATTCAAACCCGCATCCTCTTGGTTGGAGAGCAGATACGCTAACCACTCAGCCAACAAGGCCAGCATTATTCCATTACTATAATAATTTTATCATCATATGAAATATTTATACTTTAAACCTAAAAAAAGAATTTAATTTTTCAGTGTATAAACTCAAATTCTGATTTACCATTTGAGTTTTATATTTAAATAATTTAAATTTAACATTCAAATAACTTCAAGAAAACAAGCAGAACATGAATTAGAACATAGAGGGTGATCAAAATTAAAGTATCCCTGTTTAAGTCCTTGTGAAGCATCCACTAATCCAAATGCTATGAAACTTTGTTAAAGATACCAAGCTATTTTAAACCTGGTTTACTCCATTTCCCATGTAAGGAAGGTCGAAACTGGTCTGGGTAGTGGCACCTTGCCTTTAATACAAAGCATCATACATCTCCTCCAGGAGATGTGCTTTGCATTAGGGGTAAATATTAAGATTGGTGATCAGAGCTTATTCTACTTTTACCATGAGTTGCCTTGGTCTTGCAACACTTGCAGGCGCAAACTTGACTTGTTTGTCTGTTTGCTTAGGAAATGGAGTAAAACCAGGTTTAAAATAGCTTGGTATCTTTAACATTTATTATACCCAAGGTAAAATACTTTCTATGCTATGAAACTTTGTAGGAATACATTGTGCATTATGCAGAAGCTATATCTGAGAAAAAAAAACTTCCAAAATTCAACACCAGGGATGTTGTAAATAATTCCAAATGCATGGAATTTACATATCACACAACTCAGCAGGTGCCAGGAGGGTTTAAAAAGATGAATACGGGATTTTTCCCATCACTCTTGTTGTTAATACTGTCCATAGTGATGGCACTGATCTTGATCCAACATGCGTAGCTCACAAAGCTGTACTACCTAAACAATTGCAATGATGTTGCTGCACTCTGCGAAGTTCATCACCTGAACAAATGTTGATGAGGTCCACTATCTTCATGTGCTCTACAATCAATGATTGGTCATTTTGAAGAAACGGGAACATTGGGAGTTAGATCTAGTAAGAGGTCGCAAACCAATGAGTTCATAACAAAATTAACTGCTACTGTTGTGGAGCAGGCCATGAATATGTTGGTTCCTGCAGTGCACATGCTATATCAAGACATGTGGATGTGCTTTACACATCAGTTTGAAAAATTCTATGAAGATTTTGCATTTCTATCCATTCAAGATAATCCTGACACAGGAATTATATCTGCAGGATTTTGAAAGTCGATGGGGGGGGGGGGTGGGGGGGGGGGGGGGTGGGGGGGGGGGGGGGTGGGGGGGGGGGGGGGTGGGGGGGGGGGGGGGTGGGGGGGGGGGGGGGTGGGGGGGGGGGGGGGTGGGGGGGGGGGGGGGTGGGGGGGGGGGGGGGTGGGGGGGGGGGGGGGTGGGGGGGGGGGGGGGTGGGGGGGGGGGGGGGTGGGGGGGGGGGGGGGTGGGGGGGGGGGGGGGTGGGGGGGGGGGGGGGTGGGGGGGGGGGGGGGTGGGGGGGGGGGGGGGTGGGGGGGGGGGGGGGTGGGGGGGGGGGGGGGTGGGGGGGGGGGGGGGTGGGGGGGGGGGGGGGTGGGGGGGGGGGGGGGTGGGGGGGGGGGGGGGTGGGGGGGGGGGGGGGTGGGGGGGGGGGGGGGTGGGGGGGGGGGGGGGTGGGGGGGGGGGGGGGTGGGGGGGGGGGGGGGTGGGGGGGGGGGGGGGTGGGGGGGGGGGGGGGTGGGGGGGGGGGGGGGTGGGGGGAATGGCTGGAGGCACCTTTTCATTGGTGGAGGTAGAGGAATCTGTGTTGGGGGCATCTTCATCCATGCCATTTTCATTTACTGACTCCGAGGCGAGAGTTTTGCGTTTTTAACGCGCGTGCCTCTCTTCTTGATCTGAATGAGTAAAGTCAGAGATAATTGGACTTAGTTTTTCCTCCATTTGAGGAACGTCTTCATTTTGATCTTCATCAATTTCGGGTAAAGAGTAAAGATTCAGGAAGCCGGGCCATTCAAGCTCGAACTTCTTAAGGAGTTTCTTTACGAAGCTGAAAGCATCTAGAGAGTCTATAATGATATCAGGATCTATTAAGTTTGATGGCCATTTGAGCTTAACTTTCCTTTGAAGTTTATTTACAAGTATGAGCGCTGGCTCTTCATCCAGCGAATCTGTGAGGGCGTCCAACTCTAACACATTCATCACTGACAGTTTGCGTATAAACGCACGTAAATGGATCTGAAATAGATACGCTAACAATGGCGATTCTAACGGCTGTTAGGCCTAACGAATCGCCCTCGTTGCAATTAGAGTCCACTACCTTCGCTGATGTTCTTGAATACAGTATAATCCGCAATTTAATGACTTTAAACACGTCTCAGCTAGTTAATCTAGCATCTAAACTACAAACCCAAAGTTTCTCATATTTGATTAACACTTGGCACTCCATGATGGCATTACTTTACGAAAGCTACTCGCTGGTCGCTGCATGTCTTCCGGGCAGTCCATTACATTGTACCTCCACAGCAAAGGAATATTGATCTCTTTACTTAATAATGGTTGAAATTGTTTCTAAAAAGGTGTTTTAATCTAAATTGTTTTTTTTTTGTCTTTGATATTTAAAATATTAAGATATGTTAAGAAAATTTTCAGACATTTTTATGTTACATATATTATAGTATAAAAATTCTAATATTTAAAAAGAAATAAAATCAAATAATTAAGAAATCAAAACGCAATTGACTATTCAATTTCTAATATGAAATAAGCGGTATATGGTTAATAGATGATGTGATTTGGGAGCGTGTTCATATTGTTGCTATTTTCAGTAAAATGAATGCCTGTCACATTAATGTCTATTACAAAATGAATGACTATTACAATACACTGATCCTATATAGTATAGAAATAAGGTTCTAGCATCTATTTAAGAAAAACAAAGTAGAACAGGAGAAAGTAATGACCTTCTTGTTTTAAAGTTATATTATAAGCCCAGTAACCAACGTTCGAATCCTATGGATTATGGTTGGATTTTCTTTTATTATTACTTCATTGAATTTCTCTTATTTATTCTTATTCTTAGTCATTTTTTCTCTTCCTTCAACATGACGAAGCGTATCGGAAGGCAATGTTTCTAAATCCAATTACTGGTTATTTGTGCGTACTGGTGTGTATTAAATATTAAATGTGGTAGAAAACATGGAACGACTTAATGCCAAAACCACATTCACAACCAGCAAAGTGCGGAGGCCCATGCCCGCAAACCACAGGGGCTGCACGGCATTCCCATAGAACTACTATACAAGCCACGATCTCACTACAAGCAGAAAATCTTATGCAGAGGCCGCTACGTCAAGACAAACGCCCAAGACTCTATATCAAAATCAACCTATCCACCAAAATTTCACAAATTTTGGTGGATAACTTCGACAAACCAATCCCCAACAAGACGTCAAGGACATCATTCTCAGTCATATTCAGTTACTATTCTCATCAATCCTCAATGTATAAACACAATAGAAAAACCAACCTCACTACAGAAATTCCGACATCAACTTGAACGCAAATGTAATAACAAACAAGATCCTAGAACTACAGGAATTCGTAGCAGAGACTCATGTTAATATTATTTTCATGAACGAATCACATCTGCTCACAAACGACAATCCATAAATCAATGATGTATGGATTGTCGTTTGTGACTGTATCACCTACCGCATGGACAGATGCTACGCAAGAGGAGGAGGTACAGCAATCTTCGTCAAAACAGAAATAAAACATAATGAATTCGCTAAGCTCCAAACAGTTTCAAGATATTTGCAGCCTACAACCCTCCGAAAAGAAATCCTGGAAGAACTACTGAACGAAAGTGGAGCAGTAATCATAGTATGGGATCTTAATGAAAAACACCCAACTTGGAACAGCAAAAATTCAAACATCAACCGCAGAATTATTCTTATTATTCTTATTCTTATTGTTCTTATTATTATTACGGGCAACTCCAAGGGGTCGACAGACTCATCGAGGGAGGCCCTAATATCATGTCAAAAACAACTATTCGATATTCACACAATATCAATAATACCGTGTCTTGAACTCATTCACAGTCATGGCACCCACAACAGACTCTGGAAGCTTATTCCACTCATTCACCACTCTCCAAGTAAAAAAAAACCTAGCTCTAACACCGTTGGTAACCACACTCTTGAGAATACTCAACTCATATGCTACTACAAATAATATGACAATAATAACAGCACCCACAGGACACAATTTCTACCGAGCCATTGGCCTTGCAGACGTAATTAATATAGTAATACTAAGTAATACTGAGCTCAGGCCACAACCCCCATCATATTGCAACTACGCACCATACCAAACCTAACTGAACACAACACCATTTTTATCAATTGGAATCAACTCCCCTCACTTTCAAGGAAAACCTAAGCCCAGTACCACATATAATATCTACTAAAGAAATAGAAACGGCAGTGGCAGCATTTGAAAAACAAATATTATCAGCAATATCCTATGTAACAAACACAACTACACGTGTACATCCAAAGAGACTTCCAGAGGAAATAAAACACTTTATTCAAAGAAACGAACAGGCTGCGAAGACAATATCACAGAACAATAGATACCTGCAGATAAACAAGCAGCTAATAGATCAACGAACTAGGTTCGGTACGCAATAAAAGATCATCGAAACCAACTTTAGAACAACAAGAGACATCACAGAAGACCAGTCAATATTGAGAGTCATGAGGCCGCTTCGCTCAAAGCACAGCACACTTCTTCCAATCGAAGGTGAATATGGATGAGTCTATAAAGATAAAGAAAAAGCGGAAGTATTAATACCAAGAAGGTTACTGGCTCGCACGAAATCAAGAACAATGCATTAAAGCTGCTTCCATGCAAAGGCATTATGCGTCTAGTGGCCATCACCAACGCCATCCTACAGATAAATTACTATTCAGAACGGTGGAAATTTAAAGACGGTATGATACAGCGCCGTCAAACTATTATCGTGTCCTCCCTAGCAGAGTTCAAAAGTGTTATCTGGGAAGCGTCGACGTGTGCCTCAGTAGCGCAGTAGGTAGATCGTTGGCTTCTAGCTTTCACAAAGTGCAGATGTGTTTTCTAGTCTCCTTATTGTTAGTAACCCACGCGACCCTTGCCCCGATCCAAAAGTTTCAAGATACAAAACATCATACATCTCCTCCAGGAGATGTGCTTTTCATTATGTTTAAATATTAAGATTAGTGATCAGAGCTTATTCAACTTTTACCATGAGTTATCTTGGTCTTGCACTACCTGCAGGGTCAGCTAGAATTGCATTATGTGCAGGCGCAAACTTGACTTATTTGTCTGTTTGCTCACTTGGGAAATGGAGTAAAGGTTTAAAATAGTTTGGTATCTTTAACATTTATTATACCCAAGGTAAAATACTTTCTACACACACGCGCACACACACATATATATATATATATTCAAGATACCAAGTAATTTTATATGAAGTTGGTTTTTAATCCTATTTCCCAAGAAGCAAACAGACAAGAAAGTAAAATTTGCACCTGCAAGTCTAAGGTAACTGATCCCTAAGGTAGAGCCAGTCGAGACAAGTCGTGGTAAAGGTGTTAAAGCTCTGATCACTATTCTTAGTATTTTTCCTCTAATGTAAAAAACATCCCCTTGCGGAGATCCACCTTTACCACGAGTATATGTATGTATATATATATATATATATATATATATATATATATATATATATATATATATATATATATATATATATGCACAAACATGGCGGATTTGCATATGCCATGTTTGTGCCCTTGTAGTGGTGTTTGTAATAATAGTAATTTATTATTACTCTTAAGTGAATTTAACAAGTAATAATAAGCTTAGGTGATAATAAAAAATTATTAATCATAATTTGGATGAAAGCGAAAACAATATCAAGAAATACACAAAGAGGGTGAGCTGTATGCAACCAAGGATGAAACTCATTGCCCTAAGAAGTATTTTAACACAGGAACAATGTTCTATAGATGATGTCTTTTGGTTCTATGGATGTGTTGCGCCAATTCTGTTGGCACCTCTTCCATAGTTCATGTATTAGTGTTTGGTAACTGGTGATGCGTTTTAAGTTGTGCGAAAGACTGTTGATCGGAGTATCAGATGCCCTCTCTGCAAATTCAAATTTTATGTAAGGTCATCCAAGTACCTGACAGCATTTCCTGTGTACTGGCTCTCATAAGCACATCAGAAACAATTTTTTGCAGCGATTCTAATTTGGATAGGTGACTGTTTTTCAGTGAAAGCACAGACTGCTATGCCATATCTTAGTATAGTTTCCCTGATGCTATGACAGATAATTTTCTCAGTTGGAATTTAAAGGACATTGGTATCATGTCTTCTCATTAATGAAGAACAACTGATCTGCAATAATTAGGTTTTGTGAAGGTATTCAACGTGTTTGATCCATTTATGGTGACAGTGGTTTCGAAGGCCCAGCTATTTAGCGTGTGTTACTGGTTTAGTTTCAGGACAACGGCAATTGTCGGCATTGATAATACAATGTTGCTTGTGACTGTGTAGTATAATTGTTACGGGAAATGCAGGTCTTGGGGTTTTAATAATTAACATTTCGGTGTGGTATTTTTTATTTTTTATTGACTAAATTGTTATGAATCATTCAGGTCTTCTTTTGATTTTGAGTACGAAGCTGATATTTTAGTGGATTGTTAGTAGTTCAGTATCGTATACATGACAATTAAGTACGCAGACAACACTGATATTTATTGTATAGTTAAAACAGCTGAATAATGATATTGTACCTGGAGAGACTCTGTTTTTAGTTTGAACATCTTCACTATAGTTGGCACTTACTTTTGTTACCTGAATTCTTTTTCAGAATTAATTGGTATACCATATCAGGAGTGTAGCATTCTGCGAATTTCAAAGAAGTATTGCAGTAACATTTGTCGGTAGAGAGTGTCGAATGCTTTTTATTATATCTAACAGTACACTCAATGGACAAAGCATTAGAGACACCTACCTACCTAATATGGTAGCGAAAAACAGCCCGTACTCTTCGAGGCATTGACTCTGTCAGATGCGGAATGGTTGTTGGAAGTAATTCCAGCCATGGCTGTTTAATATAAGTGGTGGTTGTGGTTGGCAGTACATGGCGTTGGTGTAGTTCGTTGCAATTGGTGAATTGAGTGTTGGAGACAGAGTTGTAGAGTAGGGCCATCCTTGATGAGTATTCGGACGATTCCCTGGAGGTATCATCACGTAATAACAACAATAATATTAATAATAATTGCCCCGCAGAGTGAAACCTACCCAATCCCAAATATAGAGAAGCGACTTGTAAATATGAAGTAACATCTAGTGAAGACTTCATAAAAATAAATAATTTTTCCCAACTTGGACTGAATATTCTCCAAGCAGGTAATGAAATCATACCAATCAAGAGAAAAGAAATGATTGTGTAAACTAATAAACTGATCTCGATTCTAAAAGGAAGATTAATGTTTATTTGGCAATAGGCCAGATGCTTGCATTCAAACGCTAATGATGAGAATGTTGTCTTCATAGATTTCCGTTTTTCGAAAATAGCAAATAAAGAAACCAAAGATAAAAAAGAAATCAGCAATTCTTTAAGGTTTTAAATTAAAATTAAAATTCTTAAAAATATGAAACATCCAAGAAACATCGCTCTATTGCAAGATAATTTGTAAACATAATTTATTTTCACATGCACACCCGTCCCGCGTGCACTTGCACGCGGGACGGGTGTGCATGTTTTGGTGCAAATTTTGGTGGATAACTTCGACAAACCAATCCCCAACAAGACATCATGGACATCATTCTCAGTCATATTCAGTTACTATTCTCATCAATCCTCAATGTATAAACACAATAGAATAACCAATCTCACTACAGAAATTCCGACATCAACTTGAACGCAAATGTAATAACAAACAAGATCCTAGAACTACAGGAATTCGTAGCAGAGACTCGTGTTAATATTATTTTCATGAACGAATCACATCTGCGCACAAACGACAATCCAAAAGTCAATGACCGTATCACCTACCGCACGGACACATCCTACGTAAGAGGAGGAGGTACAGCCATCTTCGTCAAAACAGAAATAAAACATAATGAATTCGCTAAGCTCCGAACAGTTTCAAGATATTTGCAGCCTACAACCCTCCGAAAAGAATCCTGGAAGAACTACTGAACGAAAGTGGAGCAGTAATCATAGTAGGGGATCTTAATGACAAACACCCAACTTGGAACAGCAAAAATTCAAACATCAACTGCAGAATTATTCTTATTATTCTTATTCTTATTGTTCTTATTATTATTACGGGCAACTCCAAGAAGTCGACAGACTCATCGAGGGAGGCCCTAATATCATGTCAAAAACAACTATTCGATATTCACACAGTATCTATAATACCGTGTCTTGAACTCATTCACAGTCATGGCACCCACAACACACTCTGGAAGCTTTTTCCACTCATTCACCACTCTCCAAGTAAAAAAAAACCTAGCTCTAACACCGTTGGTAACCACACTCTTGAGAATACTCAACTCATATGCTACTACAAGAAATATGACAATAATAACAGCACCCACAGGACCCAATTTCTACGGAGCCATAGGCCTTGCAGACGTACTTAATATAGTAATACTAAGTAATACTGAGCTCAGGCCACAACCCCATCATATTGCAACTACGCACCATACCAAACCTAACTGAACACAACACCATTTTTATCAATTGGAATCAACTCCCCTCACTTTCAAGGAAAACCTAAGCCCAGTACCACATATAATATCTACTAAAGAAATAGAAACGGCAGTGGCAGCATTTGAAAAACAAATATTAACAGCAATATCCTATGTAACAAACACAACTACACGTGTACTTCCAAAGAGACTTCCAGAGGAAATAAAACACTTTATTCCAAGAAAAGAACAGGCTGCGAAGACAATATCACAGAACAATAGATCCCTGCAGATAAACAAGCAGCTAATAGAGCAACGAACTAGGTTCGGTACGCAATAAAAGATCACCGAAACCAACTTTAGAACAACAAGAGACATCACCTATGCACAGAAGACCAGTCAATATTGAGAGTCATGAGGCCGCTTCGCTCAAAGCACACACACACACACTTCCTCCATTCGAAGGTGAATATGGATCAGTCTATAAAGATAAAGAAAAAGCGGAAGTATTAATACCAAGAAGGCTACTGGCCCGCACGAAATCAAGAACAATGCACTCAAGCTGCTTCCATGCAAAGGCATTATGCGTCTAGTGGCCATCACCAATGCCATCCTACAGATAAATTACTATTCAGAACGGTGGAAATTTAAAGACGGTATGATACAGCACCGTCAAACTACTATCGTATCCTCCCTAGCAGAGTTCAAAAGTGTTAACTGGGAAGCGTCGACGTGTGCCTCAGTAGTGCAGTAGGTAGAGCGTTGGCCTCTAGCTTTCACAGAGTGCAGACGTGTTTTCTAGTGCTCCTTATTGTTAGTAACCCACGCGACCCTTGTCCCGATCCCCAAGCTGCAGGCCGCAGAGGAAGACCGAAGATCAACCGTAGCTTCGCAGGCTAATGCGAAGGTTAACCAAGAAGGAACTGTAAGTATCTCTTGGTTTCAACCATCTCGTGATATGAATAGCATAATGAATAGAAATAATAAAAATAATTGAACCCTAAAGTAGATAGTGAACAAGAAAATCGGTCTGAAGGTTTTAACTCGCAGGACCTATTAAAATTGCTAAACCTACCACTGAAAATAGACTGGTCTAAAACTGTTATTCTTAAATGTGAGCAAAATGCGGTCCTTACACCGAGCAGGACATAATTAAAAGTCTTACGAAAAATAAGTTAAAAAAATGATGTGTGGCATTTAGGTCATCTAAAATACAATTATGTTTTTCTACTGTCGTTCAAACAACTGACCGTTAAAGAACGATTTGCCAGCATGGGGAACATCCAAGTGAGGAATGGCACTTGTGAAATTATTAATATAAATGCATGTAGGAAATTAAAAATTTTAATACATTGGATGACACCCCACATACCAAATCGCTTGGTTGCTCTCCACTTTGAAAGATTCGGAAAAATAGAATTTTTGGAAAACATATCAACAATTAAGAATGATGACTGGTCTCATGTTCTAAGCAACAAAAAAAAAATAGTTATAGAACTCAACGAAAGTGCAAAATTGACGACATCCCATATATTATACGAGTGAAAAAGGTTATGGGAATAGTCGTCGTCCCAGGAAGACCGCCATCCTACTTCCGCTGTAAAAAAATCGGACATCTACGCAGACATTGCAATGAGCCGAAATGTGAAAAGTGCAACCGCATAGGTCATGCAGCAGATCAATGTAAGGGTAGCACGTACGCTTCCATACTAAGGCAAAACGAAAAGTCCCCAGACATGGAAGGCGGAGAAGAGGATGTGCAAGACACAGATGGGCATAACAAAGGCAAAGAAGAAAATAGGGAGAATAACAACGGAAGCAACAACTCATCAACAGACAGGGAAGTTACAAAAAGGCAACAAAACCACTGTTCCAGAAATGTCTATATCAAACGATAAGGGGGGGGGGAAGCAGAGAAAATGAAATTCCAGAAAGTTGCCCTGAGCCATTAACGAGGGAAGGGATTAGTGGAAAGAACTGTACAGGTGACAAGTAGGAAACCTCAGATAAGTCACAAATAACCTCTAATCCGAAATCCCAAGGGGAAACAAGTAGCAAGACGCCAGCAACACAAAACGTTGCTCCTAAAACACAGCGAACAACAAAAATTAAATTCACGCCAAATACTACCAGAGCCAAACGCAAAACATAAAGCAACCCGAATAATTGTAACAGAACAAATCTGAACCAAACTGAAGTTAATGAGCCTAAATTGTAACGGGATAAATACCAAAGAATGCCAAAACCTTCTGATCAATGAAATTCACAAAAAATTGCCAGACATCGTAATGCTGCAGGAAACAAGAATTCACACGCCAGAGCCAGTAACACAACTAGAAGACTCGTCCATCACTACATCCTAATCAATGAACCTGCCAGCAGTAGTTCTAGCGGCGGAGTAGCTATCCTTATCAAAAAGACACCACACATGCAACTGCTGTCCCACGAAGTCTCTGTCAGGCACAGAACCCTAGAAGTTGACATACATCTCGACAATAAAATAATAACCTTAATGAATGTGTACGGCCCAACAAAACATGAAAAAAAACAACATTTCGGCAGATAATCAAAGAAAATCTGCAACAACAGAAGAACAGAGCAGTAATTGCAGGTGACATGAACTTCGTGGAACAGCCCTTCATTGATGAGGAGAAATGGTCACAAGCGCCGCAGAAAAGGACACATCAAGATCTTTGTAGCTTGTGGGCTAACAGATGCCTTCAGATTCCTGCATCCAAGAAAAAAGCATTTCACACATTTCGCTCCTGGGAACGCCTCAAGAATCGACAGGGTTTACCAGTCCCAATACAGAGGCTTCACTGCGAGCAGTGTTGAACATATCCCTGTAACTTTCAGCGATCACTACATGGTAATAGCAGAATTTCAACCCCTTCACAAGGAAAAAAGAACAAAATTCGTCAACTGAAATTTCCCACTGTATAAATTTAATCAGAACTTAACGAAAGATGAAGAATTCAACAAAGAAGTACAAAATATAATATCAGATGTAGAAAAAATAGTCAATCCAATCATAGCCTGAGAAACTTCAAAAGAAAAATTAAAAACGCAGCTATAAAAATTAGCACTAAAAGAAAACACCAGCAAAACCAAGAAAGAGAGACAGATTTAAAGAAGCTGTCCAGCCTGTATTACATGGATCTGACCAAACCAGAAGTTAAACAAGAAACAAATCTAATTAGAGAAAAAATTAAAGCCCAACAACTTCAGGAAATAAAAGGAGCATGGCTCCGCTCCCTGTTAAGAACCATAATGATGAGGGCAAATGATGAGGGCGAAATATCCACAGCTTGGATTTTCGAAAAACGGAATTACGAAAGAAAGAGAATAGAATGTTTACACTACGATGGGAAAATTATTCAAGAAGATGCGGAACTACTGCATGCTATTCACGAATACTTCGCAACAGTGTTTTTAAAAAACAAGCGAGGAACGGGACAGAAACAAATTCCTCCCCTTCATACCTAAGATAACCCAGCAGGAGGCGGAAGAAATTGACGTCCCGATAACAGCAGCAGAATTCAGGCAAACAGTAAGGCATTTACCAGACAAGAAATCCCCAGGAGAAGACTGTCTTACAAACGAATTTTACAAGCACTACTTCCAAAAATTCGAGCATTTATTATGAGAATGACGCAAGAAATATACGAAACACAAATAAAGCCAGACAGATTCAGCACAGGGTACATCATACTTATCCCGAAAACTTCAGCCATAGAGAAATTAAAAGACATAAAGCAATGGACAGGGATAACTCTTTTAAAAACACCGATTACAAGATCATCTCAAAAATCCTGTCCAATAGAATACATAAGTACCTACAGAAATTAATATCTCCCGCACAGACTTGTGCAATTAAGGGCAGAAACATAGCAGACACAATTACTCATTTAAGATCAGTATATGAGTACTACAATCTGACCGATAAACCTTGTGTCCTACTAGGCTTAGATACAGAAAAGGCGTTTGATACCATAAGTCACGTATATAAATTCAAAGTTGTAGAGGAAATGGGAATTGGTCCAAAATTTAGGAACTGGCTGCAGACTTTCTTCGAGAATGCAGAAAGTCAACTAATCGTGAACAGGAAGCTATCCGCATCTTTTAAAACGAAATGCTCAGTGAGACAAGGAGACCCCTTCTCTATGGCCCTCTTCGTCCTTGCACTAGAATCAGTTATCAGAGCGATCAACTCCAACAAAGAAATCAAGGGAACAAACATTCACGGGGAGAGCCAAGCAAAAAGATTCGCATATGCTGACGACATCACATTAACCCTAGAGACGGAAACATCCATAGAAGAGTCAATGAAATTACTAGAAATTACTCTCGCTTTTGCAAGAGCTTCTGCCCTGAAAGTAAACCTGAATAAATCTCATTGCATGCAAATAGGAAAATGGGAAAAGTACCCTGAGATTCCTCAAGGCATAAGAACTCAGGAATACTTACCAGTTCGGGGAGTTAAAATAGGCCGCCCAGAAAGTATGAAGAGCAGTGGAAAGAACTCCACTGTTGCGTGGAAAATAAATACCATGCGCCCAAGACAACTATCTGTAAGAGGAAAAGCGCGAATATGCAACATATATTTATCCTTCGCATCTGGTACAAATTGAACAACATCCCGTACCATGGGCAATGGGCAGACAAGATCCACAGGCTGTGCGCCACCTACATCTGGGGTTCTCGGTATGAACCGATGAGGAGAACGACGCTCTTTCACGAATTAGAATCCAGAGGTCTAGGTCTACTTAATATCCACTTAAAAACAGTTATCAACAGAGCGAAGACTGCAGAAACAGCAAACACTAAGTCATACCACGGATATGCAATAGCATTCCTACAGAAATGCCTTCCACACAGAATAATCAGCACAATGCCAGAGATTCACGGAAGAGTTCCCAGGATGTTTACAGAGATGGCGGAGGGATACGTATTTGTGACAGAGCGCATCAACACTGAAACCTTAATAATTCAAAAAATTAAAGCGACATATCACAAACTAAGCAGAACAACCATTCGCATACCACAACATAGAGAATTAAGAAGAGGACAAACCACACTCAGTCCGGTATTAAACAATGTCTTCAAGCTCCCAATACGTCCAAGGTATAAAACCTTCTTCTTTAAAGTGCACCATGCCTGCCTACCAACCAAGATGTGGATAGTGGCTAAAGGAATACCCCTTGAAGGGCATGCAACATGTCAGTTTTTCCAGGAAAACCGGAAACACTATACCACCTAATGATATATTGCAAAGAAGCAGAAGTAACTTGGAAAAACTTTAAAAGATGGCTTCCTGAAATCAAATTAATCAATGAAGAAATATTATTCTGGCTAAAAGGAAAACATATAAAACGGGTGCAAACCATTGTTCTAATCCTAACGATGAACGCAATTTGGGCTCACAGGTGCGACCAAGCGTATGGAAGGGAAGACAGTCCCGAAACCATATCGAAATTACATCACTATATCCAGGAGAAGATCACCAATTCAGTTTAGTCTAGAAGAATGACTATAGAAGAATGGACACACTTAACCTCCAACCTTACACCACACAAATCCTTCAATCAACAACAGAACGACACCTTCATCACTCCTAGTGGAAATGGGGTAAATCGGAAGTAAAATCGGAAGGATACTAACTCTCCACCTCCATCAGAGGAAGCAGCGCCTGAGTCACTTGGAACAGATCTCCTACCACAGGAAAAAAAGAGTGCTCTCCTACTTCAGTGAAAACAGCGATCTCAGTGTTACAAGTTTAACAGAAAAAAAAAAAACTATCAGGAAAATTACAAGACGCCGAATTTTATGTAACATACGTGAAAGCTTTGTATGTGATTATAACTGCCACTTGTAATATAATAGAAGAAATTCTGCAGATGATTGCATATGAATGTTATTTCGCTGTACAGATGTATATATGATTTATATTGTAGAATATATAGTTTGTTAAATATATAATAAGTGTGATATATATTTATATATATGGTATGTAAATATAATTTACTGTATATTCCTTAAAGAAAATAATGTGTTAAACCCAACTGAGAGAGAGGAGTAAAAAAAAAGCTAACAAAGCTGAAATATGCCTTAATTAATGTAATAGAAAGTAATGTGTATGTAATTACCAGTTATGAGATTCCTTGTTTATAAGTAAAGGAATTCAAGGCATTTTAAGAGAACAGTGATGTAACAACTACATTATAACATGATGATATAATATAACATGAAACTTCGATTGAAATAATGGTATAACAATTGTATATATAATTCATTATGATGTAAATAATTGCAAAAGTTGATAATAAAGTTTTTTATTAAAAAAAAAGTAGCGCAGTAGGTAGCTCGTCAGTCTCATAATCTGAAGGTCGTGAGTTCGATCCTCACCTGGGCAAAGCAATATTTTTCCTTCTTCTTCACACCAAATTTCCTAGTGGAGAAGAGTAGTGAGATTTTGAATTTCGTCCGATCTGCTCTGGGCATTCGCTTGCGTCTCAGGCATTATTTGTTTACGATATGCTAAATTTTCCTTTATATGTTTAATTATTTCAAAAAAATTAGCTTTTTATTAAAAATAATGAAATTTGTCTTGGCAGTAATTATATGTCATGGGAAACATGACTGAAAGAAAAAAAAAGATTTTCGACAATTTCCAACTAATTATTTGTCGTCGTTGTCTGAGCAATTCAGGTGTAGGCATTTTATGTCCTGTTCCTAGTCTGCAGATGAAGTTGGTCTTTCCATCTTAGTCTCGGACGTACACGAGTCTTTTCCTCCTGTAGGTTCATATTTATATGCTAGTTTGGGAATCCTATTGTTATTCATCCTTTCTATGTGGTGTAGCCAATTTTGCTGATATTCTTCTCTTTCTTGTGCGATGTTTTTTGTATTTAATCATTCTGCTATTTCTGTGTTTTTCTTTTTATCTAATCTAGTGAGTCCCAGGAGAGGTTTGAGAAACTTCATCTGTGCTGCTTCCAATCTCTGTCTGTTTCTTTATTTTAGAATCCAAGTTTCACTTCCAAATTTGAGAGATAGTTTAGAGGTCATAGTATGTAATCTTAATTGAGTTTCTTTGGTCGTTTGTTTTCAAAATTTATTTTAATTATGCAATTCATTCTATTGTAAATTTGTAGTTTTGCTTCCAATTGTGAATCAGTATTCTATTGCGAGATTACATTTTACAATTATTTGAATTCTGTAACTTGTTCTAGTATTTTATTGTTAAGCATAATTTTGACTTTTTGAATGATGTTTCCACACATTGCCATTGTTTTTGTTTTTGTTTCAGATATTTTCATTTTAAATATTTTTGCTATTTCATTTAGATGGTTAGTTGCAATTTGGAGTTTATCTTCTGAATTTGAAATTAGTACTTGATCATCTGCATAAAGAATTGTACTTAGCTGTTTATTATTTGTTAGTTTAATTACATCTTGGACAGTTGTTTTCCATTCTTTTAGGATTCTGTTTATATAAATGTTGAATAGGATTGGGGATGAGCCACAACACTGTCTTACTCCTTTATTTATAGTTGTAGGTTCTGATAAAGTTGAAGAATGGGGTGTGCTAGTAGAAAGCAGAGATTACTCAACTCCATTGGGAATCATTAAATTAGTGGAAAATATGTAATATGATAGTTCATAAATTTGTAATTTTATCGTAATTGTTTTTGTTTTGGAACTAAGTTTTCTGTTTTATAATATTTTTTGCCAAGGTTGCCGATATCAGAGAGTTATGCAGCGTGCATGAACTCGATTAGTTAGAACACTTCCACTTGTCACGCTTTGCAATCGCAAAAAAGCTTACAGCTGAATTGCTCAGACGACGACGACAAATAATTAGTTGGAAATTGTCGAAAATCTTTATGTTTTCTTTCAATTATGTTTCCCATGGCATATAATTACTGCCAAGACAATTTTCATTCTTTTTAATAAAAAGCTAATTATTTTTTTGAAATAATTAAACACATAAAGGAAAATTTAGTATATCGCAAACAAATAATGCCTGAGACGCAAGCGAATGACCAGAGCAGATCGGACGAAATTCAAAATCTCACCACTCTTCTCCACTAGGAAATCTGGTGTGAAGAAAAAGAAAAATATTGTTTTTGCCTCAGCTGAGGATCGAACTCACGACCTTCATTCTACGCATTATACGATTGACGCGGTACCTACTGCGCTACTTTTATTTGATAGCGTAATCTTTTTAAAAATAATATACAAGGGATGTCATAAATCAAACTGAAAAAATACACATACAAAAGAAAAATGTACCATTAAGCAATGAGATTTTCATGTTTTCTTACAAAAAAATGTTAAGACTACAAATTATTAAAGCTCAGTGGAAAGCAAAAAACATTACACAAATTTACATCACTAAACAAGTGATTAACTGCAGTTCAAAGTAAATATATTTTTGGTGTGCATAATCTATATCATTTCTTGATTATTGGACAACAAATGAAACTCGTATGTTAACGCAAGGTTAAACTAATGGTTTTTCACACGGAACTATTATATATGAGAAGTAAGCATTCTTTATAATATTTTACTCTAATAAAATTATGATGTGTGTGTATTCTAATTAAACCTAAGTGTAAAATACATATTTATTAATGTACTTGATTTAGGTGTGAACCTAAGTACAAGATCACATTTCCATCCATCTCTCTCTCTCTCTCTCTCTCTCTCTCTCACTCACTCACACACACACACACACACACACACACACATACACACTATATGTATACCATTTTGGAAAAGAATGTTCCAACAAAATTTCATATCCCAATTCTTGTGTGATTGCTACCAAGCAAACCCTATTCATGAAAAGATAATCTAACCCAACAAAATTCCTAATACATTTGCATTTAATTATACTATGCATGTATGATGTTTGCCTATTAAAGTTGATGATAATGTTTTCTTACTTTAAAAGTTATATCAATACTACTACTTCACTGGAAAATAAAGAAGCTAAATTTCTTTAGAAAATTTTGATATTTAGCATGCCAGGAAGTTTTTCACATGGTACACAGATATCACAGTTCAGGTACAGCAAAATACGAGTAAAAAAAAAAGAGTAAAGCTGTGACCACTCTCAGGAGAGCAACTTTATGAGATCATTGTTATAAATCCTAATATATAAAAATAAAACTTAATATCATCTTGTGAAGATAACATTAAACAATTCAACAAATGAAATAAATGATTAGCACTTAATAGTAATGCTAATACATAGAAAGTAAGTTTAATTTTAGCATTTTTACATTACAAAAATATGTTACAAGGTAAACTACAGTGGTATTTACATAACTGTTAGTTATGTGATTTGATTCTGAATTTTTTTTTTTTAAATAATGAACTTATTTCTGACTTTCTCTCACATCTGTGCTGGCAACTTTATCCTCATTACTCTGAACTAAAATATTTCAAGTAGTAATGGCAATTATAATTTCAATTTAGATTTTCATTCCATACCTACTTTTAAGTATATTACATTATTATATAAAAGGAGCAGAATCAAACAAATGCAATTTTCTCTTTAGAAGGTCAACTATGACACTTTTTAAAGATCTTATAATATTGGCATAAGAACATTTAAATGACATTTTATATCAGTTATCTGATATTAATACTAAATCAACCATAAATTAAAGAACTATTTAATTTAAAATCAATTGGATGAAAAATGACGTGCACACAAGGAAAACATCCTGCAACTTAAATTACTCTCCGCCAAATAAACATTATATAAAATATATAAAAACTGAATTTGCAACCAGGAAAACAAGCATATTTTGTTTTCAGATCCATGCATTTCAATAAATAATATTTTACCACTGGAAATGACATTCAAAACAGTATTTTTGCAAATAAGAAAGAAAAAGAATATGATTCTTATCACACACACACACACACACATACACAGCAAAATAATTTATATAAGTAAACAAAAGTGTCCTATTAAAATTTAAGTCACTTCTATAACTAAATAAACTGTTTCACGATATAATAAAATTTTCTGTTACAGATTTACATAGAAAACAGAAGGTATCCTAACTGCTAATGCTCACATATATAGGGAAGCCAATTTTAACTGCTTTATTACTCCCCTTCCTCATCCAACAATATGCCTTGCATGGAATGTATATGAAAGCTTCATCTTTAATACTATTTATAATCCCCAATGCTTTAAGTCTTAATCAATTTGCATTTCATATAATAACAAATAACACTAGTGTTTGTGAATTATTGGTAATCCTTTTTCTATTATAAAAAGACAAAAATTATACATTTTTTTTAATCTTCAGGAGCTCACTATTTGCTCAAGTTATATGGGTTACTGATCAAGATTTTGAACCAACCAAAATGCTTATCATCTTTTAAGAAGGGCCCATTAATTTGTAAATTAGGTATAATAATAAGCAATCACATTGGATAATTTGAAGAGCTGAGGTAAATTTCATCACTAATTATGTATTTCGAGATGTGCATTACTTTGCTTTGAACATTATAATTGTATATTTTTTGTGAAGAATGTAAAGAAGCTTCATGTTCACATATGCATCACTGTGGCTTATATGCTGCATTTTTCTAATATTTTTATATTTGATAGATGTACGAATTCCAGCATGACATCAGCTAATTCGATGGATTTCTTTAGCTTTTGTTTTTAGCACATACAGTTCAGAGTTTTTAGATATAATCTGATTACTAGTATTCGATGGTGTATATTAACACACACACACACACACACACACACACACACAAAAAGTAACATTAACAGTATACAGATATTTCTTTTAAGACTCCTGATTAATGCGAAAGGATATCTGATGCACGTGCATTGCTAAAGTCAGTTTAAATTTTTGAATGGATTTAGTTGGTTTCAGTCATCATTTGAAATGTTTAATTTTATGCATCTAGTATGAATGCTTTTGTACAAATATGTACCTACTGCGCTACTGAGGCACACGTCGACGCTTCTCAGATAACACTTTAGAACTCTCTGCTAGGGAGGGAATGATAATAGTTTGCGTAGATCTACCCGCCATGCGGTTCTTCTCTCAAGCGACTTGCATTCAGTGTGTTTATAGAATTCGTGCGCGGTGCATCTCTTAGAAATAATTGTGCGCTCTGCGTCTCTTATATATTTGTGCTTATAGTACTGTCTTCATACTTATATTTGTGATTATAATGGCACCGTAATTGTAGTTATAAAGTGAAAAGAAGCCGTAAGCTTTTCAATTTGAAATAAAATCTAGACACTATAGAGCAAACTGAACACTACTGTGTTCTGAAATTTGCACGGCGTCAAATGAAAAGTATCCTGCAATTAAAAATAGACATAATTCCCTCCAAAATATCTAAACTGCTTGCATCTCTTTCATTCTTTCCATCAATTGGATGACAGAAACGAAATATTTGCATAAATCATCTTCTTGATGTTTGTTTTTATCTCGTTGGTTTTATGTTTATCCAAATGTATTTCTGCACTCAGTTTTGGTATCTTTTGCTCATTACTTTCACTTTCATACCGTCTCAGCTCTTGTCAAGTCTCGTGTCTACTTTCTACCATTTTGTTTTTCCAACGAGTCCTCTGATTTGAGGTCATGAGGAGTTAATTTAGGCGGCACGTCACTCCTCTGTGTAGATTTGTGTGGTCTTGGTGTCGATTTTGCTGTTCCGAGCAGGGGTGAATTCTCTGCTATGCTTGCTGTGCAAGCTCATTAATTGAGAAAGAAGTACTATTTATTTATTAATAAATGCATGCATTCATAAACTTTCCATTTAGGCTTTTATTTTTGTAGACAGAAGATGTCTTAAGCTTGTGCGGCAGTAATTGAGCTTTGCGTTGTGTATCGAAGGCCGATGCTTGCTCGTCTAATCAAAGCTACCTTGGCTTGCTCGGTTGTAGGAGCTTCCAGGTCCTCGCTGCAGCACTATGATTTCATGCTCACGTATAGCATTTCACGTCGTCTCACTCTGTTGCTTAAACATAGGCCATACGCAGTCAACATAGCTCTAGCCAGTGAGCTTCAGCCAGCCTTTACAAGTGTGCGTGTTGCTTGGGAAAATTAAGTTACAACCAACTTTTTATGACGATGTTATTGACCAGTTCATAAATAAGAACCGTAGGGGAGTATTTGTATTCAAGTAGCTAAATTGAAAAAGATAGAATATCATTTGTAAAATAAATTTCGTATTTGGATGACTAAATGTACATAAATTTCTAAATCTATAGTTTTAAATGGTCAGTAATTCATTATTCCGCTAAACAGACTTCAATCAATCACACCTTTCACTCCCTGAATCATAACAAGAGCAAGCGTGAATTTCAAGACCAGCATTCGCCCCTGTTCTGAGGAATGAAAAACACGTTTTCAAAACACCCTCAACCCCCCGTATGAGACCAACGAACTCATTTGATTAAAAAGACCTGATAAACGTTCCTCACGTCATAGACGGTATTCGAACCCTTCCCTTTACTAATTTAGCTATAGATACAACGTAAAAGCACAAGCATATAACTGTATCCATAGAATACTCGTAAATCGTCAATGAATGTAACACTTGCAAAATAATCACAGAAGATCCCACTCCAAACATAAAGCAAATTGAAAAGCTTCAACTTAAAGAAAAATCAAACAAGATACACAAACCAGGCGATTCAGTGCAAGCTTACCACCACATCTCCCTTTTCAAATTTATTATCCCAACACACTCTCAAGGAGTGCATTTGCAACCATTTGGGAAAAATAACAAAGTCATAAAACAATCCATTTCAAAGCTGCAACAGATGACATTAACAGAGAATTCCGTCTCTATATTCATTTCATATTATCTGCTATGCTCTTGCTGTGATCAGTTTTTATTTATTTATTTTTTAGTGTTTTTTTTTTTGTCTTTATTTTTTATGCAGTTAGATGGAGGATGTATCGAAGTTTGCTACAAGATTCGCCGACATGAAAATTTAGACAGAGTATTCGTTTACGTCGAGTGCCAACAAATATACAGAGGATTTCGATAACTTTTGTTTGAAAAGACCAGGCTTCAATTTTGTCTATGATATGAGGAACCTTTACCAGGTGTTTTCAACCAAATGGTGAGTTATCCGGTTTAGTATGGAGGGAGATGTTTCCCATCTGGCATTTCGGGTTTTTCGTCCCTGAACGCAAGCAAACCGATCGAAAGAACACACAGAACATAAAGACCTATATAAGACACTTTCAGAATAAACATTAACTTCCCTATCCCGTCAGATTTGATTTCGATTACATGTACGATGAAGTGTGGGGTCTTCGCGTCAGTCAGCAACAGGATCAGAAGAATTTGTTCTCTGCAGACCAACAGGATCAGAAGAATTTGTTCTCTGCAGACCAACTGGACTTGAAGGGAGTTCCAGATTAGGTATTGGGGTGGCCTGAACAACATAGTCTCCATTTGCAAACATTTGCAACGGGGTCTTTTTCTTAGCTATAACATAAGGGAATTATAAGGAGGTTCTTGACATTGTCTTTTGGGTTATAGATGGTGTAACCCTTACCAAGTACCTCAAAAAAAAGGTGAAACTCTTACATAAGCAGTTTATTCAATAGCTCTGAAGGATTGTGAAGGAGGTACCGAAGGAGAAACGCTGCGGGAAACTGAGCAGATGTGTGTTGTTTTTGCAAGACAACGCACCTGCTCACACTGGTCATGAAACCAAGAGACAATACACAACCTGGGCTTTGAATGCCTGCCTCACCCACCTTATTCGTCAGATCTGACTATTTCCTATTCCCCAATTTAAGGAAACACTTGAAAGGAACAATTTACCACTGATGATGAAGTCTTATCTGCAGTTGAGGACTGGCTTGTGCAACGAGGGAAAGACTTTTCTTCTGAAAGGATTCCAAATTGCAGACGCATTGTAACAAGTGTATAACACTTCGTGGGGAACATGTAGAAAAATGCCTAAGTTACGTGGCGCTAACCCAATTCCTTCACGGTGATTATGACGACTTTTCAGCACATCTTCGTAATGCTCTAGGTGTCTAATCTAGTATTGTTTTTTTTTTTAATTAATTTACTTTGAAATTTATTCATTCATTCTATCTTAAATGAATTCATCTTTAAATTGATTTCTTCTTAATAATCATGTACGATTTCAATTTGTTTCTTGTCAGAAATTACTTCAAAAATTTCCTCTGGAAAATACGAAACTAAATAAATGCATGATAAATAGCTATTCGGTACGATGTTTGATAAAAAAAAAATCAGTCGCGTACAATACTTTAGCTTGAGAGGTACAAGTCTTGTCAACGAGGAACTGGTAGAGCTTACGGTAATTTTCGATATTGCCAAGATGAGAAATATATTGTTTGTGAGATCTCGATAACAAATGATTCAAAATGTCGAAGAAATGAAGCATATTAATTATACGATTTCTTGCATATTATAAATTGTTTTACCAGTATATTTACCTCGGAAATAAGGTGAAAAATTACGAGTAATTTTTCACCTTATTTCCCTATCAAAGAAAATAACCCAATGCTTGTACTCATTGATGTTTTACATCCTATCCATTAAATTTATTTTTAAAGATTTATGCAAGTTTTAGGCAATAAAATTAATAATTTTGATCATGAATATGTTTTCATGTAATATATCGACAGTTATAATTAAAATGATATCAAAAACTACAGAATTAAACACATTTTTCATCATTATTCATCATTTGTAAGAAGATAATTACGATTTTCTCTGAAATAATATGAAAATTATAATACATTTTCTCATTTTAATAAATAATTTGAAAATTTTAAAACATTTTAATGAAATGATAAATAAATTTAAAAAAACACCTATTTTTATATTCAATATTATTCTTTAAGTAATTAATTTTTGACTAATTAATATGAGGGTGCCAACAGTACCGTCGATGAATCAATCATATCGTCAATTAATGTCATTAGTTGTAATTTCGGTATAACTGCTCTATAACTTCTCTAAAAGTTTGCCTAGTTTTGCAAATTGAGTACCGTATTTTTCGGACGATAAGACGCACCCCAAATTTATTTATGAGACGATTTTTAGAAACAAATATTTTATTATATAAAGATATTTACAAATTCTTACTTAATTTTTATTTAAAGATAAAGATATTTACAAATTGTTATTTAATTTTTATTTATTGTTACAATCATTTGTATTAGCAATATTCAGTTCATCTTCACTCTCGGTACTATCACTCGTCTCGTTAATGTCACCGTTCGTATTACTTTCGTCTGAACTATTGTTGTCGCTCCCTTCAAAAACTGCGTCATCTTCGGTACCATCCATCGCATTACTTATCCCGCATTTCTTAAATGACTTTATAATCGTCTTTTCTTTCACAGCTTCCCATAAATTTTTCACCCAGGTACATACTTCTGAAATTGTTGGCCGTTTCATACGTCCTGTTGCTGTAACATCGTGATTTGACTTTGCCATCCATTTGTTCCACTCTTTTCGCATTAAATTTTTGAATGGTTTATTAACAGATCCATCCAAGGGTTGTAATTGACTTGTAAGGCCTCCAGGAATGACAGCTAATTCTGTATTCATTTCTTTTAGAAGCCTCTTGGTTGATTCTGTTTTATGCGCTCTGAATTGATCACACACTAACATCGCAGGCTTTTTAAACAACGCACCTGGACGTTTTGTCCATATCTTTTGTATCCATAATTTCATTCCTGTTTCGTCCATCCAGCCTTTATCTTGAACGTGGATAATAACGCCACGAGGAATTTCATCTCCCGTTGTTTTTCTCTTGAAGATTAACATGGGGGGATAGTTTTCTTCCCTCCGCGCAACAAGCTAAAACTACAGCGTAGTGACTTTTTTCGTGACCTGTTGTTTTGATCACTATTGATTTGGTGCCTTTTGAATCTACTGTCCGATTTGAAGGAAAATCAAACATTAGAGGCACTTCATCCATGTTCGCAATTTGATTAAGCACAAAGTTAAATTTCCTTCACGCTGATATGAAAAATCTAAAAAATCTATGGAATTCTATAATTTTAGCTTCATAGTCAGCCGGCATTTTTTGGGCTAGAGTGGTTTTTGTACGCATGCATAACCCGTGTCTTTTCATAAATCTAAAGCACCAAGACGGTGATCCGGTAAAATCTAAAATTCCCTTAAGTTGCCGATCGTTTTGTTTCAAAAATTATCCTTTTCGTAGAACAGATATTCCCATGTTTCGATGATTTGTTACCCAATTTTTCATTTGCACTTCTAATTCTGGCCATTTTTCTAGGTGCGAACGGAATGTTTTCTTGTGTTTACATAGCAGTTTTGATTGTTCCTCTTGTTTTCTCAACTCGCGAACCATTTTTTTCTGTTGGTGGTGGACCAAAATATCTTTCTGCTGCTCTGTTTCCATATTGTTTTGCATAATTTATCACGTTTAATTTATAACTCACGTTATATGAATGTCTTTTTTGTTTTACACTCATTTTTTCTAATTTTGAGAAAAAATTTTAACGACCTATGAAAAATAATTCAAATGAACCATACAAAAGCACTTATGTTTACACACTGACTATTGACGCTCTAAATCGGTGATTCACGCACATGCAGCGAGATAACTCAGGTACCTCCGGTGGTGTACTTACTAATTTTAGTAACATATTGCGCCAGTAATTGAACTTTAATTGAACTTCGCTTACAGCTTCGGTATAGTGTAAAGATTCGTATTTTAACTTTACCTTCGGATCATAAGACGCACCACAATTTTTAGTCGATTTTTCTATGTGAAAAGCTGCGTCTTATGGTCCGAAAAATACGGCATTTTTGGAGTTCATGCCGTTGCTGCTCTCCTGTAGAAAGATCACAATAAATATATAAAGAGGAGAGGCAATTTACAGAACGTCTTGCTGTAAACACTCATGAATGAGTTACCTCATGATTGAATCCCCTGGGTTATGCGAGTGTTATTTTCTGCAAAAAAAATTAAATAAAAAACACTCATTAGCAAGTGAAATCAGTGAACATGCCAACATGTTTGCTAATCAGTCGATCAGAAGGTTGGCATTCTCGTGAGTTAGTTAACGTCGGCGTTTAATATTTATTCAGTAAATTGCATCAGCAGTAATCGATACAGTAATTAGATGGATTGAAAAATCAATGTCAATAAAATAGAAGTCTAAGTTCCTGTTACTCTACATTTCGGATTAGTAAGCGACTCCATTGAAATGCAATGCAAAGACCCCGTAAAGCGAACATTTTGGGTGCGATTATTTGTTTTAATTTCAAATTTCCCTTCATGGAAATGGAGCGGTATATCACGTGATGAGCTTGGCAAATAGAGATGTTATCTCTGCAACGATTTCAGAAATCATTGTGTCTGTGGCATTCCATTTCAAACGAGTACACGCTCTTTTCTTCGTTAACAGGCTAACCAAAATAAATGGACCTTCTTCACAGAGAAGACGGTATATTTGTTGAAAACAAAGGAACTCCCAAATCGTTAAAGTAAAAAATGCATTCAGACCACTAGCTTATTTCCGCCATGGTGATGGAACATAAAATTATTCATGAGAGTGATATGAAAAACTTAGCTTCTGTCCCCAGATGATGTTATTGTATTTTTACATTTCCAAAGCAAAATAAATTATTATTATTATTATTATTTTGACACCTTCTGGGAGCCCAAAACTCACTGAGGGAGGCACCTGCTTTATAACTCTGTCTCCACCACTCAATCCACAAAATGACCGCAACTACACCAACACCATAAATATGCATATATAATGAATAACATGGAAATAATTTAATACAATATGCGCTGAACATTTTAATACTGAGTATGCATAAAATAAAGTTTATGTAAAATTTAAAATGTTTAACAAATCGGATTATTTCAGTAAAAACTAAATAAATTCCCTAAACATTTTGTAAGAAACTTTTAGACACCATTTCATATTGTGTAAAATGTATATTTATGAAATTGAAAACTAAGTGGCATAGTTGTGTGAAGGGGCAATCCAATACCCTTGGAGGGTAAGGGATGAAATTCTGTAGCCAATGAAGTTCTAACTGAGGCTCGGCTATTGCTGTTACCCTCCTGCCATGATCAGAGCCTTAATTGCTCAATAACACCTTATCCCTACACTGTCCTCTACAGATAACGGGGAAGATGAAAAGCATTCTTGCTTCGCCCTTTAAGCCAGTCCTTATAAGGACTATAAGGCATAGTTGTGAATACTGAATGACTGGTGTTCATTTAACAAAAAAAAAAAAAACTTAACTTGCAAAGTTACTTTTTTTTTTCAATAAAAAATGGTTAATTAATAAAGCGAAATTTATTTCATGCATTAATACATTAATACTACAAAATTGAATAGGAATAAGAAGAAAAGCTACTTACCTACTCTTCATCTTCACGACATGTTTCCTTCACGACAAATTTCCCCTATGAACTATAAATAATGCAAGTGACGTGTATTTGCAGCTATAATACTAAAGTCAAAGGTTTTATTTTTTGTATCATCGTGCTTCAAAATCTAAATGTTTTTTTTTTTTTGATCACTTGAATCCTTTTCATTTTTTCAATCATAATATCTGGTCGTATAAACAGAAATCTGAGTACTTTTGGAAAATACACATGGCACTTTTACAATACGCATATGTCATTTGTTTTCGACGCTATCTGAAGGTACGGCGCAAAGGCTTCACTAAATCTGGTCACTGATTTTATATCTTTTGTTTTTGTCTCCCCCTCTCAAATCCGCTTTCCTTTTCTTTGAACATTTATTAGATTTTATATTTCAGTCATTGAACTGGGAGAAAATACAAAAACGTAAATTCAAATCTGCCATAAGCAGCGTGGAAAGAGTTCTGACCAAGTTTGGTTTCAACCAATGATGTAATGGATTTCTCATGAAGACATAAACAAATTTCCAGCGAACAGAGAAACGACACGCGCCACTCTAAATGGAAATTTTGAGAAAATCACAAAAATATCCTACGTCAAACGCACGTAACATGACTTATTACTCTAAATTACTTTTATGTATATTTTAAAATTTATAATTTAGTATTTAATGTACAAATTAAATGATTGAAAAAATAAACTTCTTCACTATTTCAAGAAAATAATTTATACACCATTTATAAATCAACATATTAAATCTTTATATAAAACGACAATGCACCGACTTCGAGATAGTCCCTACTGTATCAGTATAAAACATACTGATTTTGCGTTTTATAGAACAGGATGAATTATTTACTTGTAGCTAATTGACCTCCGGAGATATAGAAAACATAGTTATGTGGGGTTTTTCTCCGTCTTCCTCTGATGTAAGGAGGGTACATCCTGTCGATCTTGAAATATTCCTATTTCACTAACACTGTTTGAACCACACGGAAAGCATTCACAGCATCAACATTAAATCATCCATCTGGCAATCTAATTAAATATTTTATTCCTACCCTGTTTTGGGACCACTGGCTAGGCTGCACCCTTTGCAGAGATGGTGCCAGAGTGGTGCTATAATAGAATATGCAAAATTCCAAAAAGATTTATTACAGATGGTGCACAGGTGGTCCGCAGGCATACTTAAGTTAATCAAATAAATGTATATTTTTTAATTATCCAAGCAAATGAAAATTGAATAAGTAAAAATTATAGCGTCAGAATGTTCAAAGGCGGAAGCAATAAAACTATATTGTTGTTCACTCCGCCCCTCTTTTATTACTCATCATTCTGGCATTACAAGAATTTGTATCGGCAGAATGACGAATAATAAGGGGGTGAAGTGAACAACAATATAGTTTTATTGCTTCCGCCTTACCTTGCTGTTTTGTCAGATTTGAAGTGAACATGTGTTATCCACATTTCAACCAACTGATTTTTATTATTGAAGGTTTCCCTCCTTCAACCAAGGCTCAGTACAGTATATCTGCAGAAGTGCTAAACGATACTTCGACAAAGTGTCTCGTGAGTTAACCCCAGTATTTATATATTTTTCGGAAACGTTTTTCAATAATGGAAAAGGGCTTAGAACTTGGACTTTGAAAAGAAGGGCAAATGAAACAGGTGATTCTAACCCTAATTGTGATACACGTGTTGTAACGGCGAGTAAATCTGATACTATTAAAGTAGAAGAAACAAGCAGTTCAAAGAAAAAATACAGTGGGAAATATAACAGTTCATATTTGGCATTCGGGTTTACTTGGTGTGGAGATGAAAGTGAACAGAAACCTCAGCGTGTTTTGTGTTATGAAGTGTTGTCGAACGAGTGCATGAAACCTGCGAAACTCAAACATTTAGAAACTAAACATTACAATGTTTAGTTTCTAAAATAAGAAAATTGAAAGAAAAAAAGCCAATTTAAGCAACGCTTAGCAACATTAAATTATGGAAAGATGTAGTTTCGGCCATGGGTTTGATTAATAGCAAGGCACTGGGAGTATCTAGCTCTTAAGTTTGCAAATAGCGAAAACAGGGAAACCCCATTCTATCAGGGAAAATTTGCTACTTCCAGCAATAAAAGTTGTGGTAAAAACGTTACTAAAAGATGTTGATTTGACTCCTCTTTCCATGACACAGAATTAGGTCGCAGAATTAATGATATGGCAGGTGACGTAGAATCTCAGTTAATCGAAAGAGTTAAGAAGAGCCCTTATTATGCGTTACAGATAGACGAGACTACTGATGTTACAGATGATGCACAGTTAATATGCTTCATAAGATAAGCACATGATAACAACATTCATGATGATATTCTGTTTTATAGAAATTTATCATCCCGAACAACTGGAGAAGAAATATTTCACACTCTCAATAATTTCATAATACCCAAAGGGATCCATGGATTTCTGTTCGGATGGAGCTCGCGCCCTTACAAGCAGGCATAGTTGGGGGTTGTTTCTGTGGTCAAGGAAGTGGCTCTGGATATGAATCGGGTACATGTTTCATACATAGGGAAAGGTTGGCCTCCAAAAGAATGCCACCAGAATTTAAACCTATCCTATCTTTCAGACATTTTTTTCGAAATTAAATGAACTAACTCTCTCCCTAGAGTGAAATTGTTTAACTGTTCTTGATGCCTATGGCAAAATAAAGGCATTCGAGAAAAAAAAAATAAGAAAAAAAGAAACTGGTGCTGTGCACTAGTTATGTAAAAGACAGATGTTTGCACCTTTTCGACATTGGAATTTTTTTTAGTGGAAAAAAAATTTTGTTGATTCTGAGTTTCTGGAAAGGGTTTGTGACCACCTCAAAACTCTCAAACGGAATTTTTAAACATATTTTCCGAATAAGGCTTATAAGATATTTGTTCAGGCTTGCAGTCACGAGAACGACCTTTCGATAAAAAAAAAAAAACAGTTAATTGAGCTTTCAAGTGACAGCGGGCTTAAAATGCAATTCGGTGATCTTAGTTTGGCTCGATTTTGGATCTCGCCTTCAGTGAGAAGTGAATTTCCCGAATTATCTGAAGAAGAATTAAAAATCGTCATGCAGTTTTCTATAACCTATCTTTGTGAGAAAGGAGTTTCATTGCTCCTTCAAATAAAAACAAAGTACAGAAATCATCTTAGTGTGTGTGCCGATCTTCGACTAAAGTTGACCAATATTGAGCCAGATATCCACAAACTCTGCAAAGGCCGAGAAGCTGAACCATCTCATTAAAAGTAAGTAGTAACATAATTATATCGTATTATTTATTTGGACTACAGTTTCTGATTATTCACGTTACTGGTTTTGGAATTAATCCATTTCCAAAATAGGACAAAATCGGGGATGAAACGAAAGTTACGTCATGATGAGGCTCACCTCTGCTGGTGAGGAGGATAGCTGCCCAGTTCCGTATCTCGTACGGTCGCTTGCAGGAATATACGGCCGAACACATCGAATCAGTCGCATGCAGACAACAACATCCGTACGATTATGGATTGTACAGAAATACACATCACAACATAATGAATACAAGCAGTACACAAGACGGATATAAATAAAATCACCACATGATTAATGAATCTTCCAGATTTATGAGTATGGGTAGATGAATGGGGATAACATATAAAATATAAAAGTTGCTGTTGGAAGATGAATATGGATATCAGCGGGACGGCGCTGATATACTCATTCATTTGCCCAAAGCAAATCGGAAACTGATACCTTTATTTGTTTAATAAAAATTAAAACTGTTCATTGATGATACACTTTTAATTGTTAACTTCCAACTTAATTATATTTCGATATATATTTGTAAATGTTTATGTAAATGTAATTTTGTTTTAAATGTATGTGGGTAATCCCCACATACATTTAAAACAAAATTACATAACTTAGTGGTCCGTAGAATTGTTTTTGGCATTTTACTGGTCCATGGGCTTAGAAAGGTTGAGAAACGCTGCCTTAGCTTAAAGCAACTGTACTGTACGTTTCGATTTCCTTGGTTTTAAGACGCCTGATCTGGGCACAAATGAAGAGCACTCTTTACGAATATCAAAAACAGTTGGGGAGGGGGGGCGCAGCTTTTTTACTAGGATGGAGTGGAGGATCACTTACGGCCGACTCCCGGTGAAAATAGTGAAATCACAATATCTTCCCAGACCTTGCGACCTTTTTGTGAAATATGCCATGGTATTGAAACCGTAGGTCTCATATTCTACCAGCATCGGCCATTGCAGCGAATTTGGCAGAGGAAAATTAAATTCCAATGTTGGGGAGTTGACCTGAACAAGTCCGTGCTGCGAAGGCAAACATCGAGAGGGGTTCTGAGTCCGTTTAGGGAGGGATCTCAAAGGTCAGTTCTTCCCAATTCGTTCTTTTGCTTTTATTGTTGTTATCCGTTTATTACAGTTTTTATATTCTTCGTCTAATTGTTTTATAGTATTTTTAATGTTCTTCGTTTTATCTGTTTACTCTTCATAGAATTTTAGTATATTTTTGTTTCCTTTTTTGGGACTTTTCCTTCAATGAGTGAAAAGTCAAACGACCCTTTTAGACGTACCCAGTAGGTCAACAGCTAAGACTGGTCAACTGACGTGTCTTTCTCTCCTCTTTTACTCGGTCTATCTGTTCCTCTTCTTTCTGCTGAACATTCCCCACTTTTATACTCAAAAGGACAACGATGAAACATTTGAACTCACACAATATATTTGGTGTTTCACTGAATTTTCGAGGTTCTAGCGAAGCACATTTCCATCATGGAAAGTTTGTTAGCGAGAGAATCTCGGAATAATGTGTAGTCGTTACGATCATTTTAACCAGCACAATGGATTCCTTCAATTTAGAAAGGAACATTTACCAACAGTGCTGTTGCTATCATATCCATCATGCACTGGATAGAATTAGCACTGCACATTTCTTTCCTTCTTTTTTTTTATTCACTCTCAAAGCTTCAACCAATTTCAAATGATACCATACACAGAAAGTATTTTTTGTAGCTATATTCGATATTCGATAAGTGTATTTCTAGCTGTATTTATTATTGGCATTATTGTTACACCATTTTTCTACAACTGTTCATGAAAGCAGGAATTAAAACGTGTTCTTACGTTATGCTCTATTAGATAATAATAGGTAAATACTTAATCTTATTGGCCTATGATTAAAAATAGATAAATACCGACCAAAAGTATCTCTCTTCTTACTGATTCTTCTGGGAGATCTGCGAGGCACAATCATTTGAACAAAACCAGCGCCGTTGAATTATGAATGATGTCTCATGTACACTGCGTATTCTTCTCGTAATCAGTGTGATCCAGTTTAGAATAAAGGCAAATTTCGTTAAAATTTAAACCCACTACTTAAAAACCAACATTTTTATAAAGTTTGGAAAGTTTATTTTTCACTAGGTTAGACTTTAATAAATTTAGTTTAATCCTTTATCCCAGTGAGAGTAAACAAAGTTTGCGCCTGAAAATATCTTCAGTACTGAATATAGTGTTGTACTATCTTACCTGAGTAAGTAGTACAACACCAGGCAACTCGTAGCAACCTTTTGGCAACTCCCATAGGTAAAGATGACCTTGCTACTGCTTCTGCCTGGTATCTCCAACTCTGGGCCTGGCTCCCACTGAAGAGACCTCAATAAAGGTCGAAACTAGTCTGGGTAGTGGCCAATCCCTTAATGCATAACAGTATACATATCCACAAGGAGATGTGTTTTGCATTATGGGAGATACTGGGATAGGAGTGTTGGTAGCTTGCTCCACCTTTGCTACGAGTTGCCTGGTGTTGCACTACTTACCCAGGTAAGATAGTACAACACTGTATTCAGTCCTGCAGATATTTTCAGGCGCAAACTTTGTTTGCTCTCACTGGGATAAAGGATTAAACTAAATTTATTATTTATAATGTTTTCATTAAATATTAATTTTTAAACAGTTTTGTACTCAAACACTATTTTTTAATTATTAATTTTTTTTTTAAATTACAAAACATCCATTTCTGCTCGGAATAAAATTCAAAAAATATTTAATTTATTTACAAATTGATAAGAATTTATTAAAAAGTGAATGCTTGCAAAAGAGTACGTAGGCAATAATAATAAATGTTTCTCTGAATGCTATTTTGTTAACATTTGCAGACAAATGCAGGAAAATATTCCATTTCATCAGGTGGGAGTGAGAACGATCAGAGATAATCCTAAAAACGTTTCGCAAAAGCGTTTTCTGATACAGAAATTCACTCGTTAACATTACAACTGAGATAGTTTGCGTTAACTGCAGGAAGCAGTTGATTATTTTAATTTTGAATCATTTTCACAGATTTTGTGAAGAAAATGGTATAATTAAGACCAAAAATGAGAAGAGTGAACAAACTTTAGTAAAGATGTGACAGTCGAAGAGAGAAAGAGATGCTAAGCTTAAGACTCCAAAACTGTGCAGTCATCATCTGATATTGTTCAACGAAGCCTCTATTAGATGAGGGGAGGGGAAGGGCTAGAAAACGTTCAACAGAATCCTTCATTAATGAGGCTATATGATATATAGACTCATTAAGTTACGAGGCTATATGATATAAACCGATCAACAATGAACTTTGGATAAGATGACACAAATTGTGTATACAGTATTTTTAGTATATATTTTTAATGGACTTATTTTTGTCCGCTTCCTAATATATTCAAAATAAGACAATTTCCATTCTATAATATTAAACTACAAGCAATATTTTACACAGGTTGTAGTCTAATACATACCGCAGTCTCCCCCCCCCCCCCCTTTATCCACGGTCAATCCCGGCCCGAAAATATTAAATGGAAAATTTCAGAAATAAACAAAGATCCATTCCCTAATGATCCGTTAGTTTATTCTTTTAAAACTGTTTTTCTCGAAGAAGAAATCAAGTATTTTATGGTATTAGGTTAGGCCAGACACCCAGACTTACGCTCGAGTGCGATAACAAGGCTACGTTTATCCCATAACACGTGTATAATCATGTGACTTTACTTCCGTGTCCAGTACGACACAAAAGTAGCAGTAAGCAAATCAATAAAATAGTCATTGAGTGATCATCTAAGATGGATGAATCTTTGTCCTGAGATAAAAACCCACTCGCGGTAAACCAAGATGATTCTGACGTGCCTGATGAAGACTACGAAAACGAAAATGCACAAATGTACACTCCATTAGTAATTCTGATTACAGAGTTTTTTAAAAGACATCTTAGTACCTCTGTAGTAGATTTGCACCTTGGGTGGGATAAGGATTCTTTTGATTTGTTTTCATCAATTTCATATGTATATATATTTTACATAGTCTGGACACGGTGTTCTCCTGATCAAAGATGGAACTTTTTCAAGCCATTTCAGGCCTCACATAAGCGGATCGGATCTCACATCGGGCGATGGACGGATACGCTAAACACTTTCCCATGCATAACGGCTACATGGAAATCCTGAATATCTTTAATGATTTGGATCAGTAAACGTCTGCCGGCCTCCATAACTGCGCAGTACAAGTAAGGTTTTAACCACGAACACTAGTCGTTGAATCACATGAAGCATGCATGCATGCTTAGAATAAGAGCTCAATATGTATTAATAATTATAGTTTTTCTTGAACGTAAACGGTAATAATTATTTATTTATGCTAGTAATATTAACTCTTAATTTTATTATTTTTTTAGTTATCCCGTATGTTAACAATCCCTAATCGTCCAAGAGAGTGATGGAGTTTCCGACAGAAAGAGAAATGGAAGATAATTGTTAGCACAACATGCAGTGCAAAACTCTCTGACTCATTTCATTTTCATAAAGGCTTTTGGGTTGAATCCTGTCCAGGATATAAAGGCTTTTTCAAATGAATGTGACTTAGTTCGTTTCATATGGAGGTTGCAGGAGTTTTAGGCTTACACCTAAATGTTAATGCCAATGTAAATGTCTTATAAATAATGGTCCCAATGTGCAAGAGAAGGGAATGCTGGCAATTCGGAATATGTCAAAGAGAAGTATTTAATCATGCAGCGTCGTGTTTGAAACTTTTATTTTAATTTATTAAAGATTTCAAATGAAATATGTAAGAATTTATATTATTTATATTTTTAATTCACGTTTGAGAGAGAAGGGATGGAGAGACAGTGTGTGTGTAACCTAAATAATCTTTCTCACATTTTGGTATTGCTGATGCTGACCGATAGGCAGTGATGCAGTCGAACGTTTGATGAAGTTTGCCATGTAAAATTAATTATCAGTCGTAGTAGAAGAATATCTGTGGAAAACATATGTCGATGGCAAACATGTTCTGTTATTTATGAAATCACATTAACGACATCAGCTCATGCATGCAATAAGCGATGCCATGAATGTGGACACATGCGCAAAGGATAGTCCTATGTACGAGAAAGAAGCCTCTTTTATACACAAGGCTCTGTTATGATTGTGAAACAGAGATTTCTGAAACCGAGGAGCCGATATTATGTACTAAAATTCCATGAAACTTAAAGAAGCCATGATTTTCAAAAATGGCGGAGTTGCAAATAGCGTTTGACGTTAAAAAAAATGAATCACGTTTTGTTTTACGGATCGGATGTCTCTAATTTCAAGAGAAGCTGTAAAGATTTTCGATAACTGTTGATAGAAATAACAGGCCTTTTTCCTTTCTTCAGATATTTTACTCCATCTCGGTATGCATTTGGCGTGCTTCGTTAACTCCTAGCTCTCCGAAACCAAACCCGCTTGACGCCTCCCGATGCGATTCACCTTCTCCTGCCTTCAGAACAATATTGACTGAGACATCATCTCGATTCACGTGATACTCCCCTTCCAAATAAATAAATAAATGCAATTTCGAATGATTCTTTCATACTCATCCAAAATGTTATCCTAATAGAACAAATCATATTGTATAGATAATATATTCTATTTCTCTCATGTTTATAAGCGGATGCCACTTCATCGGGCTCCAGCTGAATCTGAAGCGGAATCATTCCCTTGACCCCCTTATTTTAGTCAGATTGGACTCATGTCCTCATGACACCTTAAACTACGAAGAAAGAACTGTATTCTAAATTTAGTGGAAATCTGTTGAACGATGCGAATTGTAGATGGGGTTGGGGGGTCTGTGAGTGAAACGTATCTACTTCCTTCCATATTAGTCTGGCTGAATTTCTAATTCAGCCAGAATTTTGTATCTAACAGGCGTGCCATTGTTTATTGCAAGTATGCGTGCGAGCAGGCTCACGTGAACGCCAATATTGAATAACTGCAGCATGGCTATTTGGGATGTTATAACTCAAATTGTTGTTCAAGTGGACAGGGTTCAGCAGGATTTCCCTTGATTCTACAATTTTTCTCTCAAACTCATCATCACAGCGAAATATATTTTCTGATCTATCCCAGCAAACGGAGTGGCTTTGTTGATCATCATTAGGATTATTTGAAAAAAGACCAGGACTGGATAACGCAGTTGTATTAGATCGTTTGTAAGAGATGTCTCTCTTATGCTCTTCTTTACGTTGTTCAATAGACTTGTTAGTTTGTCCAAAATAAGGGATATTGCAATCGCACCATAATTTATATACACCTGGATATTTTAGGTTGTGATGAGTAGGCTTTGGATGGCTGATTAGAGAACGGACTTTCGAAAGTGTGGTGAATAACGTCCTGATATTGTATTTTTAAGGACTTTAGCTAATTTTTAGAGACTATGGTAATGTATGTAATGGAGATGCTACCTTTAAAATTAATAGTTTCTGTTGTGAACTGCCTAGGAGGATCCAGAAGAAATTTCTTAATCGTTTTTTCAGAGTATCCATTTTGTTTAAAGATAAGAGAGAGATGATTTTTTCTTTTTAGAGTTCATCTGGTTCATTCAAAAGAGAGCGTGCTCTCTGTCCTAAGGTAGATATAGTTCCAAGCTTCTGTGGTGTGAAATGATGAAAACGATTATGCAGATATCTATTGGTATGAGTAGGTTTTCTGTATATAGATATTTTTAATCTTTCAGAGCATCGTGTAAGCATGCCATCCAGAAAAGGTAAGGAGTTATTATTTTCTAGATCAGCAGTAAATTTTATATCAGGATGTTGGATGTTTAGATGATGAAGAAAATCTATGAGAGATGTGTGCCCGTGATTCCAAATAATGAATGTATCATCAACATATCGTTTCCAAACTTTTGGTTTAAATGAAAAGGAAGATATGACTTTCGTTTCAAAATCTTCATGGAAGATGTTAGCTAGAACTGGGGAGAAAGGATTGTCCATTACCAGGCATTGTTTTTGTTGGTAAACGGAGTCCTCATATCTGAAGTAACCAGAATGAATGCAATGTTTTAATAAAGCAAACATTTTTTTGGATAATTTTTCCTTTAATAATGTAAGTACCTCGTCTGTAGGAACATTAGTAAATAAACTTATATATATAAATATATATATATATATATATATATATACAGGTTTTTGCCTGTCTCTGAGTGGGACCACCGCTGATATTATGACTCTGCTTGGTGGTGGGGTGAGCCTGCCACTGGTAGAGCCAATGCTGATAAGTTCTTCTCGGTGACGGGGTGAGCCTGTCATTGAGTGGAACAACGCTAGTTCGGCGATCTTTCGGGATCGTCTTATTTTTAGAGCCCGCTTTACCTATACAAAAGGTTGAAACCGGTCTGGGTAGCGACTCCACCCATAATGTATTGCAGTATATATATATATATATATATACAGGGTGTTCGGGATAAATTTGACAGTTTCGTAAGGAAAAAGAAAATCTTCTTTGTATCTATTAAATTTAATGAATTGACAAAAAAACATTACAGGCAGAGTTAATTACAATACTATCAACAAGATTTACTCAAAATAACCACCATTAGCATCGATCACAGCTTCAATTCTGCTTCGGAACCTCGAACAAGCTGATGCTACAGTCTCCCTGGGAAGGGCCGCAAAAACTGTTTTAATTTTATCCATTAACTGGGCTTTTGTATTACTGGAAGTGCGATTGGTGTCTTTTTCAACTGCGCCCCATACAAAATAATCCATGGGGTTAAGGTCTGGGGAGTTTGGAGGCCAAACATTTGGACTGGTGAAGTCGTAGAAATTTTCAGACAACCATTTTTGACTTTTCCCAGAGGTGTGGCAAGGGGCCGAATCCTGCTGCCATACATACGGCCTACCATTGGCTACCCTTGTTATCCAGGGCTTGACTACAGTTAGCAACTCCACGAACAAAGCCCGAATTCCAATGCCAGGGTTCTTCAACACCTGTTCCTGCAGATTTGCGAGGAATTCTGCTGTACGAACGCAATCAGATCGTCTGCTAGGGATGTTTCTTCTTGCTACATCCTCGTAGTCACCATTGCAAGTCTCTAGTTCATGCCTGATTGTTTTTACTGTATTCAGGGAGCATTGGGCAGCAGTCGTAATATCCTTATTTTGATGGCGGGCACGAATCATCATGATACAAGTTATTCTCTTCCATGATTCAGGTGGGTTCCAGCTATCCATCCTTTCTGACATCTTGTATATGAATGAAGAAGGGTCCAAACTTTTAAATGAAGAGAAGTGTGTGTTAATACATGTAACTTACGGAAAAATATAATTAATTATAAATATGTCAAATTTATCCCGAACACCCTGTATATATATATATATATTTTTTTTTATGAAGAATTGAATGACTAGAACCTAGATTTAAGTAAAAAGGTTTTAATATAAAAACACTACTAGTTTCGGCCTGTAACAGCCTTCTTCAGGTGACATTATAAAAGAAAGAAAAAACACTAAACATTGAAGGCTAAAAGACTATGAACAACATAGACAGTCTCTATACATAATTAGCATGAAAACGTTGTAGTTGTATTTGAAGCTGTTCTTTCGTTTGTTGCATTGTTGGGAGAGTGCGTGCTTGCAGCATCACATGAACGCCAGTACATGATTACAGATGAATGACTATCTGGGAGGTTGTAGCTCAAGTTGTTATTTACATGAACAGGATTGAAGATGATTTCTCTAGATTCCACTATTTTTCTCTCTAATTCGTCACTGCAACGGAAGGTGTTAGTAGATTTTTCCCAGCAGACTTTGTGACTTTGGTTTTTATCATTAGGATTAGCCGAGAAAAGGATATGACTTGATAATGCACTGGCTCGCTGTCTCTTGTAAGCAATGTCCCTCATGTGTTCTTCCATAAACAATTCGACAGATTTTTCTGTTAATTATCTTTAAAAAATGATGAATTGAATTCAGACTACAGCTTTTCGAGGCAACAGCTGGATCACCCTGTCTGAGATGCCGTCTGGTTCAGGAGAGTTACTGTTCTTTAGTTTTTTAATAATATCATATAATTCAACAGGCGATGTGGGTGACATATGGTGAGCACTGGTATCTGGGAGTTTTAATACGTATCTGAGCAGTCTGTGGATATTGTATGTGATTGAAATCTAAGTTGTTATATAAGAAATTTTGCACTGCTCCTCTAGATTCTTTACTATGGCCTCTGCGTTATCTACATCTGTGAACTAGGCCTTGGTTAGTGATTATGGGGGGAAGGATCTGTTTTTATATTTGATGTTTCTCAGTAACCCCCAGATAGAGTGAGTGATCAATAGGTGAGATAAAGGCTCACGTTTCATTCCAAACTTGGTTTCTATGAGGTTTAAGTGCATCTCTCACTGGCCCGTTGAATCTATTAAGGACTGTTTTGTCCTGAGGAGCGCGAGTGTTACGAAATCTCTTCCTAGCTCTGTTCTTCTTTCTGATCAGGCCCATAATATCCTCAGGCAAACGGCAAAGCTTGGGAACAGGTTTGTGGAAGGTTGCAACCGTTATAGCGGACTTAATCTGTTGGGTGAGGCTAGTCACTGTAGATTCCACATCTCCTTCTGTGCATATGTGAAGGACAGGTCCAATTTGATCGTAAGTGCTTTAGACAATCTGTCCCACGATATGCATGAGTGAGAGGGAGGAGACAGGTATTCTTAATCTCCCAGTTATAGTAGAATTTGGTTGTGATCCGATGACAGCTCGTTTAGTGATTTACGGTTGTACTGAAGTTTAATGTCTTGCAGGATACCTATATCCAGGATGTCAGCAGTGCCAAACGTACTGAGATGAGTTGGTTCAGTAGGTCCAGCCACAACAGCATAGTTTGATCCTATGTAGTTAGAAAGGATGCGGCCATTTTTGTTGGTAGATTTACTATTCCTGGCAGGATATTTTGCATTGAAGTTTCATCCAGCAGATCCGGTAATCATCGCTGGATGATTACCGGACCTTTTATTCCAAGGATAGCATCCAGATCTGAGGTTAACGATGTCTTTAATGGAGGGTTGTAAGCAGAAAATATTTTAGGTTTCCAATTGAGTTTGTGAGGACATTAGTGCCTGTGATTTCGAGGTTGGTGATTGCAGGGTTGGTTATTGAATGATGGTTGTTATAGTTTTTGATAAGAGTGGCTGTACCTCCACCTCTATACCCAAATCTGTCGTTTCTGTAAATCTGATACCCTCTGATTTTTAGGCCTTAGGTGAGTTTCATTGATTAGAAATATATCTGGGTTATATCTGTTATTGAATTCCTGGCTTTCCAACACTTTGTTTTTGATACCGTTGGCGTTCCAAGCGATAATCCTAAGCGAATCTGGGTGATTTTTTCCCTATGCATCAGAGAGTGCAGATAATATGGATTGGGTTTGCTGTAAGAATCTTTTATTAACACTTAATGATGGATTTGAATTGCTAAAATCCTGCAGCATATTTGCAAGAGACGAGGTGATAATAGCTGATAGATTTGAATGTGGATTAGACAGGTTCTGGCTTTGTACTATCTGTTTGGAACGGGCCACATCAGCATACGTTCTCGCTTGATGTTGAAGATTCATTTTCTTAAGGGGCTCAGTTAATGGTGGGCCAGCAACTGTTGTCATGTTCTCACTCTTGGATGATTGAGGAACTTGAACTCTCGCACTAGATGCCGAGGTAGATTGATTATTTGGATCGTTCCATCTGTTTTGGGGGTGATGTATACACCCTCTATAATTAGCCGGGTGAGGACCGCCACAATTAGCTCACTTATCCGGGGTGGATTTTGGCTCGGTGCAGATGTTTGTAGGGTGATTCTCGTCACATTTTAATATAGCGAGAATCACCATATTAAAATTTTTCATTTGGCCATGCCCAGAAGCTGGGCTTTGCATAGATTCTGGGCATGGCCAAATTTTTGGCATCTGTGACACTGCCCACAAGATGCTCTCTTTCTCAATGCTTCTGGGGTGATTTTAAGTCCACAGATCGACTTTAAATTGTATATATCTTTGTAAACATTGTGTATCTCAACCAGAGGCATAGGGGTCTTATTTGATCTAAACATTCTACTGACCTTTATGGAAGGTAGATCCTGCATGTTGTGGTCAGTGACTATATCGTCCGGATCAATATCCTTGGAAACTCCTCGGAGCACCACTTTCAGATTTTTTTCGGAGGCAAGTGAAAATGTATGATATTGTATTCCTCCTGAGTCCAGTTCATTTGTAAGATTTCTATAATCAGCCACTTTGGCGGGCTGAATTTTTTGCCCTCATCAACGTTTTTAGCCGATCTAAAATTTATTTGCAGGTTAGCCATGGTGGTTCTTAGTGTTGTCCATCTCTGCTTTTTCCTTAGGATAATCGGTGGCACCTTTTCATTGGGAGAGGCAGAGGGATCTGAATTGGGAGCGTCTTCATCCATACCAACATCAATTGTTGGTTCAGGCGAGAGAGTTTTTCGCTTCTTACGAGCGTGAGTCTCTCCTTGATCGGAAGGATTAGAGGCAGAGACTACTAAATTGAGCTTTTCCTCCATTTCAGGAGAGTCTTCATTTTCCTCACCATCGTCTCCGGGTAAAGAATATAAGTTTAAGTAGCCCGGCCATTCTAGTTCAAATTTTTTAAGTAGCTTTTTGACGAACGTGAGTGCTAGCCCTTTGTCAAGTGACTCAATGATGATGTCTGGATCGATCATGTTAATAGGCCATTTCAGCTTGAAATTCTTTTGAACTTTATTAATGAGTATAAGAGCCGGCTCTTCATCGAGCAAATCAGTGACGACGTCTAGATCACGCAGGCTCATAGCGATTCAATTGCGTATGAGTGCGAGTAGAAATCCCGCCGCCACAAAGGGCTGCCAGCAAAACCGAGTGTTGGCTAAATACGCGAAGTTATAGCAGGTAAATTGCATCAAACGTCAAAATCTTACCTTCTGCTCCACAATCAATCAGTCATTTTTCTTATCGACACGACATTTGATATGCATTATTTTATCACTATGAGATGACACATCAAAATTCCACACTGCACCACTAACCGAGCGCTGAGAAACACGTCTGTACTGATCAAAACCAAACTAAGAATCTCCACACGCTAGGCAAAAGAGGAGGCAATGTTTTTCCTTATCCTTATAAGGACTGGCTTAAAGGGGCGAAGCAAGAATGCTTTTCATCTTCC
The DNA here is from genome assembly GCF_054136105.1 of Typopeltis vanoorti. NCBI lineage: Eukaryota > Metazoa > Arthropoda > Arachnida > Uropygi > Thelyphonidae > Typopeltis > Typopeltis vanoorti. Next base: position 30,990,353 of record NC_143556.1, on the reverse strand, counting down.
CCGTTATCTGTAGAGGACAGTGTAGGGAGAAGGTGTTATTGCGCTATTAAAGCTCTGATCATGGCAAGACGGTAACAGCAATAGCCGAGCCTAAGTTAGAACTTCATTGGCTACAGCATTGCCATCCATTACCCTCCAAGGGTATTAATCACCGCCTCGAAGGTCAGGCAATGTTTTATATAGTCCTTATAAGGACTGGCTTAAAGGGGCGAAGCAAGATTGCTTTTGATATTCCCGTTGTCTGTAGAGGACAGTGAAGGATAAGGTGTTATTGAGCTATAAAACTCTGATCATGGCAAGAGGGTAACAGCAATAGCCGTGCCTCAGTTAACACTTCATTGGCTACAGCATTGCCATCCATTACCCTCCCTGGGTACAAATTTTAGTCGCTTCGTACGACATGCATTAGCTACATTGGTGCTTTTTTAAAGTAAAGCAAACTCTAAAAATTAGGACGATCCCTAGACCACTCCATAGTGGCCGAAAGACCGTCCAGCTCAGCGTTGGCTCCACTCAATGACGGGCACCCGCTTCACTGAGCAGAACCTCTCATATTCCGGGGTAAACATCCCCTGACAAGACCCCTCTCGAGCCACGCCGGAGAACACCCACCCCAGAGACTCAAAATGCTCTCTCAGAGAACCCCCCCCCCACACACACACACTCACCTAGAACAAAATTCTGGAAGAATCCTAAGAGAGCGAGCTCTCGAAACCCAGCGTCCATTTTAATCGCCTTTTACGACACGCATGGATTTACGTTGGCGCTATTCTTATCCCGGCAACCACACGGGGAATGCATTGTTCATTATTTTTGTTTCATATTTATAGTCCTTATAAGGACTGGCTTAAAGGGGCGATGCAAGAATGCTTTTCATCTCCCCCGTTATCTGTAGAAGACAGCGTAGGGATAAGGTGTTATTGAGCTATTAAAGCTCTGATTATGACAGGAGGGTAACAGCAATAGCCGAGCCTCAGTTAGAACTTCATTAGCTACAGCATTGCCATCCATTACCCTTCAAGGGTATTGCATTGAATGAATCAATCACAGCATCTCACGGTCAATTGATTGATCCTTATAGTCCTTATAAGGACTGGCTTAAAGGGGCGAAGCAAGAATGCTTTTCATCCACCCCGTTATCTGTAGAGGACAGTATAGGGATAAGGTGTTATTGAGCAATTAAAGCTCTGATCATGGCAGGAAGGTACGAGCAATAGCCAAGCCTCAGTTAGAACTTCATTAGCTACAGCATTGCCATCCATTACCCTCCAAGGGTATTGGAATGAATGAATCAATCCCTCAATTGATTGATTTGATGTTTCATATAACAAAATTAATATCAATAACATTTAAAATTTTGAAAGGTATTGTTATTTAAAGATTCTTTCTAGAAGAGTGAAATCATTTTTAATTATTTTTAAAGATTTAAAACAAAATTAAAATTTATTTTAAATCTTATTGTTATTATATTTTATTTTTATGCCAAAATCTGAAAAGCCAAAATCTCAAATACTTGAAAATAATCCAGGCAATACAGATTGAAATAATTCCAATGTAAAATACAATCATAAATAAAACAGAATTCTTATAACTGTAGATTAGTTTTATTCCTCTCTCTCTCTCTCTCTCTCTCCGTCGTTTGAATAGTTTTGACTAGTTCAATCATATCCACTTGTGGTCGTTATGTAATGGGGATGTCATTAAGTTGACTATTCTTAACCCCCACGACAGAATTTCGATGGTTTCTCTTACACTTGTTCCAGTACAATCTCCATTTCTTCCAATGTTTCTTTTTCGTTGATAGACAACTGATGTTACCGCTTTCTTATTTATAGTTACCTCGGCTGCCATCTGTAAACGTATAGTGGGAGCAATTCCTGCGTCTGTCACGCGAGTTTTTTTTTTTTTTTTTAATACGTATGATTTTGGTGAAGTCAGTTCGTTTCATCTTGTCGGTACCACATGTTCTTGTTTTTGATTGCTGTGTCCGTATTATAGAACGGGGATGCGTGAGTTGGTCTGTGTTGCCTCCCCAGTCGTTCTGCAGCTGCCTGATACTGATACATATATTTCGTAGTGATCTTTTTAGCAAGGCATTTTCTGCCTTGGTGCCTATTTCTCTAAAGCGTGTTCCTGCACACTTCTTACATTTTACGTGCATATTCTGCACCCAGAGGATCATCCCGTCCACATCTTAATCCCTTACAGAGAGTCGAAAAGAGGAATTTGTAGAGAGGGCTTTTTTTGTTTCTAATGGAAATCTATCGACCCTGCAATGAGCTCTTAATCATAATTATGGTAAATTTGACCACGACATACGGATGGTGTTTGGTGGCAATCTCTCATTACAGTCGAATATCATCCCCTTCCCATAAGGAGTAAATCGATGTTCTGGGACACGATATTCTACTTAAAGCTTGGCCCACCATTCATTTCTTATTCTACGGTTGCATCCAACCTTCACGTGCTGCCTCTCCAATCACTATCGCCTCATTTCGGCGATTACTATTCGAGAGAAAACAAAACAATGAATAAAAATCAAATAATTCTGAAAGGAGGTGGAAAACGATTTTCTCTTCTATGTGATTAAAATCGAACATTACAGTGATTCTATCTTTTTTTTCAGGCTATTTAGCATTATGGAATGATGCGCTTTAAAACTAGTCTACACAGACCCTCTTATAACATCTCGCAGACTATTACATTTAAATATTTATCTTCATAAAAAGAAATTTTTTAAAAGAAAATTTATTTTAAGAATAAATTTGTTCTCACTGATTTCCATGCTTCATAAATATACAGTGGTGTCCAAAACTTAAGGACGAACATTATTTTGGAAGATTACAATCGCAAATTCGTACGAATAAGCTTGTGGCAATTTGTAGAACTGACGATTTCGAGGAGAAAGCGGATACACATTCAAATTTTCGATTTGAATGTGTAAATCTGGCAAAGGGGTCACGTGGTAGCACTCAATAGGGAAAAAATACAAAAGGCTGCTCTAAGCTCTTTTTATGACAGAATAAAGTTGCAAACTTGGATGTCCTGTAATGTCTCAAACACATCATCTCTCCCCTCTTCCACAGAGCATGAAGACAGATTTTTGGTTATAACAGCAAAACGTAATCGACCCACCACGGCAGGTCAGCATGCAAGTCGGCTCCATCCAATCACAGGTACGTAGACAAACTGTGGCAAGACGTCTGCAACAAGTAGGCCTATACGCTTATTGGCCTGTAGTCTGTATCTCTTTATCCACAGCTCATCTTAGAGCACGTTTTCAGCGGTCCATAAAAATTGGGTAAGACACCAATGGCTAATGTACACTTTACAAATGAGAGTCGTTTTAATCTTTCCTGCGATTATAGACGATATCTAGTGTCTTACTTTCCTATACAAGAGTTCAACTAAATCGAGAACAAAGATCTAATAAAAGTTCATCCAGTCAACGTCTGGAATGACCCCTACAACGGTCTTTCTTTTCGGTCGGGTCGCGCTTTATAAAACCAGAACGATGCCGTAAGTTACACATGCGCCAGTTAACTTAAGATATTGCATTAAGAACCAAAAACAAAATATTATTAAATAAATATTAGAAAATTATCAAACAAATATTAATAAATAATCATAGTGTGTATTGCATTCTGTTTTGCAACGAGGTATGCTTTAAATAATTCTCATTACTTTTAATCACTTAGTAATTATATGATCTTAGGAATATCCATAACGTATAGACAAAAATACGTAAGCAGTAATATAGTAAGACTAGTTCATTTTGCATTGTAGTATATTTATTAAGTTACATATTAAATTATTTTTAGGGAAATAGAGAAAATAAGAAATGGAGGGAAGAGGGATAAATTCGCTTTGTACTTTGTATTCATGTGACGATAAGATTTATTTTTAAAAATGAAGTTCCACTTAACTCAATCTGATCTCTGCTAATTAAATACGCCAGACGCTATCTGATCAAATATATTCGGACACCCATGTATAGAAGAGAATATGCTTATATACAGTACCTCTTAACCACGACTCGTGCAATTATAAGCAGACCGTCTTAAAAGAAACTTGGAAGTCGCTGAAGAGCGCGTAACATTGAGATGGCACTGTCAGAGGGAGCGACATTTGCAACAACTCTTTTGGGGAAATTTCTGCCTGTTGCAGCTGCCCTGATCAAACTGTAACTGATTTAATTCACACAGTGTAGTCTGTGCAAATAACTACAGAAATATTGCGAAAACCTTCAAGGAAGAGATTAAATGTGCAAAAGCAAACTTCCTCTTAACGGTATTCGTTCCTGAATGAATGAAAAGAATAAAGAATGAAATTGGTCATATTCTAAAATAGGAGAGAAAAAGCCTCCGTGGGTATTTCCAAATTGCGACTGCGTCATAAAGGTACTGAATGGAATTAATTACCAGTTAATCAGTTAAAGTAGTTGCGACTTTGATCCTGCGGACAGGGTAAGCTATGTTAGGGATCTGCCCTGCATAAGCTATGATGTGCATAGTCGATGAGGAAGAAGTAAAAACGTATAAAAAAACATCTTAAATCACGATGGGAAGGAAATATATACCATTGTGGGGGTTAATAAACAACGTAGATTTAATAAGATACTTAGATTTATATATCGACAGCAACTTGAATTGGAATTCCCAATTCAAGCTGTTTCGTTGTCAAAAAGGAAATTCCAATTTCGTTTTTGACAATCAAAGTAAGATGTGTCATCAACAGAATCCATCACGCGAAAAAAATTTGTCAGTATACAATTTCTCAGATGTCTGTAGTAATTCATGGATAAATTCCTCATTCCAATCATCATTTCCTGGGGATGGAGATTATCACAATGACCTGCTGCCACTAAGAACGATCCGAACAAAACAAAAAAGAGCAATGCAAACTTCCAGCGTCATGGTCCAACAAAAAACTGTAAACTATCCTTGAAGTCATATAATCAAGCAACCTTTACCAATATTGCTGTTATTACACGTCAGGAAGAACAATAAGCATTTCCCGGTGTCTCGTGGATTATATTCGGCGCTGTTGGAGAAACTTAAAACCAACAGAGAGATTTTCCCCAGATCCTTCCAAAATAGCCGCTAACAACTGCAGAAAATTACTTGTCGATATAGAGTCTGTTTCTTCGAATGTTTTTCTTATATCGTCCCATTTTATAATTTTTTCTTTCATTTTGTCTTATTTGTACTATGTATTAATAAAGCATACTGTAATTACATATTATAATTATTTTCTGTTTTTTGTCTCATATTGTATTGTGCTGTATGAACTGCCCTGCACTGCATTGATGTTAATGTGAAGTGGAAATGCCAAGGAGACCGCAAAATAAACTCGATATGGTAGGCCACATAAAATCACCGAGCGAGGCCACAGAACACTAAATCACATGGGTGGAAAACATTCGGCTGTCCTCGTTTGAAATACTCGCTACGAAGTACGGAAATGCCTCTCTGCAATCAAAACGATTCATCGGGACGAATCGTTTTGATTGCAGAGTTGAACGAGTTTTTAATGATCGCGGCCCAAATCTAACATCAGGATGGAAAAGGTCATCCGTAAAGTCAAGTGGTGGAAATATCGCCGCCATTGAACTCTGTAAAAATCGCTTTTCTGAATTTGGCAGTCCAACGGAGGAGTGTGATTGTGGCTGGTTGTGTGAGAACGCTACGTGTGCAAAGGTGTTGTTTCGATTGTCAAGTTTGGTAGGGAATGAATCAGGGGCTTTTATTGTTTTGTTTTGTTTGGGCCTGAGTAAAAAAACATAAAACAACTATTTCCAATAACGGAAAATCTTTACGTTACGCCCTGTAATGGCATTCTAAACAATTCTTCCTTTTAATTGTATGGTAACGTTTCAATGAAAGCCCTTTTCACTATCATCACGAACGATTTGTTGAGATGGATGTGGAAGAACTTTGCCAGTGCGAACTGACCAATGCTCTACTGGAAGAACGCGAGGAAATTACATTACCCCAACAACGAACCAAAATCTAGTGGGAAGAAAGCCTTCCCAGAGAACCAAATGGTGTTATATGAGCAAAGGGTGGACCAAACCCCACATTACTGACTTTCATATTATAACCGCAGGTTGGGTGAATAGGCGGGGATATACTTGATTAGATAGATCAGATCTTAGCTTAAATGAATCAGTTTTAATCATAGGTGAGTTTTATACTTTAATTTTCCAATGAAAGCAGAAACCTTTCAATAAGACGCGAAGAGTGAATACTTTCTCTAAGAATGTTCCCTCCTCCCTAGCCGTCTCCTGATGAAGCACCAAAAAGTGCCGAAACATGTTTCTTGAATGGGGGACTCAAGATTTCGGATTTAAATTTTTATAAGACTGAAATGTAGTCAACACGAGATGACTACCAATAAGCGATGCGCGTCTCTGTGGGTGTTAAAAGAGGGCAAAATTAAAATCAAAATTTAGGGAACATTATTTTTTTTTCGTCCCTTTGCTGGACATCGCGATCTATCAAGAAACATATCGGGATGGTGGGAAAGAGACTCGAATAACTGGTAAGTATTTTCTGTTTATTTTATGAATTTCTGATTCCCACTGTACTCAGTCTGTTATGTTATGTTATGCAGCGCTATGTTTGTTTCTGATTTTCTGAATCTAATTTCTAATACTTATAACTATATTTTTATGCGCAACGACTGACTGCCCGAAACTATTGCAGCCACAATGCTTTTAAGCGGGAGACGATGCAGTATACTTATATATCACATAAATTTGATATAAAAAAAATTAGGGAAAAATCCTTAGCCCATCTTGTACCTATCTTTATACTTATAGTACCAAAATGTAGTACAGGTTTGCAAATAACCTTTCCTAGGTAGGAGCAACATTAAAAAAAAATTAAAACGAAATGAAAAAGTCCAATTATTTACACACGTTAACGAATCTATTTTATTTTAATGGCCACTGTTCATGTACAGTTGATTATCAACGGAGTTTTGATTTTCAACCTCATTTGGCGTTATCTTTGTATATTAACTGCAAGGTTAAAGTGTGTGTTTGTCGACGAGGACTCGTGTCTTTCCGACAGACAGGAAACAAGTCAATGCTATTAGAAGAAGAACCAGAAGAATGAAATTCGCCTTTTTTGTTATCTTTATATCATTTTCCCTATCTCACTATCACTTTATTCTTCATCATCTTCATTTGCTTTCCTCATCCGATCTTCTTTGTCGTGTGCACACTACACGTAGTCTCGAACAAATTATAAAGAATGACAGTTTTATATATTTTGTATTAAAGGCACTCCTTTAATACAAAACATCATACATCTCTTTCTTGGAGATGTGTTTTGGCATTAAGGGTAAATATAAAGATTAGTGATCGGAGCTTATGCCACCTTTGCCACGAGTTGCCGTGGTCTTGCACTACCTGTAGGATCAGCTAGACTTGCATCACTTGCAGGCGCAAACTTGACTTATTTGTCTGTTTGCTTACTTGGGAAATGGAGTAAAACTAGGTTTAAAAATTGCTTGGTATTCTTAACATATATATATATATATATATATATATATGAAAGAATGATCATTAACTTGGTTAACATACATATTTTTATGAAGAATTGAATGACTAGAACCGAGATTTAAGTAAAAAGGTTTTACTAAATATAATAATATATATATATTATATATATATATATATATATAATATAACGGTTAATATAAATGAATCATATATATATATATATATATATATATATATATATATATATATATATATATTTATTTATTTATTTATTTATTTATTTATTTAAAAATATCTAAGTTTATTTCTATTTGATTATCGTGAATACGTTCAGTTTGGTTGTCAGAAACATACTTCCGGAAATACGTGTTTCAATGTACAAAAGACAATTTATTTTCTCTAGTTTTAATTTCAATTTTTTCAAATTAAAATTTGAAATTCTGCTCCTCCCTACCCAATAGGCTAAATAAAAAAATGCACTTATGAAGGGTTTTCGTCTCTTAGATAGAGTTCAAGAGTAACGATAGTTTTAACCGACAAACAGAGGAGGAAGTAAAAACATAAAAAAAAGTGAACGAATTAAAATTACACCGGCATATCAAGGAAGCCTTAACTGAATTCCTGACAAGTTCTAGAAGTCCTATATTTTCTTAAATTCTTCGAAATAAAGTTGCTAATCAAGAAGTTATTAACACTGTGTAACACTGGTAATAATCCGGAAAGATGAACGCAGTCAGAAATCTTAAAAAAGTATAATGATAAAATCAGTTATGCTTTAGTTAAAATTACTCATAACAAATAAAAATCCTAATACAAAAATACCCCAAAACTGCTATCTTTACTCACAGGGTAATTACCAACTGAAATTCACAAAATTTTGAAAGTTAAATTCATTCTTTATAAATAATTTACAGAGTAATTCGAACACTAAACTTATTCACGAACCCATCCAGATCCCTGTTTTATATTAATGTATAAAATAACTCTTATAGTAAGCAATTAATAGGAACAGAAGCAATTACTCACTCCATTAATATTTTGATGAGGCAGAAACTCAGCAAGTTCGAGTGACGTTTGGTATTTTAGAAGAGAAACAACCTTCACACGCGTAATGACTCAAACACGTCAATATTACAGTATCAGTAAACTATAAACTTCTGTTTGCAGTTAATAACAACGGATAGCAAGTTGTTCGACGTTATTTGAATCTAACAATGACATTATTCTGATAGTCTTGTCATCTACTAATAATAATAGCTTATATCTTTAATAGTTTGCATTATGAAGATATTTCAGGCTTACTGGTTATTTAGAGGAAAAAAATTAAAATGAAATATCTCCCCGGCCAGAGCTTTAGCAAGAATCTCAGATATTTACGTTTCGCCGAATATGAAGTGCATCGCGTTGAGTTAGTTAAAATTACATCCACGGTGAAGAGGCCAGTGTATTAAATGCAAAATTAATAATAATACTATTTAAATTAAGAGAATATTAAATCCCACATTGTTTTAAAACCGAATAAGAAACTCAAAGTTTGGAATCAGAGAGTTTCTTGCCGAATATAGTAAACTATAAAAGTATCGGCGATTACTAGTGTGAGCTAATGCAGTTGATAACTCGTATAGCAGAGTATATAAATTCTTTGCGCTATACCCTTTGGTGTTCATTTGGTCTTAGCTACTCACTGATGAAGCCTCAATAAAGGCTGAAACCGGTCTGGGTAGTGACCTCCCGCCATAATGTAATAACAGCATACACTTCCTAGGAAATGTGTTTTTACATTATGGAAAATACCAAGAATAGCGATCACAACTTTCCCCACCTTTGTAACGAGTTGCCCGAGTTTGTACTAGGTTCTAGGACTACTTGCATTAGCTTACGCTAGTAATCGTCGATACTTTTATAGTTTACTATATTCGGCATGAAACGCTCTGATTCCAATCTTTGAGTTTCTTATTCGGTTTTAAAACAATGTGGGATTTAATATCCCCTTAATTTAAATTATGTTTATATCGCCGAAATGAAGCCTATTGGTTCTTTATATTTAAGTAATAATAATACATTTCTGTGGCACTAGCGGGCCTCATGACTCACAACCTGCCCAATATGGATTTCGTAATTTTCGTTTTAGAACAAGGCGATTACTGTTTTGCCTAAATACACATTTTATTGTATAATTTGCATGTTTTCCTAAGAGGTTTGGATGGTTGAGGAACGAAAAATCTGCATATCCAGACATAACTAATCCAGCTGCCTTCACTTGAAAATATGCATCAAATACCTGGGTGGGCAGAATTCCGACATAGTTATTCGAAGGGCAAATCTGTCTTCTCCCACAAGACTACGCTATTCAACATTCAGAGAAAAGTGAAGATTTTTAAAGCCATCTCATATGATATAGTATGGATTTCCTCCTCCGGAAAATGAAAGAGGTAAATTGAAAGGCCACTCTGCGATTCTTATGATGCGATATAAGAAAATCCTATTATCTGAAATAATTCGTTCTCATGATTTTGAAGTGACATTGTGTATCTGGGAATCCAGATTTCTGTGAGGAAAATTGCATTCAATATTTAGTGCGTTACGGAAATGTTTATATAGTAGATGATCTTGATTGGTATGAAATTAAGATCCAGCATATTTGAGTAGTTAATTTTTTCCGAAAGTTCCATTTTTAGTAGAGTTTTCGGTTATGAGCATCGCTGCTAATTCACGGTATTGTACCATATGAAATCTGCTTATAGTTTCGTTTGTTAGTGAGATTCACACATACGAGTATATCATCAAATCAAAAAAACGAAAAATCACGAAAATTGGCATGTGCTCAAATTCACAGCAAACCAATAACGAACGCATAACATTTCTGGCTAGATGGGTGAAGCAAAATTGCTTTTCATATTCCCCTTTGTCTTGTAATGGAAGAACGTTGAATGGAGTGTTTGTGAGCTATGTGCTCGCCCATTGAGGGCAGTGAAATTAGCTCTGTTCAGCTGAACTTAAGATAGAATTCGGTCTTTTATATTTGTAACTTTCTGCTTCCTTATATTCCGAAGCTTCCTTGATTAACGGGTTTGGGTGGTTGCTTGTCTTGGTAAAGAACTTCTTAGCTAGATCTAGCAGAAGGGAAGAGATATAAGGGATATTAACTTTTCTATGGATCTGGGAGTTTCTAATAAACCAAGGGGCATCTGATATCATCCTCAGGCACTTATTCTGTAATCTCCGAAGTTTCCGAATGTTTGAATTCGCGGTGTGGCCCCATGCGGGGAATGCGTAAGTAATGACCGGTCGAATTACCATCTTGTAAATTGTTAATTTTGTTTGTGTGTCCAGTTTACTTTGTCTCTTGATCAGAGGTTAGAGCTGTGCTAAGACTTTGGATGTCTTCGAGGTAATGTAACATATGTTTGCTGAATAGGAGTTTACTATCAAGAATCACTCCAAGATTCAGTCTTCAGTTTGCCATGGAATCTTTACTCCAAATAAATGAATGTCCTCCATGCTATGGATTTTCTTTCTTGTAAACAGTATGGCTGAACTTTTCTGGGGGTTAACGAGGATTCTCCAGTCTGCCATCCACTTTTCTAAAATGTGTATGCTGGTTTGAAGTCTTCTAGTTGCCAGTTTTGGGCTAAGAGATCTTGCCATCAATGCCGTATCATCTACATATAATGCAGTGAATGTTGTTCTAGGGTTCAGAGGGATGTCCGTTACGTAGATTGAGAACAGGAGAGGGGGGCCAGAAGAGATCCCTGAGGTACGCCAGCCGAAACCGTTTCGCTGACCCTGACCTGCATATATCTGTCTTTCAGGTAAGATTGGATTATTTTTATTAATTCGTTTGGCCAGTTAAATTTTATCAGTTTGTAGAGAAGGCCTTGATGCAATGCTTTGTCAAACTCCTTCTCTGCGTCGATGAAGATGGCAGCTGTATTTAGTTTCCAATTGTAGCCTTTAGTAATGATTTCAACCAGCCGGTGTACTTGTTGAGCTGTACTGTGGGCCTTACGGAAGCTAAACTGTTCGTTGGGCAAAATTCCTAACTTATATATTTCTGCTTGGAATCTTGAGAGGATCACTTTCTCTGTCACCTATCCGAGGCTGGACAATAGGCTTATGGGTCTGTAGCTTTCGGGAGGGTGAGGATTTTTTCCCGTCTTCTTCAATGGCATGATAGTGGCTGTTTTCCATGTAGTTGGAAAATGCTGGAATCTAAAAATGGCATTTGTAATGTTCACGAGATGGACTATGGCCTTTCTTGGAAGTAGATTTACTGTTCTGTTAGTTATTATTAGTATTATTATTATTATTTCGCGCGACTCCAGGCAGTCCTTAGACTCATTGAGGGAGGCCCTAAACATCATGTCCACACAACTATACGACATTCTCACAGTATCTATCATACCTTGCCTTGAACTCGCTCACCGTCATAGCACCCACATTCTTTTAAAAGTAAAGAACCCAGCTCTTACACCCCTGCTAACCACACTCTTGCCCAGCTTCCATAGGTGTCCCCTAGTTCTCCCACCACCAGTCCTGATCTCAAAAATATCGACTGAATTAATCCTATATAAATCCTTTAGCAATTTGAATGTCTCAATCATATCTCCCCTTTTCCGCCTATCAACTAGTTTCTGCAACCCACAAATCTTCAATCTGTTCTCATATGGTTCATTCTATAGACCTGCTATCATCTTAGTCACTCGCCTCTGGATCCTCTCCACCTCCTCCCTATCAAGAAGGAACCGAGGTGACCAAATCTGGGCACAGTAGTCGAGATGAGGTCTTATCAAGAATCGGTACAGAGGTACAATAACTTTCTTGTCTCTGTACATCAAGGTATTTTTCAACAACCAAGTGAGTTGATGAGCTGATTTAGCTACTTTTGCAATATGCCCCTAAACGTCATTCCTTCCACCAACACTCCCAAGTCCCTGGCCTCATCAATCTACTGGAGTACAGTTCCACCAATGTGGTATACTGCTGCTCATCTTTTCACCCCAAAATGCATAACCTTACATTTTGTCACATTAAATTGACATCCATTCTCCTTAGCCCAGGACTCCAATCTATCCAAGTCATCCTTCAAGATTTTGACATCTTCTGCATTCACTATCGCCCTACCTAACTTTGCATCATCAGCGAACAAATGAACTGTTCCTCTTAGATCCTTCCCTATATTGTTAATGAACAGATTAAACAGCAGTGGTCCAAGAACAAAACCCTACGGCACACTACTAGTCATAGGCGTCTTTTGGACTCTACTCCTGAATAAACTACTCTTTGATATCTCTCCATCAACCACCCACCTATCCATCTCACCAACCCTATATCCATTCCCATATGTTGTAGTTTACGGATTAGAATTCCATGTGGTATCCTGTCAAACGCCTTTTCCAGTTCCAGCAGTATCCTGTAAACCCATTACTCTTATCCAGTTCAGCCGTCACCTTGTTATAAAACTTGAGCAAGTTACTGAGGCATGATCTACCCTTCACAAAGTCATGCTGTCCCCTCTACAGTATCTCATCTTCATCAATCCATTCCTGTATTTTTCCCTTGACTACTTTCTCCAAGACCTTGACAACGACTCCTGATATGCTGATCGGTCGGTAATTTGCAACCGTAGTCTTGTATCCTCCTTTATGCAGTGAAACTATTTTCCCCTCTTTCCACACCTTCGGGACTAAACCAGACCTGAGACTCATATTAAACAACACGGTCAAGGGCACTGATAATTCCTTAGCCACTTCACGCAAGACCCGTGCCGGTATACCATCCAATCCCACAGATGTATTCACATTAAGGTTCTGTAATAGACTATTCACCTCCACTTCGTTCATCACAATTCCTGTATAAACTAATGGTTCCTTCATTTTTTCAATGTCACCACCTGGATGATATACTTTTGCGAAGTGCTCGCTCAGTAACTCCACTATATTGACTGATTCAGTGACCTCCTTACCATCGTCATTCCTTAAAATCATTTTGCCGTGTACAGTTTTTTTTCTTGCTTGCAGCATATTGAAAGAACTGTTTGGGAATTCTCTTTAGCTTGCATAGCTGGTTTCCTTTCATAATCCGCTTTTGCTTTTTTTACCACGCTCGTTACCCTTCTGGCCTGCACTTTATACCGTTCGTGTGCCTGCAGGTCATCCCTTTCTTTAAATTCCCTCCACAGTTGTTTCCTTTTTTTGCAGCTTAAGCTTAATGGTGTTATTCATCCATTTAACCCCTACTTGTTTTACTATTCGGACCCTAGGTATACAATCAGCCATAACCTCCTGTAAATGCACCTTGACCACTTCCCATGCTCTATCGACGTCCAGCCTTTGAAGTTCTACATGCCATTGTACTGATCCAAGCAATCTCCTAAGCTTATCATACTTTCCAGCACGGTAATTCCACATATAACCTGTCTTAATCGAAAATTCCACACCTTTAGCCACCTCCCAGGTCAAGACCTTGTGATCACTCTCACCAATAGGTGGCAATATGGTCATATTCATTACAGTCAAATTCTGATATGCTATTACCAGATAAAGCACCCTCACACCCCTAGTATTTTAAATTACATGCTGTCTTCGATAGTTATCCCTTAATAATTGAATAAAATCCATTTCCTTTCTCACATGTGTCCTCTCCTCCTTCCAATCAATGTTACCATAGTTGAAATCCCCCATAATAAGTACCCTCCTTCCACTCATTTCATCAATTTGTTTATGCATACTATCTCCACCATCTATTCCATCACCTGGTCTATAGCAGCACCCAACTGTATATTTTATTCTGCCAGTCTCAATCTCACACCAAATTGCCTCAAATGAGCTCTTTTCACTATCCTGCGATACAAGTTCAATTCTTTTTGGCTGCAGTTCATCAGCTATCATCAATAACACTCCTTCCCCCATTTTATTCTCTCTGTCCCTCCTAAACACACTATAACCTACACATTCCATCCCACTAACTATATCATCTTCCGTCAGCCATGTTTCACTAATGCCAATAACCTGTGGCCAGGAAGAGCCAATGAAGACCAAAAATTCTTCCTTCTTGTTCCTAATACTCCTGGCATTAGTATACATGAAATGCAGTGCTCCCTTTGTCCCACCCCTATCTTGATGCATTATTCTAAATGTCCCATTCCCATTTTTTGTCCTTAGTGCTGGCTCGGTTCTTACAGTCAACTGTCTCACTGATGTCGGCATATCCACTCACCCCCCCCCTCCTTGATAGTTCTAGTTTCCCTGGTTCTGCACATCCATTTTCACTTCATTGCCACTTCATTACACTTGTTCCAGTCTCCGCACACCAAATCCATTCAAATGCAGGCCATCCATCTTGTATAAATCCTTTCGCCCATCAAACTCATTCCACACGTCCACGAATTCCACACCACACCGTCTGCATAACCTGCGCATAAAGTCATTTGCGATTATGGCCCTCCTTCTAAACTTCTCTCTGTCGTACTGCGACAACAGACTCACCATCCTAACTCTGTCACTCTTTTCTTTCGCTATCTTTAACAATATTTTCAAGTCCTCTCTCATAAAAAATTTATCTCCTTTCAATTTATTCGTACCTGCCACAAATATCAATTCTTTCACCCTCTGTTTTTGCACTCTAATACTCTCACTTACATCCTTAAATTTCGCACCCGGGAAGTACGATTTAGTTATACTCCCATCTATCACTCCTCTTAACACTTTCATTGCCAAGCTGAAAATTGGAATTTCGTGTGGTGGCCAATTTTTTTTTTTATTTTTTATTCAGTTAACGACGTCCACGCGATAACGCGTGACGTCCGTTTTGTGAGATCTCGCATCGCGCGATATCGCGTGATTGGCAATGAACGTGTTAATAACGAGTCACCATACACACTCTTTCCTTCATTTCAGAAACTCTCCCACTCTTACTCTGTTTATTTACGTTAGCCGAATCACTCTGGAAACAGTTTTGCAGGTGCTCTAATTGCTGCTCCCACCACAAATAATTTCTCTTTTTTTTTATCATTCAAACCATTTTTTCTCTCTGTATAATTGCTTTCACTCGATCTTTGATCACCGCTCTCATTGCCATCTTGTACAACATTGCAATTCCCTATCAAGCCACTATTTTCACTCACATTCTGGCTTTCTTCAACCATAACTGTCTCACAACCCGATACATACTTCAACTGCTCACTTTGCTTACACTTTCTGCACATTCTCCCACCACTATCACTTTCAATCCAAACTCCAGCCTCATTCGGGAATGCATACATCCCACACACACATCACATTGGACAAACTCTCTCACATCATAGTTTTTGAACAATGGCGTCGTATTTTTGGACTCCAT
Source organism: Typopeltis vanoorti (assembly GCF_054136105.1). NCBI lineage: Eukaryota > Metazoa > Arthropoda > Arachnida > Uropygi > Thelyphonidae > Typopeltis > Typopeltis vanoorti. Next base: position 30,974,503 of record NC_143556.1, on the reverse strand, counting down.
TATCTTACGTCGCATTGGCGCCATATTCAAATCTATAAAACGTATCGTTAAATGCTAAATTAAATAACGGAATTCATACCAAAATCACACAGACACAACAAGCTACAAAAATTAGACAATATTATTACGTTATGATTTTAACCTATATTCTAATTTTTACTCAAAATTATACTTAGCTTTCGGGAGCTCTCTGAAAACACAACCGACCGTCTGGCCCTCTAGCGGAACATGTTCGTCCAACGAATATTCATATTCAGCAAACTTCCTTATAAGGACTGGCTTAAAGGGGCGAAGCAAGAATGCTTTTCATCTTCCCCGTTATCTGTAGAGGACAGTGTAGGGATAAGGTGTTATTGAGCTATTAAAGCTCTGATCATGGCAGGAGGGTAACAGCAATAGCCGAGCCTCAGTTAGAACTTCATTAGCTACGGCATTGCCATCCATTACCAGCCTATTCAACAAACGAATATTCATCTCTTATTTAGAAATGGAGAAATTGTTATTCAAAAGGTGTTTTAATCTAAATTACTTTTTTATCTGTAATATTTAAATTATAAAGATATTTTAAGAAAGTTTTCAATCATTTTTATTATAACTATGTTATAATATAAAAAATTACAATATTTAATGAAGAATTAAAATCAAACTATTAAGAAATCAAACACAATTGACTGTTCAATTTTCAATATGAAATAAATATAAACCCAAAAATGTTTAATATATCTAAAGCATATTAAAATACCTATTTAAGACAGGCTGAAGTTCTTCCTTAAAATGTGTCTTAGTCTATTATTTTTTTAGCGTTTAAAATGTAAAGTATATTTTAACTAGATTTAACAAACCTATTCAAATCTATTCAAATTAAACCTATTCAAATTAATCTATTCAAACTATATTATAACATAAAAATGCACCGTTTAAAAAATAAGCACAATTTTTAAGAAATAAAAATGGCAGTTTTGATTACTTCAGAGAAAGCTCTAGCTGCTTTACAACTGGCACGGACTCGAAATCGCAAACATCCTACGAAACGATTCTATGACGATGAAAATATTTATTTGAACCAGAATAACATTCTTGTATAAAAGGTATCTTAAAGTGAATTGGTTTCTTTTTAATTGTTAATTTAAAATATATTTTAAGTAAATTTAACAAAAACATTTATTTAGTTATATTATAATATTAAATTATGGCATTGACAAAGTAAGCAAATTGTTATAAACAAAACAAAAATTTAGTTGTTGATTTTCCATTACCATATTAGATTAATTTATTTAACTGAAATTCCAATTTATAAGCAATTAGCAATTAAACAAGCAACCACCTATAGCATACGGAGTGTCAAAGTTAATACATTAGTTAATAAAATTAATATTCAAAAATAATTTGTGTGTGTGTGTGTGTGTGTGTGTGTGCATATTTTGCATTTTCCTCCCAACAGTTTTGCATTTTGAAATTTTTGTAACTCTACCAGGAAGTAATTTATTTCCTACATGCTCCATTGCATACAATGCATATATTACATGTAGCATCCAAGTACTGATTAACATTTACATTTATGTGAATGATGGGGAATAAGCTCTGTGGTCAACTTACCTTACAAAACTTTCATAGTTTCGACATTCAGCTTTGAAATAATGCTGGATCTAATATCTACTTTGCTTACATAAATTTGCACCGCCGAACTGAAGCCTTTTGGCTCTCTATGTTAGTAATTTATATTCATATTAACATTTATACTTTTACATATATATATATGTACGTATTCCGACCTTTACATCCATTTTTATATTCATATTTTTATATATATATACACATATTTACACTATACTAATAATTAATTTTGCCAATATCAGTAATTTATGTTACATTACAGCTACTTGAAGTTGATCTTATTGGCAAAATTAATTATTAGTACGTTTGGATAATCTCTTTTTTACACTGGTCACTTGTCTCCAGAAGTGATGATGTATTATATTAGGGACATCCGGATGGAGTCCAGCAGCTGAAAGACTTAAAGTATATGATCGACAGTCTGTTCAAGGTGTGAACTATCAGCAATTCGACAAACCAACTCCCAACAAGAAGCCAAGGACATCATCCGTAGGCATACTTGGCTACTATTCTCAGCAATCCTCAATGGATAAACACAACAGAAAACCCACCTCACTACAGATTATCATCTGGAACGCAAATGGAATAACAAACAAGATCCCATAACTACAGGAATTCGATGCAGAGACCCATGGTGATATTATCCTCATTAACGAAACCCTGCACACAAGCGAGAAGCCAAAAATCAACAACTATATCACCTACCGCACGGAAAGATTCTACGGAAGAGGCACAGCCATATTCATCAAAAGAGGCATAAAACAAAATGAATTCGATAAGTCCCGAACTGAACACATTGAAACAACAGGAATCGAAGTCCACATGGAAAACTCCTAAATTCCGACCTGGAAGAACTACTGAACGCAGGTAGAGCAGTGATCATAGCTGCTCTTAATGCCAAACACCCAACTTGGAACCGTAGAAATGCAAACATCAACAGCAGAACACTCAAACGCATATGCTACTACAAGAAATATGACAATAATACGACCCACCCACAGAGCCCGCATTCTATGGAGCCACCGGCACTCCAGACGTACTTGATATAGTAATGATAAAAAACGTAGCACGCGGCTATCTAATACATGCGATCAACGACATGAACTCAGACCAAAACCTCATCATATTGCAATTACACACCATTCACGACCTAACTGAACACAACACTGTTTTATCAACTGGAATCAGGAAAATCTCGGCCCAGTACCACATATAATAACATCTACTGAAGAAATAGAAAATGCAGTAGCAGCATTTCAAAACCAGATATTGACAGCAATATCAATGTAACAAACACAACCACACGTGCACCCAAAGAGACTTCCAGAAGAAATAAAACACTTATCCTAGAAAAGTGCAGATTAGGAAGACAATATCACAGAACATTAGATCCTGTAGATAAACAAGCAGCTGAATAGAGCAATGCACTAGGTTCGGTACTCACTAAAAGACCACCGAAATCAACTTTGGATCAACAGGAGATATCACCTATGCACAGAGGATCAGTCAATAGCGAAAGTTACGAGGTTGCTTTGCTCAAAACACAACACACTTCCTCCAATCCAAAGTGAATATGGAACAGCCTATAGAGATGAAGAAAAAGAGGAAGAATTTGCGGATAGCTTGGAAAAACAATGCAGCCCAAATTATGCCCAAGAAGACTTAAACTTTATAAGAAAAATACACACCCAAGTGCGCAAAATAACTCAGAACACTAACCCCCAATCCAACAACAAACCCATATCACCAGCAGAAATATATCAAATGATAAGAAAACTCAATAACAAGAAGGCCCCTCTGGTGTGGACGGAATCAAGAACAAGGCGCTCATGCTGCTTCCACGTAAAGGCATTATGCATCTAGTGGCCGTCACCAATGCCATCCTACGGATAAATCACTATCCAGAACGGTGGAAACTTACAGATGTCTTTATAATTCCCAAACCAAGAAAAGATACAGTTTCCAGAACTATCGATCCATCAGCCTACTATCATGCGTAGGTGCGATAGCTGAACGCGCTATCTAATATCTAATAGGCAGCAGAAAACAACCACATCATACCAGACGAGCAATTCTGCTTTAGAAACGAACACTCTAGAACTCAACAAATCTACAGAATCATAGAATACATTACCTAAGGATTCGAATGGCACCAAAACTTTCTGGCGCAGTCTTCCTGGACATAGCTCAGACATTCGACAGAATCTGGCATTATGGATTAATTTTCAAGCTACACCAAGTAGAAATCCCATTACCACTAGTTCTACTCATTAAGTCATATCTGAACAACAGAAAATGTAGGATAAAAATAAATAGAATTAGATCCACTGAAAGGAAACTCAAGCCTAGAATCCCCCAAGGCTCACTACTGTCTCCCTTAGTCTTCTGCTTATACATGGCAGAACTCCCCATGTTCCCCATCCATCACCGCCCTCTATGCCGATGACACGATCATCATAACCTGAACTCTCCTACCACAACTGTACAGAAACTACAACATTCAAGATCTAGAGAATTGGTACAGCAAATGCTGTACATGATAGACATTGCAGAAACGTTCTTCATAATCACAGATAATCACCCAAATCAGCTAATTCGACAGGCAGCCGATTACAAGACCTCAGACCGCTTCAAACGTAGAAGACCGAAATCCTTCATCGCAAAAGAAAGCTGAAACTACACAAAATGCTCACAAAGAGGGGAAGCAAAATACCCACACTAGACCTCTCAACCACAATCAAGAACTCAGATAAAGGGATGAAGAGTCAAGGACTCCGTCCATCACTCGAAGAAGTTCATAATTTAATAACTCGTTCACATCATTAAAGTTGGACTGTGCTTCGTTATTAGTGAACAGATTATGTCGCTGTTTCTCGAGATGGATGATTGACAAAAGCACAAACTCATACACGTCTTATCGGGTTTTAATACGAATAAATTTAATTTCCACTAAAAATTTTAAACAAGATTTTTGAAAAACTTAATACGAACTCAAACAAATTTACTTAGCTATCACTCGTGTCTTAATTTACTTTATTTAATCCACGTGATTTATATATAATATCTTACTTGCATTCCTGAATAAAGACTATTTGTGAATATCAGTTCACAATGTAGTGGAATTATACCTTCAGGATTCCTCTACATTCAGGGATTTATTCATTTTTCTTTCCATTGCTAGTAGAACAGCAAAAATGGTGTTTGCAGATGAATGTTCTCTAATAAGACTCACAGTTAGTTTACAAAAAAGAAAAAAAATCTGTAAGGCGTTGTAGGTGTTGTATGATCCAACCATCTGGTCGCCAAGGGTACTACAACATCCACGTAAAGCAAAACGATGTTCAATATTTCTTTCTACTGTACTGTGCTAAAAACGTTCACTGAAAAAAAAAAAAAAACTGTAGTAATTCTAGTTGGCTGCTGCCATGCATTACCCAAAACTTGATATACACAAATCCGCTGATTATTAGTTATATTGGAATATTCTTATCATCTGGGATATAAGTACGACATGGAAACAAGCGTATAGGCAACTCATTAAAAAGTGTTTGGGGGGGGGGAGACTTTCGGGCATGATTGAACGCCATCCAACTATTGTCTCATTATTATTCTTCTCTCCCTGGCAGAGAGTTGAAAAGTGTTATCTATGTGTTAGATAAAAGTGTTATCTTAGTAATGTAACAACTACATTATAACATGATAATTCGATTGAAATGATGGTATAACAATTGCTTTTCGAGGTATATATTGTATATATAATTCATTACGATGCAAATAATTGAAAATTTGATAATAAAGGTATTTAAAATGAAAAAAAAAAGTAGCGCAGTAGGTAGCGCGTCAGTCCTATCCTCTGAAACTTGTAAGTTCGATCCTCACCTCCAGCACAATAACATTTTTTTTGTAACATATTTTCTAGTGGAGAAGCGCAGTGATATTTTGAATTTGTTCCGATCTGTTTTGTGCTTTCGCTTGCGTGTGAGCCATTTTTCATGATTGAAGTACGATGAATATTACTTTATGTGTTTAATTAGTTTAAAAAAATTTATTATACCTTTTATTAAAAAGAATGAGAATTGTCTTGACAGTACTTATATGTCATGGGAAAACATAATTGAAAGGGAAAAAAGATTTTGGAAAATTTCCTACTAATTATTTGTTTATTTTTCTTTTTAAAGAGAAACACTCCTTTCCAGTTATTGCTTCTACTACTGACATTCTCTTTGCGATAAAATGTTCAAGTGAGTCAGCATTTATAGCTGCAGACAACAGAAGTGAAATATTAATCGGAGGTCAAATTTAATATTGGGAAATAACCTTTTGAAAGGACTAACGTATCCATATAGGCTGTGCCACTAGGATTGAACTACTCATCTTCTGCTGCTTTAGTTTTGGTCGCTTCTTCCTGACTGTGAAAAGTCATCCACTTGTAGACTACAGTGGTGACATGATTAGCCATCATTTCCAGATCCATCCAGATCTCCGCGTGTATACCCCAGCACCATCCACCGCATATTTCTCCATTGTGATATTTCCTTCAGGACTGTCTTGTTGTTCAATAATGCAACCTACAAGACTCCACCAGAACCTCAACTATAAGACAATCTGCTTACTGATTCTGAAAAACTGAAAAAAAAAAAACTGAAGACAATCTGAAAAACTGACTAATGCAGACCTTCTCTTCCAAACAGATCCATCCATGATAGTCTGAATCTTACAGATTGTCTTCAGTTTTTTTTTTCAGTTTTTCAGATTCAGTAAGCAGATTGTCTTGTAGTTGAGGTTCTGGTGGAGTCTTGTAGGTTTCACTATTGAACAATAAGACAGTCCTGAAGGAAATATCACAATGGAGAAATATGCGGTGGATGGTGCTGGGGTATACACGCGGAGAATGTATTTATTAGGATTTAAATAGAAATATAAAAACTTTTACGATTCCATTGCCAGTTATTTCATAGCATCACCGGGGTAAAAAAAATTAATTTCTGTATAGTGATATTTATGCATTTATGAAAACAGCAACGCTGAGAACAACAAAGTGTCATCATCTATTAAGCAGACTGATAACTTTTATGCCTTTCCCGACATTAAATGGTGTTCTACAGTGAAAAATCCCTCTGTTATTTTGTTATTAGATAAAAATTGACGTCCTACTTAAAATTGTAAACAGTGAGTTGCTTTCTTTCAAATAATTTTTATTTGTAATTTCATGATCTACGTTTCAATAACTGAGAACTTCGTTCACATACATTTGCATGTTTAAATGTGAGTTATAAAAAATTGGAATTTATGAGAAATAAACTAAATGGTAAAAAGAAAATCTATAACTAAATTTGTTTTAATTTTTTAAAAACTTGTTTATGTTATAAATTATAATATACTTAAAAATAATTTTAATGATATGACTAAAAAAATATTTTTATATTTTAAAAAAGAAATTAAAAAATCACTTTATAACAAGACACCTTTTTTTAGAAAATATGTTATTTTCTTTAAATAGATGTCAATTTTTTTTAACGTACTGAGATAGTATGAGGAATGATGACACTAAAAGTCCTTTTTAGGACTTCCAGGGTAACAAATGGCAATGCTGTAACCAATGAAGTTTTAACTGAGGCTCGGCTATTGCCGTTACCCAGCCATGACTGGAGCTTTTAGCTCAATAACACTCAATCCACACAGATTTTCTTCATTCAGATGACGGGATAAAGAGTCAAGGACTCAGTCCATCGCCCAGTTCTTTTAAGAACTTAACGTACTGAGATTTCTTTAAAGCTTACACGAATGTAAACGACTGCTCAAAAAAGCAAAGTTGGAAAATTTGACAAAACTTTGTTAAAATCTTTAACAACTGTTTTGTCCATTATCGTGAGTATGACAGACAGAAGTCCCACATCAGTCAAAATACATGTAACAAACAAAAATGTCCTTGTAATAAATGACGGAATTTCGCATCATGTAATAGAATTGACTACACAGAAATGTGAAATGTTCGAGGCAGTGCATTTATAAAGAGTACAATCCAATTTCGTTTGATAATATATTTTGTCATATCGTAACATAATGATCACATGATGGCATTTTATTTAACATAGTGTTAAATTTAAATACCAAAACTATTTGAATTTGATCCTAACCAAACGAGACACTACTAAATCTGTCGTATAAAGTAGGATATTTATTTTGCTGGACAAAAGGAAAGAGTTTAAAAGAGCAATATAAAATTACATCATCTGTTGCCTTTCTCAAATTGGTGTTTCCACATTCAGGTTGGAAATCTCTGCCAAGACACGAACTATTGCTTTCTATTAGTGAGAGTGAGGAATTTCACTCACTCTCTCAAATAGCGGTTATTTCTCTTTATTCAAAAATGTTTGAGAGTGTGTTATTAATATTGATAATGAAATAGTGTTCATTACGATATGCAAAAATTGACCAAAATTTCATAAGCTGATTTTTTTCCCTTCCAGTAATTGGTTGTTGTTGCAGTCGTTTGGAAACATGGATACTGAGGCTATGCGCCCTGCGTGTTACGTCTGTTATGTTGTAATGTCGGTTTTTTGTTTTGTGGGATGACAATCCGAGTTTCTAGAGGTTGGAGGAAATTCCTACTACTCCGTATGAGAACGTCTAATTCTTCTCCAGATGGATAAATCTTATAAACGTCCTTCGCGTCCTGGGTAGCTTACGAATCCATGCTTTTCCCAAAGAATAGTATCGTGGATTTGAAACCAACTAATGGTTTTCTTTCGCTCATATGCTTTTTTCCATCTTCCAGTGTGCGTTCCTTAATTAAAATGCTCATTTATGCGAGCGTCTCTTTCAGCAGAGGTCCTGAGGTAGGAGAGACATTTGTCATCGTTTTGAGAGAACTGATATCGTTGGAAATGTCAGCAAGTAATTATTTATTGAGATCCAAATCGAATATAATTTCGAATCTCGTGACTAAGTATTTAAAAAAAAGAAAGAAAAATTAAAAATATGATTAACAAAATACTCTCGTGAATTTACAAATTCATCTAACAGATGAAAGTAGATAATTGAATGCGAGTATAGTCTAGCATAAACAAATAGTGTTTTACCAAAAATTTAAAGTCATCTCCTTACTATTTTTAATTAGCCAACTGTTACATATCAAATTGCCGATAGCTTGCTGATTGGTCTTATAATGTAGACTATTCGCAGATATGCGAAATCTGTCTATCCTCTCAGCTGTGGTACAGAATTAATAACATCCTGTACCAGGAACATGATACAGATAAAATACACACCTTATCTGTAGCTTGAAATACAGTATGGTGGAAAAAAGAAAACTACCGCACTTCGAAATCCCCTTCAGTGAACACGCTGTGAGATATTGAAATATGCTGTCTGGTGCCTGCACATTAACAAAAGAGCACGTTTGGAGTTACGCCGTTACATTTAGCTGTAGCAATAGTGTTGACGTTGAAAGAAAATACATTTAATGTTGAGCATTATTTTCGTTCATACGGAGTTAGTAAAGCAAATGGTCCAAGCCTACAACATGATTGTGGAACAACCATGAATGAGTATTCCAATATGACCCACTTTCCAACCTTGATGAACTATGACGGAAACTACCATTGTCCCTTCTAGCATGAAAATTGCACAACATGCCCATCAGATGTTCCAACGTTTAACCTTCTCATGCGCTACGAAACCTGTCTTGAAAGAGAAGGTGCCCATTTCGAGCAGCACGTAGTCTACAGTCTTTAACTCTTTATTCGACCAAATTTCCACTGATAGTTGTGAATGTCCATATCATCACATGTAAACATGTCTTTGCCTAATAAACCCGTTTATTTCATAACATACATCGTTGTAGGTATTTAGTGCTATTTTGTGCACCATTCTAGAAGTATAAGCTAATGAGAAATTCGACAAGTAAACCTTTTATCTCAGAATTCACTCGAAAAGCATAATAAACCAAGTAATAACTACAGAAAAAAACACATAGGAAATGGACAGCGGTTATGCTGTCCTTCTTTCAAAAATGTGCTCTCAGTTTAAGTGCATTTAAAAAGCAAAGTATATTATAAAATAGTTTAGATAAAAAAGTAATAAAATTTTTAAATATAAAATCAAGTAAGTATGTTTTATTTTATTTTTGGTGTGCTTCCGTAGCTTTTAGTAGAATTCGTACTTTGAGTCTATTGGAAGTCAGTTCTGGTGAGTTTAACCAATTCCATCTTGCTACTTAGCAAATTGTCTACAGATAAATGCGCATAAGTAATCAGGATTAAAACATCGCCTTCTGTCTAACACCCTTTACTAATGCCTTTAAACTGCTGTGTTGAAGGAAGGTGGAAATAGGTTGATTACCGATTTCAAAAACAAACAAATGTCTTATAGGATCGAAAACTTTATCTGACTTGGAAAAGTGATATTCGGGTTTCCCTCTGAACATTCTGGACAATGCAATGCTTCCTACTTTGTGTCGTTTCTACGGAACCGACCATTGTCTGGTTCAGCAAGACAATCATCGTGTCACACTGTTGCTGTAAATGCGTGGTTTGTGGACATGAACTTTAATACACTTGACTGGCCTCTACAGAGCCTGATCTCAATCCTATTGAACATCTTTGGGATGAACTGGAGCGTCCGGTGAGGTCAAGGGACGTCTACCCCACAATAATCTACTACCTCATTAATGTCTATAGGAAGAATGGTCCTAAAAGTTCTGCAAGCCATTTTTGGATGCCATTGTTCTGGAGGGAAAATGCTCTTTTTCAATGGCCTCCAGAACATTTTTCCACCCGAAGGTGGCAAAACTTTAATTTTCTGTAAGTACATTATTGTGAAAGTACGCTATTTTCAGCTTTATGCTTGTTTGAAAACCGAATATTTCAAAATAACGAAAAATTTTTCCTAATTGTATCACATTTTTTTTTAACGAATGAAAGCTTGAAATTATTTGTAGAGGAGCCTAAATAGCTCAGGTAGTAGCGATGGCAACTTTTGGCTGGAAAGATCTAACTTAAACCTTGTATTGGAGAGAGTGGAACCTTTAATAACAACGGTTTTCTGTTAGAGATGAGTTATCCTATCTCGAAGAGAGGTAGCAAGGTTTCATTCCACAAAACAGGCCAGAATAACACAGCCGATTATCACACAAGTCCCATTAGACTCACGTTCTTCGGCCGTAGCTTCAGACTAACAATAGCGTGATGACAACATCAGCCTTACTTATGATCGTTTAAGTCAACAGGACTATAAGCCTACCTCGGCTTCTTCCTTTTGAAGTACAAGGCTATAGAAATTATCCAGTTTCGAAATGATATGGAGATGAAACATGCCACTTCTCTAGACAGAGCTAAGTAGTAAAGCAGTGTTTTAAGCTAGAGCCTTGGAATAGGACATTCTTACTCCTCCCCCCCCACATATACAGTTCCTTACTGTGTCACAATATTCTGGAATATTTTTTCAGGCTATAGTGAATGAACATGGGGCGTTTTTTTATTAGATTAGTAGATATATATAAATCTCATGGATCAAAAATCAAACTAATAATGCCTGCTTTCTAAACAACAAAGTGATACCTAACCAATCTTTAAGTTAATGTTAAATATTTTCAAGATTTTGGTTAAGACTTATTTTAAATTATATCCGTCATTATTAAAAGATAAGATGTTTATCCTTTTATGAAAGGCCTTGGTGAATAATCGACTATGAGTAACACCAACATAATCTGCTTCCTAATCAGATTGAATCAAATAGTATGACTGAATGATAAAACATTCAGTTTCTTTCTTTTTTTTTTTTTTTGGCTAGATGGGTGAAGCAAAAATGCTTTTCATATTCCGCGTTATCTGTATAGGAAAATGCACGGGTGGGGTAATATAGGACTATAAGCTCTGATCCTAGCAGGAAGGTAACAACAACAGCCGAGCCTCAGTTAAAACTTCATTGGCTACAGCATTGCAATCCATTAGCCTCCCTGGGTGTCATTTTAGTCACCTCGTACGACATGCATGGGCTACAGTGAGGCTATTCTTATCTCGGCCACCACACGGGATATTCAGTTTCTTTTTTTTTTTTACCATTAACATTACTGTCAGAGAATGGGTGGAGCAAAAATGCTTTTCATATTCCCCTTTGTCTGCAAAGGAATTTATTTGGGAAAGGGAGTTTTGTGAGCGATTAAGCTCGCCCTCTGGGGGCAGTTGTATTAGTTATGATCAGCTGGGAGTAGAATAGCCTTTGGTCTTTTGTATTTGTAGTATTCTGTTTCGTTTAATTGACAGCTTGTACGATCAGCGGGTTTGAATGCGAACTTGACTTGACGAAGAATTCTTCTGCGAGATCGCGAAGAAGGGAGGAGATGTATGGAATGCCGGTTTCTCGATGAATCTGTCAATTTCTGATAAACCATGGGGCATCTAGAATCATCCTTAGGCACTTATTTTGGATTCTTCGTAGTTTTGAAATGTTTGATAGTGAAGTGTGACTTCATGCTGGTCAGGCGTAGGTAATAATTAGACATATGACCATCCGGTAAAGTAGTAATTTATTTTGTAAGTTCAGTTTACTCTTGCATTTGGCCATTGGGTAGAGTTGAGCTATTACTTTGGATGTCTTGGAGCCAATGAGATTGATGTGCTTGTTAAAAAGGCGTTTCGTATCCAGTAGTATCCCAAGATATTTGGTCTCTGATTGCCATGGGATCTTTTGACCAGAGAGAAAGATGTTTTCTTTAATGCATGCAAACCTTTTTTCTAGAGCAAGGGCTGGCAACCGGCGATCTGCATGCGCCCAAACGTGCATTTTGGCGGGCCCATAAAAGGTTGACGATACTTATATGGCACGTATCCCATATGTTGAATTATTTAAATAATACATTTTATAATATGAATAATAAATTAAAAATAATTTTATACCTATACTGTACTTCATGATATCGTCGTCCAACTTGGCGCGAGTCAACCGTGTGAGTCATCGGGAGTGGGGATAACAAAGGCGACTTCATCCAACGACAACCGAGATTTTGGTTTAATGATGAATGGAACAGCAAGTACTTCTTTATAGAAAATGAGGGTAAGCCCCTTTGTTTTACTTGTCATAAAAGTGCTGCTGTTTAAAAAGAATATAATATCAGACTTCATTACGAGAATGAACTTGAAAGCTAATACACGGATTCGAAACTTGGAAAAAATCAAATTAATAAATTACAAACTTCTTTGATTGCTCAGCAAGATATATTTAAGAAGCAAAGTATTCATAATGAATCGATTATTCGTACTAGTTATGTCGTAGGGGAACTTACTGCGAAAGAAGGAAGGTGTTATACAGATTCAGAATTTATGAAACGATGTTTATTAGCTGAAAATGTACGCCCAGAAAAGCAAGGCGAGTAGAAGAAATTGGTATCAAAGAAAAATAATTTGAGTATTACGCTCAGGCAATGGATGAAAGTATTGAAGTAACAGACACTGCGCAGTTAATGATATTTATTCGGAGCATCGATAATGACTTTGATGTTCATGAAGAATCGGCCGGTTTGTGTGGTTTAAAAGGCACTCCAACCCCCAATGACTTGTTCATAAAGGTAAAACATACTATTGATTCTTTAGAATTGGACTGGAAAAAAATTATATGGTGTGACAACCGATGGTGGAAGAAATATTTGTGGCTCTAACACCAGTGCAGTAGGTCGAATTTGTGCGGAATTACAGAATTTAGGTTATGATAATCTAATGGTGTTCCATTGCATCATTGATAAGGAAGCACTTTGCAGCAAAATTTTATCATCAATGAAAGACATTATGGACATTGTGATATCAACTATAAATTACATCTGACGCAATCTGACACATCGCCAATTTCACGAATTCTTGATAGAAATAGAATTGGAGTATGAGGAGTAGTATTTATCTACTACTCAGCTGTTAGATGATTAAGCAGAGATGCTGTGCTAAAAAGATTTTTTTTTTTAATTTATGTGAAGAAATAGAAATTTTCATGACAGAACACGAAAATACTGTCCCACAACTATCGAATAAAAATGTATTATGTCTCTTGCATTTATGGCAAATATTACAACTATCATAATGAACTTAATTTGACCCTGCAGGGCCAAGGTAAATTACTAGCAGAACTGTTTTCTGACATAAAAGATTTTGAAGGCAAACTATGTCTGTTGAAGAAATATCTGATGGAAGAGAATCTACATCAATATATATGTTGCGAATCTGCATCTACAGTTGGATGACAAACACAAAAGGAAACTTAGTTTGGTATCATTGAAGATTTACAAACGGAACTTTCAACAAGATTTGTGGATTTTCATAAACATTGCAGCGAAATGCGATTATTTTGAACCATTTTAATGTCGAAATTGATGACGTACCAAACCGACTATAGACGAAAGTTTTGGAATTACAACACAATGAAACATTAAAGAACGCATTTTTGTTAGAAAATGTCCAAAAATTTTATTGATGCTTACCAAAAAAAAATTGAAGGATTAATCAGTCTCGCAAAGATGATAGTCGCATTTGGAAGCACGTACATTTCCAAAAAAGCATTTTCTGCCATGAGTTTTAGAAAAAATAAATTTTCTTCTCGACTGGCTGATGGACATTTGCATGCTTTGATTCGAATTTGCACCTCAGGTTATAAAGTGGATCTGGATAATCTGGCTAAGGGAAAACAATCACAAAAGTCACATTAAGCAGGAAGACACATATTGTGATGCACAAACTCTATTACTTTGTTTTGAGGTGATAATAATTTTTCACTGAATTTCATTTTCATACTTGTTTCATATCTCATACTTTAAATAATTCTGTGTTTTTGAAGATTGATATCATAAAAATTGATAACTTAAGTATTCTTTTCACTCACTATTTTCTTTTAATTAAATGCTTGCTGCCCGATTATCAAAAATAAAAGTTGAATGTGACCCGTGAGTCTAAAAAGGTTGCCGACCCCTGTTCTAGAGAACAGCATGGCTGAGCTTTTACAAGGCCTTATCTTCAAACTAATTGAAAACAACATCCCAATTAAGCTAGTGAAATTTATATACTCATATCTTAAAGAAAGATACACGCAAGTAAAGCTTAACGGAATTGTTTCATCAAGGCGCTAAATTCTCCCTGGAGTAGTACCTCAAGGTTCTCTTCTAGCCCCAATACATTTCACAACTTACGTATCAGACATCCCTCTTAATTCAAGAACAACCATCACTGCCCTTTATGCCGACGACTGGAGGATTCAAATGAACCCCCTCAAAAGCTCAGCCATTCAGTTTCTTTTTTCTTTCCTTTTCTTTTCTGGGGGGGGGGGTAAATTGAGTCCTTGACTCTTTATCCCTTCATCTGATTAAAGAAAATCTGTGTGGATGGGTTGTTATTTTGCTAAAATCTCTAGTCATGGCTGGGATTCCATTCAGTTTCTTAAGTCCTTAAAAAGACTGACTAGATGGGCAAAGCAAGAATGGTTTTTATATTCCCGTTATCCTGAAGAGGACAGTGTAAGGATAGGGTGTTATTGAGCTATATGAAGCTCTGATTATAGCAGGAAGTTAACAGCAATAGCCGATCCTCAGATAGAACTTCCTTGGCTACTGCATCGCCATCCATTACCCTCCCTGGATACCCATTTTAGTCGCCTCGTACGACATGCATGAGCTACATCGGGGATATTCTTATCCCTGCCACCACATGGGAAATTCATTTTCTTCTAGTAGTGAGTAAATAATATATGGACAATATATGAAAAACAAAAAGGTGTATAAGTGTATATTTTCTTAATACAAATAATCAATGAAATATTTAACTATTACATAAATGAAACAGTACATATGATTAACAGTATCACCCATAGCAGAAGCAAGTATCGAATTACAAGAAATCCACAGATTGCAAATTCAGGCAGAGTTAGCAGCTGATTCGTTCGTATTTGTTCTCGTCTCTTTAGATTCTTTTTCTTCATTATTATTATTATTATTATTATTATTATTATTATTATTATTATTATTATTATTATTATTATTACAGGCGACTCCAAGGAGTCCTTAGACTTATCGAGGGAGGCCCTAAACATCATGTCCATCACAACTATTTGACATTCACACAGTATCTATCATACTTTGCCTTGAACGCATTCACTGTCATAGCACCCACAACAGACTCCGGCAGCTTATTCCACTCATTCACCACTCTCCAAGTAAAAAACCTAGCTCTAACACCCTTACTAACCACACTCTTTCCCAGCTTCCATGGATGTCCCCTAGTCCTCCTACCACCAGTCCTTTTCTCAAAAGTATCCTCTGAATTAATCCTATAGAAACCCTTCAGCAATTTGAATGTCTCAATCATATCTACCCTTTTACGCCTATCAACCAATTTTTGTAACCCACACATCTTCAACCTGTTCTCATAAGGTTCATTCCATAGACATGCTATCATTTTGCTCACTATCCTTTGGATCCTCTCAACCTCCTCTCCATCAAGAAGAAACCTAGGTGACCAGATCTGAGCACAGTAATCAAGATGGGGTCTTATCAAGGCTCGATACAGAGGAACAATAACTTGCTTATCTCTGCTCGTCAAAGTATTCTTCAGCATCCAAGTGATTTGATGAGCTGATTTAGCCACTTTTGCGTTGTACCCCCTAAATTTCAACTCCCTATCCACCAACACTCCCAAGACCCTGGCCTCATCAATCTCCTGGAGTGCAGTTCCACCAATGTGATATACTGCTGCTAATCGTTCGCCCCAAACTGCATAACCTTACATTTTTCCCCATTAAATTGACATCGATTCTCCTTAGCCCAGACCTCCAATCTATCCAAATCATCCTGAAAAATTTTGACATCTTCTGCATTAACTATTGTCCTACCCAACTTTGCATCATCAGCGAACAAATAAACCATTCCTCTTAGATCCTTCCCTATATCGTTAATGAACAAATTAAACAGCAGCGGTCCAAGAACAGAACCCTGCGGCACACCACTAGTCACAGGCCATCTTTTGGACTCTACTCCTGAGTAAACTACACTCTGGTATCGCTCCATCAACCACCCTCCTATCCATCTCACCAACCCTATATCCATTCCCATATATTGCAGTTTACGGATTAGACTTCCGTGTGGTATCCTATCAAAGGCCTTAGCCAGGTACAGTAGTGTAACTGTAAACCCATTACCCTTATCCAGTTCAGCCTTCACCTTGTTATAAAACTTGAGCAAGTTACTGTGGCATGATCTACCCTTCACAAAACCATGCTATTTTAAGATTTTAATATTAACATGCTTTTTAATATTTTTATTAAAAGGACAGTTTGTGACTAAAATATTATGTATTTATATTACGGGTTTAATATTATAATTTTAAACTTACTTCCATATGATTATAAGCAATAATTGGGGAAACAGTTGAATTCTTCACATGGTTCTGATATATGGAATCCTCAATGTTCTCAAAGGAAAATATTATATCTTATCGTAACACTTTTCTTTTTTTTTCACTTTAAATATTAGAGAAATATATAATTTCAACTATTATATTAAAAGGAAATCAAATTCTTCCTATTTTTCTGTATATTAATATGGAAAACCAAAATCTATTTTGCAAAATACCACAGAAAATTAAATTTTCCTTAAATTTTTAATATTAACAATATCATAGAAATAATTTCAAGATATATTTTTTTCTAAAATTTCTATTAATATTAACAATATCATAGAAATAATTTCAAGATATATTTTTTTCTAAAATTTCTATTAATATTAACAATATCATAGAAATAATTTCAAGATATATAGTATATAATATGCATTCG
The DNA here is from genome assembly GCF_054136105.1 of Typopeltis vanoorti. Taxonomy (NCBI): domain Eukaryota; kingdom Metazoa; phylum Arthropoda; class Arachnida; order Uropygi; family Thelyphonidae; genus Typopeltis; species Typopeltis vanoorti. Next base: position 30,957,085 of record NC_143556.1, on the reverse strand, counting down.
CGAAATCACATGACTTAAACTTCCTTTTAGCTTTTATTTTATTCTGAAATATACCAATTTTAATAAAATTGATTATCATTTTGTTCATTTTAATAAAATTGATTATCATTTTGTTCAAATTCTTGGTAGCTAAAAAAAGTCATCCAATATAGTCATCCAAAAAGTCAACTAGGAAAAAAAAAGTGTTACCGAAATTTCGTCAGACATCGGATATGAAATCTTAAGTGTAGTCAACTGCTGTATTTAAAAGAGGCTAGGGAAGGTATTTTAAATTATAAAAGCAAACAATTAACTGTTATAAAAAGTAGACTTAATTTCGAAAACATTTTTATTAGAATCACTTTTCTTTTTATGAATATTGCTTTAAAATTAAAAATAAAGTTTACATAATGATATACGTAATACTTTATCACAAATATGAAATCATGCAAGAGAACAATGCAGTGTTAGCATTTTAAGTGGGGAGCTTCAAATAGCCATAACTATATAGTTAATGCTCTGAGAATTATGTATAGTGTGATTATCTTATACATACTATAAATACTTAGACTGTAATCAAACTTTTATCTGGATGCAATAGATGGATTTTTTTAGATCTTTTAATATTTTATAACTTCTCAAAAACATTAACAGTTCTCAACAAGCATCAAAGATTAATTTCCAGAAATAAAATATAAAGTTTATCCACTTGCCTTTTGAACCAATGAAAGCAAAATTTAAATTCTTCATATATAATTGAGTTTTAGATTCTTAAATGAAAACCTCTAGTATGCAATACACAACATATAAAGCTGTTACTATAAATGTAACACGAAAAAACTACTCTTCCTGATAATGTGAAATCATCCTACATTTCGTAATCTTTAGATTTATCCATGATAACCTGATAAAAAAAGAGAAAAAACTACGATCTAGCAGTCTTAATTTTCTAGCAGTTAGAAATTTACATATAAATGTACATATAAATGGCCACGCACTGCGATCTGATCTACAATAAAAGACATAGCTATATAAATTTATTCGATGCAAGAAGCAATTGCATGCAGCAGTTTATTTGTTTGTTCTGGTATTTATGTGGTATGTGTCGATGAAAGTTTATTTTGAATTTGTAGAAATGTGAGAGTTTTGCGTTTGTTTTTTTATGGAGCGTTGAAGTGAGTGTTCGTTACACACATTAGGTGTAAAGTGTTATGTCTGTTTTATTCTGTGGAAACGTGTGTATGTTGCCATTGAGGAACTTATAGTGGTTGGTTAATTGGTAGCATTAGTTTTTAGGTGGATTCTTGTTGATAAACACAAAGTTTTTATCAACAGGAACCTGACCTACAGTAAAACCCCTTTTTGCACTTTTAGGGGACTGATGAAAAAAAGTGTAAATAGCAGGAAATGTAAAAAAAGTCATTACAAAAGGCTAAAAAATGACTTACTGAATTGTATGTGAGTCTACATGCTAGATTACAAAATTTAATAACTGAAAAAAAATGAATTTACAATTACTTACATTCATCTATTTAAAACAAAATCTTTAATTGTTGATTGTTTTTTCTTTTTCTGCACTCTTATAAGTTCCACCTGCCCTCTCACACAGTGTATAAAGCATTAAATGCCCTATCGTCTCCTGATGTACTTGCAAAATACCGCCTCAAAACAGAGATAGCTTCCATTGCTTCTTTATTAGTAGGGACGGTAGGTTCTTGATCACAGTCTTCCTCAACCACTTCTTCCTCTTCTTCTTCTTCACCAAGGTGGTTGGAAAGGATGTCCTCTACACTTGTTACCATTGATGTGATCATACCAGCATCAACATCAACATAGTCTTGAAATGAGGAAGAGTCATCCATCACATACCAGTTGTTGGGTACTGACATATCTTCTTCCTCCTGTAGTTGTTCCTCCTCTTCTGCAAGCGTAACTCCTGCCTTCCGGAAACAGTTGGATATGGTTGCATGGTTGCATGTTTCAGGAGTAACATGCAACCATGCCTTGGCCACATAATGCATGGCATCAAGGATTGATATGGTCATTCGTTTTGGGTCCATACCATTATCATGCATAAACACAGCTTTTTCAACAAGCATTTTTCTATATTTCCATTTAAATGCATGGATGATGCCCAGATCTAATGGCTGACGCTCACTTGTACAATTAGGGGAAAGAACACTAATCTAATGTTTCTGAGCTGCAGATCTTTAGGGTGTGCAGGACATTTGTCTAGCAGCAGTAGTAGTATTTTGCGATGATTTGTTCCTATTTTAGCATCCAGAACATGCATAGTGGATGTGAAGGTGCTGCTGGTCATCCATGCTGTGCTGTTGGCATTATACTTAGTAGGCAGATTTGTCACGTTCTTAAAACACTTTGGCTTTTTAAATTTACCAATTACCAGTGGAGGTAATTTTTCTTATCCATCAGCATTGACCATGAGCAAAACAGTTACCCTCTGCTTGCTGAGTTTTCCACCGTGACACTTCTCCCTTTAAAACGCAATGTTATATTTGGCATAATGTTATAAAAGAGCCCAGTTTCATCAACATTGAACATATTTTTTGGTTTGGAGTCCTAAATAATAGTCTTTAGTTCATGTTTCCACTGGTTTACAGTTTCCTGTGTAACACTATTACTTTCTCCGCACACTTGATTACACACAATATTGTGACAAGTCTTGAAACGATCAATCCATCCATTTGACGCAGTAAAACCATTAATCCTCAACCTCGCAGCAAATTCAAGGGCTTTCGCTCGGAGTATAGTACCATCGACTGGAATAACCGATGCTCTCGTAGAAACAAACCACTCAGCCGCAAGTTTTTCCAATTCATCGTATGTCGATGTCCGGATATATTTTCGTTTTTTTGACATAGCTCCAGATTGCTTTGCATTGAGTTCAATGCTTGACCTGTTTTTTACTATCGCGTTCAAAGTGGACACGGAGAGTCCAAGATCTTTTGCTAAATGCACACGTGTTCCGGCATGTCAATCTGCACGCCTCAGAATTGCCATCTTTTCTTCTACCGAAATACATTTTCTGTCTTTTTTTCTCCGTGTTACTAACATGGATAATCTACCACCGCAACTTGCAAGCAACTATCACACGCTAAATTACTTACCAGAACTTCTGCAATATCAATTCATTTGCAACTACAGTGATTGGCGGAAACGAAACTACAGCCGAAAGCAACGCCACCTGAGAACAGAAATGCGCAGATTTCCGCAGAAATCTATTCGAAAATTGGTATTGCCACCCGAAAAAAAAAAAAAAAAACGCAAATCACGGGAAATAAATTCCACATCAAGTTGTTAATGGCGGGAAAACAATATATCGTGAGAATAGGCCGTTAATATGGGACCAACGGTAAATGACGTAAATGGCAGGAAAACGTAAATTGCGAGAAAGTAAAAACAGGGTATTACTGTATAAACATTTTTGGAATACTGATAGTTTTAATTTCAAATCTGTCTCTGTAAGTTTGGATATGTTTCGATATCTGAAATATGCAAGCTATAACTGGAGGGCATTTGCCATTGTCAGTTATGTGTGTATTGGAGGCAAAGTGTAAAGCCAGGAGGTGAGCTTTTTCTATGGGTGATGTTGCAAATGAGCCATCTGGGTATGATAGAGGTGGGAATAGTGTAGGGCAAAAGTTACGGCCAATTGCCTTGGCAAGGGACCAAAAGGCACGGCTGCCGTTTGGACAGGTTGCAAGCTTCCTGCTTTTTGCCCGTTCAAAATCTGTTTTGAAAGTATTGATAGTTTTCTTGCATTTGTTTCGGGCTTCAGTGTAGGCATTGAATGAGGATGAGGTTCTTGATTTGAGCCAGTTGTGGTATGCCTCATTTTTCATTTGTACATCTTTAACACGAAAACCCAAAACTTTTTGGAGAACCAGGGTTTAGTTAGGGGACGGCAGATCTGAGTAGTGTGGGGAATATATGCTTTCATGCCAGCGAGGATCACTTTGGTGATGCGTTCGGTGCATATGTCTGGACTTGGAAGACCGGAAACAATAGCTTAACCGTGGGAATGAAGCAGAGTAATCTCGGAGACTGTCCCGTTTAGCACTATTACACTGCCAAACTAGTCTTGTGTGGGAGTAACTGTGTAGGCGTTGTTGCATGGGAGAGGAGATGAGCACTAAGTTGTGGTCAGAATTACCCAGGGGGGGGGCTTACTACATTCACTGCATATTTGGAGGGGTCATTAGTAAGGAAGAGATCTAGGGTATTTGGGGAGTGATTTGGGTTATCTGGTATTCTGGTCGGTTTTTGAACAATTTTCGTGAGGTCATTAGTGACTGCAAATGTTTCAGCATCACTGCCTGCAGGATCTGTATGACTGGAAGAGGAAAGAGCCAATTGGTGTTATGGATGTTGAAATCACCCAGGAGGATGATTTCACTGTCTGGAGAGTGGGACTGGAGAAAATCAACTTTTAAGGAGAGGAAATGAAAGAGCTTTTCATTTCCTCTCCATTTCTATAGGAGAGAATCTTTCTTCCAGATCTTCAAGATTATCTACTATTAGGACAATATCATCTGCAAATTTCATATAATGCAGCCTTTCTCCATTTATGTTTATTCCTTTTGTTTCCCAATCAAGGCTTCTAAAGATTTCCTCTAATGCAGATGCAAATAATTTCCAATACAGAAAGGCATCCTTGCAGGATGCCTTTCTGTACTGGGAACGTTTCACTATTTTTATATAATTTAATTACAGAAGTTGCATTATTGTAAATATGTTTTAGTATTTCGATATATGGTTTCTCAGTTCCCTGGAATTCAAATGCTTTTAGTGCTGCCGTCTCTCGTAAGATACACTACATTGCTTTTTCAAAAGTCTTTTCTAGTTTGTGCATTTAGAAATAATTAGAAAAAAGTTTAGAAATAAATAGAAAGTAATTTAGAAATAAATTTAGGTGCTGAGATTCATCGTAGTGTTGTCTATAGCAAGCAAGGATATCTGATCTCTGCCATGAAGAGATCAGATATCCTGGTGTCATCCATGTTTAGAAAAATAACAGAGCAACCCGCACTCCTTTTTGAGACTTTTGCTCAGAGACTTGGCCTCTAGGTCTAAGGTCTCTAGGTCCGAGCGCACTGACTTTCTCATGTCAACCGCATGGTGGGTTTTTGTCCACATCTACATGGACTATGTTCATAAAGGTTCAACCAAAACACATTGATTTGGTTGAAGCAACATGCAAATCCAGTGTCTTGGTGTCATGCAAGTTTAGAGCAATGGCAAAGCGATCCGTTTGGATTACACTGTGAATTCTTTTTGTGATGATTTAATGCTCGAAGAATTTTTATTCCGGGAATTGTTTAGATGAATTGCCATTCGATGATTTGCTTCTTGATGAACTGACTTTCGAAAAGTTGCCATTCGTTTAAACTCGGTTTGATGTGTAATGGTTTTTGATGTGTAATGGATTTTGAAGTGTATGCATTTTTCCCAAATAAACATAACATAAGCAGTAGATATTGTAAGTATCCATCCATTTCTATAAGCTTAATTACTATTCATTGCAAATACACAAAATTTTTTCAGTTTCAGAAATAAATAAATAAATAAATGGAAGTACAGAAATAGCACAAAGAAAAAAAAATCAATTTAGTTTCCACTAATTGCCATTTGTTTAAAATTGGCAATTAGTGGATTTTTTTAAACTAAAAGAGACCACTAATTTTCCACGACCGCTCTATGTTTAAGATCCGATTTTTAAAAATGTATCTGATGCTTACAGATTTTTCACGCTTATCAATACTATCAAATTTTGTCTTATAACTTATTTTATTACGGATTGTCTAATTTTTCTTTCGAAGCAAAGTACGAATACTACTTGACTTAGTTGTTTTTTGCTAATTAACAGGGCTCGATGTATACACATGTGGCTAGTAGATTTTGTCAGCTGACGTGTTGCTGTAGACTGGATAAAATGGATTTTTTTTATGTGATAAAAAATAACTTTCTAAACAAAATCTTTCTAACTTTAAGAAAACATAGACCTTCAAGAACACACACAAATAAAATCGATCTTGGAATAATATATTTTTTGCTTGCGATTCGAGTTTTGAATAATTTGTCAAGCCCTGCTAATCAATGTGGAAAAATACCCATGAAACTTATAATGGTTTGTTTCATTGGCAGTTTCTTTCACATTACAACTTTCCTTGCATTGATTTCGCAAACTCTCTCTGAAGAGAAAGAAACTAGATTTACAAAACGTGTTGAAAGGTTAGTAGCGAGGCACTGATTCAAATCAATGTAGAAAACAACGTAATTTAAGAAGTTTATGTTTGTGTGGATCACCCCCGCATTTGTATGGTTGTTTTAAACCTCAAATCCTCGTGTTCCGAATGCTTCTTCAGATTTTCTGCAACGTCGTGCAAGAACAAAATGGCCTGCGTTTGAGATTCTCAACCTTTTCTCCGAATCAGTAATTTATTTTTCCGCTAAAGATTGTGAGTTGAACTACTTCTTGAAGGGGAAGTGTCGTATGTTTTCATTGCAATGAAAACCTCCACTGCAACCTCCATTGCTCTCCATTGCAATGGAAACCTCCACTGCAACCTCCATTGCTCTCCATTGCTATTGGAAACTTCCATTGCTCTCTTCTGTGTGGAGAGGATCTACTGATTAGCCATGTACTTCAGGATGACGTCTTCTTCGAGACACAATATCTTAATACCTCCTACGAACCCAGTGTACTTCTAATGCATTTGACTCAGTTTCACACTTTTCTCCGTCCGGTTTTTCTTTTTGTAGATGAAGAGAGTCCACCACATCAGTATGAGACGGGTAACTCACCTTCAATTGAAAAGTCCATTACTTGAGAGAAATATTATTCGCTACCGACAATGACAGTCAAAGAGAGCTAGTAGTGTCATCCTTTTCCAATGCCCATCTTTCCTTGCTCATGATATTCTTCCATTTGATGAAATTTCCAAGAAGCAGTTTTCTTGAAATGTCGTAGGTCAGCTTCTTCTTGAACAATTTCATGAATTATTCTGAATCAAAAATCGGCGTATCTTCAAGGCTTTCCCGGTAATCTATTAAATGGTTAAATCAGTTAATATTTCTTCATGATGAATGACATCTCACTATTCTTTTTCCAAGTTTTTGAAATATTAAGTAAATGGTTTTTCAAATTTAACGTCTATACAATCCAGTGCACTGACTTTGATGGTGTGAGGTACACTGTTTACGAAACGTTATTTACATTTTGACTCGAATAAAAAAAAAATCAGTTAAAATGTATATGACTTTATATCAAGAGTGGTGACAAGTAATACCAATCCAAGTATATAGAGTCATTCTTAAGCGTAATACAAAAGCCATTAAGGCCAAAATTCGACTTCGTGGAATGCTCGTTCTCATTGGATGATATATCCTGCTACTTTTGTACGTTATCAACAAAATACAGCTTTCTCTGAAGTGTTAAATTCAGTTTATGATGATGCTGATAAAAAAGAAAGAAAGAAAGAATTTGGATAAATAGCAAAACATGCACCGAGTAAATGTCAAATTTCTTCTACCCCACAGCCCTGATACACTACTTCAGTTTACATCATTCAGTCGATTTGATCAAATTTGGAATGCAGTTGTTGCTAACCATACTTAATGTCCTATTGCATTTACCGCACAATCAACTGGACTAGACTAAAGGAGAAAAAATAAAATAAAATGTGAACATACATTGAGTTATACGTTTCGCATTGTACAACCAACCAGTTTCGTTAATTAATTTTTTTACTATTATTTTATCAAATAGTAGTAGAAAAACAAAATAAGTTCCATCTCAAAAAAAAAAAAAAATCTCATACGAAAAGGTAGCCACTAGCTGAGGAAAATTGGCCGAAATTAATAAGCATTAATTCCCTCTAAAGTACGAGGAGAACAGGAACAAACAGTGACAATAACAATACCAAGTTATCCTCCTGTTTGCTTAGCTGATGGGTAACTTTTTCATGTGTTATATGATTTGTCACATATCTTTTACGAGATAATGCAGTTACAAGAGCATAAACTGGCACTCATATAACTGCATTATCACTGAGAGAGAGAAAGAGAGAGAGACAGAGAGAATAGGATAAGTTATCATCTGAGTTTTGCACGAAACTAGTTCTTGGACAAGGTTAAATCAGACGGTGCATTGTCATAATGGAATAACCAGTCACCGCTCTTCCATTTATATACGTCCTTCCAATTGTCTTAAATCACAAATATTGTAAATACAAATCACAGTGCGTATACATGCTTGTGAATGATCTATCCGCATTGAAAACAAAACAAAACAAAATAAAAACAAAGGGCGTTTCTTTCATTTTCGATCTCACTTAATGACCCTTCGCGTGCATGGGAATGCTATCTCTTCCATTGTACGGATTGTAACTTCGCCTCACAAAAGAAAATGTTATTACTGTCCGACCACAGATGCCGGATCCTAGGCTGGCAATGAGCCAAGAAGAGTCAATTCATGTTGAAGTTGAAAAAGGAATAAGGCGATTTACGAATTCGTTACAAAGACGAGTTTCCAATTGCTTATACATTTGCTTGTACAACAGTTGGAAACTGTTGTACAAGCAAAATAGTTACCATTTAACTATAATGATCATAAAAGAGAAGTTAATTTTCCGACGTGTAATAATAAACACTCATCATTGATTACCCTATTATCGGAATGGATTCGCCTTCTTCTGTCATGCGCAGAAGTGTCGATGGGGCTCGCATCTGTGGCACAGTATTTATCATGATTTAAAATACGTTAATTATTCATAACTTTTAAAGATAGCAAATGAAGTTATTAAGAAATAAATTAATATGTCTTTTCAGCTAATATCATGATAAATTCACTGTCAAAAATTAAAATTTTAATATCATTATTAAAAACACACATTTTAACCATTTTATGCATATTTTGCTATCTTTCGCATAACTTTATGGTACTTATGACATGTAACTTTCAGTCATATAAGGTTCTTGTTTACTTTAAAAAAAGGTATATCCGTAATGTAAGAATACATGTTCCGTGTATCAACAGAAGTATCTATTGATAAACGGAACATGAATTCAAATGACAACGCCAATCACCACGCATTGCGAATTTATCCATTTATTGGAGATGGACTTGACTCTTTATCCCTTCATCTGATTGAAGAAAATGTGTGAATGGGATGTTATCGAGCTAAAAGCTCTAGTCATGGCTGGGTAATGGCAATAGCCAAGCCTCAGTTAAACTTCATTGGCTATAGCATTACCATTGATTACCATCAGCGGGTACCCATTTTAGTCACCTCGTACGACGTGCATGGGTTATAGTGGGCTATTCTTATCTCGGCCGCCACACTATAAAAGTCACATTAATACAAAAAAGGTGTATTTTTAAAAATCAATTTAATCTTTTTTTATTTGGTTAAATTTTAAAAAGTATTTCAAAATAGAAATAAATATAAAACTGTCCTTGATATTTTATATGAAATTGGAACTTAGTTTCAGTAAGTGAAAGTTTTTCTATTTGCAATCAATACTATTATTTCTTACAACCTGATATGTAAGTCGATTAGAACACGTTGGAATAATTATCATATATAAAACCCCTTTAATATCATAATCAATAAACATAAAAAAAACAATATATAGAATAATAGGAATGTTTATATGAGGGACTATGTTTGGTTTATATATACTATTGTTTTAATCTGTGAATTTAATGCATTATACACAAATAGAAAACAACTGCAAATTCTAATTTGTTTATTTAGTTGAAAAAAATCTCGTAATACAATTTCACAAATCATTGCCACAGTTTGGCAATGAATTTCATGGTGGTTTCTTTTCTCCGTGAGTTATTGTCTTCAGTAAATAGTGATTGAAATGAAACAGACTCTCCAGATTGATATATACATTCAAGGCCAATTAAATTTACGTTCGAAAATTATTGCTCCACCCATGCCTTTTGGATCTTTTGGATATTTGGGTACATTTGGCGGTAATTTCGGTTCTGGAATCTTGCCAAGACTAATGCTTGTTTTTCGGTCCTTGCTTACCCAAACGGGAAAACGACCAGAACCACCGTTTGGAGGAAGAGGTTTTGCCTGTAAAGAAATTAGAACAGTAATACTTTAGACATTAGTAAGTCATATATTAAAAAGACGATAAAAAATTACTTATGATAATCTTAAACCACGAGAGTTTATTCAACCTGTAGTACATTACAGTGATCACTGCAGATGAGAGCAAAATTTTAAATCCTTGGAATAATTTGCGATAAAATGAATCCCCCTCTGATCCACTCAAAGAGTTAGTGCACAATTGACTTTCAATATTTCGTAGATGGCATTACCATAAATAAATAAACAAACAGTATTTTAATTTACATTTAAATTTGCTCCATAACGTACAGATGTCGATAATAAATTGTAATTATATATATAATATTAATTCAATTATAAAACCAACTCACGTAAGGAAGAAACTGTCTTTTTTCTCTGGAGAAACACTGCACAGACACTACTACAAATAAAAAAAAATGTTGCTAGGACACTGAACAATAAACTAATGACATACAAACTTTTGTAAACGAGGTTATCACAAAATTTGTTAATATCATCATGCACATTTAAAAATACATACGGACAGATTAGCCATCAAGTTAAGATCGTATTTTATAGCAATAAGTTAATCATTCGTTAAATCACTAAAATCAGTGTGATACGTTTTGGTGATGTTTTATTTTATTTTATTATTTTTTTAAAATTTCAATCTCGTTGATTTTAATGTACGTAATTCGATATTTTATTTAATTATTAATCATTTGATAGGAATTTTTAATTAAATTTAGTTAAAGAATTTTAGTTAAATTTTTATTCCATCTCTACTAATTTTTAATAATTTAGAGAAATATTAAGTTCTAATTTATTATAATAAAATAATGACCCTGAGTTATTTAGTTTTTATTAAAAAATAAAAAATTAAATTAAATAAAACATAGAAAAAGAAAAAATATAAATGAATAAATGAAAAAATAATAATAAATAAATATATATATATATATATATATATATATATATATATATATATATATATATATATATATATATATATATATATATATATATATATATATATATTTATTTATTTATTATTATTTTTTCATTTATTCATTTGAAAACAAGGTGAGTCGATGTCTTTTAAGTATGTCTTCCATCTAGTAACTCGAATCTAAAGACGGAGAAATATCTCTGTCCTAGCAAAGCCTATCAAGTAAGCAATATCTTGCTTATTTTTAATAATTAACTGAACAGAAATCCTTCGTTTTTCTGGGAATTCATTCTCAGAGGGCGTTGTTTACTTAGCAACAGACAGCACTTATTGTTACTTTGCTAACATTCTGATAAGGACATTATCTGCATGTATTTCATATCTCCGGAACTACAAATGCAGATGCGCTAATATGATTACTGTTGTCTACACCAACAAAACAGCAATCTCATAAATTTGATTAAAAGCTGTATATATTCAAAGAAGAGAACACCTGTGAGATGGAAGATAACTTATAAAACGGAAGGGCCGGCCGGATTTGTTTACAGGAAGAAAGCAAAAAAAAATCGCGTGTATTTTGCAATGTAAATTAGCAAATTGATACGTATTTCCAAACACGAAAGAAACCTGCAGCACATATCAGTTATAAGCAACTAAATTTCCCCCCATTTTATACGTGCAAAAACTTATTAATAATAAAATGTTTCATTGAAATAATTTCGCATAAAATGAATATGTTAATAACTTTTTAAATACAATTGTAATTCAGAAAAGTATATAAATGTAAACTAGATCGTTAGTAATGCTAAGGGTTAAACGTTAGCGTAATAACGGAAATAAAACAGTAGATTTAGTTTAAATTTAAGTTAGACTTAAGAAAATAATGATGGAAAAAATATACACATATTGTTTTTGTTCATTATTTATTTAAATAATGATTATATAGCTTCTTCTTCCATTATATCTGTTTATAATGATAATTAGACATCGGTGATTACCTTTATACTTATATCATTATTTTATTAATTATTATATTTTTATTATTCTTTTATATATAATAATTTAAATAATAATAATTATTATTAAATTTGTAAACATATTTTTGAAATAAATTAGTAAGTAATTTAAAATCTTAAAATATTTTATACACCTTATACCGTCTTATAAAATCTTCATATGAATTTAAAATTGTTATAAAATTGGAATTATTAAACTTCAAGAATTATCTACCTCCTCCTAGTGTACTTGTAAGATTTAAAATATACCTTCAAGCTATCAGTGTGTATGGTTTTTAACTTTATTCTTTTCTAGATTGGTAATTTGTGACGGTCTTATGCCTTTTGTTGCGATTTTAACGTCGATGTTTTCCTGGGTGAAAAATAGAAAAATGAAACTATCCCGTTGACCTGGCTTCTCTACGGTTAAAACTAACAAATACAGAGATGGATTTCACCAAACTACCTTCTTCCCAACAAAGACATGATCTTATTAAACTATTCCCATTATTGGAAATTTAAATTTGATTTGTTTTTCTCTTGTAGAATTCGTAGAAATGAAATTATATTTTTTTATTAAAACAATTCTTTCAAAAGTTTGTAATTTATTATAATGTAAATGTTAAAAAATTATTAAACGTAAATAAATTATTTAGTAATTTAAAAACTTAAAATATTTTATACACCTTATAGGATCTTTTATAATTTTCATATAAAAATTATACTTTAATAATTGCTGTGATCTCTACTCTCCAACCTGGGAAAGATTGCTGAAAAAATTATCCTTTCAAGACTACAAGAAAAATCAGACCAATTAGGAATAATCCCAAACGAACAATTCGGCTTCCGCCGTATGCACAGCACAGTGCAACAAATACACAGAATAGTGGAGCATATCACTCAAGGATACAACTGGAACCTTCACACAGCTGCAGTTTTTCTGGATATTGCCAAGGCCTTTGATAAGGTATGGCATCAAGGATTACTCTATAAACTCATTCAGGCCAACATTCCAACAAATCTTACCCGTCTAATAAAATCATACCTCACTGACAGATCCATGCAGATAAAAATAAGCACCATCTCAACTAGGCGCCAAATCCTGGCAGGAGTGCCTCAGGGATCTCTTTTGGCTCCTTTACTTTTCACAATCTACGTGGCTGACATTCCACAGAACCTGAGGACTACCATCACAGCCCTATATGCAGACGACACAGCCATAATGACAAGATCTCTCCGCCCACACCTGGCCATCAGTCGTCTCCAGGATACTATCACAAAGCTAGAGAAATGGTTCTCCGACTGGAGGATACAAGTAAACCCCGTCAAAAGCTCAGCTATACTCTTCACCAGACGCAAAGCCTTCATCCAAGATGATATTGAACTTCTCGGAAAAAAGATACCATGGCAGACAGAAGCCAAATACCTTGGAGTACAGCTAGACAAAAAGCTAAATTTCAACAGCCATATCAAGCTCATAGGCACAAAGACATCCAGAACCATAGCCCAACTCTATCCCCTGATCAATCGCAACAGCAAATTGGATAAACGCAACAAGCTGTTATTATATAAGATGGTAATTCGACCAGTAATCGCATATGCATCCCCGGCATGGAGTCACACATCCAAATCTAACATCCAGAAACTACAGAGGATACAAAACAAATGCCTGCGGATGATCTTAGATGCCCCATGGTTCGTCAGAAACACGCAGATCCACAGAGAAACCGGAACCCCTGACATCCGTTCTCTCCTTCATGACCATGCCGAAAAGTTCTTCAGCAAGGCACATTCTCATCCTAATCCACTAATCAGACAAGCTTCCAGTTATAGTGAACATGACTATCAAAAACACAAAAGACCCAATGCAATCCTGCTTTCAGCAGAACAGAGCTAACTCCATATTGACAAAGTGCGAGCATAAGTCTCACAACCTCCCCCATCAAGCTTCTCCACACAGATAAAGGGGAAAATAAAAAGCATTTTATGCTTCACCCAGCAAGCCAGTAACGTTGTTGTTGTTGTTGTTGCTGTGATCTTAATGAAATATGATTATCAATTCTTGCAAACGATAGTCTTTGTCTGAGAGCGTTACCAAAATTGCAATTTTGCCAATGTTATTAAAATTCTAAAATTATTTCATATTATATTATATTATATTATACAATTATAAATTATGCTTTAGACAAGCGTGTTTATTTAACACTTATATGTAACGTGTGCTATTGCTTATGATAATCCAAGATCATCACAACATAAGTGAATTCTATTTAATGTAGATCTTATTAAAATCTCCAACTCAGACAGTTCTATCAAGGAAAATTCTACTTTTAAAAGGGGGAGAGTGATGGGCAATCACCTCTCCTTCTTCAAAGAAAAAAAAATGTGGAGAAACTAAAGAAACGAAGTTCTCTACAAACATCCGCTGTTTCTAAAATACGAAAAGAAGGTATGCCGCATTCAAATTTATCTAACAGTTACTCCAAGAATGCTTAAATAGATCGCATCCAAATAATGTCTTATTGCAAAAAGACTTTAATTAGATCTTAGAGGGGATTCTCCAACGTTTTTTTAATTAAAAGTTACTTTGAATTCAATCAATCAGTCAATCATTGTGGAAACGAGCATGTATTATAGACATTCAAAATAATATTCTCCGTCGATTAGTCCTTGGAATCCCTGGAGATGTAATAATAATAATAATAATAATAATAATAATAATAATAATAATAATAATAACTGATTTAGTCAATCGTAATCTCAACTTGATGATAATGATAAAGACATTAATGATGACACTGAAATCATCGATAACTGTTCTTATATTTTGTTCGCAGAATCAAGACAGTAGCATTAACAAAAGGGGACCAGGAAAATATGTGATCGTTGTTATGTGTGCCAGCATCTTTTTGTTTCTCGTCGGCAGATGGGGTGACACTCAAAGAGACTTTAGCATTTTTGTGTTGTATGTGAGTGGTTTGTTTTGCACTGGCTATTTCATGAAATGGAATATCATAAATGAGAAGATTTAATATAAGCTTTAGTATAAAACTTCAGCGGTGTTTTGGAGGAGATGGAATGTGCACTCTATCATACTGCTTTTATCCCCAAGTCAAAATTCTTGCAAACTATCTCGACAACTGAATAAATGGATTTTAATCTGTAAGTGTAATATTGAGTCTCCGTAGCTTTAGTTTGTTTAGACGACCCTATAGCAAGAAAGTCCCAGGTTCGAGTCCGATCTATGACGCAAGGAACTTTGGCGGCCAGCATGGATTTACTAAAGGAAAATCGTGCTTTAGCAACCTGCTTACTTTTTATAATAAAGTGACAAATGCGTTGGATAAGGGTATTGCATATACAGTGGTATATTTAGATTTTGCAAAGGTGTTTGATAAATTGCCACATGACAAGCTGGTAATTAAATTGGAACGGATGGGGCTGAACAGTAGATTGGTTCACTGGATTGGAGATTGGTTGTCTGATAGGTATCAGCGAGTTGTCTATGGAGGAGCGATATCCCAGAAGAGGAAAGTTACTAGTGGTGTACCTCAAGGGTCTGTTTTGGGCCCATTCCTGTTTAATTTGTATGTAAATGATATCTGGAGAGGTCTGAATGGTGATGTGCAGATGATGCAAAGTTGGGCAGAGCTATTAGGGATAGTGTGGATGCTGTAGCTTTGCAAGATTACTTGAATACACTGTCTGAATGGGTAAATAAGTGGGGATGTCAATTCAATGTTTCAAAGTGTAAGGTTTTGAAATTTGGGAAGCAGAGATGGGATGTAAAGTACACAATTAGTGCGAATATCATGGAAGAGGTAGAGGAAATGAGAGATCTGGGAGTGATTGTAGACAAGGACCTAAAATTTCGGGGACATGTTACTAAAATAGTGAAGACAACACAGCGGATAATGGAAATGATGTGGAGGACATTGACTTGTAGAAGTAAGGATGTTATGGTTCCTTTGTATAAGGCTTTGATCAGGCCACATATGGATTACTGTGCACAGATCTGATCACCTGGTTTTCAAACAGATGAAATTGCGTTGGAAAAAGTTCAGAGGCGATTGACTAAGGTGGTTTCTGGTCTTTGGAATGTAGAGTATGAAGTCAGATTGACAAAATGCAATTTGCAGAAATTGGTGGATAGAAGGAGGAGGGGGATGTGATTGAGACATATAAGCTGTTAAGTGGTTATTACCAGATTAACGTCGGGGAGGTTTTGCACAGAATGGGTGAGGATAGCAGGAGAACAAGAGGTCATTCCTGGACGCTGTATAAGGAGGGTGTGAGCAAGGGAGTGAGGAGCAGGTTTTTTGCACGGAGAGTGGTGAGTGATTGGAATGCTTTGCCCGAGAGTGTGGTGTGTGCAGAGACAGTGAATATATTCAAAGCACAGCATGATAAACTGTGTTTATAACAGTGGACATCCCACGATGAGTCTTTGACTCCATGGAGGTTTTTATAATAATAATTATTATTATTATCAGGTGTTTTCAATCAAATGGTGAGGTAGCCGGTCTCATACTGGAGGGGAGGATTTGTACTCCAGAAACTCAGTTTTTTTGTCCTTCAAAACAGGCAAACCGACCCCGTGAATACACACGTCTGCAGACATAAGATACTCTGCGACTAAGGATTAACCAACCTATTAAGTATGATTTCGGTTTCGAACGCCTGCAAGGTGAAGTTGTGGGTCTACGCATGAGCCTAAATCAGGACAGGACAGGAAATGTAATATATTTTGAAAATCATGCTCAAGTAATGGGTGCAGGCGCCTATAAAAGAAATAAAAGCTGAAAATTCGAATCATATTGGAATTACTATATCACGATTATTAGTATTAGTCAGCATATATACAAATACCAGAGCCTCGGCGTGAATAACAATAAATATCTTCTCATTTCTTACTTGGTTTCACATTTATTGAAGTTCCTACTATTGACAGTAAAAATTGACTGTTTTGAGGTATGAAAAATATTTCATACCTCATACCCCCTCCTGTATTAAACTGACTAACTTATCTTCAGTAGCAAATCTCTTATTCCTCTTATTCTAGACGAAATTCGAACTCAGTTTCCTTCAGCTTTTCTAATCCAAAACGGTGAATCCAATTTGAATATGCAAGTAGAATAATTTTGCTATTTATACACCAAAAGAATCAGTGAGACTCATGATAGAATAACGTGACTGAGAACGTTCGCTTGAGATAATGAAAGTATTAATTAATTAATTAAATTATTTATGTATCTTGAGACATATTTTCGGTAATGAATTTCTGTATGTGTTTCTTATAGCAAAATTCTTCAAAACCTTTCCGCTAGTACACCATCATATTAGGATATAAAGGAACACCGCCATACCTATGACATTCTCCCCCCCCCCCCCACTGCTTTGAATATATGTTATTAGAAACATTGCTTCTGAATCAAATAGCATATATTTCTTGATGATACGCGAAGTGTTGCCTGTTCTGTATAAACAAAACATTCACTGGAAGTATCATGCGCAATCATTTCCCTTCACATCTTAAGACTTCTGCGTACCTAATTTCACCTTTGTTTGCTAACGGATGAAGTGCAACAGGGCAAAGGTTTGTATATTCCGACACTTCCTCATGCTTTAAATGCATTTCAACATCAGGCAGGCAAACGTTTTAATGCGAGTGCTTGCATCACACTCAAGACACAGGTCACGTGTGCGCTAAAAATAGAAACAAACCAATTTTCTAGGAATGGAAATGAAGTTGAATAAAAGCAAACGACCAGACAGTATGCAAATCTCTCAAAAATACAACTATTAACAGAATATGAAATAATAATTTATTAATTTGTGTGACTGAAATCAGATCTTGGATATTACAAAATACATTTTCGTCTATTTTCTGTTCTTAATTTCCAGGTTGAAGAGTAACACTTCTCTTGGAGTTGTCAACTCCTTTTTTTGCAAAAAAGGAAAAGGAAACGCGATAGGCTCATAATATGACGCAAAGAGAGAAAGCCATCTTTCTGATCCATAACGCTCAGATAGTCTCCAAATTATTAGAGAAAAGTTGCCTAAAATATGCTTGTTTTGAAGTCGGAAATTGAAAGTGGCCCATGTTGTCAACACTCCCTCCCAGTGCATCTATAAACTCACAGAACAAATTTCTCTTCCTCTTTAATCCTTTATATACTTGCCCACCCAATCGAAAAAGGGACTACTGTGATTGGTCACTTAACATCACGATCTTCTAGCTCTACAGACCAATTGAGATGTTCCTCACATCAGTGTATCCGCATTGGTTGTTTCTACATTGATTGAAATATGTTGTTTAGTCAGAATTGACAAGAAAATCCCAATTCTATATAATATTTAAAGCGTCTGATTAGTCGATAGGATCATAATTCTATTGATCACCCTACTTTCAAAAAAAAAAAAAGGACATTTTAAGACATGGTCATGATTAAATCGTATTCTCACGAAAATTTTAATGCATTATATTTAAGGAAATATATGATTTCATTAAAATGTAATTTTTGAAAATGATCTAATGTATTTAAGCCATTTAAATCCAATAATGCTGTTAAATTGTAAGATGTATTCATTGTTGCTATTCTCGTATTATTCTCAAGTACATTTCCAGGGGCGTCTCGTGCATAGGCACTGCGG
Organism: Typopeltis vanoorti; assembly: GCF_054136105.1. Lineage (NCBI taxonomy): Eukaryota > Metazoa > Arthropoda > Arachnida > Uropygi > Thelyphonidae > Typopeltis > Typopeltis vanoorti. Next base: position 30,938,399 of record NC_143556.1, on the reverse strand, counting down.
AACTGCAGCACTCCCAATTTTTTTTCGATCTATAAATATATTTATTTATATTTGCTTGCAATATTTAATTTTATTATCAACAATCCAGTACAATTCCCTTATTTTGCATAAAAAATAACAAAAATCCATCTTGTAGCACTTAGGAGGGAGAAGGACGCTAGCGGCACTGTGTTTACCAAAGTACCATATTGCTAAGTACGCAAACATATGCACGTCATAGTGGGATGCGAGCTATTAGCGTAATGCGACACTGTCCGTCACGCAGTTCCACTGTTGTTTATATGCAGTTTGCGACAGTAGTAGAGCGTTCGTAGTGCTTACCGTGTTTACAGAGTTTTTATTTATTTCTTCGCATGGAGTTCCCTCCCTTTTCTCCCCCGTCCCTATCGGAGCGAATTGATCCCCCTCATAGGGGGTTAAGTATTTATGGCTGTAGATCCGTGTGTGTTCACAGGGCCTGTTTGCCTGCTTGTGGGATGAAAAATCCCAGATAAACTGGGAAAAAAAAAATCTGCTGTCCACGCCCAAGACCGGCTAACTTGGCTATGGCAGATCCTTAAGCTCCCCACGTTGGCGATGGGAATCGAACCTAGGACACTGCTTCCCCACGCATATAGTTGGGAAGCGCAAAGCCACTAGGCTCACCGCGCAGGTTTACGTAGTGAACACGATATATCACATGATCAACAAAGAAAAACTTGAAACCGAACTTCTAGTATTCTACAGACATGCATGATTATTGTAAATTAATTGACTTGTTAAAATTTATAACAGAAAATAATTTAGATTGTGTTCTTAGTGAAATTACTGTATTGATAAAAATTCCCTTGACAATTCCTGTGACTACATCAGAGCCTCAACGCTGTTTTTCAACATTAAAGAGAATAAAAACATTTCTGAGGAACAGTATGAATCAGGGTAGGTTAAATGCACTTGCAATGATTTCAACGAAGAAAAAATTCTTCAACAGTCACACAAACATCAAGGAAAAAGTTATTGACCTTTTCGCTCGAAACAAAACAAGAAGAATGGGTTTTATTTTTAAGTAATTTTGAATTATACTAAAATGTATAATTTTATCGATAATAAACAATATTTTTTCATGAAACAAAACAACAAGAATATATTTTATTTTTAAGTAATTTCAATTTATACCAAACTGTATAATTTTGTCGATAATAAAAAATATTTTTTCATGTTTTTTTATTTTTTTTATTTTTACCATAATTTTGATATTTTATCCAAACATGTATACACTACTTGGATAAAAGTGTATATGTATATTTCGAAAGTTGCAGCACCACAAGGTTTCAAGCCACGAGCCGCCACTGTACATTTTAGATTTATATTTAATAGAATAACTGTTGGATGATCCTCTCACATATTATTTCTCTGTTATTTTATTTTATTTTTTTGATAAGTCAATGCTGTAGTCAGATCTTATTTTTATTAATCTACTTTTTATACTTTCTAAATAAATGTTATTTAATCATCCGTCCATACATAAGCGTTTGTATTTATCTATACATTTATTTAAATTAAAGAACATGTTTTCAATCAAATTCTTTCAAACACAAAACTGCAACTATTTCGTAAAAAAAAAAAAAAAAAAAAAAAAAAAAAAACACGCAAATTATATTACGTCGCAAGCAAGGGTTAATTTCGTTTGAATAATATTTATAAATGGAGTATGAACACTTAATTAAATTAATTAAAATAACTGTTCTTTTATTTTACTCTATAATTTAAAATTGTTTAAATGTAATTTTAAATGTAAAATGATTTAAAATATAATTTTTTTTCTTTAAAGATTTATTTTTTATTTGAAAATCGAAAAATTTCATTAAAATTTAAAATAAGAAAAGAATTAATTAAATTAAATATTTTTACTGACCGTCATAACTGTTTTTTAGTTTTCTGTTTTATCGGCAGATGGATGCACTAGTCTACACGTGGTTGTCATAGTACCAAGAAAACGAGTGGTCCACGCCTGTTAAAAGATGTTTTCATGCTGAATTACGTGATATATTTCGCGTGCCAACCATTCATTGTTCAAGCTGAATCTTGTAGCAGAGAGATCGTCTAATTCACTACTTTTTTTAAGCTAATGTGATGTGCGATGTGATTTCTGTTAAACAGGCAAGATGGTCGTAGCACATCTTTATAGCAAAATTATTAATGAAAATTGCATTTTGATTAATGTATTAGGTCCACTGGTCGGTTATAATCAAACAACTTCTTAATATAAATTTAATTTACACTAATCATCGTGACATTATAGATACAACTATCATGTTGGGGTAATAACTTTTATTTCGAGTACAATAAAATGAATACTCGACGTTTCGACCTACATAGGAAGGTCATAACCAGGACTACACATATACGGACATAATTTACTGCATAATGGGATTGCTAAAGCGATCAGAAATTCTGTTATGTTTTTCAGTGCATGTGTTTACTAGCTGGCGTAATCGTTTTTGTAAAGAGAATAGGTAAAAACTGAGTTTCTTCCAGAAAAGCCGGTTTTCTGAGCTAGGAGATGCCACCAGAATTCCATATATAAGGCAAAACGTGTAACGTTTTTCAAGCCATTATAAGCCTCCAGTAAACAGGACGGTTGTGACCTGAAGGTTTAACGACACTCACCAACATCCATGCCCACGGCTGCATTCAAATCCACAGCCTGTTGGAAAGCAGTTTGTCTGTTATGTTCGTCTATTAATCTGTTTGGGGAAGAAAAGAAAAACACTTTTATCTCTGTATGACACCAACTCACTCATCTTCATTTGAAAACATTTTGTGATGATTCACGTTGTAGACGAAAATCTCTGAATTCCAACCCAAATCTTCCTAACCAAAAGGCATCATTTTTGACTAAGCTACTGGCGACTCTGAATGTCTTCAAATTTTCTTGATCAGTACACGAATGTTATTGAGAAGGTCAAAAATCTTTGTTTAAATTTTATAGTAATATTTTATGAAACGTGAAGATTTGCAATGGCTTGGGGAAAAAAAGAAGAAGAAGAAGAAGAAGAAGGGGGAAAAAAAGACCTGTGTTAAGTCTGTAAAGCAGGGTTACCCAATCCCCAAAATGTACTATGGGCTTTCTTGGGTGGGATTCATAAGAAGTTTATCGGATTTTTTTTCTTTGTATAAATATTCTCATAAAAACTGTGGTGGCCCACGGAATGTTTTCGAATTGTATTGTTTTTCTTTTATTTTTGATGAACACTAGTGATTTAAAAGTATTAATTAGTTAAAGATATTCAGACTGATGTGCAGAAATTATTTTTAATGTACTTTGATTTTTATTCCTATTTCCTTTTACAACTTAAATTTGCAGAATTACCGCGCACATTAAATGCATTCTTTAATGAAAAGAATATTTTTTGTGTAATGCAATAAAAGTATTCATTTAAAAGCGTTGGGGGTAATATATATATATATAATCTGCGCAGGCCAGGGCTGTCTTTTAACACCCATCTCTTCATACCATTCCATAACAGCTGCAGCTCTGTGGCAGGGGGATTTTCGTCTTGATAGTAACACGGGTCCGTTCCATAAAAACTCTCCACAGTGTAGACAGCATCTGCTTATCCAGAATATAAAGATACTGAGCCTTTCATGGAACCATGGACAACGACTAGTGGTCCAACCCCAAAACAACTGAATTAACCCCCATATAATTACTCTTTCACCACTTATTAGTGCTTTCACAGGCCAGTTTCTAACTGGCACGTGAAAAACAGCTGTTTCAAACACCTGATCTAGGCTCTGACAGTTATCGAAACAGTTATCGGCCAGTGAAACCTAATCAATGCACTAACGAAAGGGAACTAAGTTGGCCTCTGGACAGAATCCATAGCTTATGAATATCGTAAGCTAAGGCAACAGCTCAATAATGAAGGTTTATCCTCACAGTTTTCTGATAAAATTCTAAATTTTTTATGATTCATTTATTTAATTTTAGAATGATGAATGTTTAATATCTTCATTAAAGATTACTAATCTTGTCAAATTAAATCCTTTTAGGCTTTATGTTTTGGTATTATACTCACGCACCTTACAGTTCACTTATAAAGAATACAATTCTACTATATCTAATATGAGACTTCCATGGTATTGAGTAGAGAGTTTTGGTCCTGTCAAGAACATCAAACCCATGTGTCTTCCGCTTCACTAAGCGAAGCGGACGCGGGATGGCGGTATTTGCCTCAGTGCGAGACTCAGGTTGGGCTCAGTTTTCGAGTGGAATTTTTTCAGATTCTACAAAGTGACCTTTCAACCACTAATTCAATCACTCAAGAAATGTCGCTGTGAACACCATTTTACATTGATATTTATTAGAAAACAGTGGATCGATATTTAGATTTGCATTATTGAAGAACAGCTATCAAAATTGCTGAATATTTCTATCGTGAAGAGTATCTTATTTATAGATAATTCAAATTATCAAATTAGGAAATTATTTTCATTTCAGAATATTCTTCTGTATTGTTGAACCTTCTCTCGAATAAAATCTCCAATAAAATTTTCATTAAAACAATGTGATGAATGCTGCAATGCTGTTACAGGGCGTATCAAATAGATGTGAAATGAAAGATGTCATAGTGGAGTCTCCATAAATCAACATAACTCAATCATTATGACGATGCCCAGTGACCGGAAAAGCCATGGTTCGAATCTCCTCTAGGTCACGAAGAATCTTTATAAGGACATTTCAACTGAAGGTGAGTTGGACGGTCTCATACGGAGGTGGTGGAGTTTTCACCCGGAAAATCGCATTTTCTCATCTCATTAAAGAGACAAACTGGCCAGTAAAACAATACAGTGAACAGAGATTTGATGTCTGTTCACTTCTTCTGATGAACCCTGGATTGGGTTCATCATAAGAAGCAGGAAACGAAGCTTAGCCACGTCCAAACCAGCGGTAAGGTAGGCCGTTACTCGAGATGTTCAAGAACTATTAGAGTGTAATAAGTGGGTGCGCTGTTCTGTTGCTACTATGGGCATTGCGAAGAACATTTAAATTTGAAGTTACTCACCTCATCATAATCAAATAGTTTACAGAACTGTTAACAAAATAAGGATCGAAAATAAATACTTTGCTCATAGTATGTATACATCATCGATTGTGGTTGGTTGTTCTTCATCTCTTCCTCAAAATACAGATTTGTCTTAGACCACGTGCAAACAGAAGAGCATCTTCGGGTAGTAAGGAATTCCTCGGTCTCTCGCCTATAAAGTGTCCCAGCCTACCGGACTTCACTAGACCAATTAATCCCTTTACCCCATCCATGCTAAAGTGGAACTATTCTTGCAGATTCCGTCTTGAAAGGACATTCTTTTTTTTTTCTTGTATTCCTTATTTTGAAGCGTGTTTTACAGGTAAATTTTCAATTTTGATATTTGTGACTGAATTCTACATTTCCTTAATCACTCATGGCTATCTATAGAACCAGGGGTGAATTTCATTTCAGCCTAGTTTTGATCTTTCTTTTGACTCTTAGTTCGTGGCTCCGCCCCACTTAATTTCAAAATGGTGATGTCTGTTATTAAGGAATATTTGGTACTTCATACCACCCGACAAGTTTTCAAGCATTCCAATATTAGCTTGCAATTTTTGCGAAGAAGCTTTAGTTATTATTTCCTAAGATTATATTTTTGTCTGGTTTACTTCATAATAAACACTTGTTTTGGAAGGATAAAAAGCATTCGATATCATTATACAGTAGATACAATTCCATATTACTCACTCCTCCCGAAAAAAATTCATTTTTGTAAACCTTTGCATAAAAAGAAATGTACTCGAGATGAAGGCAATTCGTAAAAAGCAATTGATGTAAAATAACCTGAATTATATTTTATCAAAGAAATATTTCGTTTTTTTCCCCCTTTTTCTAACAATTTTCATTTCATCTTGCAAAAACAAATAATATTTTGTTTTTTTTTATAAAACAAAAATATTACATTAAGTTCTTCTACTGGTTTTTAAACCTCTAGATGTCGCATTCGTTGATGAAAAACACCGGATCGTCATTCCACGGTATAATAGTTAAAAATCAGGAAGATTGTACTTGGAAGAAAAAGAAGATAACTCACAGTAAATTCAACAGACTTTTATTCTCCTAAAAAATCTCCTGAATGAATATTTTTGAAGGTCAAAGGTCTTTGATTGTTCGTTAAATAATAAAAAAAATGCACAATATTCTTAAAATGAATTAAAACATTTTTTTCTAACCTTCAAATACATAAACAAACCTTGACTTCGAATGCTGTACATGTAAAAAAAAAAAGTAATACATTTTATTCCACTATGGGGAGTAAGCGATTCCATTGCATATTCACTCCTAGAAAATCATCAATTTTTGATTTATTCTTTGAATATCGACTAAACTATCCTCTAGGTGGCAGTGGTAAATGATTCCAATTTATTATGAATTGATTGTATTTTCTTTTAAAACCATGGGGATTTATTTATTTATTTTTATTTATAATTGATAATGAAATCATAGATATTGAACTGCACCGTGAATGGAAAATATTGTGTTAAATTGGAAAAGCAATAAAACAGGGTCAAATGATATTTAAATGTCTTGAACCTTGTAAGAGCTTTGTATATTAACAATTATTTTCTTTGTTTCAGATGACTCCATGCAAATTTATTCTGCAATAATTCGTATGTTGTACAACACTGTATCGAAACATCCAAAAAATACATTTGAAGGAAGAACTCGCCAGTAGGGAATCAAAACCTGGTCTCCCGCGTGACAAGCGGAGATGCTGACCACTAAACTACTGAGATAACTTAAAATATATTCTTAACTTAAAGTATAATTATTCTGTTCTGCGAAAATAGTGTTTTATTTTGTCGTTGTTAATAATTGGAGTTAAAATTCAAAGTAAGAGTGCCGTTGCTTCGTGAAGAAAAGTAGACGCGTAAACCCATTACATTTTAAGATTAAAACGATTAAGTTTAATGACGATGGTGTATCGAACACTGAGAGAGGCCGCAGATGAATATAACTCGCACTACGGCTATTAGAATTGTTAAAAAACAAAAATAAGTGAAAAGTGCTACACCGTTAATACAACAGTTATCTGAAAGCGTGGCAGTCTTATTGACGACAGGTTAAAACTTTTAATGGTGTAGATTGATGACCAAACTTCTTGATATGTTCTTCCCAAAAATCACGTTTACGTGTGTAACGTCAATAAATGCTTTATTTACCTCATTTAAGCTCACAGATGACTGCTTAAAACTGTTATGTAGTCATTACATGCATCTACAAGAAGAGAAAAAATTCGCACGATTCGCTATACGTCGATATGATCAGGGTACGCGTGTAGATAAATGTCAGATTTTAAGCAACTTTAAAATAAACTGTAATTCCTTCTGGTTAAAATAACCAGAAGGAATTACAGTCTTCGAAATACTTATCATCTTGATCATCAACGTCACAGAATGCCATGTCAGTGATCTATCCATTCATGACATTGATAAAAGAATGAATCACTAAATTCAACTGTGGGGAAAGTTATCTGCCGAAAGAAATAGGAGAGGTTCCTCTCTCAAGTACCAGACAGGAAAACGCAGCATCGATTACGGATATTTGAGTACTACCGTTTGATCCCTAAGTGTTAGATTGACTGGGTAGCAGTAAAATCTTATAAGAATGAAACCGAAATTATTGAGCTGTTGCGAGATAACTTCTTCAAGCAGCATGTGACAGAGTGTAAGATTTGATTATACGGTAATAGGGTGTTTCAGTTAAAGACGTAACTATTCGTAGTGGCTAATTTTATGATTGTTTCATTCATAAAAGGTTACATGATGAACTACAAAGCAGGAAATTATAACCAACTGAGTATAATGAGTTCAGCGCAATGGTATTGGTTGCTGGAATGAAAAGAATATCGACGGTGCTTGTAAAGAGATTTTAAAATACATCAATTGTGCATTATCAGAATGAGTCCTGAGAGTTCGAAGAACAAATAGAGTAGGATTCGAATGTATGTTTAATCTTATCAGGCAAGAGATTCGTAAGAAAAGGATGATGTGGAAGGAATACCATGTGTATAAGGATGATGTCCGTTATGAAAATTATAAGTAGCATGCTCTTTGACCATTTTCAAGATGAACTGTGAGATGAACTACGGGATGGTTCTCATGAATATCAAAGTTAAAACTGCCAAACGGCTTCAGATGTATTGCTATATCTTCCGATTTGGTATACATCTATTTCGCTATATTCATTTTGATGGATTTCACGGAACTGCAAATTTCAACATTTATGTGTGCATTATAAAACCGGATTATAAGGCACTATTTCGTGTATTATAAGGCATTAATTCGTTTATTATTAGGCACTGAGTTTGATTTCATGACTCCTAATTTTATCTTGGAGCAAATCAATATGTGAACTGGTGGTAATCCCCTTTTTTGCCTTTCTGTTTACTAAATATAGCATCTCAACGATCCAAAAATCTTGTGCTTTGTGAATAGATTCATCAATTTTTTCAGCTTGCCGTGGAAAACTTGCAATGATGTCGTGCCTCTCATAAGTCTTATTACCGGAGTATCAAAGTTTCCAAAATCTCTGGCCAGTTACTGTTGAACGTAAAGAATAATGAAAAGGTAAGCACAACCATACGCTTTAACATAGATCATTGCATTTTGAGTCTTTTTGTGGAATTAAGCGAGACTTTCCACGAAAGAAAAGGGCAATATTTGAATTTGGCCAATGTCTGAAGCATTTTCATCTGCGCACAATGCATTGCAGAGATATATTATGATTTTTGAACCTGAAGTTTACTTTAGTTTAAACGTATCTATGTGAGATGCTTGGACTCAATTTTAGCATACGTTTTAACCGAGTATAGATTAACGAGTTGACCATATTGGTGCAGTGGATTTAAATTTTCCATCCTTACCATCATGCGATACGATTCATGTGGACAAAATGGTCTGAGAGGCAGACGGAACCTCTAATGCAAAAGATTCATTGCTGAAACGGCTTTTCTACTTGTAGGTTATCCCCTTCCTGGATTAATTTGTGGTAAATCAATGCATGTCGCATATCCGTTTCACTCTATCTTCGTGACCACATACAGATTGTCTCTGCGGTTAAATTCTCTGCCAACCGTGTATAAGCAGAAGATACGAGATATCATTAAATTCAAATTCAAATTCTTTTAAATGTTAAAATATTCAGAAACATCGCTCTTCTACTCCAAAATTATTCATAAACAGAATTTATTTTCACATGCACACCCGTCCCGCGTGCCCTTGCACACACCCTTCCCTACGTGCATGGCCAATAATAACGCCACACTCATCATGCAGTCGCTGTTACTCAAAGACATCAACTGACCCCTTGCTGGCTCCTTCCCGTTCCCTTTACCTTCCCTGAACCAGGGCAACTGAGCACACCCACGCCTCGCCCAAACCATTTGTCCTGCAGATCCCCGGAGGGACGTAAGTGAGAGCTGAGTGGTCACTTTAACCCGACTTTTCCTTGCTCGTCCCTTTACAAAGATCCCGAAACTGATGTACGACGGTTGAGTGCACCTATTTATACTTTTTTTCATGTTTATTAGGCAACAAATGGAACGTCACAGAACAATCCGCAAGTAAATTCCCATAATTCCCGTAGATCACATCATCACAATACTGAATATACATAATAAAATAAATTATAAACAAAGATATAAATGAATACTGTTGGTCAGAAATCACTTATTTCTAAACTAGTAACCATGGAAACCCGTTTAAAGAATCTATTGCGTAACACTCATCTATTCATTAAATATAAATATAAAGCTAAAGCAGGTTTCCATGGTAACCATTGTAATAATACATATGCTTAGAATTAATTATTATTATTGTTATTATTATTATTCGTGACACTTCCAAGGAGTCCGAAGACTCATCGCGGGAGGACACCTACTGTACAACTCTCCGTCTCCACAGCCATGTTTCCATCTCCGTTTCCATGGTAACCATTGTAATAATACATATGCTTAGAATTAATTATTAATATACATACATACATACATCTTCAAGGCCCACTCTTGCTAATTGGGTTGTGGGGGCAACAGCTGCAAGAGGAACTTCCAATGGTCACGATCCTCTGCCACCAAGCTCAGGTGTTCTGGTGGGATTCCCAAACGTGTCCACCCAAGGTTTTGGATATAATCTATCCAGCGAGTCCTTGGCCTTCCACGTGGCCTCCCACCCTCTGGCTTGGCAAAGAGGGCCTGCTGAGGAAGCCTCTCTTGTGGCATTCTGACCAAGTGCCTGTACCAACGTAACTGTGATCTCTCAACACGGAGAAGCAGCGGTTGGGTATTGAGGGTTTCCCGAATTGCAGAGCTTCTCACTCTGTGAAGTTTTGTCAGCCCTGCAACCCCTCGAAGGAACCTCATTTCAGCCGCTTGGATTCGTGTCCGCATTCTTTCGGTCATTACCCAACTCTCATGACCAGCTTTGCCTTCTGGCTTAAGTCCCGCTTCAATACTACCGAACGGCCAAGCTCCCGCAATATTGAGCTTGCTAAGCTAATTCGAGTATCTAGCTCTTCGTCCCATTTTCCATCATTCGTGAATATGGACCCAAGGTATTTAAACTTCTCCACCTGCCTCATTGGGACTCCACTTACATTTAGAGTGCACTGGGATGGTTGTCTTGAGACCACAAATGTTTCAGTTTTGGCCACACTGATCTTCATTCCGGCGTCTGCACAAACAGCTACAAACCTATCCAGGGTCCGCTGGAGGTCATCTGTGGAAGAGCTAAGCAGAACTAGGTCATCTGAAAAAAGCAGACGTCCAATGCTACATTTTCCAATTCTGACACACTCACTGCCTCGGCTGTGCCTATCAATCCACTCCATAAATATTATGAAAAGGAGAGGTGACAGAACACACCCTTGGCGAAGGCCAACAGAGACTGTGAAAGGTTCAGACTTTGTGCTATTTATCCTGACACAAAACTCTGGGCATTCATACAGGGACTTGATGGCAGCTAATAGTTGACCATCCACTCCATACTCCTGTACTACTTGCCAAAGCTTATCCCGAGGAACCGGGTCATATGCCTTCTCCAAGTCCACAAAACATGCGTAGACATTCTTGGCATATTCCCAAGATTTCTCAAAGACTTGCCTTAAAGTGAAGATTTGGTCAGCTGTGCTTCTACCAGGACGAAAGCCACATTGTTCTTCCTGGAACTTTGACTCAACTATGCTCCTGCACCCTCTTTCCAAGCACTTAGCATACACTTTCCCAGGCAGGCTGAGCAGAGAGATGCCACGATAGTTACTGCAATCCTTCTGGTCTCCCTTCTTAAAGACTGGTATTATTATGCCTGTCTGCCATTGCTTTGGTGCTCGCCCAGATATCCAAGCAGCCTGACACACTCGGGTCAGCCAGAGAACACCATCTCTGGCTGAATTATTAATATTATTATTATTATTATTATTCGTGACACTTCCAAGGAGCCCGAAGACTCATCGCGGGAGGACACCTACTGTACAACTCTCCGTCTCCACAGCTAGTATTATTTGTCTGTAAATTGCGTGTGTTCTGAAGGACCAATTTGTCTGTATGCAGGATGAAAAGCCCGAGTTTCCGGGAGAAAGAAGCCTGCTACCTCCGAATCAGGTCGGCTTACTCACCTTCGATTGAAAAAAGTCCATATAAAGATTCCTCACGTAATGACAAGAATCGAACTTAGGCCTTTTCTAATCGAATGGCGTAGCGTACCGTCGTTCTTCCAATTGCGCTACCGAGGTGCTTCATGCAGTTCGTTTCTTCATTTCTTTGTTATTTATTTACTTATACATGTATATCTTCATATATATATGTGTGTGTGTGTGTGTGTGTGTGTGTGTGTGTGTGTGTGTGTGTGTGTGTGTGTGTGTGTGTGTGTGTGTGTGTGTGTGTGTGTGTGTGTGTGTGTGTGTGTAGAGAGAGAGAAAGTTTTGTACCTTGCGTATATAGCATATTAAAGATACCAAGTAATTTTATAAGCTGGGTTTTAATCCTTTTTTCCAAGTAAGCAAACAGACAAGTAAGTCAAGTTTGCACCTGCAAGTAGTGCAAGTCTGAAGGAACTCATGGTAATGGTGGAGTAAGCACTTTCCTTAGTATTTTCCCCTAATGAAAAGCACATCCCCTTGCGGAGATGTATGATGCTATGCATTAAAGGCAAGAGCCACTACCCAGATCGGTTTCGACCTTTATTGAGAACTCCTCGGTGGGAGCTAGACCTAAAAATGCCAAGGTTGAAGTAATGCACAGCTTATGAATTTTACCTAAACAAGTTGCCATAAGGTGCTTTGACCTTATTAAATAAAAATCTCAGGATGAGAGTAAGATGTAGAATCTGTAATATACTATATACCCAAGGTAGAAAACTTTCTACATATTACTCTCATCCTGAGATTTTTATTAAAGACATCAACTGACATATTCTGGGTAACCTTGCTCACCAATTTTATGATGGTTTAGAAGGACAAAGCAAAGAAGAGTGGCTCACAGCAGAGAAGAGGAAAAAAGGACAAAGAAAAAGGTTCAAACCCAGAAAACTTTCCACCAATAACCTGCCTGCCAAAACTTTTAAACAACTCACAAGCATACTAGCTGATAAAATATACAGCTGTCTTAAACCAAGTTCTCTTTTTCCAATTAAACAAAAAGGTAACAACAAAAATTCAAGAGGCACAAAAGACCAATTGCGGATTGATAAAATGATTCTGAAATTTTATCAATTAATATTTGCAAACGTAGAAGAACCAACCTTCATATGGCTTGGATAGATTATAAAAAAGCATTTGATTCGGTGCCTCATAGTTTGATTTTAAAATGCACAGAACTATTTGGTATTAGCTAAAACGTACAAAACCTTTTGCAATCCAGCAAGAAAATTTGAAAACAACGTTGGTTCTGAATAGGTAAAATATTGGAGAGGTAAACATAAAAAACGGTATCTTTCAAGTAGATTCATTATCTCCACTATTGTTTATCTTGTCATTAATTCCCTTAAATAGAATTTTAAATAAAACTGCTCATGGTTATCAAACTGCGCTAAAGAGTGCAAAGATATCTCACCTTTTATACATGGACGATCTGAAGTTGTATGAAAAATCAGAGAATGAACTCGGATTGTTGCTTAACACTGTGCACATATTCAGTCAGGATATATCAATGGATTTTGGCGTAGACAAATGTGCAATTGCTGGAATAACAAGAGAAGTTTGAAGATATGAATGAAATCGAGCTGCTCAATGGCGAAATAATCAAGGCAATACAATTCGAAGATAGCTACAAATATTTGGGAAGTTTAGAAGCATCAGAAATTTTGCACAATAAGATCAAAGAAAGAAATAGAGCAGAATACATAAGACGACTAAGAAAACTCCTTAAGTCATTACTTAATGCTGGCAATTTGATAAAACCAATTTATACCTGGGCCATACCTGTCTGCGATATTCAGCAGGCATTGTTGAATGGACCCAGCTAGAGGTGCTGGCAATTTGATAAAACCAATTAATACCTGGGCCATACCTGTCTGCGATATTCAGCAGGCATTGTTGAATGGACCCAGCTAGAGGTGGAAGATTTAGACCGAAAAACTCGAAACTTAATGGCAATACACCATGCCCCCAATCCTCGCAGTGACATTGATAGGCTCTATCCATCACGCAAAAAAGGAGGTAGAGGATTATTACAAGTAAAGCAAATATTGAAGAAGTAAAACGAAATTTGAATGATTATCTGCAGCAAACAACTGAAATATTTCTAATTGAGGTAAGGAAACAGGATTTATTTAAACCCATGGAGACAAAATTGGAATACAAGACCAACCAAGTAAAAGTGAGAACCGAAAGATGGAAAAATAAGGCATTGCATGGAAAATACCTTCACAGGTATTTTCATAGAGGACAGCGCTGACAGCAACTTGACCTGACAATGGTTGAGAAATGGATCACTAAAGAAAGAAACAGAATCGGTAATTTTTGCAGCACAAGAACAGGCCATTAAAACCAACGTTATGAAGGCAAAAATACAAAAAAATTAAAGAAAACAGTAAATGCAGATTGTGCAAAGAAAAGGAAGAAACGGTAGATCACATTATAAGGGGATGCAGAAAAATCGCACAAATTGAGTACCGTAAAAGGCACGATAACGTAGCTAAGATAATCCACTGGCATTTATGTAAAAAGTATGGGTTTCAAGTATCTAAAGACTATTGGAAGCATAAAGTTCAACAGAAAGTGGCTGGGAATGAAAAAGCTAAAATACTCTGGGATTTCAAAATCCAGACTTACAAAAGCTTGGAATGTAATACACCCGATATTAAAGTGGTTGAAATAAGTGAAAATAAGGGTGTTACGTTTATCGAAATATCAGTACCAGGAGCTGCAAAAAGCTGCGTTGTTGGGCACAACATTCATTTTCAGAAAGTATTTCCACAACTCATAGGCCCTTGGGTAGGGCTGGAATTAGTGGAATATAACCAGCCTTTTACTTAAGACTGAGGACGAAAATCAAGCTTTGATGAATATTATATATTTCCTACCACTTTTCGCGCGGTTAGGAAAATCTATCTCCACAATATCTAAAATTGAGAGATCATTCAATTTAAATCTTAACGTTGATTTAGGATATAATAAAAGTACGTTATCTTCTCCGACAACGCTGACTTCACAACCAAACGCCATTGCAACCAACAGTGGACTAATTAGCGCAAAAGTTGTATATCAGTGATATAGGTTGTGGTTGTACAGGAAATATTCAAGTCTTCGCTGATGATCATACACTAGGAAAAGAAACGATACTGCAAAAAAAGTCTTAGATTAGCAGTTTTGTTAAAGGTAAATAGGACGAATATAGTCAAGTGTTGGTGGATACACATTGTGAAGAAGTGAGCACATGCAGTGTAGTATACGGTATTGGTGGTGTACTGCAGGAAACAGATGAGGCCAGGATCGTTCGAGTAATTGCGGACAGGGAGTTAAAGTTTTGAATGCATATTTTGAAACTAACAAAAACAGCACTTTAAATCACTAGGTTGGAGAATAAAAAACTAACACTCAGATTAGGGACATAGTCGTTTTTGTAAGGGTTGTTGTTTCTTTTATAAGAGCACATTTACAAGGTGATGAAGAGGCGATGGAAATACTTTAGAGCCGAGTGACAGAGATTGTGTTGCGTCTTTGGCATTCTCCCTATGAGAGCAGCCTAATGGTCTGTGGGCTATGAACACTAGATGATAGGTAAAGAAGACCTGTTAAATTCATATAAGTTATAAAGGGGTTTTATAACTGAATTTTTTTTATAATCTGATTAGAGGGTTGTGGATTCAATATGTGGTTCTTCTTAGTGAAAGAATTTAAGATGTATGATAGGTATTGTGTTAATAATGGCTAGTGTGTAAATTACGGATCCAGAGTATATCTCGGGTTTTCTGAGCCCATGGAGATACCAATAATAATAATAATAATAATAATAATAATAATAATAATAATAAATAATAATAATAAAATAATAATAATAATAATAATAATAATAATAATAATAATAATAATAATAATAATAATAATAATAGTTTAATATGGTTTAATACTTTATTTTGTCTCAGATAAATTGCATACATATGATATAGAATTTATGCAATGACACTACATTTTCTTTCATGTGATTCAAGAACAATTTCTAATTAATATCATTATAATTTGCATAAGCTGCGAATGTTATGACAGGATAATTCATGTATAATTAGTAACAATTACAATACCACAATAATTTACGTGTGCTAACATTGCAATCTAAACTGTAACATTGCATGTTGAAATTTAGTATTTTTTCACAGTTTGACAAGATATGATCATATAGGTAATATGATCATTCATATGAATAATATATAATTTAAAATTTTTTGTTTAACATTTTATTGTCTCAGATACATTAAATAAAATTTTTTAATAATAATAATAATAATAATTTATATTTATATAATAATAATAATATATATTATATGATATACATTACATAGTTTTGATTAGGTATGATACAACATTGCATACATTTGTTTACATATGGAACAACATTACATACATTTCTTTATATTTGATACATTGATGTATTCTGATAATAAAAATAATAACTTTTGTTTGCAATAATAATTATAATAATATCTAACATATGTTACATGCATTTCATTACATATGATACATTTATTTTATTTATTTATTTATTTTATTATTTTATTTTTTTTATCTTGGATGAGATGAGATGTATTTTCTCAGCTTTCATCCTCGAAGCTTATTTGTGAGCTTATCTGAGGGTGACACCAATTATTATTTATTGGTTTATTTGCTGTGTTGGGAAGCTATGAAATCAAATCTGTGATTAATTGGCTTGATTTCCACTGCAGCCACTGATTGAGAAATTCGCAAACGCACACACGCACGCACGCACGCACACACGCACGCACGCACGCACGCACGCACGCACGCACGCACACACACACACACACACACACACACACACACACACACACACACACACACACACACACACACACACACACACACACACACACACACACACACACACACACACACACACACACACACACACACACACACACACACACACACACACGACAACTTTGAATGTCTTGATGCGTCTGGACTGGATGCCTGAACGAATATTGTCTTTCATTGCATTTGTATGGTATTTTGCGTGCGTATTTCTTGTTCATAGTATGTCCTTAGAGCTCTTTTTAGGTTATTGTAGTTTGTAAGATTTCTGTATTAAAAGGTAATTTGTTTATCATGTCTGGGATGTAGAAGTTTCACGTGGCCTTTCCGTAGTGATTATTGTATTTATATGTGATATAATTAGTTATCTGAGGTCTTGTTATACGGTATGTACTTCTGACTGTCCTGTAGTTGGCATCAAAATAATGTTTTAGCAAAGCTGCATAGTGACATAAATGTTTTGCTGTCAGTATTTTGTATTCTGACATTGCAGTGTATATAAAGTGGTTATTGTCTCTTTGTTCCCAAAAGTCAGTTTTATCATTTTGTACTGTAGCGACATTAATCTATTTAGTTTGTAGGGTTCACAGAAAGCATATGTTGTTATAGCGTATCTTAGTATATTTTGGCATAGTGCTTTGTATATTAGTGTTTTAACCTGTAGAGTTTGCTAGTTATTGTTTGGAGTTTGTTGTGGCGATGGTTTATGTGGCTATTCCAGTTCATATCTGCATCGAAGTAAATTACAAGGTATCGTATTGTTTCAACCTGAATGGTTGTAGTGGTTTTGCTGTTCCGTGTGTTTTTTATGTTGGAAAGTGGATGTTGGATGGTTATATATTTGTTATCAACTGGTGGAGTCAGTGGATTTCTGAATAGCATTAATTTTATCTTTTCTTAGTTTAGGTGTATGGAGTTTTTCGTGAGCCAGTCTGTGATCAGATTTATGTCATGTTGCATATTTGTTTGGGCTATGCTTGCGTTATTATGGATGGATATTATTGCTGTATCGTCTGAGTATTGGAAGACCTTATCTTCGAGAGGTAGCTGATTAATATCGTGCGAGTAAATGTTGAATAAAGTTGGGGAGAGTACAGCTCTTTGTGGTACTCCACAGGTTACTGGTACCTCTCTGCTTCGGTTTGACCCGATACGTGTGATATGCTTTCTATTTTGAAAGTAGTTTGTAAACCACCTGTGAAGAGGCCCGTCTATTCCAATATGCCTCAGCTTTTCTAACAAGGTTTGATGTGTCAGTGCATTGAATGCTTTAGTTAGATCAATAAAGACTACCATGGCAATTTTGGTTTTGTCTAAGGCGGTATTAATTACATCTGTAAAGTCTTCCGAGAGAGATGTTGTTCCCTTATTTTTATTAAAACCATATTGTGTTTTGGGGATAATAAGAATGGTCTCAGTAATAATAATAATAATAATAATAATTTAAAAAAAAATATGTATTTATTTTTATTGATTGCTAAAATATTTACACATACAATAAACATCTTGTGTGACATTGCACCTTATAATTTTACAGAGTTCAGCACTAAGTGCTGCAGTTCCTCCATTGGATTTATTTCAGTTACGATTTTTAATAATACTTTTTTTACCTTTATATTATGTATTTACAACACATGTTCTTCTAATATTAACAATGACGTTTATATAGAATTTTCTTTTGTATATTTATTTATTTATTTAAAAATGTTTTTTAAGTTTGAGAAAGAGTGATTATACATACAAATTTCTGCATTTGCTTATAAGGATTACTTGTAGATAAGTGAAGCAAGTTAAACCGACCTACTTCTAAGCTTGGGTTAGCTCTTATGAAGAGAGTGGGATTAAGCCTTCACTATTTGTGTTGTTGCTACTGTTTAAGTGTGTGATGTAGGCATTGGATACTAGTGATTTGTGATGTGTATATTAGTGGTAAGGGTTTCTTAACTTCGTTGGTACATTTTCCAGATTGTCTCTGCAGTTAAATTCTCTGCCAACCCTGTATAAGCAGAAGATACGAGATATCATTAAATTCAAATTCAAATTCTTTTAAATGTTAAACCATCCAAGAAACATCGCTCTAGTGCAAGATAATTTATAAACAAAATTTATTTTCGCATGCACACCCATCCCGCGTGCACTTGCACACCCCTTCCCTACGTGCATGGCCAATAATAACGCCGCACTCATCATGCAGTCGCTGTTACTCAAAGACATCAACTGACCCCTTGCTGGCTCCTTCCCGTTCCCTTTACCTTCCCTGAACCAGGGCAACTGAGCACACCCACTCCTCGCCCAAACCTTTGGTCCTGCAGATCCCCGGAGGGACGTAAGTGAGAGCTGAGTGGTCACTTTAACCCGACTTTTCCTTGCTCGTCCCTTTACAAAGATCCCGAAACTGATGTACGACCGTTGAGTGCACCTATTTATACTTTTAAATGTTTATTGCGCAACACATGGAACGTCACAGAACAATCCGCAAGTAAATTCCCATAATTCCCGTATGCACATCATCACAATACTGAATATACATAATAAAATAAATTATAAACAAAGATATAAATGAATACTATTAGTCAGAAATTACTTATTTCTAAACTAGTAACCATGGAAACCCGTTTAAAGAGTCTATTGCGTAACACTCATCTATGCATTAAATATAAATATAAAGCTAAAGCAGGTTTCCATGGTAACCATTGTAATAATACATATGCTTAGAATTAATTATTATTATTATTATTATTATTATTATTCGTGACACTTCCAAGGAGTCCGAAGACTCATCGCGGGAGGAAACCTACTGTACAACTCTCCGTCTCCACAGCCATATTTCCATCTCCGTTTCCATGGTAACCATTGTAATAATACATAAGGGTTTCTTAACTTCGTTGGTACATTTTCCAGAGTTCGTTTTTTAATGCTCTGTAGTTATCTATGTGTTTTAATTTTCTTGGTAGGTTGTTGAGTTGCATGGGTATCTGATGTGATCTCACAAAAGAACGGTATGAGTTGTTGAAGGGTGTGGGGATGTAGAGAATTGTTGTAGATCGTGTTATACGATACGTGTCTCTGTTGTTTCGATAGGTGATGTTGAAGTAATTCCTTGTTAATGTCATGCAGTGTTTCAGGTTTTTAATGCTCAGAATTCTGTGTATCGCCATGTGCTTGTCGGATATTGGTTGTTGCGTGTAAGGTGTCCAGATCACTGTTGACACGATTTTCCTGTGTACTGTTTCTAGTTTTGTTAGGTGGCTGTTTGATGTATTTGCATAGACTGTTATTCCGTATCTGAGTAGGGATTCGCAGATACCGTGAAATAGGAGTTTTTTTATGTTGGGTGGAATAATGTCTTTAACTTGGAAGAGTTTTGCTGCGATGATCCGGAGTTTTATGTGTAGGTATTCTATATGTTTTGTCCATTGAAGGTGGGAATCAATATAGAGACCGAGATATTTTGCGTGTGTTACAGGTTTGATTTCGGAACATTGGCAGGTATTTTTGTTGTTAATGCAGCGGTATGTGTGACAGTGTATTCGATAGTGATGCGGGGCATATGATTCTTGGATTGTGTATTATCAACATCTGTGTTTTGGTACCGTTGATTAGAATTGCGTTTTGGTGGAAGTGATTTCGTTTAGGTCTTTTTGTGCTTTGCAGAGAGCTGTGTTAATGTCTGTGTGGATTGCTAGTAGTGCAGTGTCATCTGCGTATTGAAATATTTGACTTCTTATGGATATGTTATGAACATCGTTTATGTATATGTTGAATAGAGTGGGTGATAATACCGCGCCTTGAGGTACACCGTGTTTTACTTGTATACTACGACTGTGACATGTACCTATTTTTGTTACTTGTGTTCTGTTTGAGAGGTAGTTCTTGAACCATGTATGCAGTGTATCTCTTATACCTATTGAGTATAGTTTGGTGAGTAGTATGTCGTGTTCAAGTGTGTCAAATGCTTTGATTAGATCCAGCAGTATAAGGACGGCGTACTTGTTTTTGTCGAGAGCTTTGTTTATTGTGTCGGCGATGTCTTCTAATAAAGTAATGGTGCTTTTTGTTTTCTGAAAGCCGTATTGGTTTTGTGAGATGATGTTGTACTTCTGTAAATAGTTCTGTAGTCTGGTGTGTGTTATTTTTTCTAGGATTTTTGAGATGACTGGTAGGGTAACTATTGGTCTGTAGTTCTGAGTATCGTTTCTTTTGCCGTGTTTGTATATTGGAGTAATTACTGCAGTTTTTAGTTGTTGTGGAATAATGCCTGTGTCGAATATTATGTTCACGATTTTCAACAGTATTGGATTTATTTGTTCAAAGTGTGATATAAGGTCTGTGAGTCTTATTTTGTCTATTCCTGGAGTGGTCTTTGGTTTTAGTTGTAGGATTGCTTCTTTCAGTTCCTGTTTTGTTATGGGTGGAAAATACATCGTTTGTTGTTGACTTTTTGTCGGTAGTTTTTTGTTGATCGTTGGTAGCTTGTCTTTTTTGAGTTGTGTGATGTTGTTTGTGAAAGCATGGTTGAATGCGTCTGCTAGTTCCTCTTGGTTTGTGACCTGACTGAAGTTTTTTGCAAATAAAATCTTGTGCTGAAAAGTAGTTGAGTGTAGCCCATGTTTGCTTAATGTTGTCGTTATGTTCCATGAATTTTTGGAAGTAGTAGTGTCTTTTTGCCTTACGAATTTTTGTTGTTAGTTTATTTCTTGTGTTTTTGTATAAGGTTTGTAAACGTGGGTTACCGGGTGACTTTTTAAGTTTTTTCCATAGATTTTCTTTTACTGTAATAGTATTTAGTATGTCGTCATTTATCCATGGATTGTTGTCTGTTTGTCGCCACGTTTGTGTAGGTTTTGTTGCTTTTTTGTATATTTCTGTGAGCTTCAGTTGAAAATTCTCGTATAATGTTACAGGATCGTTTATTTTAAGTAGGGATTTCCAGTCTGTATTTTTTACTTGGTTATCGACAATGCTCTTTAGTATGATCGAGTTTTGTCGACTTTTGTGGTGGTGGGAGGGGGGGGTAGGAAACGTAATAAAACGAAGTTGAGACAAAGTAGTGATCGGCAATTTGTACGTTAATTACTGATGATGTATATGTATGGATGGGAGCCCGTATGTTGATATGATCAATGCATGATTGTGTTAGTGAGTTATTGAGTATTTCTTCTCTTGTTGGGGAGTTAATGGTAGGGTTTATGTTGTACTGACTTAGTATATCAAGATATGTGTTAGTGGTTGAAGAAGCGTGGTCAACAGTATTTATGTTAATGTCTCCTATTAGGATGAGCCTGTGTGTTGTACGCGGTTCGATGCCGCTTAGCCATGTTTCTAACTCGTGAAGAAAACTGAGTGGATTATTATCTGGGGAGTTAATGGTAGGGTTTATGTTGTACTGACTTAGTATATCAAGATATGTGTTAGTGGTTGAAGAAGCGTGGTCAAGAGTATTTATGTTAATGTCTCCTATTAGGTTGAGCCTGTGTGTTGTACGCGGTTCGATGCCGCTTAGCCATGTTTCTAACTCGTGAAGAAAACTGAGT
The DNA here is from genome assembly GCF_054136105.1 of Typopeltis vanoorti. Lineage (NCBI taxonomy): Eukaryota > Metazoa > Arthropoda > Arachnida > Uropygi > Thelyphonidae > Typopeltis > Typopeltis vanoorti. Next base: position 30,916,312 of record NC_143556.1, on the reverse strand, counting down.
GGATTATTATCTGGGGGTCTGTATATTGTGTTTATTGTGTATTTGATACTATTGTGGCTATTTGTGATTTCCAAAATTAGTGGTATAATAATAATAATAATTATATATAATAATAATAATAATAATAATAACAACAACAATACCGCCATGATCAAGTGTACAAAATAATTCATTGGCATGTATGCAAAAAATACGGCTTTCCTACTTCTGATAACTGGTGGCAGCATAAAATAGAGATTGTACTGGAAAACGAAACAGCAAAAATTCTCTGCGACTTTCGAATAGAAACTGATCGGCATTTGGAACACAATGGACCTGACATCACAATTATCGAACATCGACTGGTTTGGATTATCGAGATTACAGTACCCAGTGATAACAACATTAACAACAAAAAACTGGAAAAATTACTAAATATCGAGATCTGACATTCGAATTTGGCCGACTGTGGCTTAAACGCACCAAAGTCATCCCAATAGTTATCGGTGCACTTGGTGCAACTTCAAAGAAGCTAATCAACTATTTACAGCAATTAAACATCAACGAAATGACCCCATATGACCTACAAAAAACAGCATTACTTGGAACAGTCCATATTTTACGACGCTACCTGACGGACTATTCTTAGATTCTTGGGTAGAATCCGAATTGTTCTGTATCACCAGTCAAATTTTTATTTATATGATATCTTGTTTTGACTGTGTATCAATCATGTGAATAAAATACTACTACTACTAATAATAATAATAATAATAAATTATCGAAGAAAATTCAGAACTGATAATAGCCAAATCTATTTTGCTAGTATCAGTTCTGAATTTTAGATAAAATAGATGAAAATTTATAATTGATCATTTGTTAAACATAATATTGTGAAACATTTTTTTTCTCTCACATCAGTAGGAAGTGTTTTCTTTATTCAATGGAATAATCCTTGACGAGGTACAGAACTACAATTTAGGCTTCATTATTCTGCAACAAACAAATATCAAAATATATTAATAATCATTTTGGCCTCCATCACTCTGCAACCCAACAATACCAGGAGCATAGAGATTATGTCAGGCGCCCAGCAGAATATTCCTACAAACTAAAGCCACATACATATCAGAGCATGTCATGTGTGCTCACATAAAAACACCCAACCATAACAACCTGCAAGGGTTCGATAATTACATATTATCGAATTCTGATGTGAGACAATCCATTCGGATTGTCCCGCATCAGAAATTTTGGATTTGGACTTATCGGAAATTAAACTGCAAAATGACAGCATCACAGAAAATCCAAACTGAACCATTTCTGAAATCCTGCAATACTACACTAAATACAGATAGGAACAAAATATAATTTTTGAAACAGATCAAAACTTCTTAAAAATCAATCAATCTTGGTTAACTCAAAATTGAATGTACATCCTTGTCAAAGAACAAATCGTATGGCCTGGATGTACACACGGCCGAATTTTTCTAGTTCTCTTAGGAAGAACTGGAATCATTCTCCTCTTAAAACACAGCAATAACCTTACTCCAATGGCCGTCACCTCCTCATTAGCACTACTGATATACTCTTTCCGGACAACTCTATACACAATCCACGAGGCTTTCGTTTAAAGTATAAAACACCATGATCTCCTGATGAACCAGCAGTAATGAATCACATACAAAATCAGCAATTACTAGAACAAAGTACATAATGACGAACAAATGTAAGGACACCGCACACAGACTATACATGCAAATTTCATTAGTAAAATTAATTAAACAACACTGGTTTCCGGGTAGGCAGAAGGAAGGCCAGAACTGACACTGCCCTTTTGAATGTGCCTGGAGAATTAAGGACAGAAGTACTTAGGCATAAGTACTTTAAACACCTTAAATACCCAAATGTATAGTACTAAGAACTGGAAACAAATGCACGCCCTTCTTCCAACAGGTCATAGGTAAATATAACAAAATACGTACAGTGCGTTAACTCAGAGGATGGGTGCCAGTCATCAATCTGATGGTTTGCTCTATCACGAATCCAAAGTGCATAATCTCTGAATGGACTTAATTCATATCATACAAAGGCAATCACCAATTTTCTGTGGAACAGAAGTGACTGGACAACCCAAACTACTTTGGGGTCACTAGATCAAGAAAGCCACAGTTTGATCTGACTTGAAACCAAAGTCTCCATCTTTCGGAATCATCTTTCTCCTCAAGTCCCTTACTTATGTAACAAAATCCCGATCTCATTATGAAATCATTCACCAGAAAGATTGGTACTGCAACATCACCTTCTAAACCCTCCTTTTTAAGAGAGATGCGTTACATCGTTGGAAATACACATACTGAATCAATGCATAGAGTTAGGACTGCATGTACAACCACTGTTTTTAACACACACACACCGCGCGCGCGCGGTGTGTGTGTGTGTGTGTGTGTGTGTGTGTGTGTGTGTGTGTGTGTGTGTGTGTGTGTGTGTGTGTGTGTGTGTGTGTGTGTGTGTGTGTGTGTGTGTCCTTAAGTCTCTTTTCAGTATTTTCGGTTAGTATGTCCTTAAGTCTCTTTTCAGGCTATTGTAGTTTGCAATGTTCCTGTATTCAAAAGGTAGTTCATTTAATATATCTGGGATGTAGAAGTTTCTGTAGCCTTTCCGTAGTGATTATTGTATTTGTATATGGTATAATTAGTTGTCTGAAGTCTTGGTATACGGTATGTATTTCTGTCTGTCCTGTTTGCATCAAAACAATATTCTAGCATCGTTACATAGTGACATAAATCTTTTGCTGTTAGTATTTTGTGTTCCGATATTGTGGTGTATATAAGGCCAGTATTGTCTCTTTGTTTCCAAAAGCTCAGTTTTATCATTTTTTACTGTAACGACATTAATCTATTTAGTTTGTAGTGTGCACAGAAAGCATACGTTGTTACAGCGTATCTTAGTATATTTTGGCATAGTGCTTTGTAGATTAGTGTTTTCAGGTTTGGGAACTATATCTTTTAACCTGTACAGTTTGCCAGTTATTTTCAGAATCTGTTTTGTAGATGGTTTAAGTGGCTGTTCCAGTTCATATCTGCATCGAAGTAAATTCAATATCGTATTGTTTCAACCTAAGTGATGGTAGTGGTTTTACTGTTCTGTGTGTTTGAGTCAGTGGATTTATGAATATCAATAATTTTGTCTTGTCAGATTTCAGGTGTATGGAGTTTTTGGTGAGCTATTCAATGGGCAGATTTATGTCATACTTCATATTTGTTTGGACTATGTTTGCATTATTATGGATAGATATTATAGCTGTATCATCTGCGTATTGGAAGATCTTGCATTTGAAAGGTAGCTGGTTAATATTCTGCATATAAATGTTGAATACAGTTGGGGAAGGGGGGAGAACAGCTTCCTGTGTCACTCCACAGGTTACTGGTAACTCTCTACTGCGGTTTGACCCGTTACGTGTGATCTGTTTTCTATTTTGATGGTAGTTTCTTAACCACCACCTGTGCAGAGACCCAACTATTCTAACATGTCTTAAGTTTTCTAATATGGTTTGATGTGTGAATGTGTCAAATGCTTTAGTTATATCGATAAAGACTACAATGACATTTTTGTTATCTGTGGGACTATTAGTTACGTCCGTGAAATCTTCCAAGAGATGTTGTTCCCTTATTTCTCTGAAAACCCTATTGCGCTTTGGGAATAATATGAAAGTTCTCTGAATATGTTGCGAGTTTCCTTAGTACTATCAGCTCCATGATTTCATTGATAATTAGTTGCGTTCTATGGTTCTGTAATTACTGATTAAATTTCTTTTTCCATATTTGTATATGGGTGTGATTATGGCCATCTTTAACATATTTGGTATTTTTCCGGTTTTAAATATTTTGTTTATTAATTTTATTAGGATAGGGCCTAAGCTAACTGAGTGTTGCTTGATATAAGACCTAAGGATATCAAGCAACACGCAGTTAACTTAGACCCTATCCTACTAAAATTAATAAATAAAATATTTATTTATTAACCAAGCAAAGGTCCATCAATTCATGGGCCTTTGTTTGGTTTGATTTGATGAATTACAGTGAGAAGTTCTGCTTCTTTTATGGTTGGGAACCAAAATATCTGTTTTTCTCGTAGTCCAAGTGGAGGATCACGTTTTGAGATTAGAGGGATATTTCTCTGTAGTTCTTGGATGCACTATACAAAGTATTGGTTAAAGTTATTTGCTAGTTGTTGGATGGATTTAGCGTGTTTCACGAAGCTGTGTTTTATGGTTTCGGAGGCGGTAGTATTGGAAGCACAATCTAGCATCTCGTTGATCAGATGATAGGTTTGTTTCATGTTGTTTTGCGCAGAGGTTTATTTGTCTCTGAAATATCTTTTTGCATTTCTTTTTTGCGTTGTAAGGCGATTCCTTGTTATCTTATATTCGGTTTTTAAAGCTGCGTTCTTTGGATATCGCTTTAATTGTTTCCATATGACGTCCTTTCTGTGTGTGTATGTATAGGATTATGTATTGCGTTATCCAAGGATTTTGGCTTGTTTATGAACAAGACAAATTCTGACCTTTCTTTGAAGCTTCCTTATATATATAAGAAAGTGACAGTTTAAAGTTGTATAAGGCATCTATTGAATCTGGCGATGCCATGTGTTTCTAGTCGATTTTGCTTATTTCGTGGTTGACTATTTCTATTATTGTTTATGTTGCTTTTCATATGTGGAAAATTGCATGGATATTGTCTTAGTGTGCAGGTTTAGAGTCCTGAAGTAATGATCTGCTACTTTGCCCTTTATGACTGATGCAGTGTAACTATTTGGTTATTCCCGAATGTTTATATGATCTAAGCAAGAAGTAGTGATGGCATTTCCGACTATTTCTTCTCTAGTACATGATGTTATAGTTGATATTAGATTATACATGGATACAAGGGCGGCTCGTTCATAGGCACTGTGGAACTGCAGCACCCCCAATTTTTCTCGATATATAAATATATTTATTAATTTATTTATATTTGTTTGTAATATTTAATTTTATCATCAACAATCCTATAATTTTCTTATTTTGTATATAAAAAAATCCATCTTGTAGCACTCAGAAGGGCGAAGGACGCTAGCCGCACTGTGTTTTGCACAGTGTCATATTGCTACTAGCGGAAGCATATGCACGTCATAGTGAGATGGGAGCTATTAGCGTAATGCGGCACTGTCCGTCGCGCAGTTCCACTGCTGTTTATATGCAGTTTGCGCCAGTAGTAGAGTGTTCGTAGTGCTTATCGTGTTTACTCCGTCTTACTAATTTTATTATTTATTTAACTTTTATATAACTTATTTAACGAGGATAAATTAGCTAATTTTAAGAATAAATTGCCTACAGAAGAAATAAAATGGACCACTGAAGCATATCCCATGATCAACAAAGAAAAATGTGAAACTGAACTTCGAGTATTCTACAGTAGACCCGACATGCATGATTATTGTAAATTAATTGACTTGTTAAAATTTATATCAGAAAATAATTTAGATTGTGTTCTTAGTGAAATTACTGTCTTGATAAAAATTCTCTTGACAATTCCTGTGACCACATCAGAGCCTGAACGCTGTTTTTCAACATTAACACGTTCATTGCTAATCACGCGATATCGCGCGACGCGAGTGCTCATCAAGCGGTCGATCACGCGTTATCGCGTGGACATCGCTAACTAAATAAAAAAAATGGCCACCACACGAAATTCCAATTTTCAGCTTGGCAATGAAAGTGTTAAAGAGAATAAACACATTTCTGAGGAGTACTATGAATCAGGATAGGTTAAATGCACTTGCGATGATTTCAACGGAGAAAAAATTCTTCAACAGTCACACAAACATCAAGGAAAAATTTATTGACCTTTTCGCTCAAAACAAAACAAGAAGAATGGATTTTATTTTTAAGTAATTTTGAATTATACCAAGCTGTACACTTGTATCGATAATAAACAAAATGTTTTCATTTTTTACGATAATTTTATATTTTACCCAAACATATATGCACTGTACTTATAGTATGTATGTGTATTTCGAAAGTTGCAGCACCCACCCCCATGATTTCAAGTCACAAGCATCCAATGGTACCAAGACCTAAGAAACCTTTACCTCGATGACCGTCTGAGCCGTGTACAGGTGTTCCGCTGGTATTGAACTTTTAAAGAGGAGAGGGAGTCCCTGAAGGATGAACCACACTGTGTACTTCCAGTTTCTCCTCTGAGAAATGAAAATGTGATGAATGCTGGAGTAATTGTTGCCCATGATAGGCGAGTAAACATTAGGCTAGTCGCTGTACCTTGATGTCGATAAGGAAACGTCCGGAGTAATCTTAGAAAGAGATTTCCACAAGAGAAAGATTTGTTCGAGGTATGTGCTGCACACATTGACACCTGAACAGAGGGAGCTCCTGGTTGTATGTTGTCAAAATTTCATCCATGCAGTTGATCAAAATAGTGATGTATTGCAAAGAATTGTTACCGGGGATAAAAGTTGGTGTTTTTAGTTTGATCTGGATACGAAACGTTAGAACATGCGTAGTTCGTATTCTTTCCGGTTAAAGAAAATCAGGATGCAAAAATCACGTGTTAAGACAATAGCCTTTTTCGATGCTGTTGGAATTATTCACTGGAGTTTGTTCCTGAGAGCACCAAAGTGATCTTTTAGTGTTATTTAAGAGTAATGCAACGTCGGTGGCCCTGACACTTGTCAGCAAGTACTCTTCCTCAACAACTGGCTTCAGTGGCACGACAACGCTCAGGTGCATTGTGCCCTGTTCAGTGAATCAGTTTCGCCTTCAAAGTCGATCTCTGTGATCGAGCATCCCCCTATTCTGCAGGTTTGACTCCCGAAGACTTTTCCTCTTCTCAAAGATAGGAGATAGCTTCAGCAACACTGAGGACATCCTCTGCTGTGTGACCTGGAGTCTGAACGATGTTCCCGTTCAGGACTTCCACCCTGCCTTGAAACACCTGTGTACGACAGATGTAAAGGTTGGGTGGAATTGGAGACAGATTACATTGAATGTGTGTACTTGAATTTAGTTCTCTGGTTTGATATAATAATTATCTCATTACTTAACGGGCACAATCTCTAGTTAGGTCCATCTTCCAGGATTACTTACGGTAAAGGAAGATAGCTTTATAATGAGTTAACCTGCAGGATCAACGGCAGGATTATTTTCCAGTCGACGCTGCAGAAAACAAAGAAGGCAAAAAGTATATGACGCCATACCAGAATCTATCTAATTCTTCTCCACCAATTAAATGTACTTTTTTCTATTCATCGCGTATTTTATAGAATTCGCGTGTTGTTTTTGGAAGCTAAACAGATTTAAAAGTTGGCAATTTAAATTTCTCGCCGAGTTTGAAGAACACCAGTTCTTTGTTTCGAAACATAGGTTTGCATTTTTCGTGTGAGGTGAATTTTCTAACAATAGGTAATTTGCTAGTCTTATACTCAGGTTGAATTGGTTTTCATCTGGCCCTCACATGATTGACAAGCAATGCTTACTTCGTGATAATTACCTACTTATGAAAAATTTTAGACTACAACTGCACTTTCGACATGTAGCTTTTATTAATGCTATGTAAACTTGATTACTGCGTAATCTGTACTTATGGTATACTCCATTAGTCTTTGCAGGGTCTATAGGATATATAATAAAGATTGATTATTTCACTGTTACTCTTTTACTTTTATTTAATTTTGATATCATTCTCATACAGAAAGTTTGCAAAACTGATAGGAATTTCCCTACGAAGGGCTTCCTTGGCATGGGGACATAATGAAATGAGCCATTATAAACACTGGCTCTACATTTAATCACAGAGAACAACTTGGTAGTAAAACGATATTAAATTGAGTCACTTGACTAGTCTCGTGATATAATTTTCTTTCACATAGTCAGGGACAGTGAGTAAAAAGAAAATATTACTGTAAAGATTGTAACGTAAATATTTGAAAAAATCTTCCTGTCTTCACTCTTCACCAGATGTCGTTTCCTATTATTGTCTTGCTTCAGTATCTCAGGTTAGCGATTGGTGGAGTTTGAACTCCACCTCAGTTTCCGTACATTAGATAGGATGAATCTGGTGTACTTGAGCTCTTAGTTTCTTTTATTTTTATCTCTTAAGGTTTGTATTATGCTTTTGTTTGAGCTGGATGTTGATGGAATTTGGTGTACAAGTATATTCCGATATGACATGAAATGGTTTCCTATAAATGGAGTATTTAAGTTTGTCTTTTTCGGAAACCGTTACGAGCATATCTGAAAAGAAATATCATTAACGTATTGTAGTCAGACGTGTTCATTTGTGCTCTGAGGCTTGTTTCTCAAACCAGTCAAGACAAAACATTCCAGACCAAGAGATTAATCTATTCACCTTAAGTATCCTGCCCGATTTTAAAGTAAAGCTAGATTTTAAAACTAGATTAACATTGTGAAGCAATGTTAATCCAGTTTTAAAATCTAGAAATTTTAAAAGTTGCAAAGATTTTTACCTCGTAAAAATCTTCGCAATTTTTACCTTGTAAAATTGCGAAGTGGCTTCACAATTATTACAAGGTAAAAATGTTTTTTTTTTGTTTTTTTTTTTCAAATTGACGTTTGTGCCTGTGAATTTCTTCACTTAAAAAATTCTTCAGTTCTATAGTCTCACTTTTTTTAAATTTTTTAAGAAGGTTTAAGTATTTCTGGATATTTGAGAGAGAAAAAAAATACAGCTGATGAGCCAACAATTACATTTCGATTTTAAATAATCTGAAGCTTTTAGCTCATTGTAGAAATGGCATTTGACAATCGTAGATTGTGTGATGAAATATACCAGATGACCTTGAAAGATTTGTTTAAGAAATAGATGAGTCAATAAGTAGAAAACAGGCTTACTCCTTATTTGGTTGGAACACACAACTGCAGATACGTGTGAAAAATAATAATCTGGCCCAAAACGAAAACTACTTCAAGTACCGTTGTTGTACATGAAGTACTCCATTTTCTGCTCTCCCAAGGTAGTTGCATGTACGTATACCCTGCTTGGAAAGAAGTCAATGGTCACAAGAGTGTCAGGAAAAAAAACCCATGGAACTCCTTAATAGGATTTAGGACCTCCTTTCTTGGCGATCACTGCAACAGACCTACTGATAACACTTCCGACAAGCGTACGACGATCAACGGGAATTTTGGATCATTCTTCTTGTAGGCATCTAATGAGGGCGTGCTCAGTGCTGGGAATGGACGTCCCTTAATCTCACCTGAAGTTTCAGTTCATCTACATATGTTCACCATAGTTGAAATCAGGGCGGTGTGGAGTCTCGTGCGTGTCTCCATACCGCACGATTTCTGTTCGTGTCCATAAACCACACAGTTACAGCAATAGCCTTATGACATTTTTTTTGTTGTGAAAGAGACAATGCCAAGATCTATAGAAATGCAACAAAGTCGGGAACATTGTATTGTCAAGAATGTTCAGATACTTCTCGGAGTTCAAACTGCGTTACACCACAAACAGAAGTTCGACGCCAAATCAGGAAAAACTGGACCATACCATTACACCGCCACCTCTGAATTTCATAGTTGGAGTTATGCACTCTATTAAAAGATGTTCGCCAGGTATCCACCCAACCTACGCTCATCCATCATCTCATAGAGGGTGTAGCATGATTCTTGTCTCCATTTGAACTTCCCACTGTACACGCTGTTTGCCAAACTCCAGTTGACGCTGCATGTTCGTTTGGGTAATGCCAGATTTGCATGTTGCTGTCTAACCGTAGAAACCATGTTTTGAATTTCGCTTTTGAATGTTTGTGTGACGATTCCCTTCCCACTTGATGCCTGAAACTCCGCATTCCATATGTCTTCCGCACTTATCAAGCGTGACTCTACACTCACGTTTGATGAGCGCGGGGAATTGTCTATTGCTAGTACCCCTTGCAGTTGACTCTCTGCGCTTCTATATCAATATGCTATCAATTGTTGACGTGGATGATGGCCAAGTTTGTCAATAAGTTGCCGAAAACCTAGTCCAACAACGTGGCATCCTATCACAACGCTCCTTTCAACTTCTGTGAGTTCCATATTCGCAGCCATTTCACCCCTGCAGATTTGCGCTAAATTGGGATATCATATTCCTCCAATTTTTGCAGGTTAGAAACATTCTAGTCGATATATGAGACAATGCAGTTTGGTCAAGTCGGTGTGCGTTGACTTTTCTTCAATCAGTGTATATTCCTTCATTATGGATAACTCGAATGTTTCCAGTTATGCAATTTAATATTCTTTTATACCAATCCATGAGATGGAAGGAAGTTTAAACTTCTCAGATGTTAATCAGTGATGGAAATCTCAATAAGAATTGAATTTCAGTTACAAGAGTCTGGACGACACTGCAAGACATATCTTTATATAGGAATAGAACAACGGAAGACATGATGACAGAAATCGAAAATCCAAAACGCACAAAAATTTTAGTCACTCTTCTGCCCTGAATTAATAGTAATTGATTTAGTGTTGACATATTATTATTTAAAAATATTATTTAATTTTTCTTTATTTTGTTATATAGCATTAATTTTAAATTTTGTCCCTCCTAATTTTCTTGCCGTCAGAAATCAGACTATGGTCTTAGGTCAACGCAACAGTTTGGGTATAGCCGAAGTGTCTTTGGATGTTATGTTACTTGTGCTGTGTATATGTATGAGTGTATTCCTGGTGGGCTTCATATACGGGGTCGTGCAAAGAAAACAGTATTGAACTTCGACACCCGTATACTCTTCAACATATGACACGTATATCGTTGTAGTAATTCAGTACTTATTTTTTATCTTGATGTACTGTAGAGGTCTGATCGTTGAGTAGTATTTTAGCTAACTTTCATAAACTAGTTACTCGAACATGGTAGTTTTTCTCGATAATTTTGAATGAATTTTATGTATTAGAATATGTTTCAGAGGACGCAGTTATCCTTTCATGCATGGGTAACGATTTCCATTTTTGATGTGCTATGCATAGTGTGGAAATTATATTTATTAAGCCTTTTCCAGAATCCAGTTTTTCTCTTCTAATAGATTTCGGATAAAAACGGTAAAAATTTCAAGTGTGTTTTGTAATATAATTCGAGTGCTGTTGCTTCTTTCATTATATGAAATTCTTTTTGAAATAGTTCGAAGTGGAACAGAAGATATGAGCTGATGAAAGAAGTCATTTTAAAATACTGTAACTCATTCAGGGAAGTGAGAAAAAAGTGATGGATACATCCAACTGAAGAAAAGGCATGCGAATATCAGTTAATTACAGGGAACGATCTCTGATTCCTTTTGTATATCCTAGAAAAATGGAGGGAGTTTGCATACCTCTATCACAGAGGTCGTGAACCTGCTGCTCTTGACTGAACAAAGTGCGGCTCTTTTATATTGAATTAAAAGATACATAATTAATACAAACAACTAAATATTGTTTTTTGATTTTTTGATACGCCTGTTCGTAGCGGTAGATACTATGCTTGTGTGACGTGTGTTACACATGAAATTTGTTACGTATGTTACGCATGTCTATGGTAACTCGTGCCACGGCGAAAATTTGAACTGATTGATCAGCTGTCCTATCAAACACCACGGTTTTTAGATACATACGAATTTTAACTGTCAAAATAAATATTCTGTTAGTGAACATATCTGTTGTGGTACTAAACTGGTGTTTAATGTAGTGACAGTTAATATTAGGCACAAATTAATTACATTAAAAATAAGTACAGGAACTAATTGACTGATAAAAAGCTTGAAATCCGAATTACTATTAAAGTGCACGACATACCATCCAGATTTAAGTAATTGGCTGAGAAGATCCAAATCAAAAATCTCATTAGTGAATTTTAAATTAAAACAATCAAATATATATTAAAATACATAACAGTGTATTTTTGTTCAGACTAATTCTTTTTGCAATTACAAATTCTGACCTACTTAAACATGTTTTGTGATTAAAAACTTAATCAAACTTAATGTTGTTTTATTTTTGAACATATAAAAAATTTATATGCAAACATAAAAGTGATATTTGATATCTGGAAGTACTGAATTAAAAACAAATTTACCTAAGTTTTAACTAACGGCACATTTGAGTCACCAGGACAAATCGAATTGAAGTTGAGGCTACCAAAATTTTGTTTTAATTAATTTGTTTGCTAGAATGGCTCTTTGGTTCAAGAAGGTTCCCAACCCCTGATCTATCATATGCTTAGTGCAACATTTCCGTGCATATAGATGTTGGATAGGCTTTGCGAGAGAGCAGTTCCCTATGGTACTCCAGAGGTTACTGGTAGCTTTCTACTGCGGTTTGATCCAATGCGATTTATTTATTTTTTTATTATGAAGGTAGTTTCCATACCACGTGGCAAAGACTCATCTATTCTAACATATTTTAACATTTTTAATGAGGCTTGATATGTGCAAGTGTCAAATGCTCTATTCAAGTCGTAAACGTCTAACATCACAATATTGTTTTATATAAGGCGGTATTAATTTCGTCGGGAAAATTTTCCAAGAGAAATCTTCCCTTATTTTTCTAAGAACTGTATTGTGTTTTGGAAATAATATGAAAGTTCTCAGTATATGTTGAGAGTTTCCTTAGCATGATCATCTTCATAATTTTCTTGATGATTAATAGCGTTGCTATGGGTCTCTAATTATTTATTACATTTCCTTTCAGTGTTTCTCATGGGGGTGATTATGGCAGTCATTAACACACTTGGTATTTCCTGTTTTAAATATTTTATTTATTAATTTAAGTAAGATCTGACATAGGCTAGTTGCGTGTTGCTTTATATATTGAGGTCTGGTGCCGTCGATTCCTGAGCCTTTGTTTGATTTGATTTGATTTATTACAGAGAGAAGTTCTGCTTCTTTTATGGTCGGGAACCATAATGTCTGTTTTCCTTGTGATCCGAGTGGAGTATTGCAGTTTGCGATTGGAGCGATTTTTGTTTGCAGTTCTTGGATGGAATCTACGAAGCATTGGTTAAAGTCGTTTGCTAGATGTTGGGTAGATTTAGCCTCTTTGATGAAGCTGTGTTTTATGGTTTCAGAAGCGGTGGTATTGGTAGCACTATCTGATCAAAAATATCCGCACACCTACTCGAAACTGTAATCAGACTTTCCCTGTGACACACCTTCGAGTAGTGGACATTAATACGGGATGGGTCCAACCTTTGCTTCTATGAGATGAGATCTAACTCTGCCGGGGAGAGAGACTTTCTACTAGATGTCGGAACGTCTCCGGAGGAAAGGCAGCCCATTCTTCCTGAAGAGCTGTGGCCAGAGCACAAAAACGGGAACAAAAAGACGTTAGCTGATTTTTTTTCTAAGCAAGGAACAAAGATGGTATTTTCGACCATTTCTTCTGTAGTATGATGTTATTGATAGATTGCACTTACATAGCATATCTAGGTATTGTACAGTGTTGTAATGGTTTTCGTTTATAATATTTACATTTATATTACCGATTTTCATTCGGAATTCTGTTGAGCATAATTCTTGTCAGCGAGCATCGTAATGCGATTCCTTGTTATCTTATATTCTGTTTTTAAAGAAGCGTTACAAGCAAACAATTGAGTTCTTTCAGAAATTTTATCACGTTAAACTTTGGTGGCCTGTAAACAGCATTTAGTTTCAATTTCTGCTGTCGATTGAAGGTTTAATGATTTCAGAATTCTTTAACTTATAAACAACTTCTTTTCTTATTAATTTATGTTCGTTAAATATTAATTATTCACTCCAGCGTTTTTTTTGTCGTTAGGATCTATTGATTAAAGCCTGGAATTTGGAAGAAATCTGCTTCACTTTAGTAACGGATACTTCCGTTAGGACCAATATATCAATCACACCGATGTAATTTATCAGATAAGCCTGTAACATTGACCAACGTTTTCGAATGATTCTGATATTAATATGTAAGATGGAGAGTCCTCTCGTTTCATCTGTGTGTCTTATTTATGACCTCCTTAAGAGTCTATTTTTCCTCAGTTGCATACTATATGTATGTCTTCCGAGCTTTTGATTTGTTGAAACTTGGAATTTTGTGACTTCGTCAAGAATACCGTAGCATCTCTATTGCCCAAGAATTGGTAATTTTTTAAAGATTTTTGCTTTTCTTTCTTGGTACAAGAAATTGTTTTTCAACTGTGTTAAATAATGAGATAGGAAGATTGCTGTATTATCTTGCGACGTGTTACCTTGCTGTTATTATGTTATGTTGTTCTGTGCTATCTTGCTCTTGATAACTAATTTTTTTTCAATCTGCTGACTTTTATGGGATTATTTCTTGTTAAGTTGTTTGCAAGACAGACTATGGAGTGAGCCGTGGCAAGTATTGTTTTTTTGCGCTTCCTGGGCCTACTTTTAAAACTACCTCTCTAAGATTTCTTAGCTGCAGTTAGAGTGAGTCCGTTTATGACAAGATCTTTATATTGTTGTTGATTTAAAAATTCGTATTATTGTGTTATGGAATTAAGTTGTTGACGGGATTCGGTTCTCTCTTTAATCAGATTATGTTGCTTGTCAGTTAGTTCATTAACACTGATTTTGACCGTTTACAAATTTTCTTCCACCACTGAATTATAATATTTCACAAAATCCTAATACTCGCTAAATCTTTTCTTACTTGGTTGTTCTGCTTATCAAAGATTTCTTGAACAAGTGCTAATAAGTTTTTTTAATATTATTAATACCTACATATTTTCATTATACACCTGCGTATATATCAGCATCAAGTACTTTCACATAAGTTATACGCATCAAGTACTTTCACATAAGTTATACGCATCTACATTGTAATTTTATGAACAATGAAACTACAATTTTATAACGTTTCGATTCTACAGTATACTAGACATGTGTAAAATACGATACCATATATACACTTTTTCAATTTTGCATTACGTTACTTTCATTTGTTATTACTTCTCAGAGAAATATGGATATTTTATTAAATTTGAGCAACAGTACTGTAATTTATTACGTTATATTGCACAATGTGGATGTCATTGTGTCTGTTATATGTTTTTCGTTTTCTCACAGCAGTGTGGACAGCGCCATTCGGTACATTTTGCAGCTCCCTTTGCTTTACGAGATCCCCGAGCAGTGTTGTTGTAGTCGTCGATCGCAGCCAGAGCAATGGGGCTCCATCCGTTTGTGGCTTAACCTCAGAACTGAACTGAATGTATATACATGTTCAGCAAAATCTGGATACTCCTCATGCTATTAGTTGAATATCACAGATAAGAAGTGCAATTTTGCTCTAATGTCCACTCAAAGATGTGAAAACTTCATGCAAAAGAGAACACTTAACCAGAGCGTTCATAGCTGCTTCCCAGTTGCGTTTAACAAGAAATGCAGTTCCTTGTTATATGATGGTCTTACTTAATCGACTTGACATCAATATTAACAACTGCTCCATTGTTCCAAAAGTGTGGTAAATTGTTGTCCTCAATTGTATTATATATATTTGTAATCTCATATATTTTTAATTTTAATTATTTTAATACCAATAGTTTCAATCCATGAACAAGAAGCTGCATATATAGAGGGATTCCAATTTAACGAATTTGCTCTATTGTTTCTTTATTCAGTTGGTTATTGTTGTTCGTTGTTTGAACTGATGAACCCTGCGATACGTAAGATGTATAGCCTTGACCCTTTCCTCCAGGATTATCTAGCTCTTACTAGTGGGTGGTTACTAGTAGGTTCCTGAACACATCGAAGAAGCTTTTCTCGCACCGTATGAGAGCCAGGATGTAATCAGTCTGGTGCGTTGATCAATCAATGTTACATTTTCAAGTATATATTAGTTATGGGCGCTTCGGAAGGTAGATATTAGTAATAATTCATCTGCTAGTATGGGCATATGCTAACATTCATTCACCCCAGATGATATCTTCATCTAGACCAAACATTGAAGACTCCCTGACATACTCAACTCCACATCTGTATTAGTCTCCTACGATGAAAAGTGCATCCCTTCTTGAGAGGCAGTCCAATCCGGTCTGTTCGATTTCGTAGAACTGCTCTCTGCATAAGGCCTATCAGGGTGGGGGGATCGCAAACTGCGACGACTGACACAATGATATGACGAGCCGTAAGTCTAATACAAAGTAACCTTCCATTAACGGGATTATAGCTAACAAAAGATCTTGCCTCAACTTTCCTCAGTACTATAGCTACTTCATGATGCTATGAGTCCTCTAAATAAATAATCAGTTTACCATCTTGTTTTTTGCAGTGACCTCCTCCTCCATTCCATATAGTCTGTTTAATTCCCTTCTCTTTTACACCCATCTGTAGACTCTGAGTGTTACAAGTTCTGATATAATGTTCACCTCTGAGATTAATCCTATACCTTCTATATTTTTCATTCACAGTAACAGTGACGTGTTGTAAACTATAACTGTGAATAAAAGAACATAACCCTCTAAGCCAATAACGCGGCTTTGATTATTCTGTGCGACAACTGATGCAGGATGAGATGTATTATTGGGCACAAACATATTAGGATTTCGGAGTGAAGTCACTGCAAGAAAAAGTTCTAGGTTTCCAGAGACCCTTTCCACGGGTTAATTCTAGTTCATTCCAAATGGACCAGTTGGGTTTGAGTTTAGCCTACTAGGTGAGGCAAATACTTCGGAGAGTAGGCAGACTCCCACTGCATAAAACTAAAAAAATAGCAAAATAGGAAACATTCACCTCCTTACTCTTGTATTCTCTAATTCCAGTGGGGGTGCGGATAATATAATAGATGTATATTACATGATGTAAGGCATCATCTACCATCAGTAACCTCGGGTTTACCACTCCGTACACACTACAAGGAGTAGTGTGTACGGAGTGGTAAATTGCTTAGGGAATTCGCCCATACAATTCAATCCAATACAATAATTCATCCATACAATCTGAGATAATAAATAGAATCTCGAATTTGATTTGATGTTTTTTCTTTTTTACAGGAATTAGACCGCCTAGCAATCAGACCTGTTGATAGACTTATATTGGTAGTTAATCCAGCAGAAGAGCGAAGAAACAATTCTAATGCTGCAAGTGATAAGCACGATGTCAAGATTGATTACTACGTGGTACATGAAATGATAATTATCAGCTATGAGATTACTTTAATTTCGATATGCTGCACTTCAAATGTCTATCACTTCACCAGAATATATTATTTTATATAAAACATGCAGTTTCCTGTAAACAGCCCGTCATTTAAACTTATCTACATGAAGGAAGTCACCAGGTAACAACATAACAAATGACAGTATCGGATACTTCCAGGAGTAAGTGGAAGGAAACCATATAAGAAAGTTAATAATAGAAAATATAAGCTTCGAATATCAAATCATGAACCGACTTCACTCAACATATATTTCCACAGAGCTGATAGGTACTGATATAAAGAATAAAGAGCCGTGCACCAAAGGATGTAGCAGAGGCATGGCAAGCTGGCTACAGTATTATGCCAGTAACTTTCATGAGCAGGAGAAAGTCTACAAACCAAGATAGTGCTACTGCGTAAGGGACAACCAACGCGCCTACTCGAAGACCATATAGAGTAGGTGAGAAATCAGCAATGTGGTCAGCCAAGGATGTGAAATATGTAGCCACCCTCAACATAAGATCAGTACACCGACCTGGAAAATTGCAATTAGTCCAGGAAAATTTAAAAAGACTGAAATGGAGTATTTTAGGTTTATCAGATACACATTGGTGCTGAGATGGATTCATGGATTTACCAGAGGGAAGACTGTACTTCTCAGGAAGAAAAGATAACATACACAGAGAAGAAGCTGCATTATTAATTGAAAAGAAACTTACACACTCAGTAATTGAAATAAACCCAGTGTCTCCTAGAATAATCACAGCCAAACTTCAAGCAAAAGAAAAAGGACAAACAATTAAAATAATCCAAATATATGCACCAGACAGTAACCATTCAGAGGAAGAAATAGAAAATTTCTATGAAGAACTGCAACATGAAATAGATAATCCCAAAAATAGATAACTCGTGATGGTGATGGGAGATTTTAATGCTAAAATAGGACAGTTCACAGCAGACAAAAAAGATGTGATGGGGAAATTTGGATATGGAGAGCTTAACGACAGAGGAGAACAATTACTCAACTTCTGTAAAGCAAACGATCTAATGATTACAAACACATTGTTCTATCAACGGCCTAATAATAAATATACATGGACATCCCCAGATGGTAATATAAAGAACTGCATAGACTATATCATCATAAACAAACAATGAAACAACGGAAAATATCAGTAAATAATGTACGAATATTAAGAAGTTTTGATTTTGACACTGACCACGAAATACTAACTGCCAAAGTGAAGATAAAATTCAAACAGAAAAAACAATATCAGAAAAGAAGAAAACATCAACCTATCAAAACTCAAGCAGAAGTCGATTTTTAGAACAGTTTTGCTTGAAATTAAAACCCTCCATCTTCCATAACAGTGGAAAATAATGGAAAGAAAGAAAAGAAACAGTGTTATCAATTGCAAAAGACACTCTAGGTTCCAAACCCAAAATAAAGAAAAAACAGTGGATAACCGAAGAAATCATAGCTACCATAGAAGAGAAAAGAGAGGCCAAGATACTTGTAAACCAACAAAACAATGAAGAGAATAGAGAAAAATACAGAGCACTAAAAATAAAGTTGATAACCTATGCAAAAAAGCCAAAGAAAAATGGATAGAAGAAAAAGCTATGGGGGTGGGGGGGGGGGGGGGTGGGGGGGGGGGGGGGTGGGGGGGGGGGGGGGTGGGGGGGGGGGGGGGTGGGGGGGGGGGGGGGTGGGGGGGGGGGGGGGTGGGGGGGGGGGGGGGTGGGGGGGGGGGGGGGTGGGGGGGGGGGGGGGTGGGGGGGGGGGGGGGTGGGGGGGGGGGGGGGTGGGGGGGGGGGGGGGTGGGGGGGGGGGGGGGTGGGGGGGGGGGGGGGTGGGGGGGGGGGGGGGTGGGGGGGGGGGGGGGTGGGGGGGGGGGGGGGTGGGGGGGGGGGGGGGTGGGGGGGGGGGGGGGTGGGGGGGGGGGGGGGTGGGGGGGGGGGGGGGTGGGGGGGGGGGGGGGTGGGGGGGGGGGGGGGTGGGGGGGGGGGGGGGTGGGGGGGGGGGGGGGTGGGGGGGGGGGGGGGTGGGGGGGGGGGGGGGTGGGGGGGGGGGGGGGTGGGGGGGGGGGGGGGTGGGGGGGGGGGGGGGTGGGGGGGGGGGGGGTGTAATTGCTGAATATGAATAGCATCCCTGATTGGCCTCTCCTTTCTTCGGCAAACAATTGCACATCTGATGTTAGATCCTGCCTGATCTCATTAATGTATACATTGAACAATAATGGCCTAAGGAATGAACACTGAGATACACCACTGGTCAATTTAAATCTGGTAGATCCACATCCACTGTAACCACTTTTTGATATCTATCTCTCTACCTTCCTCTGATCTCCAAGTCAAGAGTTTATTTTCCAATTCTATATTCTAACGTTATCATAGTGTTTTCATTCCTTTTATCCAATTCTGCCTCAACATATGAGGTAAATATGAGTAAATTATAAAATATTAGTAAATTGCTGAAACATGACCTTGCTTTAGTCACCCTATGCTGTTCCTTTCAGAATACAGCGTGTTTGTCTAACCATTTCTGTATTCGAGCTCTTACCGACTTCTCTAAAATCGTCACTACCACACGAGAGATACTGATAGGTCGGTAGTTAGACCCATCAGTTTATGCACCAATCTCGTACAATGGAACTATCCTACATTCCTTCTATTCCTGTGGTATCATTCCTGATCTAAGACTCAAGTTATACAAACATGTGAAAGGCTTAGCCAATTCGGCTGAACATTCCTTCAGAAAACGAGCTGATAATCCATCTGTCACTATAGACAAATTCTGATCCAAGTTACGCAACATCTCTTCAGCCTGATTTTCATGAACCTTCAAATCTTCGTCCAATGTAGCAGTAGCACTGCGCACCATATTACATACACCTGGTTGATATATCTTGGCAAAGTGAGCACTCATTAACTGAACAATCTCCTTAGCTTCCGATACTTCAGACATTCAGAGTACCATCTGAATGCAATAAAGTTATTCTTCCGCATTCATTCTTCTTTTACTTGCGGATAACGATAAAATTCTTTTGGATTGCCTTTAGCTTGCAGAGTCAATTTATTTCAAACTGCGTTTTAGCTTTCCTCACAATACTCTTCTTTTTTTGGCGTGATCTTTATATATTTCATAACTCCTCTCACTCTTATTATCACGATATTATTTCCGCATCATACTGTTCTTGTGGATCTCTTGCTTAATAATGTTGCACATCCATTTCACACACAACCTATTTATTCTTCGAACACTAGGGATACATTCAGATACCGCTTCATTTAAGCACTTTTTCAAAGATTCCCATGCATTGCTGACATTTTTTCCATTCAGTATCTGATACCATGAAACCAATCATAGCATTCTCGTAAGTTGATCATAATTTCCAGCATTGTAGTTCAACATGTAACCTGATTTCATCGGGTCATCAATATAATTAGATACACCAATTGGTGGTAAAATAGCCATATTCTTGACAGGCACCCCTTCTCACGTTATGAGCAAATCCAACACTCTTTCACCTCGAGTTCTTTCTTTCACATGCTGCTTGAGAAATTTGTCTCGCAACAATTCAATGAATTCCTCTTCTTTCTTCTCATGAGATTTTTCTTCTACCCAATCAATGTTTGGAGCAACATCCCTATTAACCTACACTTCATACACCAGATAGATTAAAACTCACCACTACATGGGACATTGTTATTTTCATTGTTTTCTTGTGTTTCTTCCCTATGTGGACGTAAGTCATCTGATATCATTAGTAGCACTCCTCCTCCTCTCGTATCTCTTCTGTCATTTCTAAAAAGAGTATATCCGTTATACTCGATCCCACTTACCATATCTGATTCTGATAGACAGGCTTCGCTAATGTCAACAATCGTAGACCACATCGTTGCCAATAAAGCAATAAACTCAACCCATTTGTTTCTAACGCTCTTGGCATTTGTGTATAGACATAATAAATTATCAGCAGACTAATTTTGTAATTAGATATACAATTTGTTTGGTCTTCTTCTAGAGTTTTCTCCTTTCCCTCCCTAGACATATTAAAAGGTCCCAAGGAAAGCATATTTTTCCACCTTCTTCGCCACATACATAACCATGTTCGAAGACATTCATATCTTTATGACGTTTGCATGCCATAGCTGAACTTTCACAATCATTTTTGGTTTTTAATTACGTTTGTCATATTTTTAATTTTCGAACCGGAAAACTAGAAGTGCTGACTCCCTCGGCAAGTGCAAATTTTAAAACTGAGTCACAATACCATATCAGCTCTGTGTTCTTAGATTTACCTTGTTGTTATTAATATTTGGTTATTACGTTCTGTACTTTCTTGGCTGTTCTTTTTCTGATCAGTGGTTAAATTCTAAACCAATAAGCTCCAAGGCCCCTTAAAGTAAGGATCATAAATTTGAGGCCATTGCTAGATTGTCGCAACAATTTTTAAAATTTTATTTATTTATTTATTCTGGTGGAGTTAAAGCCATCAGGCTTTCTCTTCCACACCACGAGAAACATTAAATACAAATACAGATAGAAATACAAAATTAAAAATTAATATAGTACTTCTAACATATTAAAAGATAATTTAATTTAAGATAACATTAGGTTATATGAGCGATGAGAAAACAGTAGGCTTATTCAGTTTGTTACGTAAATGCAGAAAAGAGAAAAATGGAAATACAATAATGATGAAATAAATAAATCAAATTCCATAGTAAATTTCTAATTTAACTTATTTAGACTATAGAAACATTGAACAATTATTGTCTTATTGATATTGATATTTGAATGAATGTGCTGTAAAATGTAAAATAACTGTACTTTTTAAAGATAAAGTTAGACAAACATATGCGTTTACTCATATCAGTAAATTAAATTTGAAATATAACTAATGAAATGTACAGGAAAGTGCACAAAAATCATTGCTGCAAATGTTTGAATGTAATCCACTGGTTGATTGTCCAGCAAGTCGGCAAATCTTTCCTTTCGTTCAACGTATTAATATTATAGAATTTCAACTGATAGGAATCCTTTGTTTCTGTGGAATCGTTACAGACTTCTTTCTCTTCAGAAACAACACACAAACTATCATTATAAACTCATTTTGTATCATCACTGTCATCCTATCTATTTTTCCGTTTAAAGAAGATACCAATGTACTTATCCATAGTTGAAATAGTAGGCCTACATAAACACAAAAATATTACACGATTTTCCTTGTGCTTCTCACAACCACGAGCTCTGAAAAACCTCATCTGCTGTTTTATTATTGGTTACTGACTGTTGCTAACAGTGTTGCCAACCAGAAAAGATAAAATATCGCTACGAGTCTCTCAAAATTCCGCTACACTACGCTGCAATAATGTTTGCTCGTCAATCGCTGCAAGATACCACATTACAGGAAGCTCCAAACCTCCCCGTCCTCTTCATCAAGCGTTTGTAATCAGGCGACTGTTGATATTGACTTTATATACACATTCAAAACTGTAAACAATTATTGAATAATAACACAATAATGTAGGCATAATTACCGTAAAGGGAGAAAAATGTTTAAAGAAAAAAATGTTCAGGGTCCGAGCCCGGTGCTTAAAAAAGTTCCGGAGCCAGGCCCCGGCTGAATTTAACCACTGGTTTTACCTGAGTATGGTGAACAAGAATTGAATGATCTCTGTGATTTGTTTTCGCTATGTTATCGTGAGGTCATTCAATCTTATAGGGATTTTAAGCACAGTGGAGGTAAGCATGAGTCAGATGCCACGAAGAAATCTCTGAAAAAGGTTGAAACAATACCAGTGAGCAATGCAGAGTGTGAGCAGGGGTTCTGCATTATGACAGCTCTCTAACGGCTTTTCACCTGATAGTTTCGACACCGAAACTTACTGTGATCAAAGAAAAATCGAGTGCGAAAGATAGGTATATATCATATTTATCGAAGTCATTTCGCGCTAAGTCATGTTCATGTTCCATTTCATGAACATTGTTATCTTTAATGCCTTTGTAACTAGCAGCCAACGTACTTTTGCAAATAATATTGAAGCAAACCAAACTCACAGTAATATTTGCATGAACTGCTGCTGGCATTACTCCTCCTTTCATGTATATTAGGCGTAATGGCCCGTTACGTTTGTATTACGTTCGCATGGCATATTACAATTTGAAAACGCAACTTTCGAGAATAAGGTGCTTAACCCCCTTGTGCCTCCCGGGGTGTCTTATGTCTGCAAATGTGAGTGTTCATGGGCCCCTGGTTTGCCTGTTCTTGGGGAGGAAAACCCGAGTTTCCGGGTTAGAAAAATCTCTACCTCAGTATGAGTCTAGCTAACTCACCTTTAGTCGAAGAGACCAGATAAAGGTTCCTCACATCTTGGAGGGGGGGAATCGAACCCGGATCTTTCCGACCAAAGGGATTCGTCTATACTTACTGGGCTACGGAGGTTGCTGTCTTTACTAGGTAACTGAAAATCGAAAAATCAGTTAAATTCTTGATTCAGAACAGGCATGATAGACCGTATGATATTCTTCAAATATAGATGTGATTAAATATCTATATTTCTCAAAATTCTTCAAGTTATTTGATTTAAATGTGTTAATATAATTCCTTCCTTAATGTGAGGAAGGGAAAGATTTTAATTTCAATGCATTTTGTTGTCAACTGTTCATTTATTATGCAAAGCTCACTATTATTCCCCACTTAAGTATGCCATAATTTTCTTAAACGGGATAGGTGTGCATATGTGTGTGTGCGTGAGAGAGAGAGAGCGTGAGTACGTGCGTATGACAAATGCAGCGAACTTGATTCCCACATGTCATCACGTCAGTGAAGTTTATTGGCTGAGATAACTGCATTCTATCTCTTCTGTTCGTAATGTATGTTGATGTATAAAGTTTCAGTTTTTTTCTACAGTTGATCTGTGAGAAAACGGCTTTTATCTATGACCTTCGAAAGGTCATAGATAAAAAGTCATAGATTTTATCTAGTTTCGAAAGGTTCCGAAGTTTGGTGGGGACTGCATGTGTAGCAAGCAAAGGTGTTTAGCCTCCTGGTATATTTTATAAAGTAAATACTCGCAACGACGAACAAACGTTATACGCTTGGCTGGAGTAAGATTAATTAGAAGGAATTTAATAAATAAGGAATCACGCTGGAGTCGTACTTTCTTTATGGTTCAGAATGTGGATGATATTTTTGCCGTTTAGCAATTTTCTTTTCTGGACGGATTTCATCACAAAGGCTACAGAAATTCATGTTGGAATTCTATTCCTCCTGAAGTAGAAAAGGGTCGTTGCATTTCCTTTTATTTTTAAACCTCTTTATTCTTCGTCGTCAGACGGATGACTCCTTCAGTTTTCTGTTTTCGAAGAAAACCTACACCGGACATTGCATCCATGACCCACCACATCACCAATGGTGATGTGGCGGATCATGGATGTAATCAAAAATTTGTCCCCATTAAGGCATATTTGCCGAGATCGCTCGTGATGCTACACTGAGGAGTTCTTGACGCAAGAAGCAAATTTTATGGGAAAAAAAACTTACTTCGATTATCTTCACTAAGTCCTATGTTAGCAAAGTCATCAACCGTTTTGGAGATCTCATTCCTGACTCTCAGGAATGTTAACCGTATCGCAGTCACTTATCTCAGGGATGTTTCTGGTGGAATCTACTCAAATCTATGGAGTAGAATCCTTGATATTTTCGAGCAGCTAATGTATATTTTTTAATTATACATTTTATATCCATGAAATATATACTTCTGTTTTAAGCTTACTTTTTTTGTTCTTGTAGAATGTTTTATTATTATTATTATTATTAGGGAAAAAGAATCCCAGTTTGCTGTTTAAAAATGGGCACTTATATTTTTAATATTTATTACATGTTCCGAACGAAAATCGAGAATGTATTTGCTCTTTCCGTCATATTTTCACAGAACATTTCTACACATTTGGTATTCATATCTCTTCCTCTGTTTTTATTTCAATGCGAAACAAATTCCCAATTTTTCTATCGTAGCATAAACTGCCGGATGTAAACAAGAAATGACACAGTGAGAAATACAGAATCAAGTTCAAATCATACGCAGGAAGAAAGAAACGCAAACACACACAATAGGAAAGACAAAATAATGAAATAAACATTATTTTGTACTCCGTCAGACGGGATGGCGAATAGAAGATGCGTTTCGGGAAACAAAACCATTAATCTCTTCACACAAACAATATATCTAAAGTAAGCCACCCATCACAAGTACAGAAACTATCAAGCATGACGTTTTCAAATCTACTTTCAAAACATCTTTAAAAATTAAAATCAGGACCACCAAACAACAAACTCCCTTTCATTCAGGGAATTGATTCCGACTCACCCTACGCAACTATAGTCAGTCAAATACTTTTACAGATTTTATAAAGAAGACCTAGGGCATTAACCATGGAAAAATTCACGACTGAACAGCGAACACAAATTGTGAAATTTTGCAATCAAAACCAAGGATTAATAATTCTGACCCAACGAACATATCATCGCCATTACGGCGCGAGAGATTCTCCAAGCGAATCAATGATTAGAGGTTTGATTGGTCGTTTTGAGGAAAAGGGTTCAGTAAGCGACCTTCCACGAACAGGCAGACCCCACTCGGTTAGGAGCGAAGTCACAGTTGAGCGTGTAAGGGAGTGCTTTGCAGAAGACCAGAGCACATCAACTCGAAGGGGGTCTGGACAGGTTGAAGTCTCCCGGATGTCACTCCAGCGTATTATGAAAACCTTGAACCTGTTTTTCTATAAAATCTAGTTGGTGCAACAGCTGAAGCTACCATATTATGCCCACCAATTTCAAAATGCAGTCAGATTTCAAGAATTAGCGAGGAGATATCCCGAATTTATCCACAAGCTGATAATGTCAGATGAAGCACATTTTCATTTCAATGGCTTCATTTACAAACAAAACTGCAGGATTTAGGTTTCGGAAAATCGTAGGACAATTGACCAAAGAAAATTTCACCCCCTTAAGTTTACGGTCTGGTGTGCGTTGACGTCGGAAGAGGTGATCGGACCTTACTTTTTCCAAGACCACGTTGGGAACCCTGTCAATGTTACAGGAGATGAATATCAGTCTAGGATCGAAACTTTCTTTTTCCCAGCAGTTCAAGATAAACATGACATGTGGTTCCAACAGGACGGATCAACAGCTCGCATAGCAAAGGCCACAGTCCAACTGCTCAGGCAAATATCTGAGGAAAGAATAATTTCCTGCGGTTGCGACATAAGCTGGACATCGCAATCTCCAGATCTGACGACTCCTGATTTCTTCCTATGGGTTATCTGAAATAAAAACGTTATGTTAACAAGCCTCAGACACTTTAACAGGGCACTTTTGCGCCATGCAGAAATGGTCGCCATTTACAAGATTTTATTTTTCACACCTAGTGTAAATTCATTTCCTATATATGCTGTATATGATGCTATGGTATTGTAAATTTAAAACAAACAATAAAGGAGTTATTGAAACCCCTTCGTGACCTTGAGCCAGCCCTGTATGTGCTGAAGATACGAGATATTAAACTCAAATTCCCTATAAATGTTAAAACAGCCAAGAAACATCGCTCTACGACAAGATTATTTATAAACAGAATTTATTTTCGCATGCACACCCGTCCCGCGTGCACTTGCACACCCCTTCCCTACGTGCATGGCCAATAATAACGCCGCACTCATCATGCAGTCGCTGTTACTCAAAGACATCAACTGACCCCTTGCTGGCTCCTTCCCGTTCCCTTTACCTTCCCTGAACCAGGACAACTGAGCACACCCACTCCTCGCCCAAACCTTTGGTCCTGCAGATCCGCGGAGGGACGTAAGTGAGAGCTGAGTGGTCACCTTTACCCGACTTTTCCTTGCTCGTCCCTTTACAAAGATCCCGAAACTGATGTACTACGGTTGAGTGCACCTATTTATACTTTTAAATGTCTATTGCGCAACACATGGAACGTCACAGAACAATCCGCAAGTAAATTCCCATAATTCCGGTATGCACATCATCACAATACTGAATATACATAATAAAATAAATTATAAACAAAGATATAAATTAATACTATTAGTCATAAATCACTTATTTCTAAACTAGTAACCATGGAAACCTGTTTAAAGAATCTATTGCGTAACACTCATCTATTCATTAAATATAAATATATAGCTGAAACAGGTTACCATGGTAACCAATGTAATAATACATAGGTTTAGAATTAATTATTATTATTATTATTATTCGTGACACTTCCAAGGAGTCCGAAGACTCATCGCGGAAGGATACCTACTGTACAACTCTCCGTCTCCACTACTATACAAAACCTCTACTACCAATCACCTACATCAACGCCATCTACCGCCCACAACCACCACCATGGCTAGTATATTTTGTCTGTAAATTGCGTGTGTTCGGAAGGCCTAATTGTCTGTGTGCGGGATGAAAATTTCGAGTCTCCGGGGGGAAACAAACCCTGCTAACTCCGTATGAGATCGGCTAAAACTCATCTTCGATTGAAAAAAGTCCATATAAAGATTTCTCTCGCCATGACGAGAATCGTACTTATGCCTTTTCTAATCGAAGGCGCAACGTACCGTCGTTTTTCCAATTGCTCTACGGAGGCGCTTAATGCAAATCATTTCTTTGTTATTTATTTACTTATACCTGTATATCTTCATATGTGTGTGTGTGTGTGTGTGTGTGTGTGTGTAGAAACTTTTTTACCTTGTGTATATAGTATATTAAAGATACCAAGTAATTTTATAAGGTGGGTTTTAATCCTTTTTCCAAAGTAAGCAAACTGACAAGTAAATCAAGTTTGCACCTGCAAGTAGTGCAATTCTGAGGCAACTCGTGGTAAAGGTGGAGTAAGCTCGGATCACTTTCCTTAGTATTTTCTCATTATTCAAAGCTCACCCCTTGCGGTGATGTGTGATGCTATGTATTAAAGAGAATGGGAACTACCCAGAACGGTTTCGACCATTATTGAGGTCTTGTCGGTGGGAGCCTGACCTAAAAATGCCATGAATGAAATAATGCAGAGCTTATAAATTTTACCTAAACAAGTTGCCACAAGGTGTTTTTACCTTATTAAATAAAAATCTCAGGATGAGAGTAAGATGTAGAATCTTTAATATACTATATACCCAAGGTAAAAAACTTTCTACATCTTACTCTCATCCTGAGATTTTTATTAAAGACATCAATTGACATATTCTGGGTAGGCCCTTGCCTTTAATGCATAGCATCATACATCTCCGCAAGGGGTGTGCTTTGCATTAGGGGAAAATACTAAGGGAAAAGATCAGAGCTTACTCCACCTTTACCACGAGTTGTCTCAGACTTGCACTACTTACAGGCGCAAACGTGACTTCATTGTCTGTTTGCTTACTTTGGAAAAAGGATTAAAACCTAGCTTATAAAATTGCTTGGCACAACTTTCATTTTCAGAAAGTATTTCCACAACTCATAGGCCCTTGTGTAGGGCTCGAATTAGTGGACTATAACTAGCCTTTTACTTAAGACTGAGGAAGAAAATCAAGCTTTGATGAATATTATATATATATATACACACACATACGTATTTCCTACCACTTTTCGCACCGTTAGGAAAATCTATCTCCACAATATCTAAAATTGAGAGATCATTCAATTTAAATCTTAACGTTGATATAGGATATGATGAAAGTACGTTATCTTCCCGAAGAACTCTGACTTCACATCCAAACGCCATTGCAACCAACAGTGAACTAATTAACGGAAAATTTGTATAAGTGATATAGGTTGTGGTTGTACAGGAAATGTTAAAGTCTTTGCTCATGATCTTTTCTTACTTGGTTGTTCTGTTTATCAAAGATTTCTTGGACAAGTGCTAATAAGCTGTTTTTTTTTAATATTATTAATACCTACTTATTTTCATTATACACCTGCGCACATGTCAGCATCAAGTACTTTCACATAAGTTATATGCATCTACCTTCATAATCTTATGAATAATAAAACTTTATAATTTGATAACTTTTCGAATCTACAGTATACATGACGTGTACAGTGCGATACCACATCACTTTTTCAATTTTGTATTACGTTACTTTCACTTTTTATTACTTCTCAGAGAAATATCTGAGAATAATAGAATATCTAATATATTCTAATTATTCTCTTATAAAAGAATATCTAATATCTGAAATATTAGATATTTTATTAAATTTATGTAACAATACTGTAATTTCTTACGTTATATTGCACAATGTGGACGACATTGATGTCTGCGAAGGTTTCTGTGGTTTAGCAGTTCATAAGAATTGATTCCGGTAATTGGACAACATGTTTATTAAGATAAATAACTTGGTGTACAATTAGGCCCTGGTTTTTGTTGCATTGAGTTGGAATTCTAAGCATGTTTGCAGCTTCTTGAAATTTTCTTATGTAACTATTTTTTTCAATGTTAAAGAAAGGGAAGTTTTTTTAAAACTTCCCTTTCTTGATATGCTAATAGAAGTCAATGAAAAAGATAATAAATTATCCTTCTCCATCTACAGAAAACCCACCAACACAGGAGGATTTCTTAATGCGGCCTCACACCACCACCCCTCGCGAAAAATAGGTAAAATAAAAACCTTGAGGGACAGAGCTTATAATATTTCCAGCACAGGAAAACAAGAAATGAAGAACACCAATATTTAACACAGATTCTCAAAAAAAAATGGTTACGAACCGAAGACAATCAACACACCTCCTACAAGCATCTCACAAAAGCAAGATTTCAAGAACGCAATCACGCTTCCATACATCAAGAATGTTACAGACAAAATAGCCAGATTACTAAACAAACATAACATCAAAGTGGCTTTTCTACCGTTGGAAAAAATTTCAAGATTTCTACATCCCCCAAAACCTCCATATCATCCTTTAAAAAAATCAGGTGTATATAAAATTCATTGTTCCTGTGGCATCTGCTATGTAGGCCAGACGGGAAGGTCAGGGCAAATTCGATGAACGAACATCAAAAAGACGTGCAAAAAAGAAGAGAACATAAATCAGGCCTAGCATACCATACAACTTCCACCGGCCATAGTGTACCTCTGGCAAAAAACAAACATGTCGTACATTGAAAAAGATTGTTACATAAGGAAATTTAAAGAGGCTACATGCTTAGAATTCCATCGCAATACAACAAAATCCAGGGCTTAATTCTACACCAAGTTTGGTCAGCATTGATAAAAAATATACCCAAGTGAGACCTCGGATAATGTAAACGTGAACAACAGAACGTGACAGCATCCAGCATTGTTCAAACTTAGCATTGCACTGAATCTACATTCGGATATTCAATTTACTGAACAGTTACAGGGCCACAACTTCATAGAATGTACTATTTTGACAAAATAAAATAAGTGTAAACCCAAAATATGTACATTTTTTGGGTTTACACTTTTAGTTACCTTTGACCCCCTGAAGATGTAAGTCATACGACTTTACGGAACTTGTCGGGCTTGGTTTTTATTGTTATTTATCTTAATAAACATGTGGTCTAATTACCGGAATCTTTCTTATGAGTCATTGATGTCTGTTCTATGTTTTCGTTTTCTCACGGCTGTGTGGACAGCGCCATTCGGTGCGTTTTACAACTCCCTTTGCTTTCCGATATCCCGGAGCAGTGGTGTTTTAGTCGTCGATCGCAGCCAGAGCAATGGGGGTCCGTTTGTGACTTAACCTCGGAACTGAACTGGATGTATATACATGTTCAGAAAAATCTGGATACTCCTCATGCTATTAGTTGAATATCACAGATAAGAAGTGCAATTTTGCTCTCATGTCCACTCAAAGATGTGAAAAACTTCACGCAAAAGAGAACACAACCAGAGCGTTCATAGCTGCTTTCCAGTTGCGTTTAACAAGAAATGCAGTTCCTTGTTATATGATGGTTAATTGGATTCTTAATTATATTCGATAAACTAAAATTATAAAAATTATTTTTATTTTTATTTTCTCCTTTTATTGTAGAATTTAATGCCAGAAGAAAATAAGAGTTCCTTGAATGCATTCTTCACTTAGATATTGCATTGCCTTGGAAAATCATGTCCTTTTTAATTTTTTTTTTGTGTGTAATTTTGTGTAACCGCTTAATCGACAATATAGTTCGTTTGTTCTCGAAGAACGTCCTTGAAGACAATTATTCAAATGTTTTGAAGGAAAACAAAACACAAAAATTATAAATCTGCCAACTTTCCAGATTATATCATTTTTATTTTTGTTCAAACTCTTCTTTCGTAGAATACTTCACAGATTGCTTGAATGACACGCTTTGATGACTTTGCTTTATAGATAATAATATCAAAATCTTTAATCATATCAAATATGAACAGTGGAGGCTCGTGCATAGGGACTGCGGAACTGCAGCATCCCCAATTTTTCTTGATATATAAATATATTTATTAATTTATTTATATTTGCTTGCAATATTTCATTTCATCATCAACAATCCAGTATAATTCTCTTATTTTGTATAAAAAATAATAAAAATCCATCTTGTAGCACTTAGGAGGGCGTAGGACACTAGCGGCACTGTGTTTACCACAACGTCATATTGCTACGCGCGCAAGCATATGCATGTCATAGTGAGATGC
Organism: Typopeltis vanoorti; assembly: GCF_054136105.1. Classification (NCBI taxonomy): domain Eukaryota; kingdom Metazoa; phylum Arthropoda; class Arachnida; order Uropygi; family Thelyphonidae; genus Typopeltis; species Typopeltis vanoorti. The sequence continues at coordinate 30,884,510 of NC_143556.1, read as the reverse complement.
GAGCTATTAGCGTAATGCGCACTGTCCGTCGCGCAGTTCCACTGTTGTTTATATGCAGTGTGCGCCAGTAGTAGTGTTCGTAGTGCTTATCGTATTTACTCCGTCTCTTTAAATATTTGGATATTACAATTAAAGACATAACATTTGTTATAGTTTTTATTTTAGAACATTATTGGGGTTATGATAATAGATTTCATTTTTTTAAGTAATTTTGAATTATACTAAACTGTGTAATTTTATCGTTAATAAACAATATTGTTTCATGTTTAATTTTTTTTTTAATTTTACCATAATTTTGATATTTTTATCCAAACCAAACACGTATACACTGTACTTATAGTGTGCATGCATATTTCAAAAGTTGCAGCACCTACCCCCACGATTTCAAGTCACGAGCCTCCACTGATAGCGTATCGCATCTAGGTATTGTACAGTGGTGTTCTGGTTTTCGTTTGCAACATTTATGTTTATACCACCGATTATCATTAAGTATTCGGTTGTGCATAATTCTTGGCGTGAAAGCCAGCAATTGAGTTCGTGCAAGAATTTTATCAAGTTTAAATTTGGCAGCCTGTAAATAGCATTTAGTATTAAGGGGTGCTATCGACTGGTGGTATTAATGATTTCGATGCAAAAGATTTCAGCATGCTCAAACTGATAAACAGTTTCTTTTGGTATTAATTTATGTTCGATAAATATTAATATTCCACCCCAACTTTTTGTTCAGCGGCAGGACCTGTGTTGTTGGAAGCCTGGAATTTGAAAGGCAGTTGCTTCATCATTAGTAATGGAGTCTTCCGTTAGGACTAATATATCAATAACTCCGATGTAATTATCCAGATAAGCCTGTGACATTAACCAATGTTTTCAGATGCTTCTGATGTTAATATGCAGGATGGAGAGTCCTCTCGTTTGAACTGTGTGTTGTTTCCATGCATCGATTGAATCAAAAGTACAATTGCTGATATATTCTCGTGTCATTACATCTGTCTGATGGTTCACATTCATTTTGTGTTGTGGTGTGATCTTCTTTTGTTCTAATTAGGAGTCTTTTGTTTTCACTGTGTTCACACCTATCTATATCTTCCCAGCTTTTGATTTGTATCGACTTTGAAGTTTGTGACTTCCACAAAAATATCTTGGCATCTCTGAACCATAAAAACTTGTACTTTTTTTCTGTTTTGGTTTTTCTTACTTGGTACAACAGATTCTGGTTGAATGGTGTTAAATACTCAGATAAGAAATTTGATGTATAACCTTGCGATGCGTCCAAGTTCTTGGCCACTGGTTTTTTCAGTCTGCTGGCATTTACGAGATTGTCTCTTGTGGATTTGCTTGTAAGTTGAACTATGACTGGTGCGGGTAGTGGCAAGCCTTGTTGTTTCTTCCTGAAAACCGATTTACAGTCTGAATGTCGTTATGATCTACGGCAGGGGTGGAGAACTCTTGGCAAGCCAACGACTTTTTTCTGGCACGCAACCCAGGGCTTATATTAAGTACCAAATATTATACCTGGCGATACCAAATAAATATGCAATAAAGAAACAAACACTATCAACTATTTTGATAATAATAAGTAATAAGAAAATGGAACAAACGTCCTATTTCTAAGCCAATCTCCGCGGTATACTGAGGTGAAGGTTTCGTCCCTTTCAGTTGTTGCATCATTCGCCAGGCAGCCAGACGTGGCTTCACTCCTTTACCATCATTTTATATATTTTTTCGTGTATCGTAAAGAATTGGTCGGTTTTCTAAAGTGTGTGTGTGTATATATATATATGTCTATTTGGATTTAATTAAATCTTAAATCATTAAAATATGGATTGGAAGTGTTATTGTCAATTAATTAAAAATAAATGCAAATTTTCTTTACATTCCATAATATAAGTTATTGTTAAAGCTGTGTAAACTGTGTTATCAATATTCAGGATTATGAAGTATCATCTTCACGTGATTAGATGGCATAAGTACCCTTCTCTTTCATTTGCATGTGTGTAGTTGTAGGTGGTTGTATGCAGACCTACCTACACTACTTAATTTTTCGTTTGCTTAAACTTAGTAGGTGTATGCAGAGCGACTATGATGAAAATTTCTGAGTCCAATTTATAATTTTCGTCAAAATATAATTTATAATTTTTGATACGAATATTGTGGTTGTACAACTTTGGTCATTCAGTTGTAATCTACTCCTATACTTTTGTTTTTCGCTTTATTCCCTTCTTGACTTTCTTTCTTGCTTCCTCCTTTTTTTTTATTCATATTTATGGTGTATATACAGGGTGTTCGGGATAAATTTGACATATTTATAATTAATTATATTTTTCCGTAAGTTACATGTATTAACACACACTTCTCTTCATTTAAAAGTTTGGACATCATATACAAGATGTCAGAATAGCTGGAACCCACCTGAATCATGGAAGAGAATAACTTGTATCATGATGATTCGTGCCCGCCATCAAAATAAGGATATTACGACTGCTGCCCAATGCTCCCTGAATACAGTAAAAACAATCAGGCATGAACTGGAGACTTGCAATGGTGACTACGAGGATGTAGCAAGAAGAAAGATCCCTAGCAGACGATCTGATTGCGTTCGTACAGCAGAATTCCTCGCAAATCTGCAGGAACAGGTGTTGAAGAACCCTGGCATTGGAATTCGGGCTTTGTTTGTGGAGTTGCTAACTGTAGTCAAGCCCTGGATAACAAGGGTAGCCAATGGTAGGCCGTATGTATGGCAGCAGGATTCAGCCCCTTGCCACACCTCTGGGAAAAGTCAAAAATGGTTGTCTGAAAATTTCTACGACTTCACCAGTCCAAATGTTTGGCCTCCAAACCCCCCAGACCTTAACCCCATGGATTATTTTGTATGGGGCGCAGTTGAAAAAGACACCAATCGCACTTCCAGTAATACAAAAGCCCAGTTAATGGATAAAATTAAAACAGTTTTTGCGGCCCTTCCCAGGGAGACTGTAGCATCAGCTTGTTCGAGGTTCCGAAGCAGAATTGAAGCTGTGATCGATGCTAATGGTGGTTATTTTGAGTAAATCTTGTTGATAGTATTGTAATTAACTCTGCCTGTAATGTTTTTTTGTCAATTCATTAAATTTAATAGATACAAAGAAGATTTTCTTTTTCCTTACGAAACTGTCAAATTTATCCCGAACACCCTGTATATATATAAAACCGTTATCATAAATGTTCATTTGCTTACTACCCTTGACAAATTGTACAGAATGGTACAACTAGCAGCAAAGAAACAGAAATTCAAATGAACAGGATATTAGAGAATTAAAAGAATACTGGACTAAAATTTTGGTGTGGTTAAGAAAGATAATAAAGCATTATGCATTTTATGTTCCGAATCAATTGATTGTAGGACTTCTTCTGCAAAGAGATATTTTGAAACTGTTCGAACAATGAAAGAACTTAAGCAATAAAAGTGAGCAAGAACAAAGAGAAATAATTTCTCCTGAACCGAGCAATACAAAAAATAAATAAACAAATACATAAATAAAATAACATCCGATACTTCGATGAAATTTATTTCAGGTAGGCCTAGTTTTGGAGTTTGAAACGCTATTCCCAACATGAAAAATAACTCAGTATTGTGAAGTATATCGAAGAAGTATGGCTAGAATGTGCTCCATTCCAATTTTAACATTCTTCCAGAAAATGTAAAAATTATTCATCGCATTAAAGATTCGTCTGTAAGTAAAACAACAGTTAAGGATAGGATACTTACGTTAGAAAAGAAGACAGCAGAACAATTAACAAAAGTGTTGGCTTCATGTAAGTTCTTTTCTATTGGTAATGATGAGAGAGCACAGACATTACATCATCAGCTAGGGTTCACGAAGTATAGGAAAAGATGATGAACTTTGTAATACTACCTGAGCGTACCACTGGGGTTGAAATATGTAAAGCAGTTATGAACGAATTATCGATTCAGCAAATTGATACTTCAGAAGTTGTATCCGTTACAACAGATAGTGCACCCAGCATGAATCGTGGTTGGTAATTAGCAGGATTTGTAAATCCGCAAAAGATGTCGGTCATGCACTGATAGATTTTCATTGCATCATATATGAGGAGACTTTATATGCATAAGCTGGCCTAAAGGAACTTCAAGAAGTGATACAAACAGTAACCAGGTTGTTAATTACATTTCTGCACGTGCTTTGAAGAAAAAGACAATTTCATAATCTATGGAATGAAGTGGATTCGATATACAAATGACTAATAATGTGCAATGTTCGTTGGCTTAATCGTGGTCTTGTTCTGAAACGATTTGTTGAATGCCTGGATGAGATAAATCTTTTTTTGACTAATCAACAAATGTCGTATGAAGAAATGTATGGCATCGTGTGGGTTTGTAAACTGATGTTTTTGCAGATATTTTTTTTACGGACATTTAATTTACTTGAACCTTAAACTACAGGGCTCTGGTAAGACTTGAAGTTATGTATGATGACATACATGGGGATGTAGACAGTGAGAGATTTAAATATTTTCTAAACCTAAAGAAATACATAAATGATCTCCTGAAGGATGACAAAACAGCCCGCCAATGTCTTCAAAAGCTATTCTTTAAACATCATTGTGTCACTTGTTGAGCTTCTCTCTCTCTCTCTCTCTCTCTTAGATTTTTTAATTTCAGGGAATTAGAAAAGACTGCAAATTCAGTAAGTTTCCGGACACTACAAAACTGGATGAATTAAACTTGCAGATGTTTTTGTGAATAAATATGGATGATTTTGAAATACAGTCGATTGATTTTCAAAGTAGCTCCATTTGGAGGCAGAAATTTGTTGACCTCAAACTTGACTTGGAAAATACTGAAAAGAAGCGAGAAAAGAAACAGATGGGAGTAATAGAGAGAAGTACGGAAAACGAGATACTAAGGACTTGGAATACTATTCCAGAAACTTTTGTATGTTTAAAGCCTCTTTCAACAGCATATTCATATTATAAATCATTGTTCTCAGTTATCAACTTTGTTAAGTCTCCTAATAGCTTTATAGATGAAACTAGTCGCTCATTCACATCTCTAAAGGTCACAAAATATAAACTTGATATTAATTATCTGTCATTAGTGATGCAGCAGCAAACATCTCACTGATTTTAAATAAAAAAGTCCACTATATTTCTTTCTCTAGTTTTGATTTGATGTTTTCGGTTAAAAATGGTAAACATTAACTTCTGTTTAATATATTATGTATACAAAATAACATTTTCGTGCAACTTGTCTTACTATGGACAAACTGGAAGATCTCTAATATATACCCATTCCTATGCACACCAAGACCATATCCTGCTTATCAAACTTGATAAATCTGGCATGGCACAACATAGAATTGAAAATACTTACCACAGGATCCAATATATAAAACATGAACGTTTATACAAAGAAATTGCTGAAGTCTTACTTCATCGACCTGACATCAATATCAATAACTGCTTCATTGTTCCAAAAGTGTGGTAAACTGTTGTTCTCAATTGTATTATATAAATTTGTAATCTCATATATTTTGTAACTAATTTTAATTATTTTAATCCCTATAGTTTCAACCCATGAACAAGCAGCTGCTAATATAAACGGATTCCAATTTAACGAATTTGCTCTATTGTTTCTTTATTCAATTGGTTATTGCTGTTCGTTGTTTGTACTCATGAACTCTTACGATACGTAAGACGATATAGCCTTGACCCTTTTCCCCAGAATTATCTAGCTCTTACTAGCTGGTGGTTAGTACTAGGCTCCTGGACAAGTAATCACATCGAAGAAGCTTTTCTCGCACCGTATGAGAGCGAGGATGTAATCAGTCTGGTGCGTTGATCAATCACTGTTACATTTCCAAGTATATATTAGTTGTGGGTGCTTCGGAAAGTAGATATTGGTAATAATTCATCTGCTAGTATGGGCATATGCTAACATTCATTCACTACAATGATATCTTCATCTAGACCATAGGTTGCCAAACTTTTTCGGGCCATCGCCAACTTTGCAAGCTATAAATTTTGTAACGCCCCCTCCCCCATTTTTACAATAGCAAAAAATGAAAAATTTTTTTAAAAAATTGAAGTTAAAATATCCTGTATGACACGTTCAATTTTTTATTTTGCACGAAAGCGCATTTTGTTCGTCCGACCACGACATTGTTCGAATAATTATAAATAATAATTAATAAATAAAATAATTATATAAGGGATAAACAACAAACCTACAAAACATAACCACAGAAAACAGTATAATAAGTTTCGAATAATATTTGTTTTGTTTCTTCCCTCTAGTTAGCAATATAAGTTAGTACTAACTAGGCTAACTAACATTTATGATTTTATTTCTTTCTTGCCATTATTATTTTTACTCGTAATATTAAATTATATAACATTGGGCTTATTTTTGTACAAATCAATTAGAAAAGTCGTTTTATATATTATATATATATTTTAAAATGAAATATAACGATTATATTTGCTACTGTAAACATAACCTATTATATACATGCTCTATTTTCTCATTGACATAGAAAATTGACATCTATTTCTATCTGACATGGCAAATTTTCAGATGATTAAATAATTGAAATAGAAAATTGATAAAAAACTTGATCGTGTAAGACGGGCATAAGATGAATTAAAATGCAATATTTAAAATTTAAATGATTATCTAATCGCAAAATCACGAAAATAATTAATTTTTAAATATATATTATTAATTTCTTCTATAAAGAGCCAAAGACACCTAGACCGCTTGAATGCCCCCAAATGTTTCTGATCCCACTATAGCACCCCTAGAAGGCTTCAGCACCCACTGGGGGGCGGTACCGCCAACTTTGGGAACCTATGATCTAGACCAAACAATCCACATTGAAGACTCCCTGGCATAATCTACCCCAGAACTTTAGTCCCCTACAATGAAAAGTGCATCCCTTCTTGAGAGGCAAGTCCAATAGGGACCGTTGGATTTCGCAGAACTCCTCTTTTCATAAGGACTATCCGTGTGTGGATCGTAAACTGCGACGACTGACACAACGATTATAACTAAGAAAATGTCTTGCCTCAACTTTCCTCAGTACTATAGCTACTTGATTATGCTATGAGTCCCCTCAGTAAATAATTAGTTTACCTTCTTGTTTTTTCAAGTAATCTCCTCCTCCATTCCATATAGTCTGTTTAATTCCCTTCTCTTTTATACGCATCTGTACATTCTGAGTGTTACAAGTTCTGATATAACGTTCACCTCTGAGATTAATTTTGTACCTTCTATATTCTTCATTCACAGTAACAGTGACGTGTTGGAAACTGTAATTTACTTCTAGAACATAACCCTCTAAGCCAAATATATTATTTTATATAAAACATGCAGTTTCCTGTAAACAGCCAGTCATTTAAACTTATCTACATTATGGAAATCACCAGGTAAGTAAATACATAAAAAAATGGCAGTATCGGATACTTCCAGGAGTAAGTGGAAGGAAACCAAGTAAGAAAACTAATAATAGAAAATATAAGCTTCGAATATCAAATCACAACTGACTTCACTCATCAACAGATATTTCCACAGAGCTGATAGGTCTTGTCAGAAATACGGAAAGGTGATTAATTATTATCACCTTTATTATTTATTTTATATCCGGAAATCAATAAAATAAAAATTTATTTTCTTTTATTAAACAAATCTCTTAATTTCATAAAATGGAAGACTTAAGTATTTGCTGTTGTGTAGAAAGGAATATAACGTTCTTCTTGGGGTTCTTGACGTCGCTTCAAAATCTTTGCCACACTTCGTAAGCTATTGGTGTACAAATTATTCATCTTTCTCGTGAAAAAATATTTTGCAAAGTATTGATAATTTTTCTAGTGTATTTAACAAATTATTTCACTGATTCACTGAATAAAAAGACATTCGACATTTCAAATCAAGGTGATTTATTAATTGAATATAACAAGATAAATCAGAACAGCTTTACAGCAACATGTCTACAAAAACAACTGTCACGGCAAACTTTAAAGATACATAAACACATAAATAAAAATTAACATTAATGTGTTACCATATATCAACAAACAGGAAGGAAAGAAAAGGAATACATGTATAACTACCATCCACTTAGTTAATACAAAGATAATGATAAGTTGAAAAAATTACAAGAATTGTTGAAGGAATTAATAAACTCATAAAATCCTAAGCAAAATTAACAATCCCAGAACCAAACTGCGAACTAAATTATCCCATTTCGTGAGATGGGATAATTTAGGCTAAACGATTTACAATTCTAATGATATTTTCCAAATAACAAGCTTTCATTTAGGAAAATGTTCTAAAACATTTCAGTTAATAACAGAATGTAAATCTTGAATGTTTCACAGGAAGATGTGTATGTTATATATACACCGTAAAAATGCATTAAACAAAAAGCATTCATTGGAATGAAGAAATTTTAATTAAACGATTATAAGAAAAACTAATCACATTATTTTGGTATATTTGAGTAAATATTATATACTTACTCAAAATAACATTGAGACAAGAATGATTCCATTCACATCAGTATGAAACAATCCCGCCAACTTCCTATAGGAGATAGCACTTCTGAACGCATAAGAAATTTTATTTAAATTGAAAGAAATTTTATTTATTTGATGGCAAATTATTTAATTCGTGTTTAAAGTTAAAATCATTTATTACAATGGAAAGGCAGAACAAATTTAGAGAATAGTTATGTAATCATAATAAACACTGAAACAATTGCATGTCATTAAAAATGAATGTAATTATATACATCTCCTGACTTAGAAGTCGTAAACTTTGTTGCTTCAAGTTATGCAAAGCCTGGTACTCATTAAAAAGAGTTTAATATTTTAGAACTTATATTAATAAAATCTTTTTTTGTAGAAATCTTATTTTGAGCGATTTTTCCTACGTTTTAACTATAATTCGTGATCACAATTACGTAGGCAAGAAAGTATTGCAATATAGACAAGACAAAGCAATGTATCTTCGATTAAATTTATCATATTTTTAGTTTACATGTTTCAGCAATACGTTCCGATAAAATTAATATAAAATATCTCCTGATTTTAAACTCTTAAATGCCTTCTCAATAACTCGATCTCGAAAACGTTTTCATGATAAAATACTTTCTCATCACAAATACTTCAGAAATTAGATTAAAATGTTCTTTCTTGAGTGCTTGTGTGAAGTTATAATTGACTAATCCAGTTGCCTGCTATTGAAAAGAGTACCCTCATATTTTACAGGGAAATGTCTTTTATTGCAAATGAACCAATATATGCCTTTTCAGGTTTCGAGCCTGTGAAACTGACTTTCCGCAACTCTCACAAGGGAATGGCTTTTCTTGGGTATGAACTAACAAATGGGTTTTCAAGTGACTCGACTGTGAAAATGCCTTTCCACAACTCTCACAAGAGAATGCTTTTTGTTGAGTATGAAGTAATAAATGTCTCTTCACGTTACTTGACTGTGAAAATGTCTTTCCACATATCTCACAAGATGATTTTGATTTAGTGCGAACTAACAAATATCTTTTCAATTTACTTGATGAGGAAAAGACTTGGCCACAGTTTGCACAAGAGGACTTCTTACCGTGAACGACTAAATGGTTTTTAAGATTGACGGAGTCTGTAAGCGTCTCACAAAAGAATGGTTTAGAAAGAGTGTGAACTAATAAAAGTCTTTTCAAGTCACTTGCTTTCGAATAGGCCTCTCCACAGAAATCAGAAGATATCGTGTTCGTTCAGCATGAGCAATCATAGCCGTTTGTAAAAGAGAAAAGTGTTTCTTGTATGTTGGATGAAAGTCCAGTTAGGTGATCTTCCTTAGAAAATCTGTGTGCTTCAACGTTTCATACTTTAAATTATTTGTTGTTGAACATGCATTCTTAAAGTGTTTTTCTGTAATTCTTGAAAATCAACAATTCTCCCCATGTTTTGCTTGAACAATGTTTACAGACTTAGTATTCCATAAGCTATTTTGAGTAAAATGTTTATTGAATTGTGAGAATTACCTACTAGACCTCGTTTGTATAATGGTACTATTTTCAGTATTATTTTGTTTACATTAACAGAACTATTTCAGGATAATTTGTCGACTGGTGTTGACAGAAAGGAAGTACTTTCAGCTTTTCTTCTTTGTCATGTTTCAGCTAATTATGATTTAGTTTATTTTCCTAAAAATGAAATACAAATTACCATAAACAATTGTAGCACGGACATAAGTTATTCAAAACGAAAAATGGTATTTTAAGTACACAAAGATGAAGCAAATAATATTCTGAATATATTAACTAAAGATGGTCAATTCTATTCGTTATATGAACGTTCAAATATTTTACATAACCGAATAATAGTAATTAAGTTTTTGAATATAAATCTCTATAATAAAGGCTCAATTTCATTAGAGTGTTTAATCAAAACAGTTCACTGTTAACTAATAACATAGATCTAGAAGAGTGTTAATTTTCACACGCTCTTCTTTTAAGTAATGAACACAAAATTACAACGCAGTATGATAAGCAATAAGTGATACCCTTCAAATTTAGTTGTAAAAAGTGTTTTATAAAAATGCAAGACACATGACTGCAAAATGTCATGAATTTCTATGAATTAATGAGGTGATTCACAGAATTTCTTTTACCATTCATATTAGTTTTACGTTGATTTCCTGGATATTATTATGTGCAACGCCTCCATAATCAAAACGTTTAAACTTTTGTGTATGTGAGAGGTATACAATCTTTATCCAATTAGAGGTAAAACGGCTCTCTGTTATGGGCAATGTTATGTTATCACGAGATCAGCACTCTCAAACCACAGTGCCCATTAATCTCGTACTCTGTTAAGTAGTTATTATTCCTGGGTAACACCTCTTGCGTCCAAGAAACCATCAGTCTTTTCTAACGAAAGAAAGGAATTTTACGGATCTTCAAATCACGCTACGGAATCGATTTACATTTGTTGCATAAATTCCATATTCCTCTCCCACATGTTTTTTTTTAACGTTTTTTCGTCTATATAAGTATACTTAAAATCTTAAATGGTAGTTACTTGTCCTATGCTCTTTGAGATAAAATGCCAAAGCATACTATCCTTAATTCTTTTTCACCCAGTGCTAGCACTGGGTGAAAAAGAATTAAGTTTTGACGAACATTGACGAACATTGTATACTCGAGTATACAATGTTCGTCAAAAAAACGTATACACAATTTAGTAGATATTATCTATGGACTTTTTTTCGAAGTTGGATCGAATTACGGTAGCAGTGTAGTATAATGTTCTCTCAAAAGATGCCGTTACTCACATGAATACTAGCGTTAACACGTGACCGGTAGGACCGTCAAACAAAATAGCCGAGGCAAGTTTTCTTATTACTGGGTGACACCCAGTTTTGAGTTCCCTCCACGTTCTCCTGATTAAACACCCCTGGACTTCTACCTATTGGGGACTCTAAAGGATGTAGTGTATCGTAGAAAACCAGCTACACTGGTGGTCCCTTGGAAAGAAATTGAAATGGCATGGGTAGCAATCTCACTGACCAACGTCACTGAAGCAGTAGTTAGCCGTAATAATAAGTGTCTGGACCCTAATGGCAACTTTAGGGTCCAGACACTTTGAGCACCTCGTGTAATTGTAGAAATCAAAAGTAACTTGTATTCATTCCTTGATGTCTGTATAAATGTAGTATTACAATTTTATACAAGTTTTTCTTTTGCTGAAGTGTGTATACATTTTCTTTAACGGACTCTGTATGTCATTTGTCATATTCACTTCATATAAGGATATGAAGTGAATATGGCTTCCTTATATGAAACATTCACATCATATAAGGAAGCCTCAAAAGCATCACACCCAACATATACTGTTGTCATGTGAAGCTTCGAATTTGGATGGTTGTAATTCTGCTATTCACAACAACACCACCTCTTTTATTTTGATCTTCTCTGCATCGTATCTGAAAAAGCAATATTGCTTACACCATATCCCTCTTACCGCAACTACCCTTTGCAATCAATTCGCACTATCGCCTGTAATTTATTAAGTTGAAAGTTTATTTGTACTGAAAAATGGCACAAATGAATCGAATAGACATTGGTATGTTAAGGAAAGACTTACGAATGAAAATAAGAAATGAAACTGATAATAAACCAGAAAGAATTGGTTTTACAATATGCGTAAAACAAAAGGCGTAGCCATACGGGTTACAATAAAAATATACATGAAAGCAAAATTAAACATATGTATCTATGAGGGAACGCCCTCGTGACAAACAGCATATACTTCAGAAATAATCTATAATATTTAGAGTGGTGTCTTATAATGTACGTTTGAAATAGAACTCAACTTTATTTATTGGCGTGAGATAGTTCCTAAATCTTTTTCCAGAAGTATATTTTGATGATACACACAATTTCCTGTTCATTCCAGCTGCTTGGTGGTAAGTACTCATAAACATTGTGAAATATTTCTTTGATAACCTTGGGAACTACATTATATACAAAGAAAGATATCATATTATTCGTTCATATACTATACTATTTTATTAATAGTTATTATAATAGTAAAATTATAAGAATGGCAAACAGGTCGCTAATTTAATATGCGAAGAAATTAATAATGGCTATAACTATGATTATTCAGTTTTTTGTTCGTGTCTAAGAAAGAGGATTACTGTACTCAACTTCACCACCGCAACAGGTGAAGTAAAGAGAATTCCCATGAATAGTAGCAGCACCTTAATATAAACCTTTAGTTCCAAACATGAACTTATTTCTTCGAAATTAAATATGGGAATCATTTCGGATAGACTGTCGAAGTCTGGACCCAAATAAGTTACTGATTTTATTTATTAAACCACAGTTAAAATATTTAATTCGGGTATTATTCATTTCATAATAATCATTAATATATGGTAATGATCTGTTGTTCGCTGAAACGACCTTTAAATATCTAGAAAATCGGATTACCCATGATATGTTGAATCTAAATAAGTGGTTTAGCAATAATGGTCTTAAAATGAATACCGATAAAACGAGATATATGTACTTCACGTTAACAGATAAGCTAGATTACAATATAACCGTAAATGGCACGAAACGAAATGTAGTTACGTCCAAAATTGTAACTGTAGCTTAGTCAAAAAAAAAATCAAGTATTTGGGCCTCTATAGCTGTACAAATGTACGCGCGGTTAGCCTAGTGGCTTTGCTCTTCGCAACCATATGCCTGGTGGAGGAGGGTCCTAGGTTCGATTCCCGTCGGCTCAAGGATCTCCCTCAGCCATAGCCAAGTTAGCCGGTCTTTGGCGTGACAGCAGAGTTTTTTTCCACAAGTTTATCTGAGAGTTTTCATTTCGAAAGTAGACAAACCGGCCCCGTGAACACACACACACACACACACAGGATACAGCCATAGGACATAGTGCGGCAAGCAAGGCAATAGGAAACCTTGGTTGATAGTCATTTCCCTTGAATGGTGGCGAAGATAGCTGCCCCTAAACAGCCGAAAGGCTATAACCAAAATAACATCTTTATAAGTACGAAAAGTATCTGATAATGTATTTTACTGTGTTTGTGTTTGTGAATATTAGGAAAATAGTTGTGTTTGTCTATAACTAAGTATTCAGCCCAAAATAAATGCGAAAAAAAAAAACGAAAATATAGCAACACTTAAAATGTATATTTATAAACATTCTACATACCGGATGAAAATAAAAAAAAAAACATCGAAGAAATTAAATTGCAACACGTTTTTCGCAAACGTTTTCTACTTTCCTAACGACGTAATAAGGAATTAATATAGAGTGTTTATAGAAAATTATCGGAGAGACATTTCATTAAGGAATACGTGCACACCGAACAGCTCTCACGTCGTACCATATTTAGCAGTAAGTATGAAGCAAACGGGCCCAGTCCTCCTTCCGAGTAAGAACAAGACTTTGTTTATTGTCTGGAGGGGAATTTGGAGCATCAGTGCTTTCAGAAGCGGACTGGCCACTCGATTCGATTAATATCGTCAGTCACCAGAAGTATCTTCACTGCTTATGTACGATGTGGTGCGGCATTGTTATCCATAAAAATGAATTCGCCTACAGCAACGAAACAATCGAATATAACTTGAAAAACTTCGTTGCGATATCGTTCACCAGATATACTAACTTATTTAAGCACATGTAATTAGATGCGTCTATTAACGATGTGTCTCCTCACCCCATGACCCTAACACTCCATCCCTTTCAAGAACATTCTAGGGATAGTAGGCAGTTCCATTTTCACGCCGGAAACTGTAGTTTAAAATCGTAGGAAAGATGAAAACGACTGTCATTTGTAAAGAGAACGTTAGGTCATTGGTGTCTTGTGCAATTTTATGGATACAAAACCACTGAAAACGTGCCCTGAGATGAGCTGTGGATAACGGACGAACACTGCAGACCTTCGAGCGTATGGAAAGATTCGATACATGGGTTGTTTCAATTGGAGGTGAGGTAGACGATATCCTACGGATGCAGCAAGGTGTTTTCTCCCAGAAATTCGGGTTTTTCTTCCCACAGAAAAATCAGCCTCAGAACACGCGCAACTTACAGACTATAAATACTGTTAATGGTGATGCTGAGCAGTAGATGGCGCTGATGGTTGTTGTGTGTACTAGTAGAGACGGTTAGGTGTGTCTGTCTGTCAGTGGCGGACTGGAATGCCCTACCGCGATGGTTCCTTGGGCGTCTCAGGTAATAATATCCTTGAATTTCCTTAATCTTTACACCGTCGTCATCATCTGTCATTATTATACTTATTCTTTCCAGTAGAAGTGTAAATTTTAGTTTATTTAAGAAAGGTTTTCATAACTATTTAAACACCTCAATTTGGATGAATAAAAATTAATACATTTTAAACTTTATTTTTTAATTAAAAATTAGGTTTATGATGATATTAAATTGATTATGCTACACTGAAGATTAAAGTTTATTTTTGCCTTAATATTTTCTTAAATTGGGAAAATGTGATGTTATAGCAGCACTGTGATATCTCAGATTACCACAAATCAACATTTCTTCCCCCCTTTCCAAAGGTTGCCACGTGATACTAATGGTCCCAAGAGGATATAAAATATTTCCACACGATGCATTCTCAAGTATGCAGACGCGTGGGATACATGACGCGATGTTAACTTCTGTGGCTTGATGGATGTCAATCCCGTGGATTCTGATCCCGTCATCGGTATGAAAAAGAGTTATTTTAAAGGTTAGCGAGCACTCAGCTCACCCTGATTAGGGCAATGCGGAAGCGCCTGAGCCGAAAGGTAGTGCAGCTTTCGGGCGCTTAGAAAACTCCTGAATGAGTTGCTCGGAATGAGAAGCTGCTTAGGTGAAAAAGTAGCGGTAGTGTTAGAAAGCAATGTGGAAATATCTGGGATATCAGCATCGAGATGCAGGAGAGCATGTCATTGGGTGATCATGGAGAAGATGACTTGAGCATTCCTGAGGAATTTCTTAGTGTCGGCTTGGCTGGGGTTCATCTTGCTAAAGGCTATTAGCATCTCCCCTAGTGAGGCAGCAAGAATCCGTGCAGAATTTTCATTGTAATCTGTCGAGGCTACGGGTAAAATCCGCGGAGAGACCGCAGAAGCGTATGTTTTATCGGCGGGAACACTCCGCACTGTGACTTCCGGCGAAGGTTTCGTGTCTTGAATCTCAGTGGGCGGAGCCAACGCCGCTCTAGTCTTCCGTTGGTTAGATGGGTGAATTGAGCAGCCTTTAAAATTTGCTGTATGGGGGCCGCCACAATTCGCACATTTAGCAGGTGTAGACGATGATTTTGTGCAAGTGTGCGAGGGATGGTTGTCACCACACTTTACACACTTGTAATCTGCTTTACATAACTTTTGTGCATGCCCAAATTTTTGGCAGCGGTGGCATTGACCGGCGGATGCCTTTCTTCTGAGTGGTTCGGTCTTGATGACTGAGTTGCAGACTATAGTAAGGTCGTAAATTGCTCTGTGGTCTTTACTGATCTCCACTAAGACCAGAGGCATGGGGCGCTTGTCTGCGCGGTACATGCGCGAGATCTTAATTGGTTCAAGACCTTGTGATCTGAGGTCCGTAGCTATTTCATCAGTAGTTATGGTTTCTGCCAGACCTCTGATGACTACTTTAAGGTTTTTTTCGCTTTTTAGTTGGTAGGTGTGATATGGGACTTTCTGTTCATCCATAAGTCTGGTGAGCTGGCGGTAGTCCGTTTCTCCTTCGGGCTGTATGCGGACTCCATCGTCGGTGTTTTTAGCTGATGAGAACTTGATGTTATTGTTCTTCATCGTCTCAGCAAGTGACGACCAGTTTTCTTTAGCTCTCAAGATTACTGGCGGAATCCTCTCTTTGGGCTGTGTCAATGTCCCTGTTCTTTCATCAGCTAGCGCTGATGTATCCATTGGAGCTGTAGTTTCCGACGTCTGAGGTATTATTTCAGGATGTGTTGCAGGGGATTTTTTCTTTCTCTTCTTCCGTTTAACTTCCTGAAAGCTACTGGAGTTTGAAGGAGAGATGTCTTCAGTAGTTACTGCTGGCTCGCAGGCGTTGTCATGTGAAGGGTGAGGAAGTTTAGAGTGATGGGTATCCTCTGCCTCCGCTTCAAGGATCTGGTGTGCTCCGATTTTATCTGGCCATTTTTTGTGTAGCAAGTTGCCTAAATCCCTGAATAGCGTCAAAAGTTCCTGAAAATTGAGATCGTCGAAGGACTTATCCATGGCTAGGCTTATGAAAATAAGCTTGAACTAAAAGTAGAACTAAAAGTCTTACCTGCTCTGTTTATCGAGCACGAACCTACGGTACAGTAGTAAACTCCGATTGAACTGCTGGACTGCTCTCCCCTCAAGATAGATATGAAATAACTCTGAATTAAGCATTAAAAACAAAACTTAACTTCACTGCTGTAAAACTACAATGAGCTCTGATAAACACGTCTGTACTCAGTAAACACGTCTCATGATCCCTCTCATTCAAGATAATAATATTCGGCCTCCACATGACGCGAGGGCAGGCTGACGAATATTTATAGGCAGTTCACGACTTTCAGAGTTCACTTGTTCCTAACATACGCTTGTGAATAGAAAACTAATGGAATTTATTTCCCATTGCGTAATGCATGTTGCTTTATGTATGTTACTTTACAACGACTAGCATTTGATCTTATTGGCAAATTTAATTAGTTCTGAGTAATACTTTTCGATAAATCTCTGTTTTGACACTGCGCACTTGTATCCAGAAGTGATAACGTGTTGCTGCATTAGGGACATTCGTATGGAGTCCAGTAACTGCCAGTCGTAAAGTATGTGGTCAACTGTCTGTTGAAGGTGTCAACTACAAATACAAGATGGTGATTCCAGGATATGGAATCTGTGTAGTCTCTTAGTTTTCCGTGTCCCGTTAGTAATGTGGTTAAACCTGAAGAAATTGCGTGTTTTTTCACCCGGAGTCTGCTTCTGATCCTAGGAAAGAATTCTTTTGTTGTTGATCCGTTTCTTAATGTTTTCCATTCTTCTTCTCAAAACTCTAGGCTTCTTTCCTCTGCATGTGTTTTTATAGTAACTTATTTCTAGCCTTTCGTTTCTAGTCGCTTCTTTAGCCAACTGATCCGCTCCCACGTTTTCTGCAATCCCCCAGTATGCCCGTTCACAGACAAGAACTTGATTTCCCATCCCGATAGAGTGCGATTCCAAACCAGCTTTCTTGTCTGTTCTTTTAGCGCTGTATGGTTGTTCTGGTTTTTTATGCATATAGTACTTCTACTGTCACTGTAAATTGTTACTGTCTTTTGATGAGAGGTGTTAACTTCCAATTCCTGGAGATATGTAAGTGAATGAACTTTAGCAAGTTGTTCTGCTGGTTGTTGGAACAGAGAGGATGCAGTCTAGAGCAGCGTTCTTGTATAATGGACTGTCTGTAATATGCAATGAAAGAAGCCGACATTCGCTCCGGTTTTGCTTCCGTCAGTGTATGTATGGAATTTAACACTTTCAGAGCTTTCCTTCTCCTTAAAAATTATATTTGTTTTCTTTCCTGGGTGATGCCACGTACTGTAGTGAAGCGGCCATTGGTAGCAATTTGGATCAATGTTGGAATTTCCGTTATATCTTCCTGAAGTGACTTCGTATATTAAAGATAATTCTTGTCTTTTCAGACAGATCGGTGTTAGAGCTGCAAGTACACAAGCTGCCTCAAAAGATATTGTCCTGTATCCTTTAAGTGTACGTATGGCTATAAGGTGTTGAACTCTATTTAGCTTTTGTCTATTTTTCTTTGATTTTAGTGAATTTTTCAAGCTGGCAGCATAAGATATTAATGGTAGTATAGCTCCGGTATGTATTGTTTTCAGCGGTCGTTTGCCTAATCCCCACTTAATCCTAGCCGACTTTGCTGAAAGGTTTACAATTTGTAAGCTTTTTTTCTGCAACATATGAGATGTGCTTGTTGAAGGTAAATCTATTATCTATTATCACTGATAGGTACTTCAGCTCACTGGCTACCTCGAGAACTTCTCTGTTGAGGAAGACCGTTACAGGTTGTTTTCATTTTTTATGTGAAATGTGAAGCACTTTAGACTTGCTGCTGTTGAATGTAACTTTCTTCTCGCGTGCCCACTCTGCAATTTTAAAGAGTTCTTCGTTGCCCGTTACTTCTAGTTGTAAGCTTTAGCGTCCCCAAATCATTATCATCGCATCATCGGCGAAAGCTCTGACTTTTGTTTCGGTAGTGAGAGGAAGTCTTAATAGCGAGTCGTACCGGATGTTCCAGAAGCCTGGTCAACAGCAGGAACCTTGAGGGCAGCCTCGTTTAACTTCTTTCGTTAAATTTGTGGTTTTTAATGTCATGGTTGCTCTTCTGTCTGTAAAATATTTTTTTTGTAAGATCGAATAAGTTTTTTGGGCATTTTAAATCTCTTAATTGACTGATTATGTCTGGCCACCGCGCAGCATCGAAAGCTCCTTGCAAATCGAGTGAGATCAGAAGTACGTCTTTTTTTTTTTTTTTTGCTGTAGACTGTCTTCAGTGAACTCTTTAACCTCCATAATTGCATCTACTGTGCTGTACTGAGCTCTAAATGCGTATTGATTGCTGCTTAACAGGTTTCTTGAGAAGGCATAGTGCATTATTCGGTTTATTAGGTGTGTGTGTGTGGTGTTGCGCAATAGACGGTCTAAAAGTTTAAACCGGTTACCATGGTAACAAGGCTTAGAACTAATAATATACATTTATATCTTTGTCCATAATTTATTTATTTATGCTTGTTAAGTATTGTGACGTGCTGTATGGGGCGTATGCGAATTAACATGTGGATGGTACTATGACGTCCCATTTGTTGCGCAATAGACATGTAAAAGTATAAATAGGTACACTCGTCCATTGTAGATCAGTTTCGGGATCTCTCTAAAGGGACGAGCAAGTAAGAGACGGGTTAAAGGTGACCACTCAGCTCTCACTTACGTCCTTTCGGTGGATCTGCAGGACAAAAGGTTCGGGTGAGGCGTGGGTGTGCGCAGTTGCCCTGGTTCAGGGAAGGTAAAGGGAACGGGAAGGAGCCAGCAAGGAATCAATTGATGTCTTTGAGTAACAGCGACTGCATGATGAGTGCGGCGTTATTATTGGACATGCACGTAGGGTAGGGGTGTGCACGTGCACGCGGGAAGGTAGTGCATGTGAAAATAAATTCTGTTTATAAATCTTGCACGAGGCTGAAATGTGTCATCGATGTTATAACACTTATCTGAATTTTAATTGTATTATTAAGTCAAGTTATTGCTGAATTGCTTAATATCATGAAGTTATCCACTTGCCGCATCTAAAAAAAAGGAAAAAACAATATGCCAAAATTAAACTAAAGTGAACTTCCATTTAGAGTGCAGGTCAGTTTTAAATGACAGAGCTCTTTTTCTCCGTGTTTGCTTAGACATTTCATAGTGTTTGTGGAGAACTCTTCTATATATATATGAAAACATTCTTAGTCCAAGAAAACATTACTGAGTACAAGTTGTGGGTGATATTAACGAGAAGATATAAAATGAGATTGGCAGAATCAATGTTGGTAATTGCTAAGTAATTGATGAGATTCCAGATTGTTTAGAAGATGATTGTTGATAATCCTCTGAATCACTTTCGAAATTAAGGTTAGTTACAGGCCGATTAATCGTAAAAGGTTACATGCTGTACTGCTGTTTACATGTATATATTCAAACGTCGTCCTCTATTCCTTCTACGTGAGGTTGATATCTCAGTATCTCTCTGGGGAGTCTTCCTTCACTCAGAAATTTAAACCTTCGAAACTCCTTTCCTAATTAGGTACCTCTAAAGCAAAACAAGTCTGCCTACAGTAAAAGGAATTTATTGTCTTTCGTATAACTGCAATTTGGTCTTTTTGCTCAGGCAGAGAAGTCCATTCAGTTGCGTATGGAAGGCCATGTAAAGACATTACGTCTGGGAGAACTAGACCCAGAACCGTATCTATCGTTATTAATTCTGTTCGCCCTAACGAGGAAGATTCTGTGATTCATCTAGTGATCCGGAACAAATCTGAAAACTTTTTAAGATATTACGATGTACTGGAGAGAACAAATGTGGAATTAACAGAAATGTTCCTCATTCTGGTTCAACTTAACTTTAACCTCAGCTATAACCTTTGATTGTCACTCAATTATCCAACTACGGTATACAGGAAATCATGCCTGCATGACATTCCCGGACATTCCCGAATCATGGGAATGTCCATTGAAGTCAATCCATGCAGTGTACGGATGGAAAGTCTGTACAATTTGTGATAGGATGCCATGTTGAGTGTTTGTTTGTTCGGCAAATTATTGACAAATTGGGCCACATCGGATCAACAATTAATGATACCATATTGAGTGGGAGCGACAGAGAATGAACTGCAAGTGCTACTCGCAGTCCACTTCAATCACCGAACATGTCCGCAGGGTGCTACGAAGGATAATATGTCAAAATGCCATTCGTTGGCTGACGCATGGAATGCGGAGTTTCGAGCATCTACCGGAACACGAATCTGGACAGAAACATTCAGAACTGAGACTCAAAACATGGTTTGGATTTCCATGGTAGGGCCATAATATGCAAGCTCCACATCACCCGAACCAACATGCAGCGTCGTCTTCAGTGGTGAAAAGAGCGCGTACAGTGGGAAGGGGAAGTTTTGAAATCTGTGTAACGGAACTACTATTCACATACTAGTAGAACATATAGACAGTAACACTCCTTGCAACTAATGTGTGCAATGGAACCACTCAATTTAAAACAAAATAAAGACAGAATCAACACATTTCTTCAAATGCAAACAGTTTTTATCAACAGGAATGCCACCTAAACACCAACGCAAACAATCAACGCTAAAAACTCCTCATTGGCAATATAACACACTTTTCCAACAAACCAAAACAGACACAATGTCATTGTGTCTGATTTGGTTTGTTGGTTTACACCTATTGTGTGTAACGAACGCTCACTTCAACGCTCCATGAAAACGAAACGCACAACCCTCACACTTCTACAAATTCAAAATAAACTTTCATCAACACAAACAACATAAATACCGATATAAACAATTAAACAACGAACAAAATAACTGCTACACGCAACTTGTTCTTGCCTAAGTATATACAGTTCTCTTTTATTATAGAACAGATCTCAGTGCATGGGCATTTGTATATGTAAATTTGTAACTGCAGAAAATGAAGTCTGCAAGAACGTAAGATTTTTTTTTTTTTGGTCACATATGCCATTTTGATTTCTTTAATTAAAGAAGCAGATGAATCTAATGTAGGATTGATGTACGAGTAAACAGGAAATGAATTATATATGAAGAATTTAAATCATATCATCGGTGTTTGGGGATCCTAAAATCATTTTGTTTATTAATTATCTTGAAAAGGGTAAAACAATAACCGGGGAATATTATTCCCAACTTTTAACCAGACTAGACGAAAAAATTCGTGAGAAAAGACTTGGTTTTTAGAAGAAAAAAAATCATCTTTCATCAGGACAATACATCTGCCCACAAAGGTGTTTAGGCAATGACAAAATTAAGGGATCTGCGCTATGAATTGTTGGAACATTCCCCCTATTCCCCAGATTTGGCTCCCTCTGTGTTTTATCTCTTCCCCAAACTAAAACTCTTCCTCGATGGTCATCGTTTTTCTTCTAATCAAGAGGCGATTGCAGCTGTAGAGGGGATATTTCGCAGATCTTACTGAGAACCACTACAGGGACAGGATAATGTCGCTGGAGCATCGCTGGCATAAATGTATTAGCCTTAAGGGAGATTATGTTCAAAAATAAAAATCATTTTGAAATTATAAATACGTATTTTCATTGTTAGGCCGAGAACCTTTCAGACCACCTATGAAAATGAATTTTAATGTAAATTTTTATATATAAATGAATTTTAGTATAAATTTTTATATGGAAATAAACTTTCCTACTTTGAGAATTAGTCGTATATTATAATTCTGGCTATTTGAAACTCGCCACTTAAAATGCTACCACTGCATTGTGCTATTGCATGAATCCATATTTGTGACGAAGTAATACGTCTATCTTTATATAAAACTAATTTTTGTTTTGACGCATTATTTTATTTGTTGAACAAATATATTTGTTCAAGTCTAATTGTCTGGGTGCAGTTAATGCTTTTTTTAGATCTATTAATTTTTATAACATCTTATAAACATTAACAGTTCTAAACACACATCAAAGACTGATTTTTAAAAAGAGAATATTTCTAAATCTTGGAGTGTTTTGTAGATAGTAGAATTAAACTTCATAGGCCATGTAACAATGACTGCAAACACAACTCAAAAGATAATTGCAATACTGAAACAAACTTCAACATACAGAGATAAGGATGTCATTTTGCCTCTTTACGAGGCTTTAAAACTTCACTTGGATTATTGTGCGCAATTGTGGTCTCCTGGTTTCCGTTCAGATTCTCATAGATTGGAAAGAGTGCAAAAGGAGAGTGTTAAAATTATATCAGGATTGTGGAATACTGATTATGAACAGAGATTGAGAATTTGCAGACTCCAGACACTAACAAACAGGAGAAAGAGGAGTGATACGATTGAGACTTACAAACTTCTGAAAGGGTCACACAGGATTTCAATTGATGGGATTTTTCAATTTATGGACGGCAGGGAAAGGACAAGAGGACATCCATGGAAGCTGAAAATGAATGCCGCTAAGAAGTGGGTGAGAGCTAGATTTTTGTCTCAGAGGGTGTTGCGTAATTGGAATGGATTGTCATTGGACGTTGTGTGTGCAAGCAGTGTGAATGAATTCAAGAATAAGTATGATAGCTGGTGCGTGTAGTATGTGCTCTCCCTCGATGAGTCCCTGACACCCTGGAAGTCTCTCTTAATATACTTGATCTTGAATTCATTCACTGCTTGCACACACAACATCCAATGGTAATCTATTCCAATCACGCACCGCTCTATGAGAGAAAAATCTAGCCCTCACACCATTTTAGCGGCATTCATTGAGGGGGTAACATTAATATATTAATATTAATACATATATATATATATATATATAGTCAACATTAATATATTCTCCTAGTAATTGAGAAAGTCGATGGTGGTAGCATTCTTATACTTTTAGCCGCATAGCGATAAATGGCTTTTTGTTAAAGAAAATAAATAATATTCCATGGGATATGAATCATTCCCTTTTGATATCTTGACACCAACAATGTATTTATGTTACCAAGTGATGCGTCGCTAATAAGTACTACAAATGTTACATGAAGAACATCGATACATTTTGAAGGATTTTGATTTTATAATGGAATAGTCCATCGGTGTATAGTTTTGTAATATGCGTAATGACGGTGGTTATTAAAGATCTTTTATCTTTTTTGTAGCTAAACGGAAATCAGACAGTTTTATCAGAAAGTTTATGAATATATGAATATAAACACACACACACACACACACACACACACACACACACACACACACACACACACACACACACACACACACACACACACACACACACACACACACACACACACACACACACACACACACACACACACACACACACACACACACACACACACACACACACACACACACACACCTGCCACTGAAATAGAAACTTTCATTTAATAGCGTGTTGGACCTCCTTTTGCCCGAATTACAGCACATAGGGTATGTAGTTTGGCATAGATTCCACAATGGTGTTGGATTGCATCTACGTTTACAACATACCAGGCGTTCACCAGAAAATCCTTTAACTGCTCATATTTGAGAGAAGAGGCCTTTGCTCTCGGATCTGATTTTCTAGCATGTCCCAACATTCTCACTGGGGTTCAGAACCGGGCTTTGTGATCGTCTGTGAAGATGTTGGAACTCGCTCTCCTGCTTGATGAACCACTGTTGAACAATTCTTGAGTGATGGGTGGATTATGAGCCTCCGTAGCTCAGTCAGTATAGACGAAGCCCTTTGGTCGTAAAGACCTGGATTCGATTCCAGTCAGTGATGTGAGGAAACTTTATCTGGTCTCTTTCGACTAAAGGTGAGTTATCCGGTCTCATACGGAGGGGTAGAGGTATTTTTATCCTTCAAAACAGGCAACCGGTCCCTTGAACATACACAGCTGCGGTCATAAAACATACTACGGTAAGGAAGGCAACGGGAAACCACCTTTCTCATAATCATCTCCCAAGTATGGTAGCATCGAGCTACCCCCCATCGCCCATAGGTTGAGGGAATTGGATAGGATAGGATGGATTATGATGCATGGTTAACTATGAAGAACGTCAACGGCTAGTTAAAAAGTGAACATTGCAGGCTAGATAGGCAACAATATTCATATATTCTTTGGAAGACACCTGTGCTTCCAGCAATATCAACGGAACCGTTCTGTACCAAACGAACCCTTCCTATACTCGGATATCACCTCCAGAACCTTGATTTGTGTTTATAAAGCAAACTAGGTTCTTTGCTTCATGGGGCTCCCATCAACAGTCAAGTGGAAAAAAAGTTATATCGTGACTCGTCGCATCACATGACATTTTTTTCACTCTTCCAATTTCTAGTCGGGATGTTCCTGACAATAGTGTAGTCGAACTTTCCGAATCTTCACAGAAATCAGTTGTTTTCTGTAGGCATGCGAATGCCAATATCGACCCTCTTTAAGACTCTGCGCATAGTACGGTGAAATATGGTCAGGAACAGAAAAACAAATCAGGAGAGCGAACCCACACGCGATTGTGGAAACCCCTTTGCATCAGCCAAAGGTGACAGCATAGTGTGGGTTCACTGCGTCATTAATTGTAGGCTCCTTTTTCTTTGAGGAAGTCCGTAGCGGTACATTTCGAACTGTTTCTGTCACAGGCGAGCGTTATGAAGCACTATTAAGAGACAGCATCATTCCCTCCTTGCAAGAGAGGCAAGCGCTCCATAGTGTAACATTCATGCAGGATGGAGCACCTCCGCACATCACAGATCCTGTTCAGCACCTGCTGCGATCGACATTTGGCGATGACATGTCCTCAGTCGCTCTCTCCCGCACGAATGGCCACCAAGATCTCCAGACCTTACACCTTGTGACTTTTGATTATGGGGCTACTTGAACTCACAGGCATACAGAGGTCGGCGACAAACATTGGCCATGTTTCAACATGGCCAATGACACCGACGTCATTGGCCATGTTGAAAGAAGCTATTCGCCATCATGTGACAGGAATTACAGCTGAAACCCTCTTCGATGCTGGGCAAGGCGTCGTGCGACGTGTGACGTCCATTCTCATGAATGACGGCCGTCACATTGAACATTTGTAATCCTAGTTGCGTTGTGAACTGTGCTGCGCCACTGCACAAACTACTGAAACAACTGAAGCTCCACCTGTCGGTGGAAAATGTAACTATTCTGGTAATAAAAGTTTTCGTTATTAAAAAAAATCCCATGTCTTTCTGTGCATTTCTGTGAAAACTGAATCATTCTACTGTCTATACTTTTCGAATTATCGAATTTTTACTTTTTCTGTTACTTTTGGATCACCTGTATATAGAATTCTTTACTGATAACAGACAGAACCCAGAAAATACTTATGAACATACGGAAGGTCCATGCATTCTAAGATCAGAGGTAGAATGTGCACTAAACTCAGCTAAAAATGGCATAGCCTTTAGGCCCGGATAGAACACCAGCAGAAATAGTAAAATTATCAGAAGGTGACAACATTAATATATTAGTAAAGCTATTTAATAAGATCTACGAAACAGACATAATCCCTCAAGACTGGTTACAGTCGACCTTCATCATGCTACCTAAAAAAGCAAATCCGAAAACTTGTAATGACTATAGAATGATCAGCCAATGAGTCACGTTCTCAAAATGTTTCTGAAAATAATTTAAAAACGAATATACAAAAAATGTGAAGACACTATCAGTGATACCCAATTCGGACTTAGAAACGGTTTGGGAACAAGAGAGGCTCTTTTCTGTTGTCAGATCTTATTCCAAAAATGTATTGACTAAAACAAGGAAATATTCATTTGCTTCATCGACTTCGAGAAAGCATTTGACAAAGTTCAACATACTAAAATGATTGTACAATTAAAAAGAATTGGATTTAGATGGGAAAGACATTAGGATCATTGAAAACGTATATTGGAACCAAAAGGCATCTGCTCAAGTTGATGACATTATTACAGACTCCATTAACATCCAACGAGGAGTAAGCAAGGATGTATGCTGTCACCTCTTATTTTTAACATAAACTCAGAAGCCATATTTCAATCAGTCTTGAAAGGAAGAAAGAAAGGGATTAGTAAAATCCGATATGCTGATGACACAGCTCTCCTGGCTGAAAATATTCAGGATCTTCAAAATCTTCTGGAACTAGTGAAGGAAGAGAGTGAAAAACTGGGATTAAAAATAAATATCACCAAAACTAAATTCATGGTCATAAGCAAGAAGCCAATTCTTAATTCAGCACTTTCTTTAAATGGAAAACAAATAGAAAGAGTGGCAAAGTTTAAATATCTCGCATGATGCTTAAATGAAGATTGCATTCCAGAAATGGAAATAAAAGTTAGAATTGAAATGGTAAGAAAAACGTTTCTTCTGATGAAATCAATACTGTGTAACAGCAGTTTAAATTTAATTTAGAGCTTAGAGTATGCATGGTTAAACGCTATGTATGGTCTGTACTGCTGTAGTGCAGAAACGTGGGCCTTGAAGAAAACATCAATAAAAAGACTTGAAACCTTTGAGATGGTTATACAGACGAATGTTAAAAACCCCATGGACAGCAAAAACGTCCAATCAGGAAGTACCGGAACAAATGGGGAAATCATGTGAACTATTAGTTAGCATAAAAAGAAGGAAATCTGCATATCGTGGTCACCTACTTCGTAATGAAAAATATAAAATACTTTAGTTGATTATAAAAGGGAAGATAAATGGAAGAAGAAGAGAAAGAAGACGAAGAAAATATTGGCTGGCAGACATTAGACAGTGGACTGCCATGAACTCTGAGAGACTACTCAGAGTGACTGAAGAATCGCTCAAAATTTGCCAAGGTGGTCGCGACTTCCGATAGCAGATGGCACTCAAAGAAGAAGAAGAATATACTATCTCCCATGAAGGAAATAGTCTACTTTTACTCGGAAGTTTTGGAAATTTATAAGAAATCGAATGCTGTTAGAATTTTAATATAAAACTGAAACAGTTGTCTTATAAGCAACTGCTATCACAAATGAAAACATGCCACCCCATTCGATATTACACCTTGTATTATTATATTATATTATATTATATTTTCCCCCATTATTAGAGCACTAAAGACTCGAGCTTTCACTTGTACTTTTGATAGTAGTGGCTGCCGTACGCGTGTTGCTCAGATAAGTCATTATTTTAGTAGATATTGGAGATATTGTTAAATATAATTGGTGGGATTTTGTTTATGTTTGATTATGTTGTTAAGTAGTATTCCTGAATCTTCACTATTACGCGATATTCTTTCAATAACGTTCGACGTTATGGCACCGATGAGTAAGAGATATATGGCGATCAAGATATTGATGTTGAGGGTTAACAACGCGCTGGTTTCAGTGCGATGTAGCGTGTGTTTAATGTATTCCTTGTCGAGAGTGAATGGGTTGTGATATGAGAGCGAGGGTGGATAGAATGTTTTTCGGAAATGTTTCGTAAGCGAGTATAAGAAATGCGAATCGTGTTGGGAACAAAAAGAATGAAGTGACTGATAGTATATATATAAAGGCAGGATTGTGGAAGTCTTGTGGATAATGAGATGCTAGTGCTGAAAGAAATTGTACGCTTACGTGGAGTCCTCAGGACAAAAGGTGAGCTTGAGCGACTTGAAAACTGATTGGTGTGTGTGTGTGTGTGTGTGTGTGTGTGTGTGTGTGTGTGTGTGTGTGTGTGTGTGTGTGTGTGTGTGTGTGTGTGTGTGTGTGTGTGTGTGTGTGTGTGTGTGTGTGTGTGTGTGTGTGTGTGTGTGTGGTACAGAAGCACAGAGAATGAAAGCAAGAAAGCGTAAATGGGAGAAACATAAAACTGCGAGAAACTGCGAGTTTTCCAAGGGGGGAAGATAAAGGATGTTATTGAAGCTGTAAGTTTACAGAAGTAAAGAGAGTTAATTGTTTTTAAGCAGGCACAAATCATTTGTGCCTGCTTAAAAACAATTTTAAAGTTAGAAGTATGCAATGAAGGTAAATATGAACGAGTTGTTATAGGAAGAAAAAAATGAAGAGTAAGAAAATAAAGATTATGAGTCTGCTTCCTCGGTATGATAGGACAGAACCGAGAAGAAGGGCCATAATCGATTGCCAATGAGTCAATGAGGAAATTGTGCAGGAGAAATGCTGTGAAGTTTATTGATGTATGGAGTGACTTTGATAAACGTAAGGACTTATACATTCCCGACGGACTATATTTAAATGGTTATTGAGTTAAATGTTTGGAGAAAGTTGTTTAGTGAGAGGATAGTAGTGCAAAATCAGGTAAACTAGAAATAGTCAGGGAAAAGCAATCAAGAATGTGTCTAACCACCCCTGGAACAAGTGAGCGCGAATGCAGGAATGATTATGAAGAGCTACGTTCAGTTTCTAAGGTTCGAATCTGAATATAACGACATTATGTAAGGTAACTGTGGGACCAAGTAGATGTTGAAATGTATTTGGATTTGCATTTGCATGAATGTCCGAAGTATCAGAAATGAAGGAGGGGAGATTTTGGCGTCATCAGCTTAACTTGGCCAAAAATAATTGGCAGCAGCGAAACCTGGTTTTCAAAGAATGATATAATTACACGAATAAATGTAATGGATATTGTATGTTCAGAGAAAATAGAGGAAATAGGACAGAAGGAGGGGTATTATTAATGATGGCAGAAGAACTTCAACCAACATAAAACAGAATTTAAGGAAGATTGTAGATCTGATGCAAATGGCCCATTTGAAGCTGTCTCGTGTGAGATAGAGGCAATAGGACAAAATATATTGTTAGTTGCTGCTATAGACCTGGGCGTTCAGAAGAACATGCATCAGCAGATAGGCCCAAGTGCAGGCTGAGCAATTATCTCAGTAGACTTCAACTATGGTGATATGGATTGGCAAGAGAAAATGAAACATGGGAAACTGGGAATGGAATTTACACAGTTAGTAAGGATTAATTACAAGATACAGTACGTGAAAGAAAGGGGTTGAGAGTGATGGATCTGGAATAGCATCAGAAGATCTATCTATGACTACAGTAAAAACTCTGTCTCTGATCAGAGAAAGTGACCATGCACTCTTATCCTGGGAAGTTGCTCAACATGTGGAAATTTCAGTCAAGAAAGGTTTGAATTACAAAGCTGGAGATTGTGGCAATCTTAGGAGGTAACTTGGAGTAGTGCCATGAAATAAGAAACTACATGGAATGAATATTATTAGTGTATGGAAAGTTGTCAATGATTGCTTGAGTGAGGTGGTATCAGAGTGCAAGCCAAAGGTCAAGAGTACAAATCGAGTAGGGATTAAGTGGATGACTAGCAATATAAAGCAGGAGCCGCAAAAAAAATTATTGTAGAAGAAATACAAACAACAAGGTGATCAACATGCCGGTGAGCAATATAAATCACAAGCAAGAAGGGTATCAGATTTTGAGAGATAATTTGCTAAGTAGGCCAAAGTAAATCCAAAAGAGTTTTTTTGCTACGTAGCAAGTAAGAGAAAGAATGATTATTTACTCAGTGCTGATGGTAGGAAAGGGTGTATCAACCAGGTGGGGACTTTGCAGTTACTGAGATGATAGAGACTGATGTGAGCATTGAGGAAGATGAACTGGAGGTATTCAGCACATTGAAAAATATCAGTGTGAACAAATGTGAATATAGCAGTGGGTCTTGACGGTGTGTCATCTCTTGTGCTACGAGAATGTGCAAGTAAACTGGCAGTGATTGTGACGAAGTTGTTTAATCTAAGTCTCATCTCTGGCAGTGATCGAAGGGATTGGAAACAGGATAATATAGTTTCATTATATAAAGGTGGTTCCAAGACAGAAGAAGCAAATTACAAACCAATTAACATCTCAGCAGCAGTGGTTAAAGTATTGGAAAAGTTGGTTAAAAGTAAGATTCGGGAATGGGTAGATAGGAATATGATATTTTATAGGAGGAAGAATGGCTTTGTAAAATGTAGGCTCCTCCTCAATAACTTATTCACATTTTATAATAAGGTGACAGCAGAATTTGATAAAGCAAATGGCTACTCCCTAATACTGATCATGGACTTTTCAAAGGCATTTGACAAAATACTGCATGGAAAACTATTACATAAGTTGAAGCAAATGGGAATGGATATAAGGTTGGTGGTATGGGGGGGGCTGATAGAAATCAGAGAATGGTGTATGGTGGAGCGGAATCAAGGCGAATGAGTACGACTAGCGGAGTGCCCCCGGGGCTCTCTACTAGAATTCCATATTCCATATTCCAAGTTCCATATACCACTACTTATCAGATAATCAGATTTATTCATTTGAACAAAAAGGCAATTTTCAAAAATCTAGATTCTAGAGGAATAAAAGACCAGATTCTTATTAATGAAATGATTCTCAGAATTTCAAAAAGACGAAAAACTAACTAACATGGCATGGATAGACTACAAGAAAGCATCCGATTCCTTCCCACACTTCTGGATCCTAAAATTACAACAAATGTTTGGAATTAGCAAAAACATATGTTCGTTTCTGGATGCTGATATGAAATCATGGAAAACAACTTTAATAGTCAATAATGAGCGATTCGGAGATATTAGCATTAAACGTGAAATGTTCCAAGGTGATTCCTTGTCACCATTGCTCTTCAACATTTTTTGATACCTTTGTCTATCATTGTGAAGAAAACAAAACTTGGATATGAAATTCCTAAATGTAATATTAAAATTTCCCATCTGTTGTAGATGGATGACTTGAAGTTATATACAGGGTGTTCGGGATAAATTTGACATATTTATAATTAATTATATTTTTCCGTAAGTTACATGTATTAACACACACTTCTCTTCATTTAAAAGTTTGGACCCTTCTTCATTCACATACAAGATGTCAGAAAGGATGGATAGCTGGAACCCACCTGAATCATGGAAGAGAATAACTTGTATCATGATGATTCGTGCCCGCCATCAAAATAAGGATATTACGACTGCTGCCCAATGCTCCCTGAATACAGTAAAAACAATCAGGCATGAACTAGAGACTTGCAATGGTGACTACGAGGATGTAGCAAGAAGAAAGATCCCTAGCAGACGATCTGATTGCGTTCGTACAGCAGAATTCCTCGCAAATCTGCAGGAACAGGTGTTGAAGAACCCTGGCATTGGAATTCGGGCTTTGTTCGTGGAGTTGCTAACTGTAGTCAAGCCCTGGATAACAAGGGTAGGCAATGGTAGGCCGTATGTATGGCAGCAGGATTCGGCCCCTTGCCACACCTCTGGGAAAAGTCAAAAATGGTTGTCTGAAAATTTCTACGACTTCACCAGTCCAAATGTTTGGCCTCCAAACTCCCCAGACCTTAACCCCATGGATTATTTTGTATGGGGCGCAGTTGAAAAAGACACCAATCGCACTTCCAGTAATACAAAAGCCCAGTTAATGGATAAAATTAAAACAGTTTTTGCGGCCCTTCCCAGGGAGACTGTAGCATCAGCTTGTTCGAGGTTCCGAAGCAGAATTGAAGCTGTGATCGATGCTAATGGTGGTTATTTTGAGTAAATCTTGTTGATAGTATTGTAATTAACTCTGCCTGTAATGTTTTTTTGTCAATTCATTAAATTTAATAGATACAAAGAAGATTTTCTTTTTCCTTACGAAACTGTCAAATTTATCCCGAACACCCTGTAGAAAATTGGTCCTGCAAATAGACCTCTTTATTGAACATCGCTCATATTTTCAGTCAGGACATCAAAATGGAATGTGGCATAGAAAAATGCGTAATTTTATCAATTAAACGAGGAAAAATTAATGACAATAGCAATTGTAATTTTGATCGAGAGAAATATATAAAACAATTTCAGCTGACAAACTCTATAAATACCAATGAATATTAGAAGCCAGTGATATTCTCCACCCGAATGTTAAACAACAAGCAGCATCAGAATATCAAAAGAGTTAGAAATATTCTGAAAACAAAACTAATTGGATTGAACACAATTAGAGCAATGAATTCTTGGGCTATACCAGTGATCCGATACACGGATGGCATAATATATTGGACAAAAGAAGACCTGGACAAACTGGACTGAAAAACTGGAAAAGTAATGACTATGCATCATGCATTACATCCACGAAGGGATGTTGACCGATTGTTACCTATCTAGGACAATAGGTGGATGGGGTCTGCTGCAACTGAGATAGACTGTAGAAGAAGAAATTAGCTTAAAAAGTTACATCGACAATAGCTCTGAGCCAATACTTTAAACAATTACACAAGAGGGCCTTCTAAAAGCAACAGAAAACAAATCTGATCACAAAAAGGAACAACAAAATAACCGATATGTGCGCTGGAAAAATAAACCCTTGCATGGCCAAATTCTTCGGGATACTGAGGACAAAACTGACGTGAAGAAGACGTGGCAATAGTCTATATGATATTTTTATAGGGGAAAGAATGGCTTTGTAAAAGTAGGTCCCTCCTCAGTAATTTATTCTAATTTTATAATAAGGTGACAGCAGAATTGGATAAAGGAAATGGGAACAATCTAATACTCATCATGGACTTACGGATACATTAAAAAATATACGGATACATTAAAAAAGAAATAGAAGGATTTATTCTAGCAGCTCAAGAACAGGCATTACAAACTAATGCAATGAAAGCAAAAATTTTGAACATCAATAATAACAACAAATGAAGATTGTGCGATCAGAAAGATGAGACCATAGAACATCTAATCAGTGCCTGCAACAAAATAGCCCAAATTGACAATAAATCAAACGGGAATTCAAAGTTGCAACTTGATGAAGAAACAATCCTAGAACAAGAAAGTGTGCGAGATAAATCTAACTAGAGGGAAAATGTACTTGGAAATGTAGTATCTATCGAATTGTGACATGGTTTCAGAGCCTATTAGCTAATAATAGCTATTTTCCATTGTACGATCTCTTATTTGGATGTTCATGCCGAGGTATGATGTTTGGAACATATCATTCTTATTCTTCATCATGAATGCAGTAAATTTTTTAGTTATAATGGTATGTTCTTGATTAATAATAGAGAGGTTTCTCTGCACAACGTATAATATTATTGGTTCCGAGCATCCTTCTGTGTGTATGTAAATATTCAACGCATGCAAAATGTTGTTGGGGTGCAGAGTGATGGAAATCATAAGGATCGATGATAACTTAACGTTTGTTTCTTCCTGAAGAATTAAGTCGATATTATATTTCTGTACCTGGTAAAGGACTATTGTAGTGAGTAAAGCAGAAGCATTTCCTCTTGCACTGAGAGAAAACCTTTTTCAACAATATTGTGTTTATGAAAAGGTCGATTATAAATTGGCATTCAATAAGCTTGCGCTGCGATAATTGAACTTTGCGTTGTGTATCGAAGCCGATGCTTTCTCGTCAAGTCAAAGCTACCTTGGCTTGCTCGGCTGTAGGAGCTTCCAAGTCCTCGCTGCAGCACTGTGATTTCATGCGACTTTATAGCCATATCCGTTGCCTTCACGTCGTCTTAAACATATGTAGTCAAAGTAAGTCTAGCCAGTGAGCTTCAGCCAGCCTTTATAAGTGCGCGTGTTGCTCGGGAAAATCAAGTTACAACCAACTTTTTACATGACGATGTTATTGCCCAGTTCATAACGAAGAACCCTAGGGTAGAATTTGTATTAAAGTAGCTAAACTGAAAAAAAAAGATACAATACCATTTGTAAAATAAATGTTGTTTTTATATCACTAAATGTATATAAATTTCTAATTATATAGTTCTAAATGGTCAGTAATTTATTATTCCGTTAATCAGACTTCAATAACGCCTCTCACTCTCTGAATGATAAAAAGAGCAAGCGTGAATTTCAAGACCAGCATTCGCCTCTGCAATACATTACCGTGCACTTGATGTGAATGATTTCTGGTGTTGTTACTTTTTGGACGTCCTTCACGTGGATAATCTTCAAGGCGGTTACGGCCACATTTAAACTCGGCAGCCTATTTCTTAATTGCCGAAAACGAACGAGAAAAGCGCCCATAAACGTTAGTGAACTTGAAATGAATTTCTTTTGGCATTAAACCTTCTTTTTCAAAGAATATTCTAACCGCATGATACTCAATTTGATCCATTTCAATGCAGACAACAGTTTTGCTTCTGACAGCTGTATTAAACAAACTACTTGATAGAATGACTTGCAATTTCACACGGATGCTTACGACAGATGTAACAACTTAGAAAAAAAAAACACCTTACCGATGGTGTTGCCATCTATGGTCGAGGCAGAGAATATTTCAGACCACGTTCGTTAAATACTTAAACAGTAATTAAACTTTTACCTGGATGCAGTTTGTGCTATTTTATATATTTTAATTTTTTATAACGTCTTATTAATATTAAAAGTTCTAAACCCACAAAAGATTAATTTTTTTCCGAATAGAATATCAAGTTTATCCACTTGCCTTTTGAATCAATGAAAGAGCAAAATTTAAATTCTTTGTATATAATTCATTTCCTGACCACTCGTACATCAATCCAACATTACATTAATCTTCCTTCTTTAATTAAAGAAACCAAAAGAGCATATGTGACAAAAAAAACATCTTACGTTCTTGCAGTCTTTATTTTCAGCGGTTACAAATTTACATATAAAGGACCATGCACTGCGATCTGTTCTATAATAAAAGATAACTGTATAAATATCCGTATGCAAGAACTAGTTTCCTGCAGCAGTTTATTTGTTTGGTTGTTTAATCGTTTGTTGTGGTATTTATGTGTATGTGTTCATGAAAGTTTATTTTGAATTTGAAGAAGTGTAAGGGTTGCGGGTTTGGTTTTTGTGGAGTGTTGAGGTGAGCGTTCCTTACACATATTACGTGTAACGACTATTATTACGTCTGTGTTGGTCTGTCGGAAAAGTGTGTTATGTTGCCAGTGAAGAGTTTTTAATCGTTCTTTGTTTGTGTTGGTGTTTAGGTGGCATTCTTGTTGATAAAAACTGTTTGCATTTGAAGAAATTTGTTGATTCACTCTTTATTTTGTTTTAAATTGAGTGTTCCATTACACACCTTAGATGCAAGCAGTGTTACCGTGTCTACGTGTTCTACTCATATGTGAATAGTAGTTCCATAACACACATTTCAAAACTTCCCCTTCTCACTGTACCCGCTTTTGCACCACTGAAGACGACGCTGTACGTTGGTTCGGGTAATGTGGGGGCTTGCAGGTTATGGCCCTACCATGGAAATCCAAACTATATTTTGAGCCTCAATTCTGAATGTTTCTGTGCAAATTCTTGTTCCGGTAGATGCCTGAAACTCCGCATTCCATGCGTCAGCCAACGAATGGCATTTTTACATATTATCCTTCGTAGCACCCTGCGGACATGTTCGGTGATTGAAGTGGACTGCGAGTAGCACTTGCAGTTCATTCTCTGTCGCTCCCACTCAATATGGTATCATTAATTGTTGATCCGATGTGGCCCAATTTGTCAATAATTTGCCGAACAAACAGACATTCAACATGTCATTCTATCACAAATTGTACCGGCTCTTCCATCCATACATTGCATGGATGGAATTCGGAATGTCCCTTGAATTCCATCCAAGCAGTATATGTATATAATATATACATGATGCAACGGATTTACTCCGCTGCGTCATGATTAATAATATTTAATGTCTACAATCTGAGAGATAGCAAAATAGAAAAAATGATATTTATTATTTGAGCGCACAAATGGTTTTGTTTTTTTACAAAACTTCATCGGGTGCACAAAATGAAATGAGAAAAGAAAATATACGTTACAAGAGAAACAATGGCTATAAATTAACTTTCAAAGGTATTGCTTACATTTGATGGAGTTCTGGATTCCATAGTATTATTGGGCACATTCAAGCAGGCATGAGATCCTATCCACCATATGGATAGTTAAGTGAGTATCTAAGGTTATGTCTGGTTAATATTAAGATGAACCAGAATGAGGACAATTTCTGTTAATTACACATTTGTCCTCTCCAGTTCATCGTACCATCTTAAAATGTTTGCTGGTTTCGTCCAGATTACTGAATGAATGAAAGAATGTTCCTCGTTAGGGCGAACAGAATTAATAACGATAGATAGGGTGGTGGGTCTAGTTCTCCCAGACGTAATGTCTTTACATGGTCTTTCATACGCAACTAAATGGATTTCTCCGTCTGAGCAAAAAGACCAAATTGAAGTTACACCAAAGACCAAAACTCCTTATATTGTACACGGACCAGTTTCAGTTTATGGGTACCGAGTTTTGAAAGGAGTTCGGAAGGAGTAAAGTGGTGCGGATTTTAAATTTCTTGAGTTAATGAAGATTCCCGAGAGAGATACAGATATATCAACCTGAAGTGAGAAGTAACAGAGGACGGCCTTTGAAAAAACAAATATTTATATATAAACAGCATGAAAAGATTTAATCTTTTACGATTAATCGGACTGTAACATTGTTTTCGAAAATGATTCAGAAGATTATCAGCAATCATCTTCTAAAGAATCTGGAATCTCATCAATTACTTAGCAATTAACAACATTGATTCTGCCAATCTCATTTTATATCTTCTCGCTAATATCACCCGCAACTTGTACTCAGTAATGTTTTCTTGAACTAAGAATATTTTGGAATAGATCTAGAGTAGTTCTGCACAAACACTGTGAAATGTCGAAGCAAACAACACGGAGAGAAAGAATTCTGTCATTTAAAACTGATCAACCCTCTAAAGGAAAGTTCATTTCAGTTTAAATTTGAAACGTTCTTCTTCTTCTTCATGTTGCTTCCTCAGTGAGAGGGTGGAGTCCCATGTCCTTCCAGTTCTCTCTGTTGGTGGCTTTCCTTTTTGTTTCTGCATAGCCATGTGATCCTGTCCATGATCTTATATCTTCAAGTCATGTCATTCTTTTTTGCCTCTTGATTGTTTTCCCATAAATTTCCTTCTAAAACTGTTAGTATCCTCTGTCCTTCTGAACCCTTCAATACATGTCCTGCCAAATTCGTATTTCTCTGGATCATAATTCCAGATATATATATATCCAGATCTATGTGTAATAAAGTTCTCTGTGTTTTCATTCTCTGTAGGACATCTGTATTTGTCACATGTTCTGTCCATGGGATTTTCACAGCTCTCCTATAGCACCACATTTCAAAGGCCATTATCTGTTGTTGTCTTACTCTCTTCTTGAATATCCAGGTCTTACTTCCATATTTGAAAATTGGCCACACTAATGTCCTTATTATTCTTTTCTTTGTCTCGATACTCACAGAACTTCTGAGCAGATCTTTATTTTTCAAGAATGCATCTTTAGCTATGACTGTTCTTATTTTTATTTCTTTATCTTGCTTTCCATCTGCAGTAAAGTAGGTGCCTAAATATTTGTATTCTGTTGTATGTTCAATTTTCATATTGTTTATGAATATTTCTGGCTAGCATCTGCTTTCTTTTGAGATTTTCATAAATTCGGTTTTCTTTGCATTCATATATAATATAAAATCCTTTACCTTCTGCAATTAGTAGCTACAGTAATTTGATTAATTTGTTTATATTTTCTGCTATTAGAATTGTGTCATCGGCTTATCTAAGATTGTTGTATTTTATACCATTGATACTAATTCCTGTTTTTTGTTTTTGAATCTTTTTCATCACTGTATCACTATAGATATTAAATAGATTTGGGGAAGGGATACAAATTTGTCTAACTCCTCTTTTTATGTTTACTTCAGAAGTCTCAGAATTAAACAGCTGCATTTTCTGTTTGGTGTATATCATTTTTATGATCTTCAGTACATGATTTCCTGTGTCTAATTTCTCTAATATATTGAACATTTCATTATTTTTTACCCGGTCAAGAGCCTTCTGAAAGTCTACGAAGCATATGTAAATGTTCCTAATTCTTTCAACTGATCTTTCTATTAGTATTTTTAGTTCCAGGATAGCATTATGGTTCCCATTCCTCTTCTGAAGCCTTTCTGTACTTCACTCAATTCACTGCGTATGGCTCATTCAATTTGTTTGTTAACGACGGGTAAAATAATTTTAGATGCATGGGATATTAGACTCGCAGTTCTGTATCCCTCACAATTTTGTGCATTATGTTTCTTTGGAATTGGAATGCAGATAGATTTTGTAAAAACTTCAGTTAATTGTGCTGTTTTATGGATCTCCTGAACGGATTCCACTAAATAGTTGTTAGTAATTCCAGTCAAAGCTTTCAGCAGCTCAGCTGGAATATCACACCCAGGGGATTTATTATTAGGAAGATTCTTAATTATATTTTCTACATACTTTCTTGTCGGTAGAGTGGTATCTGTTGTTACGTTTAACTTAAGGTGTCGTGAATCATCCGACATGTTACAATTATCATCATCATAGAGAGCTAATAAATACTCCACTCATCTTCGCTTTAATTTTTCCTTATCAATGAATCTGTTTCCATCTTTGTCCGTGATGTTATTGGACTGTGTGCGTTTTGTATTTAAGTTCTTTCACTTTCAGGAATGCTTCTCTGGTTTTGTTCCTATTTTGTAATTCTTCTATCTCTGTGCACTGCCTATTTATCCAGTTTTCTTTCAATCTTTTACATAACTGGTTGATTCGTTTATCCAAAGTTTTGTAACTTAACCTTTATTCTTCATTTGCTCCTCTTTTCCATGTTCTTGTTTCATCAATAAGGTTGATTACCTCTTGAGTTATCCATGCTTTTTTCTTTCTTTCTTCTTGCATTATTGATGTGGTTTTTAGCAGATATTATGATAGCTGCTTGTAGTCTATTCCATTTAGAGGGTTCATTTTCGTTTTGCAACTGTGCAGTTCTGAAATAATTTCATTAAATTTTGATTTTATAATCGGATATTGTACCATTTGCAGATCCGTTTTCGGGATTGACTTCCTTTAACTTTTATTGTTTTCAGGCGAATATTAATCTTCATTTAGACCAGTATATGATCAGATCCACGGTTAGCACTTGGCATCACCTTTGGGTTCCGTATTCCATTGAAGTATCGTTTACTGACTTCTAGTACAGTCTAATTGATTTTTGTGTATTCCATCCGGAGTTCCCCATGTGTATCATGCTGTTGGTTTTTGCTCAAAATAACTGTTAGTTATGAGATTGTGCTTGTTACAGAATTCAATCAGCTTTTGTCGTCTCTCATTCCGAATTCCTAGTCCAAATGGACCCACGTGTGTAGATGTTCTCTCTGAACCAACTTTTGCGTTCCAGTCACCCATAGCATAAATAACTCGATCTTTCTTGCCTCCGAATTCCTTTATACACCATTCTATTTCATCATACATAATATCTATTTCTGCTTCCTCATTTTGTTCTGTAGGAGCATATAGTTGTATGATCAGGATATCTCCAGGTTGAGATTTCTCTAGAATTGCCATTACTCTGATTTTTTGATTATATGGATAATATTTTTATTATCCATATAACCCATATGTGAGTTTTCTACTCTACAATAAACGCTGCGCCTCTTGATATTTCACCACCTGACGTATATATTTTATATATCTTACTATTTGGATATTCGATTCAAAATCTGATGATCCTTTCCAAAAAATTTCACTTATTCCTAATATACTAATATTCAATCTCTCCATCTCTCATCACATTAGCCCATTTCCAGCATTTACTCAATCACCTTACATTCCAAGTAGGAACATTCAAGCAATTTCTGCGTCGAGTTTCTTTATAGCAGTCACGGACTGACGATACCACAGGGCCTGCTCTATCACACTGACACAACCGATCCGGGTATATTTAGACTACCGATGCTTTAATTCTTTTCTGCGAAGAAATGATGCTTTACACAGCAGCATTTTTCACGGATTTGGGCCACCAGAACCATCCAACTCCCAATATGAATGGAAGACCGCAGTTGTCGTTGGTTAGCGGGTCTTCGCACATTGCTTTTTCCTTTTTTTTTTTAGATGAAGTGGTATCCTCATGATATTAAGCAATTCATCCATAATTTTAGTTAACAATACAATTAAAATTCAGATAAGTGTTATGACATCGATGATACATTTCAGCCTCGTGCAAGATTATTTATAAACAGAATTTATTTTCACATGCACTTCCTTCCCGCGTGCACGTGCACACCCCTACCCTACGTGCATGTCCAATAATAACGCCACACTCATCATGCAGTCGCTGTTACTCAAAGACATCAATTGATTCCTTGCTGGCTCCTTCCCGTTCCCTTTACCTTCCCTGAACC
Organism: Typopeltis vanoorti; assembly: GCF_054136105.1. Lineage (NCBI taxonomy): Eukaryota > Metazoa > Arthropoda > Arachnida > Uropygi > Thelyphonidae > Typopeltis > Typopeltis vanoorti. Next base: position 30,843,528 of record NC_143556.1, on the reverse strand, counting down.
AGGGCAACTGCGCACACCCACGCCTCACCCGAACCTTTTGTCCTGCAGATCCGCCGAAGTGACGTAAGTGAGAGCTGAGTGGTCACCTTTAACCCTTCTCTTACTTGCTCGTCCCTTTAGAGAGATCCCGAAACTGATGTACAATGGTCGAGTGCACCTATTTATACTTTTACATGTTTATTGCGCAACAAATGGAACGTCATAGTACCATCCACACGTAAATTCGCATAATTTCCATACAGCACGTCACAATACGTAACAGGCATAAATAAGTAAATGATTAACAATGATATAAATGAACATTATTAGTTCTAAAGCTTGTTACCATAGTAACTTGTTTAAACCTTTAACCCGTCTATTACTCAACACACAGACACACACACAAACACAAATTCATATCAACAGTTTTACAATGAATGCCTGAAAAGATTATGATTTTGTTTTGTATGAAACGCTCTAAAATAATACCCATAATCAAACCAGGAAACGAAACATTCGACGAAATTAGCAAGAACAGGCCAATTAGTCTCATCACCGTTGCGAGTGAGGTGCTAGAAAAACTTCTGATACACCGAATAATGCACTATGCCTACTCAAGAAACGTATTAAGTAGCAATCAAAATGCATTTAGACCTCATAGTAGCTTCCAAGTCCTCGTTGCAACACTGTGATTTCATGCGCGCGTAGCCATTACCGCTCCCTTCACGTCATCTAAAACACAAGGTCATACGCAGTCAAAGTAGCTCTAGCCAGTGAGCTTCAGCCAGCCTTTACAAGTGTGCGTGTTGCTTGGGAAAATTAAGTTACAACCAACTTTTTATATGACGATGTTATTGAACAGTTCATAAAGAAGAACCCTAGGGTAGAATTTGCATTAAAGTAGCTAAACTGAAAAAAAAAGATAGAATACCATTTGTAAAATAAATGTTGTTTTTGTATCGTTAAATGTACATCAATATCTGAATATGTAGTATTCAATGGTCAGTAATTCATTATTCCGCTAATCAGACTTCAATCACACCTCTCACTCTCTGAATGATAAAAAGAGCAAGCGTGAATTTCAAGACCAGCATTCGCCTCTGCAATACATTACCGTGCACTTGATGTGAATGATTTCTGGTGTTGTTAATTTTTGGATGTCCTTCACGTGGATCATCTTCAAGGCGGTTACGGCCAAATTTAAACTCGGCAGCCTATTTCTTAATTGCCGAAAACGAATGAGAAAAGCGCCCATAAACGTTAGTGAACTTGAAATGAATTTCTTTTGGCATTAAACCTTCTTTTTCAAAGAATATTCTAACCGCATGATACTCAATTTGATCTATTTCACGGGATGCAGACAACAGTTTTGCTTCTGATAGCTGTATAAAACAAACTACTTGATAGAATGACTTGCAATTTCACACGGATGCTTACGACAGATGTAACAACTTAGAAAAAAAAAAAACACCTTACCGATGGTGTTGCCATCTATGGTCGAGGCAGAGAATATTTCAGACCACGTTCGTTAAATACTTAAACAGTAATCAAACTTTTACCTGGATGCAGTTTGTGCTATTTTATATATTTTAATTTTTTATAACGTCTTATTAATATTAAAAGTTCTAAACCCACAAAAGATTAATTTTTTTCCGAATAGAATATCAAGTTTATCCACTTGCCTTTTGAATCAATGAAAGAGCAAAATTTAAATTCTTTGTATATAATTCATTTCCTGACCACTCGTACATCAATCCAACATTACATTAATCTTCCTTCTTTAATTAAAGAAACCAAAAGAGCATATGTGACAAAAAAAACATCTTACGTTCTTGCAGTCTTTATTTTCAGCGGTTACAAATTTACATATAAAGGACCATGCACTGCGATCTGTTCTATAATAAAAGATAACTGTATAAATATCCGTATGCAAGAACTAGTTTCCTGCAGCAGTTTATTTGTTTGGTTGTTTAATCGTTTGTTGTGGTATTTATGTGTATGTGTTGATGAAAGCTTATTTTGAATTTGAAGAAGTGTAAGGGTTGCGGGTTTGGTTTTTGTGGAGTGTTGAGGTGAGCGTTCCTTACACATATTACGTGTAACGACTATTATTACGTCTGTGTTGGTCTGTCGGAAAAGTGTGTTATGTTGCCAGTGAAGAGTTTTTAATCGTTCTTTGTTTGTGTTGGTGTTTAGGTGGCATTCTTGTTGATAAAAACTGTTTGCATTTGAAGAAATTTGTTGATTCACTCTTTATTTTGTTTTAAATTGAGTGTTCCATTACACACCTTAGATGCAAGCAGTGTTACCGTGTCTACATGTTCTACTCATATGTGAATAGTAGTTCCATAACACACATTTCAAAACTTCCCCTTCCCACTGTACCCGCTTTTGCACCACTGAAGACGACGCTGTACGTTGGTTCGGGTAATGTGGGGGCTTGCATGTTATGGCCCTACCATGGAAATCCAAACTATATTTTGAGCCTCAGTTCTGAATGTTTCTGTGCAAATTCTTGTTCCGGTTGATGCCTGAAACTCTGCATTCCATGCGTCAGCCAACGAATGGCATTTTTACATATTATCCTTCGTAGCACCCTGCGGACATGTTCGGTGATTGAAGTGGACTGCGAGTAGCACTTGCAGTTCATTCTCTGTCGCTCCCACTCAATATGGTATCATTAACTGTTGATCCGATGTGGCCCAATTTGTCAATAATTTGCCGAACAAACAGACATTCAACATGTCATTCTATCACAAATTGTACCGGCTCTTCCATCCATACACTGCATGGATGGAATTCGGAATGTCCCTTGAATCCCATCCAAGCAGTGTATGTATATAATATATACATGATGCAACGGATTTACTCTGCTGCGTCATGATTAATAATATTTAATGTCTACAATCTGAGAGATAGCAAAATAGAAAAAATGATATTTATTATTTGAGCGCACAAATGGTTTTGTTTTTTTACAAAACTTCATCGGGTGCACAAAATGAAATGAGAAAAGAAAATATACGTTACAAGAGAAACAATGGCTATAAATTAACTTTCAAAGGTATTGCTTACATTTGATGGAGTTCTGGATTCCATAGTATTATTGGGCACATTCAAGCAGGCATGAGATCCTATCCACCATATGGTTAGTTGAGTGAGTATCTAAGGTTATGTCTGGTTAATATTAAGATGAACCAGAATGAGGACAATTTCTGTTAATTACACATTTGTCCTCTCCAGTTCATCGTACCATCTTAAAATGTTTGCTGGTTTCGTCCAGATTACTGAATGAATGAAAGAATGTTCCTCGTTAGGGCGAACAGAATTAATAACGATAGATAGGGTGGTGGGTCTAGTTCTCCCAGACGTAATGTCTTTACATGGTCTTTCATACGCAACTAAATGGATTTCTCCGTCTGAGCAAAAAGACCAAATTGAAGTTACACCAAAGACAAAAACTCCTTATATTGTACACGGACCAGTTTCAGTTTACAGGTACCGAGTTTTGAAAGGAGTTCGGAAGGAGTAAAGTGGTGCGGATTTTAAATTTCTTGAGTTAATGAAGATTCCCGAGAGAGATACAGATATATCAACCTGAAGGTAGAAGTAACAGAGGACGGCCTTTGAAAAAAAAATATTTATATATAAACAGCATGACAAGATGTAATCTTTTACGATTAATCGGCCTGTAACATTGTTCTCGAAAATGATTCAGAAGATTATCAGCAATCATCTTCTAAAGAATCTGGAATCTCATCAATTACTTAGCAATTAACAACATTGATTCTGCCAATCTCATTTTATATCTTCTCGCTAATATCACCCGCAACTTGTACTCAGTAATGTTTTCTTGGACTAAGAATATTTTGGAACAGATCTAGAATAGTTCTGCACAAACACTGTGAAATGTCGAAGCAAACAACACGGAGAGAAAGAACTCTGTCATTTAAAACTGATCAACCCTCTAAAGGAAAGTTCATTTCAGTTTAAATTTGAAACGTTCTTCTTCTTCTTCATGTTGCTTCCTCAGTGAGAGGGTGGAGTCCCATGTCCTTCCAGTTCTCTCTGTTGGTGGCTTTCCTTTTTGTTTCTGCATAGCCATGTGATCCTGTCCATGATCTTATATCTTCAAGTCATGTCATTCTTTTTTGCCTCTTGATTGTTTTCCCATAAATTTCCTTCTAAAACTGTTAGTATCCTCTGTCCTTCTGAACCCTTCAATACATGTCCTGCCAAATTCGTATTTCTCTGGATCATAATTCCAGATATATATATATCCAGATCTTTGTGTAATAAAGTTCTCTGTGTTTTCATTCTCTGTAGGACTTCTGTATTTGTCACATGTTCTGTCCATGGGATTTTCACAGCTCTCCTATAGCACCACATTTCAAAGGCCATTATCTGTTGTTGTCTTACTCTCTTCTTGAATATCCAGGTCTTACTTCCATATTTGAAAATTGGCCACACTAATGTCCTTATTATTCTTTTCTTTGTCTCGATACTCACAGAACTTCTGAGCAGATCTTTATTTTTCAAGAATGCATCTTTAGCTATGACTGTTCTTATTTTTATTTCTTTATCTTGCTTTCCATCTGCAGTAAAGTAGGTGCCTAAATATTTGTATTCTGTTGTATGTTCAATTTTCATATTGTTTATGAATATTTCTGGCTAGCATCTGCTTTCTTTTGAGATTTTCATAAATTCGGTTTTCTTTGCATTCATATATAATATAAAATCCTTTACCTTCTGCAATTAGTAGCTACAGTAATTTGATTAATTTGTTTCTATTTTCTGCTATTAGAATTGTGTCATCGGCTTATCTAAGATTGTTGTATTTTATACCATTGAAATTAATTCCTGTTTTTTGTTTTTGAATCTTTTTCATCACTGTATCACTATAGATATTAAATAGATTTGGGGAAGGGATGCAACTTTGTCTAACTCCTCTTTTTATGTTTACTTCTGAAGTCTCAGAATTAAACAGCTGCATTTTCTGTTTGGTGTATATCATTTTTATGATCTTCAGTACATGATTTCCTGTGTCTAATTTCTCTAATATATTGAACATTTCATTATTTTTTACCCGGTCAAGAGCCTTCTGAAAGTCTACGAAGCATATGTAAATGTTCCTAATTCTTTCAACTGATCTTTCTATTAGTATTTTTAGTTCCAGGATAGCATTATGGTTCCCATTCCTCTTCTGAAGCCTTTCTGTACTTCACTCAATTCACTGCGTATGGCTCATTCAATTTGTTTGTTAACGACGGGTAAAATAATTTTAGATGCATGGGATATTAGACTCGCAGTTCTGTATCCGTCACAATTTTGTGCATTATGTTTCTTTGGAATTGGAATGCAGATAGATTTTGTAAAAACTTCAGGTAATTGTGCTGTTTTATGGATCTCCTGAACGGATTCCACTAAATAGTTGTTAGTAATTCCAGTCAAAGCTTTCAGCAGCTCAGCTGGAATATCACACCCAGGGGATTTATTATTAGGAAGATTCTTAATTATATTTTCTACATACTTTCTTGTCGGTAGAGTGGTATCTGTTGTTACGTTTAACTTAAGGTGTCGTGAATCATCCGACATGTTACAATTATCATCATCATAGAGAGCTGATAAATACTCCACTCATCTTCGCTTTAATTTTTCCTTATCAATGAATCTATTTCCATCTTTGTCCGTGATGTTATTGGACTGTGTGCGTTTTGTATTTAAGTTCTTTCACTTTCAGGAATGCTTCTCTGGTTTTGTTCCTATTTTGTAATTCTTCTATCTCTGTGCACTGCCTATTTATCCAGTTTTCTTTCAATCTTTTACATAACTGGTTGATTCGTTTATCCAAAGTTTTGTAACTTAACCTTTATTCTTCATTTGCTCCTCTTTTCCATGTTCTTGTTTCATCAATAAGGTTGATTACCTCTTGAGTTATCCATGCTTTTTTCTTTCTTTCTTCTTGTATTATTGATGTGGTTTTTAGCAGATATTATGATAGCTGCTTGTAGTCTATTCCATTTAGAGGGTTCATTTTCGTTTTGCAACTGTGCAGTTCTGAAATAATTTCATTAAATTTTGATTTTATAATCGGATATTGTACCATTTGCAGATCCGTTTTCGGGATTGACTTCCGTTAACTTTTATTGTTTTCAGGCGAATATTCATCTTCATTTAGACCAGTATATGATCAGATCCACGGTTAGCACTTGGCATCACCTTTGGGTTCCGTATTCCATTGAAGTATCGCTTACTGACTTCTAGTACAGTCTAATTGATTTTTGTGTCTTCCATCCGGAGTTCCCCATGTGTATCTTGCTGTTGGTTTTTGCTCAAAATAACTGTTACTTATGAAATTGTGCTTGTTACAGAATTCAATCAGCTTTTGTCGTCTCTCATTCCGAATTCCTAGTCCAAATGGACCCACGTGTGTAGATGTTCTCTCTGAACCAACGTTTGCGTTCCAGTCACCCATAGCACAAATAACTCGATCTTTCTTGACTCCGAATTCCTTTATACACCATTCTATTTCATCATACATAATATCTATTTCTGCTTCCTCATTTTATTCTGTAGGAGCATATAGTTGTATGATCAGGATATCTCCAGGTTGAGATTTCTCTAGAATTGCCATTACTCTGATTTTTTGATTATATGGATAATATTTTTATTATCCATATAGCCCATATGTGAGTTTTCTACTCTACAATAAACGCTACGCCTCTTGATATTTCACCACCTGACGTATATATTTTATATATCTTACTATTTGGATATTCGATTCAAAATCTGATGATCCTTTCCAAAAAATTTCACTTATTCCTAATATACTAATATTCAATCTCTCCATCTCTCTCATCACATTAGCCCATTTCCAGCATTTACCCAATCACCGTACATTCCAAGTAGCAACATTCAAGCAATTTCTGCGTCGAGTTTCTTTATATAGCAGTCACGGACTGACGATACCACAGGGCCTGCTATATCACCCTGACACAACCGTTCAGGGTATATTTAGACTACCCATGCTTTAATTCTTTTTCTGCGAAGATATGATGCTTTACACAGCAGCATTTTTCACGGATTTGGGCCACCAGAACCATCCAACTCCCAATATGAATGGAAGACCGCAGTTGTCGTTTGTTAGCGGGTCTTCGCACATTGCTTTTTCCTTTTTTTTTTTAGATGAAGTGGTATCCTCATGATATTAAGCAATTCATCCATAATTTTAGTTAATACAATTAAAATTCAGATAAGTGTTATGACATCGATGACACATTTCAGCCTCGTGCAAGATTATTTATAAACAGAATTTATTTTCACATGCACTTGGAATGTCGGCTTATCTAAGATTGTTGTATTTTATACCATTGAAATTAATTCCTGTTTTTTGTTTTTGAATCTTTTTCATCACTGTATCACTATAGATATTAAATAGATTTGGGGAAGGGATGCAACTTTGTCTAACTCCTCTTTTTATGTTTACTTCTGAAGTCTCAGAATTAAACAGCTGCATTTTCTGTTTGGTGTATATCATTTTTATGATCTTCAGTACATGATTTCCTGTGTCTAATTTCTCTAATATATTGAACATTTCATTATTTTTTACCCGGTCAAGAGCCTTCTGAAAGTCTACGAAGCATATGTAAATGTTCCTAATTCTTTCAACTGATCTTTCTATTAGTATTTTTAGTTCCAGGATAGCATTATGGTTCCCATTCCTCTTCTGAAGCCTTTCTGTACTTCACTCAATTCACTGCGTATGGCTCATTCAATTTGTTTGTTAACGACGGGTAAAATAATTTTAGATGCATGGGATATTAGACTCGCAGTTCTGTATCCGTCACAATTTTGTGCATTATGTTTCTTTGGAATTGGAATGCAGATAGATTTTGTAAAAACTTCAGGTAATTGTGCTGTTTTATGGATCTCCTGAACGGATTCCACTAAATAGTTGTTAGTAATTCCAGTCAAAGCTTTCAGCAGCTCAGCTGGAATATCACACCCAGGGGATTTATTATTAGGAAGATTCTTAATTATATTTTCTACATACTTTCTTGTCGGTAGAGTGGTATCTGTTGTTACGTTTAACTTAAGGTGTCGTGAATCATCCGACATGTTACAATTATCATCATCATAGAGAGCTGATAAATACTCCACTCATCTTCGCTTTAATTTTTCCTTATCAATGAATCTATTTCCATCTTTGTCCGTGATGTTATTGGACTGTGTGCGTTTTGTATTTAAGTTCTTTCACTTTCAGGAATGCTTCTCTGGTTTTGTTCCTATTTTGTAATTCTTCTATCTCTGTGCACTGCCTATTTATCCAGTTTTCTTTCAATCTTTTACATAACTGGTTGATTCGTTTATCCAAAGTTTTGTAACTTAACCTTTATTCTTCATTTGCTCCTCTTTTCCATGTTCTTGTTTCATCAATAAGGTTGATTACCTCTTGAGTTATCCATGCTTTTTTCTTTCTTTCTTCTTGTATTATTGATGTGGTTTTTAGCAGATATTATGATAGCTGCTTGTAGTCTATTCCATTTAGAGGGTTCATTTTCGTTTTGCAACTGTGCAGTTCTGAAATAATTTCATTAAATTTTGATTTTATAATCGGATATTGTACCATTTGCAGATCCGTTTTCGGGATTGACTTCCGTTAACTTTTATTGTTTTCAGGCGAATATTCATCTTCATTTAGACCAGTATATGATCAGATCCACGGTTAGCACTTGGCATCACCTTTGGGTTCCGTATTCCATTGAAGTATCGCTTACTGACTTCTAGTACAGTCTAATTGATTTTTGTGTCTTCCATCCGGAGTTCCCCATGTGTATCTTGCTGTTGGTTTTTGCTCAAAATAACTGTTACTTATGAAATTGTGCTTGTTACAGAATTCAATCAGCTTTTGTCGTCTCTCATTCCGAATTCCTAGTCCAAATGGACCCACGTGTGTAGATGTTCTCTCTGAACCAACGTTTGCGTTCCAGTCACCCATAGCACAAATAACTCGATCTTTCTTGACTCCGAATTCCTTTATACACCATTCTATTTCATCATACATAATATCTATTTCTGCTTCCTCATTTTATTCTGTAGGAGCATATAGTTGTATGATCAGGATATCTCCAGGTTGAGATTTCTCTAGAATTGCCATTACTCTGATTTTTTGATTATATGGATAATATTTTTATTATCCATATAGCCCATATGTGAGTTTTCTACTCTACAATAAACGCTACGCCTCTTGATATTTCACCACCTGACGTATATATTTTATATATCTTACTATTTGGATATTCGATTCAAAATCTGATGATCCTTTCCAAAAAATTTCACTTATTCCTAATATACTAATATTCAATCTCTCCATCTCTCTCATCACATTAGCCCATTTCCAGCATTTACCCAATCACCGTACATTCCAAGTAGCAACATTCAAGCAATTTCTGCGTCGAGTTTCTTTATATAGCAGTCACGGACTGACGATACCACAGGGCCTGCTATATCACCCTGACACAACCGTTCAGGGTATATTTAGACTACCCATGCTTTAATTCTTTTTCTGCGAAGATATGATGCTTTACACAGCAGCATTTTTCACGGATTTGGGCCACCAGAACCATCCAACTCCCAATATGAATGGAAGACCGCAGTTGTCGTTTGTTAGCGGGTCTTCGCACATTGCTTTTTCCTTTTTTTTTTTTAGATGAAGTGGTATCCTCATGATATTAAGCAATTCATCCATAATTTTAGTTAATACAATTAAAATTCAGATAAGTGTTATGACATCGATGACACATTTCAGCCTCGTGCAAGATTATTTATAAACAGAATTTATTTTCACATGCACTTCCTTCCCGCGTGCACGTGCACACCCCTACCCTACGTGCATGTCCAATAATAACGCCACACTCATCATGCAGTCGCTGTTACTCAAAGACATCAACTGACCCGTTGCTGGTCCGTTCCCGTTCCCTTTACCTTCCCTGAACCAGGGCAACTGCGCACACCCACGCCTCACCCGAACCTTTTGTCCTGCAGATCCGCCGAAGTGACGTAAGTGAGAGCTGAGTGGTCACCTTTAACCCTTCTCTTACTTGCTCGTCCCTTCAGAGAGATCCCGAAACTGATGTACAATAGTCGAGTGCACCTATTTATACTTTTACGTGTTTATTGCGCAACAAATGGAACGTCATAGTACCATCCACAAGTAAATTCGCATAATTTCTATACAGCACGTCACAATACGTAACAGGCATAAATAAATAAATGATTAACAATGATATAAATGAATATTATTAGTTCTAAAGCTTGTTACCATAGTAACTTGTTTAAACCTTTAACCCGTCTATTACTCAACACACAGACACACACACAAACACAAATTCATATCAACAGTTTTACAATGAATGCCTGAAAAGAATATGATTTTGTTTTGTATGAAACGCTCTAAAATAATACCCATAATCAAACCAGGAAACGAAACATCCAACGAAATTAGCAAGTTCAGGCCAATGAGTCTCATCACCGTTGCGAGTAAGGTGCTAGAAAAACTTCTGCTATACCGAATAGTGCACTATGCCTACTCAAGAAACGTATTAAGCAGCAATCAAAATGCATTTAGACCTCATAGGAGCTTCCAAGTCCTCGCTGCAGCACTGTGATTTCATGCGCGCGTAGCCATATCCGCTCCCTTCACGTCATCTAAAACACAAGGTCATACGCAGTCAAAGTAGCTCTAGCCAGTGAGCTTCAGCCAGCCTTTACAAGTGTGCGTGTTGCTTGGGAAAATTAAGTTACAACCAACTTTTTATATGACGATGTTATTGACCAGTTCATAAAGAAGAACCCTAGGGTAGAATTTGTATTAAAGTAGCTAAACTGAAAAAAAAAGAGAGAATACCATTTGTAAAATACTTGTTGTTTTTGTATCGTTAAATGTACATCAATTTCTGAATATGTAGTATTCAATTGTCAGGAATTCATTATTCTGCTAATCAGACTTCAATCACACCTCTCGCTTCCTGAATGACAACAAGAGCAAGCGTGAATTTCAACACCAGCATTCGCCCCTGCAATACAATACAGTGCACTTAATGATTTCTCGTGTTGTTATTCATTTTGGATGCCCTTCACGTGGATCATATTCAAGACTGGTTCGGCCGCATTTAATCTCGGCATCCCATTTCTTAATTCTCGAAAATGAAGGAGAAAAGCCTTCATAAACTTTTATGAACTTCGAATGAACTTCTTTTGGCATTAAACCTTCTTTTAGAAAGAATTTTCTAATCGCACGATACTCAATTTGATCCATTTCAAGCGTTGCAGACAACAGTTTTGCTTCTGACAGCTGTATAAAACAAACTACTTGATAGAATGTCTCGCAATTTCACACGGATGCTTAAGACACATGTAGCAACTTAGAAAAAAAGAAATTTTGCCGATGGTGTTGCCATCTATGGTCGAGGCCGAGAACCTTTCAGTCCATTCCCGTTAAATACTTAAACCGTCATTAAACTTTCATCTGGGTGCAGTTTGTGCTTTTTTATATATTTTAATTTTCTTATAACGTCTTATTAATATTAAGTTCTAAACACACAAAAGATTGATTTTTTTCCGAATAGAATATCAAGTTTATCCACTTGCCTTTTAAATCAATGAAAGCAAAATTTAAATTCTTTGTATATAATTCATTTCCTAACCACTCGTACATCAATCCAATATTACATTAATCTTCTGCTTCTTTAATTAAAGAAACCAAAAGAGCAGATGTGACAAAAAAAAACATCTTACGTTCTTGCAGACTTCATTTTCTGCAGTTACAAATTTACATATAAATAACGATGCACTGCGATCTGTTCTATAATAAAAGACAACTATATAAATATACCTATGCAAGAACAAGTTGTGTGTAGCAGTTTATTTGTTTGGTTGATTAATTGTTTGTTGTGGTATATATGTGTATGTTTTGATGAAAGTTTATTTTGAATTTGTAGAACTGTGAGGATTGTGGGTTTGGTTTTTTGTGGATCGTTGAAGTGGTCGTTCCTTATACACACTAGATGCAAGGAGTGTTACCGTGTATTGTGTTCTACTCGTATGTGAATAGCAGTTTCATAACACAGATTTCAAAACTTCCCCTTCTGACTGTACACGCTCTTTGCACCACTAAATGTCTTTCAAGTAGTGCAAAAAAAAAATGCGTTTTTTTCCCTCCAAAGTTATCATTATCAGTTGGAGGTGAAATCACTAAAATGATATCCGCAAATAATGAGCTCGCTCATCTCCACTAGCCTGAGCAGACATCTTCTGTAGGAGACGGGGAGAAGAGGGGATGGAGCATTGCAGGGAAGTCCCCTGTCACTCACTTGACTACCCTTTCACCTCCACCACCTAATGCTATTTTTCCCCATCTGAACAATTTCAGACAAAGTGAGAGAACTAGTCACATAGTCGAACATCAAAAACTGTTTGAGGATAAAGTATTTAACATACAAAGGACAAATAATATAGAATACCCTTCGAGCCATGGAGATAAGGTTTGCCCAATTATGTCAAAATGTAAGATAATCTCACATGAACATCATATCCAACAGCATGTAGAAACATGTCTGTGAATCATCTGCACGAAATTTTCATTTGGAAGGAATGGTTAAGGTTAAGGGTCAGGTAAAGAGTACTATAAGGGAAAACAAACGAGTCAAGTGTCTTTGGAGTTACAGCAATTCGTTCATCCAGTGCACTATCATATTGTGTTGTGGTGTTTTTTATCCAGTAAAGTAAAGTAAAATAATGGGTTAGCCACAAAATTCATTGAAATTTTCTTTCTTCAGGAAAATAGCACGAGACAAAACTCTTCACATAGCTCTAACAGGATGGAAACGGATTATTATTTTAGATGACACATACATTGTGATATATTTATCCAGGACCATTTGGGAAAAGTTATGCAGGAGTGTGTGATATCCTCGGCTACTTGCAAAGAAGAGTTGACTACGAACTGGACCTCGGTGAGTGTTATATTCTGAAATACCAAGACAGGGAACTAATACTTGATGATACAGGAGCTGATGGAAGTAAAGTTTATTCTATTAGTTGTGAAGAAGCTGAGAGATTTTCACCAAAAATATACGACATTCATAATCATTTACTATTTTTGGAAACTGAATTACCAGCTATTTGTATCATGGGGAACATTATCGCTAATCAATTAAATTCATCAATGGTAAAATTAGACTTTCAAGATTTTATACAATTCGATAAAGATTCTTTATTTTGGGACATTTAGGAACATTTTACGAAAACCGTTTGTGTATATTTGCTGACAAAAGAATGCATAGAATGTTTAGCCAGGCATGGTGTCATTTTCAGACTGACATAACATCAAATGTATGGAAGTGTGGTTACCATGGTATCTGATTTAAATTTTTTTTGCATAACTAGCTATTTTGATGTAATGTAACCAAGAAACAGTGAGTAACAAACATTTTATTCATTGAACTCTTTAGAAAATGTTAAGAGTCTAATCTAAATATTGTGAAATATTTTAGGTAATTACATGTTTCGAATTTTCCTCAGCAAATATACTTGTAAATAGTATTTCAGCAAAATAAAATATGCATTTGTAAACTTAAATGAAAAAGATGTGTGCTTTTGTTGTGTTTTCCACGGTGAATTTTTTACTCAGTTATTCAGTTTAGAATTTGATATTAAAACTAATATCCATGTAATTGATTATTTTATAAATTGTCTAATGCTACTTATTGACATTGTTTGAGTTATCTGAAAACATTTCATTCACATAATCGAAAATCCGAACTGTTAGAATTTGGTGGTTTTACAGAGAGAGAACAGATAATTAACCCAAAATGTGACTTTAACTCTTAAAGTTTGGTATAGAAAAAATGTTTGTACTCTCCAGATAACACTTATACAAATTTTACCTTTCCCCACACAAAGTAAGATAAAAACACACCAACAGTATATCCAACAGCATGCGAAAACATGTCGTTGAGTCATCTGCACAAAAGGTTACGGTCAGGGTAGGGCATAGTAAGGGTAAACAGTACTATAAGAAAAAATCATAGAGTCAAGTGACTTTGGACTTAAGGTAATCAATCATCCACTGCAGCTGCTGTTTTGTGTTGTGGTGTTTTGTGTTTGGTAATGTAAAAATAATGGGTGAGCCACAAAATTCTTTGAAAGTTTCTTTGTGAAAAGTTCTAATGGTTTAGAATTTTGTAACAGAAAGTTAAAATAAAATATAAGATCAGAGATATTAACCAGTGAATTAATAATAATAATAATTAAATAACTATTTATTTGTGGTGCCATATGAAGTAATCTAAGGAGAAGAATGAAGGAAGACGAATATGAAAAATCGACAGTGGCTGAAAAATACGAATTTTCAGTTATCACTGGTATAATTGACGTTCAATTTCTTTTCAATAAGACTTCAAATTTATTTCCTAAAGAAATTTGTATTTCTGATGGAATTATTTTAAGTTACGCATTGACAAAATCACCTTGTAGTTGGAATGAATTACCTATTCAAAAAACAGAATTCTTGGTTAATAAAATATAACCATCAGCTGAAGTGCGAAATTGGTTCACTATCTCTGGACAAACTAAGAAATTGAATGATATAATCCACATGCAAATATCAAATATTGCTCTCCAAAGTTGTTAGAGAGATCTGTTCTTGATTTAAATGAAATTGTATGCCCAAAACTTGAAAGCATAATGTGTACTTTTAAATGCTTTTGGAAACATAGTGAACGTTTCTGCATTTTTAATAATACTCAAAAATACATGTATTTGTTTCAAAAAAATAAAAATGTGACCCTTAATTTTACTACAGTACGAAATTCCCAACGATCACAAATGAAGATACTTCCAGATGAGAGTCACATTGTCGAAAACCACATGATGGCAATTCTGCAACCATTTGAAGAACCTTTGAACAACAGCGCAAAATTAACAATAAGCAGATTAAGGACCAAAAAATAAGATTGTATTTTTCACTTTATTTATTTTCTGTATGTCAGATTCAGTAAATACATTTTAAATAATATTTCACTCAAATAAAATGTGTAAATTAAAATGAACAAAAGGGTGTTATTAATGTGTTATGCATTTTTAAGTAAGACCATATATATATATATATATATATATATATATATATATATATGGTCTTACTTAAATTTTTTTTTCTTGTGAAATTTCTTGTCACAAACTCACCAGTCTTCTTTTTTTTTTCTTTTGAAAATCCATTCAATGAATTGAAAGTCTTATTTGTTCATGCGAACCCCTCAAATATTTCTAGAAACTGTGTCAACTCTTGCAAGCAAAAGCAATCGGGTATTAAATTAATACCCAGAATTTTTAGCGGAGAAGATTTCAGTGGAAAGGTGACAATTCTGTACATGATAAAAGTTTAAAATCAACTGACTGTGAGTCGAAACTTATGGGGGAATTAAAAACACAACGTAGTATTTCGATCTAAAAATCGGCCACATGCAAGCGCCCGCTATGTTTACCGTGCGAAGCAAAGATGGCGGCAACAAGTCAGCACCCATATCTCTCCAGTGTAGCGCTGTTGATTGCCGACAAACCTATGAAGTGCCACAACTGCAAAATTGATATCACCGATAAAAAAAATACATGTATAATGTGCTAATTCTGTTGCCAATGGTTACACCTTTCCTGCGCAAAAATGAACGAATCGGCGCACAAGATAAAAATCGAACTTAACTAGCCCTATTTCTGTTCGCTGTGTCTCCCGTCTGTAAAACAGTTCCTGAACTTAGGCAAATGAATTGAAAACCACGAACAGCACATCAGTGCTACAAATGAAACTCTTTCCTCCAAAATACGAGCACTAGAAACCAAGCTCGAATCAACTGACGATCAACCCGCAACGCGAGTTCACCCTTCACCGCGAATGAACTCGATGAAATAATCGCATTAACGGTGCACGACTCGATGGAGGCCAAAAACAAAAAAAAAATCAACGCCGTCATTCCGAACTTTCCAAAAGAAAAAGGAAAAGCACTGGAAGAAGACATCATCGAATTAGCAGAATAATGCCACAGGGATCCTAAAAATATCGTCAGGTACCACCGTTTCGGACTCATAAATAAAAGAAAGGACGGAACGAACTTTCCACGCCACGTGAAAGTGACTCGCGACACGCCGACAAATACACCAAAACTAATAACAGCGATCAACAAGTTCAACGACACTTGTCCGCAGTCGCCGATACATGCTCGACCAGATTTATCATTTGCACAAAGAGAACAAGGACACCAGCTTCGAAGACAACTTGCAGAAAAACGTCAAAATGGTGACTACAGCTGGACCATCGACTACAGACAAGCTAAATTGGTGCAAAAACCAAGTGATGCCACTAGCAGCCCCCATGGTGACCAGTATGAAGGCACTGCATAGGAAATGTGCAAGACCTCTGTGGTCACACATATGACTCACAAAACCCTACAAATCCACTTCACCAACATCCGTGGCCTAAACTCCAACCTTAATAGTGTTCGCTACCAGCTGCAGTCTACCAACCCCCACCTACTCTTCCTGGCAGAAACTCAAATCTCACCTCCCTCCAGAATTATTCACCTTACCCTTCCAAACTACACACTCTTTAACTCCTTTCGACCCAAAGGTGGCGTGTGTGCATACAATTGCTCCAACAAACCTTGCCAGAAAGCACCCACCCAACCTAGAATCGCCTAACTTTGACCTTCTTTGGTTGAAGATATCCCTACCCAACTCAGTCAAATTGCAGCCACTCACTCTGAGCTCTTCATTTTCCTCTCTCGTAAAAATTGACTTTCTCCAGTCCCACTTTCTCAAAGCGAAATTATTCTCCTAGGAGATTTTAATGTTCACAACACCAACTGGCTTTCCTCCTCCAGCTGTATAGATCTTGCAGGCTGAAACATTCGTCATCACCGATGACTTTACACAACTAGTTCAGATGCCAGCTAGAATATCCGATAACCCAAACCACTCTCCAAATATCCTAGACCTCTTCCTGACCAATTACCCTTCCAAATGCACAGTGAATGTAGGGAGCCCATTGAACAATTCTGACCACAATCTAGTGCTCATACCCCATTCAACAACGCTTACACAGCCACTCCCATATGAGCGTAGTTTGGCATTATAACATTGACAAGTGGGTCAGCCTCTGCAACTTCTATGCCTCGTTCCCATGGTTAGACTATTGCTTCCGACATTCCAATCAAACACATGCACTGAACTCATAACCAAAGTGATCGTCACTGGCATGGAATCATATATTCCCAACAGTACTCTGACCTGCCATTCCCTAAATAAACCCTGGTTTTCCAAAAGATGCGCCAAGGCTGTACAAATGAAAATCCAAACATGCCATTACTGTGTCAAATCAAGAATCTCATTCTTCTTTAGAGCTTATACCCACACTCGAAATAAATGCAAAAAAAAAAAAAAATCAATACTTCCAAAACAGAGTTCGAAAGAGCAAAAAGCAGGAAATGAGTAGCCTGTCCGAATGGCAGCCGTGCATTTTGTCTCTCTTTGTCTCTCACCAAAGCAATCGGTCGTAACTTTTGCCCAACACTATTCTCACCTCTATCCTACCCAGATGGCTCCATTGCATCATCACCTAGAGAAAAGGCTAATCTCCTGACCTCTTCACACTTTGCCTCAGTTATGTCTGCATAATTGACAATGGCAAATGACCCCCAACCATTCCAGATGTCCAATATACAATTCCCACCATATCCTTTTATCAGAAAGAGATCAGCGCAGAATACTGTCACATGTGCACCAGAACTGTATTCCGTCCTATGTCGCATATATATATATATATATATGTATATATACTGTCTTACTCCACTGGTATCTATCAGTGGAGTTTGACACCATTCCCAAGAAAGCGACAAGTCACTGCCATCCACTACCGCCCCATCTCCTTCACCTCAGTCCTGTCTAAAGTAATGCAAAAAATCATCAATTTCCAACTTCTACACTACCTCCAAGCTACCCGTCTAATAAACGACCGCCAGTATGGATTCCGTCGCTTCCGATCAACAGGAGATCTGCTTACATATGTCACCCACCTCTGGACAAATGCCATGGAGAGGTTTGGCGAATCTCAAGAGATTGGAGGTGAAATCTGCAATGCGTTTGATCGGTTCTGGCGCAAGGTCTTACTAAGCAAGCTGCCATCATTTGGTCTATTTCAAGACCTCTGTAGTTGGATTGCCATCTTTCTGTCGGACGCACACTACGTGTAGTGGTAGATGGCTCCTTATCCTCTCACCATTCATCTAACGCTGGGATTCCTCAAGGTTCTCTCCTCTCACCAACCCTCTTCCTTCTCTATATCAATGACCTATTTCAGATTACCTCCAACCCAATATACAGTTTTGCAGACGACAGCACACTATACTCCTCCCTTTCTTTTGATTAACCTTACTCCACACAACTCAACTCAACCTACAGAGCACCAACCACAACTGCCCTCAATTCAGACCTCCAAGCCATCCGAAAATGGGGTTCAGATAACCTAGTCAATTTCAATGCAAATAAAACCCAGTACTGTAATCTCTCATAAAAAAGAACCATTTTCTCCCAGTATTATTTCTGACAACACCCAAATTTCCAGACAATCTGAGATTTCTCTTCTTGGAATTACCCTGATATCAAGCCGCTCCTGGTATATCACATAACAGCCATTGCATCATCAGCTTCTAAAAAACTAGGATTTCTCTTTCGCTCAAGACGTTACTTCGCCCCTGAACAGCTGTTCACCTTATATAAATCACAAATCCGCCCCATCGAATACTGCTCCCACATATGGGGTAGGGTTCCCAAAAGCTCTCTCAAAATGCTCAACTCAATATAGAAAAGAGCAATCAGACTTATTAATGACCCATCTCTTACCAACTCCACTCCTCCCACTTCCGCACAGACGATCAGTCTTTGCACTATATGTTTTCTACAGATATTTCTATGAAAAATGTTCAACCGAAATAGCATCAATAATTCCCCCACTTAGTGCTAAGCTTGTTGGAACACATGCAGATGCTGCTCAACATCCGTGCACAGTGCACCTTGAAACCCACAGAACAAGTTTCTTCTCCTCCTCCTTCATCCCTGCAACTGCTATACTATGGAACAGTCTTCCGGTTGATGTGTTCCCTAAGGAACACCATGTACAGTCATTCAATGAGAATGACTGTATATTGGATTCCTGTACAGTCGTTCAATGTGAATCCAATGTGAACAAATACCTACTTTTCGAATTCATTCACGGTACTAATGTAGTATAGGTTGATCTACCAACCTCTCCTGTATAGGCTCAAACTAAAAAAAAAAAAAAAAACGGGTACCTTATCTGGTAAACAGAAAGAGTATCCCTTACCATGGAATAGAGGAGTAACAGTTTAGAAGATCTTTCCTGTTTGCGGCTGTAGTGCCAGACAACTTGAGGTTTTGAATGGGTGAGAAGAGGACGTGTAAGTACGCTCTGGTTTTAATTAGATTCGAGTTTTAAAAATATATAGTTTCTGGAAGTGTAGCAGTATGAAGTGAGTTTTTGTTTGGCGCGTCCTTGGTCAGTTTTGGAATTGTGGTGCATTTTATTACATTATGTGTCTTGTAGATCATGCAATTTTTGATTAAGTGCTCTTGCCAAAACAGTACAAAGTCCTGTAGCAGTGCCGGCAAGACTACAACTGCACGGTAAGCGTTTTTTATTTTTATTTTTTTATTTTTTTTACTTCACATTGATAATCATGGAAAAACAGCTAATGAGACAATATTCGAAGAGGTATATAAAGAATTTATAAGACTAGGTGAACTACTTAACAACAATTGGCCGGGAAAAGTGAAATTGTACGACACGTTTCCCCCGGAAAGTGTCACAGACGTTGTCGTAGAACAGTGTTTCTCAAAGTGTGGTAAGCGGATCCCCGGGGGTCCGCAAAAGGTCTTCAGGGGGTCCATGGCAATTTTCGGCTATGCATCATTAACGCATGGAATAAAATTTAATTTTGAGATCGTAAAACGTTCCTATTGTATCACTGAATAAGGTACAGAGACATCTGCAGACTGCGTAATATGTTTCTCAACAAACAGTGCAATTAGAGACAACTGAGATAAAAACGGAACTAATGAATCGCATGACCCCTCCCACATAAAATGCTGTATAGTAGATAGTAGAACAAAACCATACGGTGCCCCGGCAACGTAGGTTTTGTTTGAGTGAACGTGTTATAAGTAAGAAATATATAGTATATGTGTTTCAGATGTTATGGAATTCGGTTGAAGGGAATTAGCATTTCAACTGAACTGTCAGCTTGTCTTTGTCAATTAGTAGCGCGATCTTTTGTTAATACCGCACCAATCATGTGAACGTCTTCATAGCTGCTTTATCTCTACTGGCCTGCCATTGCTGTCTGTTTCGAGTTCTGCTTTCACTAGCCATTTGTTGAAGGACTGTTCGTTAAATATGGTAATTTTTTTCAGCTTTCAAATTCTTAAGTATGGAACACTGGTTAAAGACTGGATTTTTAAAATGCGCAAAAGAGCGGAACATAGTAGATACAAGTAGCTGTCAGCAACAAGAAAATGTTGATATTGTATCTGGATCAAGTGAAATTGATAAGTGTGTGTCGTCTGAAATCTCTAAAGAACCAACTAGGAAGAAGATGAGAAAACTTCGTAAGTACGATATAAATTATTTGAAATGTGGATTTTCATCGACGGGAAATGAAGAGGAACCTATTCCATTATGTGTAATTTGCGGTAAACTTTAAAAAATGAAAGCATGAAACCATGTAATTTAAATCGCCATTTTGAATCGAAACATGATGAACGCAAGGACAAACCTGTCGAATGTTTTCAAAATAAACTAAAAACTTTAAAATAATCTCAAAAGGTGACGTCGATCGTGGTGAAAACATGAAGGCTTTAGAAGCTTCATATCGTGTGTCGCTATTAATAGCAAAAAGTGGTGCAGCGGAAACAATTGGTGAAACTTTGGTCAAGCCTGCAGCAAAAATAATAGCGGAAATTATGATCGGAGATAATGCAAAAAGATCTTTTGATCTGATTTGCCTTTCAAATAGTACCGGTAATCGAAGAATCACTGAAATGGCTGAAAATATAAAACAAACATTGTTATCCGATATACGTAAGAGTCGTTATTATGCGTTGAAGGTAGATGAATCCACCGACATTACAAATTTTGCAAATCTTCTAGTGTTCGTTAGGTACGAAAAAAATCAAAAAATTCATGACGACCTTTTATATTGCCAACCCTTGTCAGAACATACAACAGGAGAAGAAATATTCAACAATACAAATACCTTTATGCATCAAAACAAGCTTGATTGGAAAAGTTGTGTTGGACTAAGCACAGACGGAGCGAAATCCGTGGTCGGATCTAAAAAAAAGGGCTTGTTTCAAGGATTCTACTTTTCCATACCGATGTTCATTAACGTTCTCGTGGAAACGTCCTTACTCGTTTATTTGAACTTCGGAATGAACTACAAGTGTTTCTTGATGAAAAGTTTGAATTAAAAAAGCATTTACATAATTGGAAATGGCTCATTCAATTAGCATACTTGGCAGATATATTTACTGTATTAAATAGTCTTAATTTATCTTTACAAGGCAAGAAATTTCTATATTTCATGTCCATGATAACGTGAACACCACGTTGGCAAAAATGAAGTTATGTCAAAAGCGGGTTGGTAATGAAGAATTTGACCCGTTTCCATCGCTTCATGAATTGTTCGCAAGTTCAAATGAACAAATTAATGATGATGTGAAAATTATATCATACAGCATTTAAAAAGTTTACAAATGAATCTAGAAAAGTATTTCCCTGAATTGGACATAAATATTGAGTGGATAAGATGCCAAAGGGTCTATCGTCAATAGAAGAAGAACAACTTTCAGAACTAGCTTCTGATGGTTTACTAAAAAATAAATACAGCGAGAATACGCTATCATCATTTTGGCTACAAATACAGAATGAATTCCCTGAATTAACAGATAAAGCTCTAAAGTTCATTTTTCTATTTCCAAGTTCATATCTGTGCAAAATTGGATTTTCGGCCCTTGTAGATATTAAGACGAAGAAGAGGAATCGCATTATAGATGTTGAACTGCATCGGAGATTGAAATTAACAACTATAGAGCCAAATTTTGCTGAAAATTTATCTCACCATAAGCAATTTCACTCCTCTCATTGATGATAAATTATTTCAAGTAAGTAAAACTTTATAGCATCTTTATAAAGTTTGTTTTATTAAAAATAAATCATATTTCTTGTTTACATGAACATATAAATTCAAATAAAATAGATATTTAATTTTTTAATATTATAAATTAATTTATTAATTTTTATTAATTTATTCGTTTTAATTAATTTATTTATTTATTTTTAAATTAATTTATTTATTTTAAATTAATTAATTGATTTTTTTAAAATTAATTAATTAGGGGTACTTCGTAATAATGAAAATTTAAGAAGGGGTCCGCGGATATCTGAAGTTTGAGAAACACTGTCGTAGAAGATCAATTAGAATCGGTGCCTTCTACTCCTTCAGACTTTGTAGAAGTGCGCGCATGCAAAAAGCGAAGGGCAACAGAAGAACTGCACAATGGCAATAATGAAATGGAACAGGATTCTCAGGGTTCGGACGCCGCTCTTTCTCCCAAAGAAAAGTTGCCTCCGATCATCCTTAGAGAAAAGCAGAAGTGGGCAGATTTTAAAATCCACAATGTCCAATCTGCACATTGGCTTCATTAAGGCCAAAAACATGGATGAAGGCATAAAGATCCAGCCAGCAACAGTGACAGATTATAGAAGGTTGACCAAAGAACTGGAAGACAGAGGCATCCAGTATCATACCTTTGTTCAGTTCCGAAAAAAACTTAAAAAAGTGGTCCTTCGTGGTGTCTGTGAAGACATTGACACAGCAGAAATAGCTGCTGACCTGAATTATCAGGATCTGCCTCCAGTCAAGGTCAGCAGAATGTACAAAGCAGACAAGACTCCCGTGCCATTAGTCCTAGTTGAGATTCATAAAATATACAAGGATATCTACAACTTAAACAGTTTGTGGTCTCATCGTCACACCAAAACCACTCCGGAAAAGATCATCTTCTGGGCAGTGCCACAGGTGCCAGAAGTTTAGCCATGCCCAGAATCTATGTAGACCAGAATATAGATGTTTAATATGTGGGGACAGCCACGCAACCAATATCTGCACAAAGCCGAGGATCACCTCGGCCAAATGTGCAAACTGCAGTGGCCCTCATCCTGCGAACTACAAAGGATGTACTCAGCACCCAAAGAATAGACGGATGGAGGCAGTCAATGATCCCTCCCCCTACAGTATAAGAACTCCAGAGGCCCAGGCATCAAAACCGGAGACTCAGCGGCCAAACTCGGAGACCTCCAAAAATAGAGACACCCAAAAGCAAACAAGAAGTTATGCCGATGTGACCTGCACAAATAGACCAATACCAGAACAGAATCAGCCAACAGCACTTAAAAATCTAACAGCTGTTATTACGGCCTCACTAGTAAACATGCTCCAAAATTTCAGCCTGTCAAACCCTACTAAAACCTCCACTAAAAAATTTCTTCGTGAAACTCAGGTCATCCTCACAGCTCTCATAAATGAATAGTAACAAACTCATTCCAGCATCACTTCAGATAGTTGCTTGGAATGCAAATGGCCTTAAAAACAAAATTCTGGAACTCCGAAATTTCACATATAGATATCAACCAGATGTTATATTAATCAGCGAAACTCATTTAAGACGATCAGACAATCCTACAATAAGGGGCTATCACCTTTACAGAAATGACAGACTACTCTAAATAGGCGGCAGCACTGCCATCTTCATTAAAAACTACATTAAGCACCACTCTGTGAGCAATCCACTAACCTTGAGATCACAGGCGTGAAAGTTGTCACCAGCTCCACTGGCAAACTGAAAATCTACTCAGCTTACAACCCTCCCCAAAAATCTCTACTTCACTCTGACCTAAATGCCATCTTATGCGTCAGAGAGCTCACCATTATAGCCGGGGATCTGAATTCCAAGCACTCTGAATGGAATTGCACAACCACCAACAAGAATGAATGTATCCTTTCTAATTACTTAGGATCAAGCAACCTTGTTGTAGCAGGCCCCACCGAACCAACTCATCTCAGTACGTTTGGCAGTGCTGACATCCTGGATATAGCTATCCTGCAAGATATCAAACTTCAATACAGCATCATATCTATGGATGAACTATCATCCGATCACAATCCAATTCTACTACAGCTGGGAAATCAAGAATACCTGTGTCCTTCTTCTCACTTCTACATTGCATGGGAAAGACTGTCAACAGCATTCAAGGATTATATTGGACCTTTTCCTCACATACGCACAAAAGAAGAAGAAACTGCAGTTACATCTCACACAACAAATTAGTTCTGTTATAAAGAGAGCTACCTTCTACAAATCTGCTTGCAACCCAGACCGTTTGCCGGAAGACATCATGAACTTGATCAAAGACAAAAACCGAGCTAAGAAAAGATTCCGTAACACGCGTGCACCACAAGATAAAACAGCTCTAAAGAGGATGAATGGGTCAGTAAGAGAAGCACTTAAAACTCATAGAAACCAAGTCTGGGATAAAAAGTTATCCTCTATCTCACCTATTGATCACTCTATCTGGGGGATTACTGAGAAACATCAGAAATAAAAACAGTTCCCTCTCTCCAGAATCTCAAACCAGGGCTTAGTTCACAGAGATGTAGATAAAGCACAGGCTATAGTGAAGAATCTAGAGTAGTAGTGCAAACCCTCTTATAACAAATTAGATTTCAATCACTTGTACAAAATCCACAGACAGGTCAGACACGCTTTAAATCTCCAAGATACCAGCGCCGATCATATTGCACCCACATCACCTGTTGAATTATATGATATTATTAAAAAACTTAAGAACAATAAAGCTCCTGGACCAGACGGCATCTCAAACAGGGTGATCAAGCTTCCACCTGGGAAAGCTGTAGTGCACATGACCAGTATAATAAATGCAATCTTAAGATTTCATTATTTTCCTTCTATCTGGAAACTGGCTGATATTATTCCTATACATAAACCTGGCAAAGACCCACACCTACCCGCAAAATTATCGTCCAATCAGTCTTATCTGTAATCTGGGTAAGGTTGCGGAGAAGGTCATTCTCTCACGACTCCAAACCTCAGTAAATGACCTAAACCACCTCCCTAAAGAATAGTTTGGTTTTCAGCAACACCACAGTACTACCCAGCAAATCCACAAAATTGTGGAATACATCCCTACCAGCTACTGGTGCCAGTACACAGGAGCTGTTTTCCGAGACCTATCCAAAGCATTTGACAAAATCTGCCAGTTTGGACTCCTACACAAACTTATCTCAGCCGGTACCTCACTAAAAATGGTTCATCTAATCCATTCAAATCTTCAGAATAGATCAATGCAAGTAAAAATCAACGGTTCTACTTCGTCCCAGCGCCATATCTTTGCTGGAGTGCCATAGGGTTCCCTACTAGCTTCATTGCTGTTTTCTGTATACATGTCGGAGATCCCGCACAATCCGATGTCTTCCATTTTGGCCTTGTGTGCGGACGATACAGCAATACTAATCAGATCTCTCCGACCCCATTTCGCTACCAGAAAGCTTCAAGAAAACTTTCTAAAGCTGGAGGGTTGGTTCTTCAATTGGAGATTGGAAGTTAACCCCAGAAAAGCTCAGCCGTTCTTTTCTCAAAACGGCCAATGTCTCCTGCAGGAGATGTGTTACTATTCAATACTAAAATTCCCTGGCAGACAGAAACAATTTACCTGGGTGTAATTCTCGGCAAAAAGCTATCTTTCAACCAACACATCACGTCTACGTGCGCAAAGGCATCTAAAGTCATAGCTCAGATCTATCCGCTAATTAATAGAAATAGCAAGCTCAGCAACAGAATCAAATTGCAACTATACCAGATGCCGATTCGTCCTATAATCACCTATGTCTCTCCGGCCTGGAGCCACACTCTAATTCTAACATTATCAAGATGCAACGAGTGCAGAACAAGTGCTTGAGAATGATTCTGAACGCCCCTTGGTATGTTAGAAACAATCAACTTCATAGAGATACAAATATTCCCTATATTTTTTCTTTTCTACAATCCTTAGCATCCAAGTTTTTCCTAAAGACGTCCACACACCACAACGATTTGGTTCAGTAAGCTGCAGCATACGAGGCAAAGGACATATCAAATATAGAAGACCAAAAGCTATATTAGCCTCCTTTAGCGATGCATAATCTCCATGCCCATTCAGGGCGAGCAATCTACTCATAAATTTTACTCTCACTGTAACAACAACAGATAACGGGGATATGAAAACCATCTTGCTTCACCCCTAAAGTCATAAATGTCGATTGTCAATTGTCAATTGTCAGTATGAAGTGGCATACAGTCCTATGAAGGAGTATACTTATAGCCAACTAAACACGTGGAGACCTATCCCACTGATTTATAAAAAAGCTACCAAAGAAGGATAGAACCATATTTATAATCACTGTCGGTGCCAGGTTATTTTGCACCCTACGCAAAGTTACAAGTGCGCTCCTTATTTCATAAACTGAAATGTTTCTAACTGACATTAAACAAAATAAAATTGTCTTTCAGGTTATACTAATAGAGTTTTTTTTATTTTCTTTTTTAATTAATTTTAAAATTCTCTGTTGTAATTCATTTACAAAAAAAAATTATAAACTACCGAAATTTAATATTTTGAAATGTTAACGTTTTAAAATATTTATCTTAACTGAATTTTAAATAGCGGTAAGTTCAAATCGCGGTAAGTTCAAATCATTTAGGTAAGGAACAAAAAAGAACGAAGAGTTAAATAGTAAAATAATGTGATGTGTGAGGGATAAAGAAAAAGAATCGATACCTAAATCATATATCACTATTTAATTTTGATATTTTAGTAAAGTATGAATAAAGCATAACTTGAAGTTTTGTGCCCCTTCATGGCTTGTGTCCTAGGCGGATGCCTAATTTATCAAAATGGTAGCGCCTGCCATGCTTATAATTCAACCTCATTCTTCGAAATAATTATATCATATGTGCAGTGGTTTCAACCTTTCAGACACTGCGGGCCACATTAAAAATTTCAATGAAGCCCGCGGCCACTAAGCAATACCGCGGTATTTAGAATTGTAAGATGCTTTCCAGATTCACAAGGAACGCTGTGCATTTGATACTTTACATAAAATCAAAAAAAAATAAATAAACTGACCTTAAAGAGCGTAGGTAGGAGCCAGGTTCATGATAAGTAAATACAATCAATACTTGAAAAAATATAATTTAATGAAGAAAACATTCCTTTTTTACAATGTCAATGGGAAACTTGGTAATGCTTTTCCTTGACCAGCTTGTCGATGTTGACATTAATGATTGAAGTCGGTAAGCGCAGAGTATTCTCGAGATATTTGTCCGTAATCTTAGTTCTTGTCTTGGACTTCACATGCTTCATTCTGGAGATGAACTGCTCACAAAAGTATGTGCTTCCTAACAAAGAGCACTTCTTCAAAGATGCCGGCTAAGATTAGCGAATGCGTCATCAGAAATGTAGTCTTTGCAAAATGTAAGCAAGGGCACATTTAATAATTTTTCTCTCAAAGAAGAGTTGTTTTGGAGTTCAAGCAGCTCCATTTCTACTGAGCCATTTTGGCAGCATTGACACTGAATGGCATTGAAAATAAATCTAAAGAAGACTGTGGGTTACGAAAATCACTAAATCTCTCTTCGAACTCACTTCGCAACACGGCTAATTTTGTAGCATATTCATCAAGAGACGAACAGTTGGACTCAGCGAGAAGCTGAAAATGAATTAAATCTTTTTTTTTGCGAGTTGTGCCTCCCAAAGTTTGAGCTTGGCCCCAAAAGCTTTGATGTGATCAAAAAGAGTGTGCATCAATTGATCTCTGGATTCTAGCAGCGTATCTAGGTCATTTATATGCAAGGAGATGTCGGTCACAAAGGTAAGGTCTGTCATCCACTTCAGATCGTTACATTCAGCAATCGGATTCCCCTTGGTTTGCATGAACTGCTGTATTTCGCTCTTTAAGTCAAAGACTCTTTTAAGAACCTTCCCACTGCTCAACCAATGCATATCACTATAATAAACCACATCGCCGTGATCCACTTCGCACTCTGGGTCAAAAACTCTTGGAATTGACGATGATCCAATCCTCTTGCCCTAATAATGTTGACGACAGTCACAATATCACTTTCATGACATTCTCAAATCCAATAGTTTTCGCGCACAAATTCTCCTGGTGGATGAAAGAGTGGTAATGGACGAAATCTTTTCTTTCTAGTTCCTGTTCTTTCCTTAGCAGCACAACCCTTCGCTCTTTCCCACCATAGGAGGGGCACCATCAGTTACCACACCCTCGAGGTCGGTTAAGCTGAGGTCGAAACGCTAGAGCGTTTTCCTTGGAGGCTTCAAGAATATCAGTGCCTTTCGTAGTTGCCTTCATAAGTACGAGTGCTAGCAGTTCTTCTGTCACATTTAATTGTTCACCAATGCCACGGACAAAGAAAGCCAGTCGTGCTGTATCCTTCACATCTGTGCTCTCATCTAAAGCAAGTGAGTATGATGTAAATTCGGACGATCGATTTTTTTATAGTTCCTTCAATGTCATTGGCAAACTCGGATTTTTAAACACTTCCTTATTATTTAGGCACAGAATATCCCCAGCAACGATGAGAGACTCATTTACAAATTCTCCGTCCAAGAAGGATTTTGATTTTTTTAGCAATTTTTTCAGCTATTACATAACTTACTTTGACGCACGCTTCGCTCTCTTCCCTCTGCCTTTTAAACGTGTCCTGCTGTCATTTTAAATCCATTTGGAGACAGTTCACTTTGTCCACCCGAAACCGCCCTTGATGGTGATCGAAATTGGATGCATGCTTAGTCTCACAGTGTCGTTTTATATTGTATTCTTTTGATACTGACACTGACTCACGACAAATACATTTTTGTGCTGTCGACGGCTTATCGTCGATCGGCACAAAAATGTACAAATTGGTCCATTTTCATTAATAACCAGACAAGAATCACTTGATTTACGCGTAGACGCCATAGTGATGGAATGTGAGCCCAAAACATGATCCAAAATGGAAATGTAACGGTTATTATCCACTGAATATGTCTCACACTAATGAAAAAAGTCTGGCAATATGAAACCACAATAGGCTATGGTTGACACGACGAACCTGCGTGCGCTCATACACGAATATCACACTGTTGCAGACCGAATGACTGTGGATGAGATACTCTTGAATTTATATGAAAATCACGAAGTATCGAGAACCTTCGAGATGTATCTGGAAGGCACTAGACTGCATACTCGAGCGAATTACTGTTTCAGCCATCTACCTGCGATGTTATTACTAGTACCTAAGTACCACTTGGAGTTGGCAGATGGCTGAAGAAGCATGTCTATTTATTATTATTATTATTATTATTATTATTATTATTATTATTATTATTATTATTATTATTATTATTATTATTATTATTATTATTATTATTATTATTATTATTATGGGCAACTCCAAGGAGTCGATAGACTCATCGAGGAAGGCCCTAACATTATGTCAAGAACAACTATTCGACATTCACACAGTATCTATCATACCTCGCCTTGAACTCATTCACAGTCATGGCACCCACAACAGACTCTGGCAGCTTATTCCACTCATTCACCACTCTCCAAGTAAATAACCGAGCTCTAACACCTCTGCTAACCACATTCTTGCCCAGCTTCCATGTATGGCCCCGAGTCCTCCCACCACCAGTCCTATTCTCAAAAATATCATCTGGATTAATCTTATAGAAACCCTTCAGTAATTTGAATGTCTCAATCATATCACCCCTTTTCCGCCTATCGACCAATTTTTGCAACCCACAAATCTTCAACCTGTTCTCATAAAGTTCATTCCACAGACCTGCTATCATCTTGGTCACTCGTCTCTGGATTCTCTCCACCTCCTCCCCATCAAGAAGAAACCCTGGCGCCCATATCTGGGCACTGGGGTCTTATCAAGGTTCGATACAAATGAACAATAACCTGTTTGTCTCTGCTTGTTAAAGTATTTTTCAGCAACCAAGTGATTTGATGAGCTGATATAGCCACTTTTGCGATGTTCCCCAAAACTTCAACTCCCTATCTACCAACACTCCTAAATCCCTGGCCTCGTCAATCATCTGGAGTACAGTTCCACCAATGTGATATACTGCTGCTAATCTTTCCACCCCAAAATGCATAACCTTACACTTTTCCACATTAAATTGACATACATTCTCCTTATCCCAGTCTTCCAAACTATCCAAATCATCCTGCAAAATTTTGACATCCTGTGCGCTCACTATTGCCCTACCCAACTTTGCATCATCAGCAAACAAATGAACTGTTCCTCTCAGATCCTTTCCTATATCGGTAATGAACAAATTGAACAGTAGTGGTCCCAGAACAGAACCCTGCAGCATACCACTAGTCACAGGCCGTCTTTTGGACTCTACTCCTGAATAAACCACTCTCTGATATCTCTCCATCAACCACCCTCCTATCCATCTCTCCAAGTATATATCTATCCCCATATGCTGCAGTTTAGTGATTAGAATTCCATCTGATATTCTAATCAAAGGCCTTAGTAAGGTCCAGTAGAATCACTGTAAAAGTAGAATCACTGGCTCCCACTGATGAGACTGCAATAAAGGTCAAAACCGGTTGGTTGTTTGATTCTGGGAAAGCAGAGTTTTTGCTCCCTTAAGTTTTTTTTTTTTTTTTGCGTTAGGGAGCATTTGAGCATCCAGGGATTTGGCTCCGTTGGGGTGGCCTGTATTAGGGCTTCCTTAGCTGATGCTTTTCCTGGAATATGAGTGGTTTTGCTTGGTGTTAGGAGAGCCTGTCATTGAACAGAGAACTGCTGAGTTAAATGATCACTCAGGTCGCTCATTGTTGGGCGATCTGAGTGATCGCACGAGTTTTTGGAGAGATAACCCCGAACTTAAACATGTTAAACTGGTCTGCATAGTGACCCTTCCCATAATTCATAGCATTATACATGTCTGCAAGAAGATGTGCTTTATACTAAGGTAAGTGATGTGAATTTATACATGTTGCCCCAATCCCGAAAACAGTTCAGGTGCAAACTTGTTTCCTTACACTTGGATCAAGGATTAAACCAAGTATATAATACTTGGTATCTTTAATTTAGGAGAAGTAAAGTTCAACAGATATTCTCACCGCACTAGAGAATAGCAAAAAAAAAAACAAATTTAAGATATTGGTTGTGAAATGTCAAGATCATGAAGCTTGAATCACAGAATGACAAGAAAATCAGTGTTTAAGTCATTGGTTGTGGAAATCTTAGTGCAGAATTATTTTGAGAACTAATGGTTTGTCAAATAAAGAAGGAGAATAGCGTATGCTGTTATCCTCTGGATAGGAATTTTGGTCAATGAAAGAAGATCTGTTAATATATAGGAGGAAGAGTGTCGATGCAAAAGCACAGAGTGCTGGGTTATCCCAACACTGAAAGAGAAATCTAAAGAAAGGAAAATATTCCACCATGACAGACAGTGAATGACTGGAAAAGAGATTGGCAACCTAATCACAAAACACAAACTGGACTAATAAGATTATGGCTTGATAAGGAGGCTTCTAAGCCAGATCCAATCAAAAACCCTAGAAATATTAAGAACAACCGCATATCAATGATCAAATCGGTTTGGGAGCACCAGTTCTTATTTAATAACAGAAGTTAAGTAAAACCTGAATCCACTCAGTTCTTGGGAAAATGACTATTTGGACATAGTGGGTGCTGCTGACAAGTAATTTCTGGCTCGCCTCATTGGCCTAGTACATATCCTTATTGATATTCAAAAAAAAAAGACTGTGAGTTTAAATTCCACTGTAGGCATTAAATGTTTGTCATTAGGTGGAATGATTTTTGCCTGGTATGAGACCACTACTATTTATTAGAGACAAGAAGTGTCTTAAAAGAGAAATAATCTATCAAGATCTTTGGATTTCTACAACAGAGGAACCAGATTATCTAACCATTGCCTACTCAATAGTATTAAATATATGGGTTCAGCCTTTTCTGGAAATTCCACCCAAAAAAAGAAAAGTTTCTCCAAGCCATGGCTTGTGTCCAAAGTTGGTTTAGCTAGGAAATCTGCTGTTCAATGAGAACAGCAGAATGAGCATCAAGATAGTGAAAAAATTCACTATCAGCATCTATATCTTTACCAGAGAAAATGAGTGCTTTTCCCAATATGGAAACACCAAAGTAACAAGAAAATGCAGCAAATTACTGCAGCAATCTCATGTTCCAAACTTTAACTAGTACATTATTCACATATGCATTGTTACGTGTTCAGCAATGAATATTTCGAAGTTCATGATTAAAAAGTTGTCTCTTTTGGAAGAAAAAGTGCCACTTACCTGTGCCAAAACTCATTCAGGAACCAGGTAAAAAAATAGGCTAGAAAAATGTTCCTCTGCTCAGTGACTAGAATCAAATTTTCATTCCCCCCCACATACATTGTGTTTGTGTGTGTGAGAGAGAGAGAGAGAGCTATGAATCCTTGAAGCAATACCTGTAGAAAGTTTAAGTTTACAAAACTGAATGAACTGAATTAAAATGATATTTTTACATTTTCTCAGCATCATACTATATGAGGATATATCGTGACTAATGAAAGATTGAAATACATTAGGCTTAATAAAATATTATTTTAATGAAAGAACAGACAGTCATTAGAATAAACGTTTAGAAAATATTGGGATTTCATACATTGTAGGGCTGGTCTGAATGACCTAGTAAATAGCATCTAATTCTGCAACCAACAAATGTGAATGTCATTATGGCATAGATTATTATTATTATTATTATTATTATTATTATTATTATTATTATTATTATTATTATTATTATTACAAGTATCTCCATGGAGTCAGTAGACTCATCGTGGGAGACCCAAACTATCAAAACAATATCTATCATATCTCTTCTTGAATTCATTTACAGACAAAGAACTCAAAACTGAATCAGGCAATGCATTTCACTCATTCACCACCCTCCAAGCGAAAAACCTTGTTAACCACACTTTTCCTTAATTTCCAGGGATGACCTCTTGTTCTTCCATCACTATCACACAGCTGAAACATTTCCCCTTCATCAGTCTTATAAAATCCTTTTAGTATTTAAATGTTTCTAGCATATCCCCTCTTCTCCGCCAAAGGTTAGACTTAATAAAATACTATTTTATTAAGATGTTTTCAGGATAATATTGATTTTTATAATCAGCTACAAAACATATATAATAAAATAAATAAAAATGATTACGTAATTTTATCAGGAGACTTAAATGCAAGAATTGGAAACACGAAAATTAATAATAATATAGGAATACACGGAGAACATAGTCTGAACAGGAATGGTAAAAAAATTGATTGACTTTGTAGTTTATAATAACCTAAAAATAATGAATTCCTTCTATGAACATAAAGACATACATAAATACACTTGGGCAGCAAGAGGATGGAAATCGATATTAGATTACTTTATATTAAATGAAAAGACATCAAAAATTTCACTAGTTGTTAGAGTTCACAGAGGATATGAAATAAGCAGTGACCACTTCCTTATTAAAATAAAATTAAGATTACCACCTAAATGGCTACAAGTAACAAGAACAGAAAGAAAAATTGAAACATTTGTTTATAAAACTAGACTAATGAATGACACAATTGTAGAATCGCTATATGAACAAAGAATTAACCAATATCTAGATAAAATAAAACAAAATGAAGAAATAGAAATAGTATGGCTTAATATAAAAATTATACTAAATGCAGCAGCAAATGAAAGCTTTGGAAAGACCAAAAAATTCAATAAAAGGAAAACATTGAAGACCTGGGATGATACAATGAAAGAAATAATCAAAATGAAAAAAGAAGCCTATCACAAATGGTTAAGCAGTAAAAGATTAGAAGATGAAATAGAATATAAAAGAATAAGAGCCATAGCTAAAAGAGAAGTCAGAAAAAGACACAGAGAATCATGGAACAAATTTGTTTCTTATTTAGAACATGATATATATAAAATAAGACCCAATGTATATAAAATTATGAAACACTTAAATGCAGATACCAAAGAAAACATAAAATTAAACACTGAATTGAAATTAGAAGAATTTCTAAATTACTACACAGAATTGTGGACAGACAAATATTTTAAAAAAGACAACTGGCAAACAATTAAAGAAAATGAAAAGGAAATAACTAAAGAAGATTTAGAAATCAGCCTGAAAGAAACAAGAAACGGAAAATCACCTGGAGAAGATAAGCTAGGTTCAGAACTATATAAATATGCAGGAACAAGATTCAAAGAAAGACTCTTATTATTTTTAAATAAAATTTATTCAACTGGTATCCCCCCAATAGAATGGAAAAAAGCAACTGTGATTCATATCTTTAAAAAAGATAATAGAGATGACCCTAAAAACTATAGAGGAATCAGTATACTAAATTCCTGTTACAAAATATACAGCAGAATCTTAAATAGCAAACTAATGAAATATGCCGAAAACTTTATTGTAGAAGTACAGAATGGATTTAGAAAAGGACGATCATGTATAGACCCGGCCTTTTGCCTAAAATTAATAATAGAGAAAAGAAGAGAATACAATTTAGAAACACATATTGTATTTATTGACATTTAAAAAACATTTGACAAAGTTAAAAGAAACATATTATTTAACATATTAAAAGAAAGACAAACACCAAATAATATCCTAAAAGCTATCACAAGTATATATGAAAATAATCAAATACAAAAAAGATTAAATCACGAGCTATCATATACGAGAGAGATAAACCAAGGGGTCCGACAGGGATGTCCCCTCTCAGCAACTCTTTTTAATATCTACTTAAATGAAATAATAATAAAATGGAATAAAAATCTACATCAAGGAATTAAATTTTCTCCTACAGTAAACTTAAACACTCTCCTCTTTGCCGACGACCAAATAATAATTACAAATTCTGAAGATAACTTACAGAAAGCTGTTTTATATCTCAATGAGACATCCAAAGATTATGGTATGATAATTTCAACAGAAAAATCAAAAATGATGGCCTTTAAAGGACAAGATCCAGCAAGAACTAAAATAGTAATAGATAACAAGATCTTAGAACAGATGAATTCATTTAAGTACCTAGGATGTATGATCACATATGAAAATGAAAAAGATATAAAGGTAAAAATTAAAACATATTTAAAAATAACAGGTGTAATTAACTCTATATTTAAACCAAACCTAATTCAAAAACAAACCAGACTGAAAGTATACAATACATTATCCCTACCAGTCTTAATGTATGAAAGTGAAATAAAACAAAAAGGACAATAAAAATTAAAGGACAATAAAACAAAAAGACAAACAAAGATTAACAACAGCAGAAATGAAGTTTATGAGAAAAACTGCAAAGTATACCCTATTTGATCACAAAAGAAATGAAAAAAAAAAAAAATCAGCTAACGCCTTTTTATTCCCATATACGGGAGTAGGCGAGGCAATTTAGCCCTATCTAACTTTTGGAGACTGAGTTGGCAGTTCAATCTCCACTGGTACCAATCAGAGATAGATGGCCCAAGGCTATCACTAATTAAGCGGTACGCAGTGAAGAGAGACGGCTCAAATGTGCCACCATCTTGTGGTCCCTAACCCTAACACAATATATTTAATGTCTGAAATAATGTGGGTTCTACGTCGATTTTCTTGAGTTTACAGGACGAAAAACCCGAGTTTCCGGGAGGAAAAACCTGCTTGCCCATGCCAGAGATCGACTAACTCGGGAACCGGTCGTAAAAAGGCTTAGAAAAATTTCCTCTAGTCACCGACTAGACTCGAAACCAAGTCTTCCTTCGTGCAGTCAAGCGCTGTGGTATGCAAACGCCACATCCACTGAGCTACACAGGCTAGTACAAAAGAAATGAAGAAATTATGAAAGAATTAAACCAAGAACCAGTAATAGAAAAAATTGAAAAATATAAACATAAATGGATGGAACACGTTCAAAAAATGAAAACAGAAAGATTACCAAAACTTTTCCCTAATGGCTTAAAGTATAAGCCATTAGGGAAAAGAAAACCAGGACGTCCTCTTAAACGATTCACCGATGACTTCTAAGGCTGGAACAGGCTATGCTAGGCCTAAATCATTGCTATGAATGATGATGATGATGATGATGATGATTAAGATGTCTGTGAATGTCTTTAGCATATAGAAGATGTTTCATTGCCAACAGTGGGATGCAGAATCTTGTTTAATGGAGGGCTTAGGCGGCTAAAAAAAAAAAACGTTACATATTATTGTTATTGTTTTATGGGTATCTCCATGGTATCTCCATAAATACCACAACAAACGATTAAACAACCAAACAAATAAACTGCTGCAGGCAACTAGTTCTTGCATAGGTATATTTATACAGTTGTCTTTTATTATAGAACAGATCGCAGTGCATGTTCATTTATATGTAAATTTGTAACTGCAGAAAATGAAGTCTGCAAGGACGTGAGGTGTTTTTTTTTATGCTCTTTTGACTTCTTTAATTAAAGAAGCAGAAGATTAATGTAATGTAGATTTGATGTACGAGTAATCAGGAAATGAATTATGTACGAAGAATTTAAATTCTGCTTTCATTGAGTCAAAAGGCAAGTGGATAAACCTGATATTCTATTCCAAAAAAATCAATCTTTTGTGTGTTTAGAACTTTTAATATTAATAAGACGTTATAAAAAATTAAAATATATAAAATAGCACAAACTGCATACAGATAAAAGTTTAATTGCGATTTAAGTATTTAACGAGCGTGGTCTGAAAGATTCTCGTCATCGACTATAAATAGCAACAGTATCGGCAAGATTTCTTTTTTCTAAGTTGGTCCATCTGTCATAAGCATCCATGTGAAATTGCAAGTCATTCTATCAAGTAGTTTGTTTTATACAGCTGTCAGAAACAAAACTGTTGTCTGCATCTCTTGAAATGGATAAAATTGAGTATCGTGCGGTTAGAAAATTCTTTGTAAAAGAAGGTTTAATGCAAACAAATTCATTCGAAGTTCATAAAAGTTAATGGGCACTTTTCTCATTCTTAAGAAATGGGCAGTCGAGTTTAAATGCGGCCGTACCAGACTTGAAGATGACGTCCACGTGAAGGACGTCCAAAAAGTAACAACACCAGAAATCATTGATCAAGTGCATCATTGATCAGTATTGCATTGCAGGGCGAATACCGGTCTTGAAATTCACGCTTGATCTTTTTATCATTCAGAGAGTGAGAGGTGTGATTGAAGTCTGATTAGCGCAATAATGAATTACTGACCATTTAAAACTATATATTTACAAATTTATGTACCTTTAGTCATACAAAATCAACATTTATTTTACAAATGGTATTCTATCTTTTTCAATTTAGCTACTTTAATACAAATTCTACTCTAGGGTTCTTCTTTATGAACTTGTCTCGTTACCCCTAAATTGAAACTGGTTCGTGTACAATATAAGGAGTGTATTGTCTTTGGTGTAACTGCAATGTGGTCTTTTTGCTCAGACGGAGAAATCCATTTAGTTGCGTATGGATGACCATGTAAAGACACTACGTCTGGGAGAACTAGACCCATCACCCTGTCTATCGTTATTAATTCTGTTCGCCCTAACGAGGAACATTCTTTCATTCATTCAGTAATCTGGAACAAATTAGTATACATTTTAAGATGGTGTGATGAACTGGAGAGAAAAAATGTGAAATTAACAGAAATTGTCCTCATTCTGGTTCATCTTAATATTAACCTCACCATGACCTTTGATTGTCACTCAACTATCCATATGGTGGATAGGAAATCATTCCTGCGTGACCGTTCCCAACAATACCATGGAATCCAGAACTGCATGAAATGTAAGCAATACATTTGCAAGTTAATTTGTAGCTCTTGTTGCTCATGTACCGTATATATGTAGGAAAACAAAACTATCTGTGCGCTCAAATAATCAATATCATTTTTTTTCTATTTTGCTATCTCTCAGATTGTAGCCATGAAATATTATTAATCATGTCTTAGCAGAGTAAATCCGTTGCATCATATATATATATATATATATATATATATATATATATATATATATATATATATATATATATATATATATATATATATATATATATACACACTGCTTGGATGGAATTCAAAGGATATTCCGAATCATGGGAATGTCCATTGAATTCCATCCATGCAGTGTAAGGATGGAGGAGCTGGTACAATTTGTGATAGGAAGCCATGTTGAATGTCTGTTTGTTCGGCAAATTATTGACAAATTTGGCCATATCGGATCAACAATTAATGATACCGTATTGAGTGGTAGGCTCTGTGTAATAGTCGCAGGTGCTAGTCGCAGTCCACTTAACTCACTGATCATGTCCGCAGGGTGCTTCGAAGGATAATATGTCAAAATGCCATTTGTTGGCTGACACATGGAATACGGAATTTCGGGCAGTGAAACGGAGAAGTGTTGAAATCTGTGTTATGGAACTACTATTGACACATGAGTAGAACATAGAGACACGGTAAAACTCCTTGCATCTAAGGTGTGTAATGGAAACACTCAATTTAAAACAAAATAAAGACAGAATCAACAAATTTCTTCAAAGGCAAACAGTTTTTATCAACAGGAATGCCACCTAAACACCAACGCAAACAAAGAACGACTAAAAACTCCTCACTGGCAACATAACACACTTTTCCGACAGACCAACAAGGACGTAATAATAGTCGTGGCACGTAATGTGTGTAAGGAACGCTCACTTCAACGCTCCACAAAAAACCAAACCCACAACCCTTACACTTCTTCAAATTCAAAATAAACTTTCATCAACACATACACATAAATACCACAACAAAAGATTAAACAACCAAAGAAATAAACTACTGCACGCAACTTGTTCTTGCATAGGTATATTTACACGGTTGTCTTTTATTATAGAACAGATCGCAGTGCATGGTCATTTATATGTAAATTTATAACTGCAGAAAATGAAGAAAATGAAGAAAATATGCTCTTTTGATTTCTTTAATTAAAGAATCAGAAGATTAATGTAATGTAGGATTGATGTACCAGTGATCTGGGAATGAATTACAGAAGCAAAAATGTTGTCTGCTTCTCTTGAAATGGATCAAATTGAGTATTGTGCAGTTATAAAATTCTTTGTAAAAGAAGGTCTAATGCCAAAAGAAATTCATTCGAAGTTCATAAAAGTTTGTGAAGGCTTTTCTCCTTCGTTTTCGATAATTAAGGAAAGGGTTGCCGAGTTTAAATGCGGCCGAACCAGCCTTGAATGTGATCCACGTGAAGGACGTCCAAAAAGTATAACAACACGAGAAATCATTAATTACGTGCACTGTATTGTATTGCAGGTGCGAATGCTGGTGTTGAAATGCACGCTTGCTCTTGTTGTCATTCAGAAAGCGAGAGGTGTGATTGAAGTCTGATTAGCGAAATAATGAATTCCTGACCATTCTTCTTCTTATTGTGCTATCTTCTATCGAAGGTCAGCGACCATCTTGGCGAACAAACTGCGCTCTTGTGCTAATCTGAACAGTGGTGCACTGCTCTTTCCTGTCCACGTCTTGATGTTGTCAAACCATGATATTCGTTTTCTTCCTCTAGTTCCTTAGCCACCAATTCTTCCTACCAAAATAGTTTGTAGAAGTTGGTATTTGCTGTTTCTCATGATGTGTCCAAGATATGATGTTTTTCGTTTCTTGATTATTTGTACAAGATGTTTATCTTTGCCAATGGATTTTAAAACATCTTCATTGGTAATTTTTTCTGTCCATGATATCTTTAGCATTCTTCTGTATAGCCACATCTCAAAGGCTTCGATTTTCTTGATGGTTGTCGCCTTCAATGTCCATGTTTCAACTCCATAGAGCAGAATAGACCACACGTAACATTTCAGCATTCGGCATCTGACTTCCATGTTTAGGTCTTTATTGCAGAATAGTGTTCTCATTTTCATGAAGGACTGCCGTGCAACTTCAATCCTTGTCTTTATATCTATTTCTGGATCCCACTGTTCATTAAGCCAGCAACCAAGATATTTATATCTTGACACTTGACCAATATTTTTACCATTGAGTGTCAGTTTCATTGATGAGGTTGGATGTTTGCTGATGATCATGTATTTTGTCTTGTTGATGTTTATATTTATTCCCATTCTTTGGCTTTCTATGTATATTCTGTCAACGAGTTTTTGGAGATCCATAATGTTATCTGCAATTAGCACGGTGTCATCTGCATATCGTAGGTTGTTTACAATCTTTCCATTTATTGTGATTCCCTCTGAACATTCTTCCAATGCTTTTTTAAAGATTACCTCTGCATATATGTTGAACAGTGGTGAGAGCACACATCCTTGTCTCACTCCTCTTTTGATGTTAATATCACTGGTGGTAATGTTGTCTAATTGAACGGTAGCTGACTGATTCCAAGACAGATTTGTTATTAGTCTTATGTCTTGTTCGTCTAGCCTTATTTGTTGAAGGATTTCTATTAAGTTGGTGTGTCTGACTTTGTCGAATGCTTTTTCAAAATCTATGAAACACATAAAGACAGATTTCTGTTTTTCTATGCATTTTTGTATCAATATTTGGGTACAGAAAAGGGCCTCTCTAGTACCAAAACCATTCCGAAAGCCGGATTGTGTTTCACTTAGAGTTTCTTCACTTTTTCTATAAATGCGATTCTGAATTACTTTCAAAAATATTTTTAATGTTTGGCTCATTAGACTAATAAGTCTGAAGTCACCACAGGAATTCGCTTTGGGTTTCTTTGGGATAGTGATAAATGTAGATTTGAGCCAATCTGATGGAAATTCATCACTTTCATATATTTTATTAAATAGTTTTTCAAGAAGTTTGATGTTATCTGGTTCGATTAATTTTAAAAATTCTGTTTGCACACCATCTGGTCCACTGGCTTTTCCTGTTTTACTTGTTTGTATAGCATTCTCTATTTCGCATTTCATGATTGCTGGTCCTTGAATGTTATCTTTTATATTTATAGGCTTCTGTCTAGTATCATTGAAAAGTTCTGTTACATATTTTATCCAAATCTGTGCTTTATTCTCTTCTTCTAGAACTATTTTTCCATTTTCGTCTCTTAGAGAGACTATTTGATTATTCCTCAGTTTTCCGGAAATTTCGCTGATTTTCTTAAACAGATTGAAATTATCATGTTGTTTCTGAAGCAGTTCAATTTCAGTACATAAATTTTTCATCCAATTTTCCTTGGCTTCTTTTATTTTTTTCTTGATGATGTTATGTGTTTCTGTATACCTGGCAAGGTCTTTGTTTTTATACATTCTTCTTGTATCAATAAGAGAAAGAATCTCATCTGTCATCCATTCCTGTTGTTTTATATTATTCACATAACCTACTTCTTCAATACTTGTTGTTACGATGGCATTCTTTAAGCTATTCCAAAGAGATTCCACACTTTTATTTTCTTCTATGTTAATCTGTTGTAATCGCAGGTTAAGCTGTGTCTTGGCACTTTTAGTTATGTTCGGGTCTTTCAGTTTTTCTACATCAATTTTCTTTTTCTTCTTTTGTTTCCTGACCATTGAAAACTACATATTTAGAAAGTGATGTACATTTGACGATATAAAAACAACATTTATTTTACAAATGGTATTCTATCTTTTTTTTTCAGTTTAGCTACTTTAATACAAATTCTACCCTAGGGTTCTTCTTTATGAACTGGTCAATAACATCGTCATATAAAAAGTTGGTTGTAAATTAATTTTCCCAAGCAACACGCACACTTGTAAAGGCTGGCTGGAGCTACTTTGACTGCGTATGACATGTTTTAGATGACGTGAAAAGAGCGGATATGGCTATGCGCGTGCATGAAATCACAGTGCTGCAGCGAAGACTTGGAAGCTCCTACAACCGAGCAAGCCAAGGTAGCTTTGACTAGACGAGTAAGCACCGGCTTCGATACAGAACGCAAAGCTCAATTATTGCTGCACAAGCTTAAGATGTCTTCTGTCTACAAAAATTGAAGCCTAAATGGAATGCTTATAAAAGCATTCATTTATTAACAAATAAATAGTACTTCTTTCTCAATCAATGCGCTTGCCCAGCAAGCATAGGGAATTCGCCACTGATTAATATTGCTAAAAATGCGATGTAATGGTGACATATTGCTAAAAAAATAATGCGATGAAAGAACAGCCGACATTCGCTCCGGTCTTGTTTCCGTCAGTGTATGTATGGAATTTATCACTTTCAGAGCTTTCCTTCTCCTTAAAAATTATATTTGTTTTCTTTGCATGGTGACGCCACTTACTATAGTGAATCGTACGTTCATAGCAATTTGGATCAATGTTGGAATTTCCGTTATATCTTCCGGAAGACAGATCAGTGTTAGAGCTGTAACAACACAAGCTGCTTCGAAAGACATTGTCCTGTATCCTATAATTGTACGCACGGCTATAAGGCACTTTAATTAGCTTTTGTCCATTTTTCTTTGATTTTAGTGAATGTTTCCAGGCAGGTCCAGCATAAGATATAAATGGTAGTATAGCTGCGGTGTATATTGTTTCTAGTGCTCGTTTGCCTAAGCCGACTTTGTTAAAAGGTTTACCATTTGTAAGCTTTTTTTCGGCACTATATGAGATGTGCTTGTTGAAGGAAAATCTTACATCTATTATTACTCACTCCTTGATATTTAAGGTCACTTGCCACCTCGAAAACGTCTCCATTTAGGAAGACCGTAACAGGTTGTTTTGATTTTTTACGTGAGATGTAGCGCGCTTTACACTTGGTGATATTGAAGGTTACTTTCTTCTCGCGTGCCCACTCTGCAATTTTAAAGAGTTCTTCGTTGCCCGTTACCTCTAGTTGTAAGCCGTCGTGTCCCTGAATCATTATCATCGCATCATCGGCGAAAGTTATGACATTTGTTTCGGTAGTAAAAGGAAGTCTTAATAGTGAGTCGTACTGGATGTTCCAGAAGCCAGCTCCACAGCAGGAGCCTTGGAGCAGTCTCGTTTCAATTCTTTCGTTACAGCTGTAATTTTTAATGTCATGGTTGCTCTTCTGTCTGTAAAATAATTTTTTTGAGAGCTGGAGTATTTTTTTTTTTGGGGGGGGGGTTTAAATCTCTTAATTGATTGATAATGGCTGCCCACCACGCAGAATGGAAAGTTCCTTGTACGTCGAGTTAGATCAGTAGTACGTCTTTTGTTTTGTTGCCGACTCTTTAACCTCCATAATTGCGTCTACTGTTCCGGAGAGAGGTGTAAATGCATTTCGATTGCTGCTTAATAGGTTTCTTGAGTAGGCATAGTGCATTATTCGGTGTATCAGAAGTTTTACCAGCACCTTACTTGCAACGTTCATGAGCCTGATTGGCGTGTATTTGCTAATTTCGTCGGATGTTTCGTTTCCTGGTTTGATTATGGGTATAATTTTAGAGCGTTTCCATACTAAAGGAAAGCTCCCTCTTTTTAGGCATTCGTTGTAAACTGCTCATATGAATGTGTGTGTGTATGTGTGTTGCGCAATAGGCGGTTTAAAGGTTCAAACAGGTTACCATGGTAACAAGGTTTAGAACTAATAATACTCATAACTTTGTTGATAATTTATTTATTTATGCTTGTTAAGTATTGTGACGTGCTGTATGGAAATTATGCGAATTTACTTGTGGATGGTACTATGACGTTCCATTTGTTGCGCAATAGACATATAAACGTATAAATAGACGCACTCGTCCATTGTACATCAGTTTCGGGATCTCTCTAAAGGGACGAGCAAGTAAGAGACGGGTTAAAAGTGACCACTCAGCTCTCACTTACGTCCCTTCGGCGGATCTGCAGGACAAAAGGTTCGGGTGAGGCGTGGGTGTGCGCAGTTGCCCTGGTTCAGGGAAGGTAAAGGGAACGGGAAGGAGCCAGCAAGGAATCAATTGATGTCTTTGAGTAACAGCGACTGCATGATGAGTGTGGCGTTATTATTGGACATGCACGTAGGGTAGGGGTGTGCACGTGCACGCGGGAAGGAAGTGCATGTGAAAATAAATTCTGTTTATAAATAATCTTGCACGAGGCTGAAATGTGTCATCTATGTCATAATACTTATCTGAATTTTAATTGTATTATTAACTAAAATTATGGGTGAATTGCTTAATATCATGAGGTTACCACTTCATCTAAAAAAAAAGGAAAAAGTAATGTGCGAAGACCCGCTAACCAACGACAGCTGCGGTCCTCCATTCATATTGGGAGTTGGATGGTTCTGGTGGCCCAAATCCGTAAAAAATGCTGCTGTGTAAAGCATCGTGTCTTCGCAGAAAAGAATTAAAGCACGGGTAGTCTAAATATACCCTGAACGGTGGTGTCAGGGTGATATAGCAGGCCCTGTGGTATCGTCAGTCCGTGACTGCTATAAAGAAACTCGACGCAGAAATTGCTTGAATGTTGCGACTTTCAATGTAAGGTGATTGAGTAAATGCTGGAATTGGGCTAATGTGATGAGAGAGATGGAGAGATTGAATATTAGTATACTAGGAATACGTGAAATTTTTTGGAAAGGATCATCAGATTTTGAATCGAAATATCCAAATACTAAGATATATACGTCAGGTGGTGAAATATCAAGAGACGTAGCGTTTATT
This sequence comes from Typopeltis vanoorti, assembly GCF_054136105.1. Lineage (NCBI taxonomy): Eukaryota > Metazoa > Arthropoda > Arachnida > Uropygi > Thelyphonidae > Typopeltis > Typopeltis vanoorti. Next base: position 30,798,663 of record NC_143556.1, on the reverse strand, counting down.
GTAGAGTAGAAAACTCATATGGGTTATATGGATAATAAAAACATTATCCATATAATCAAAAAATCAGAGTAATGGCAATTCTAGAGAAATCTAAACCTAGAGATATCCTGATCACCCAAATATATGCTCCTACCAAACAGAATGAGGAAGCAGAAATAGATATTATGTATGATGAAATAGAATGGTCTATAAAGGAATTCGGAGGCAAGAAAGATCGAGGTATTTGTGCTATGGGTGACTGTAACGCAAAAGTTGGTTCAGAGAGAACATCTACACACGAGGGTCCATTTGGACTAGGAATTCGGAATGAGAGACGACAAAAGCTGATTGAATTCTGTAATAAGAAGCACAATCTCATAACTAACAGTTATTTTGAGCAAATTTGGATCAAAATTTAATGAAATTATTTCAGAACTGCTGTCTGCACAGTTGCAAAACGAAAATGGAATTCGGAATGAGAGACGACAAAAGCTGAATGAATTCTGTAACAAGCATAATCTCATAACTAACAGTTATTTTGAGCAAAAACCAACAGCAAGATACACTCGGTGAACTCCGGATGGAAGACACAAAAATCAATTAGACTGTACTAGAAGTCAGTAAACGATACTTCAATGGAATACGGAACCCAAAGGTGATGCCAAGTGCTGACTGTGGATCTGATCATATACTGGTCTAAATGAAGATGAATATTCGCCTGAAAACAATAAAAGTTAAAGGAAGTCAATCCCGAAAACGGATCTGCAAATGGTACAATATCCGATTATAAAATCAAAATTTAATGAAATTATTTAAGAACTGCTGTCTTCACAGTTGCAAAACGAAAATGAACCCTCTAAATGGAATAGACTACAAGCAGCTATCGTAACATCTGCTAAAAACCACATCAATAATATAAGAAGAAAGAAAGAAAAAAGCATGGATAACTCAAGAGGTAATCAACCTTACTGATGAAATTTTGCAACTAAAACGGGATATTCTTGGACCGTATGAAGTTAGACATAATGGGGAAGAAATTTTTTATTTGAGAAATGGAGACATACTGTACTATAGAGGCCAAGATAAGAAAAGAATCAGTGATGCTCCACATAACTTCCTCTGGTAAAATCTGTGGCACCTCTGTTATTTCATAGTTGTCTTCTTCTTCATTCAACTAATTCAGTTGGAATTTAGAGTGTATCTTTTAGACATTTGGACAATACTTGCTTTTCAATCAGATATACAGTCAAATTCTATTATGTTGTTCAATTTTTATTTTAGCCATGAATCCAATTGCAATGATTCTTTCTTTAACTTGGTCTCTATTTACAATATGTCTCCATTTTTTAATTGAAGAATTTCAATTAAAAAACGTCCAACTTCACATAGTCCAAGAATGTCCCATTTTAGTCACTTTAGCTCTTCAGTTAGTTCAATTAGCCATGCTTCATTGCTCAGAGTCCTAGATCCTAAATTTCCAAGGTCTAGTTTCTAATGTCAGCAACATCTAGTTACCTGGGGATTCTAAGCATCCTCTGCCTTCATGTTTAACTACCTGCTGCCATAGGTAGTGACAATCAATCTGGCCTCCGGGGAATGAGGGCCATTTTATTCCTGTTTGATTCATCATGGAAGATTGGGCCATAATTCACCATGCTAGCCCACTGTGGATTGGTGAATGGCTATATTTTCACGTGGGATTGCCACTCCCAAAACCACTGGTCCACAGCTCTTTATTCAATATATTCAGATGTCCTGATACCCAATGGATCGTAGTCGGGATTTCCCCCTGACCATGATCCTTTTCATAGATGTCTGTGAAAATAATAATAATATTATTATTATTATGTGACACCTCCAAGAAGTCCAAAGACTCGAGGAAGGACACCTATTCCACAACTCTCTGTCTCACCACTCCATCCACCAATTACAGTGAATTGCATCATCTACACCATGCATCTACTAGCCCACATCCATGCCCACAGCAGGATTCGAACCTGCAGCCTTTTTGGGTGTCGAGCAGATACACTAATCACTTGACCAGGCCAGCATTTAATAATATATTTGATAATAATGTCATAAATTAAAGAAAGATTCTGCTTTATGTAAACTATTTAAACAAAGATTATATATATTTTTAGAAATTTATTTAGCTCAATTTATTCATACAAATTATTTAATAAAAATAATATCCAAAATACATTTATAATTATTTCATGCATTTTAAAATAAATGCAGCTTATCAAAATACTAAATTTACAATGTAAATATTGAAATTTTAAGCAGTTGTCTGTCTTTTTCTTTTTTGTTTCTTTTTAACTTCATCAAAAATTTCTGCTCCCTTCTCCTTCATCTTCGCTGCTACTTAATTCTTCTGCTGCTAAAAGGAGAGAAAATGGAAATTCATTATCAAATATGTAATAACCTATAGGACATTATAGGACTAACCTATAGGGTAGGATGAATAATAAATTTTTTTCCCTATTTTTTATAATTTTATATATTTCTGTACTTTTTTTTTTTTTTACATAATCTGGAAACTCTGCTCTAGATACCAAACATGGAAAGCTTTTTCAAGCCATTCTGTCTTCCATTAAGTAGGACAAGTTGTTCCAGACCAGGTGATAAAATTCATCTCCTACCTAAAGATAATCATCAACATCCATGCCCACAACAGAATCTGAACCTACAGCCTGTGGATATGGGGAGTGGATATTCTAACCACTCAGCCAACCAACTCCAGCAAATGGATAGTACCAAGTCTTCTTAGGGAGATTTTTAGTGTGCCAGTTTAAAACACGAGAACGAGAACATTGTTCTGGTTTGTGTTTATATAGTCATAGGAGTTGTAATGTGAGAATCAATAGTATCTCAAGTAGAAGAACACCAAATAATTTGGGTTCTGAGGAATGCAATATGTTTGTGCCAGGAGAGGTTAAATGTGTAAGTCAGCCCAGATGAGAAAGCTAATACTGAATAGATATTTCAACATAAAAATTAAGTGGAGAAAATGGTGTGAGATCTTTCTTATGAAAATTAAGACAGGATTGTATTTAAGACATTAAGAAAGATCCTAAAGAAAGATTCAGAAAGATCCTGAAGCTTAAATAGCCAGCCTGGCTGGCTGAGTGGTTAGCATATCTGCTCTCCAGCCAAAGGGCTGCGGGTTCGAATCCCACCGTAAGCATGGATGTTTGTGATTGTCTGTGGAAATAGTATAGTGATGGTCAGTGGTAGAAGGCGTTGGTGTAGTTGCGGTCAGTTGGTGGATTGAGTGGTGGAGACAGAGTTGTAGAGCAGGTGCCCTCCCTCAATGAGTCTTTGTTGTCATTAGTTTTCTTCTCTGGTTTCACTTTCTGCCATAATAAATCATTTGAGCAATACAAAGTTTGTCAAAGAAGAGGAATGGTGGTGTACTGTCATCAGTAAGACTATAGATAGGATTTGAGATTAGTGTAAGAAAATCATTAATGTATAAGAGGAGGAATTTGAACAAAAGCATACAGTCCTAGCATATTTCAGCATTGAGAGAGAAATCCAAAGAGACGAAACTATCCATTATGGCAGAAAGCGAAACCAGAGTAGAAAACTAATGACCCAACTGCATAAAGCAGAAACAGACCTTAAGATGATAGCTTGGTGAGGACCAAGCTATCGTCCTGGCGAGACCTGTAAACTAGACCTAATTAATGTCACAAGCAACCACATGAGGTTTTCCAAACTTTTCTGTGGCTTGCATCCAAGGTGAGTAATGTTGCTAAAGGATCTGCTGTAGAACAAGAAAAGCAAAATTCATGCTGGTGGTCACTAATTAATTGGTGAATCTCCAGATAGTGAGGGAAATAGAACAATAGTCTGATGGCTGACTTTTATCTTACTTTTAAAGGATGGGTTAGTATATGTTTGCTTCCATGTAGTTGGAGAGAATACCAGATGAGTATGGGTGATATAATAAGTCAGGTTTAATATAGGACATACATTTTTAGCAGAATTGGGGGAGATGAATAACACCTGGAATAGGAGACAGTGGCATGCACAATTTCTGCATTCAAAGTCTCATTTGGATATTTGCATTCTATTTTTTTTTTTTTTACTGATGTCTTCTGCTATATGCTATAGTACAGGTGAGCGTGAAACTGGAATTTTGACAAGAGCTATTTGAGACATGCAAAATTTTTACTTGGACTATTGTTTTGCACCTCTGTTGGGAACCAAGGTTTAGATTAGTGTCAAGGGGTTTTGTGTGAAGTGACAAATGAAATGCTCCATTCCAACCAGGATTATTTCAGTTTTTTGACATCAAAGCAGGTATTAAAGTGAATGAGAACTATATCGTGAGAAATGGATAATACTAAAAAATCCACATTTTAAAAGTAGTAGTGAATATTTGTAAGGCAGGCAGACAACAAAGGAATGAGATAGCTTGGAATGCAAGAGGAGCATTTCAATATGAGAAAAATAATGGGATAAGTGATGATGGACAGGAATAGCAAAGGCAACATGGGTCAGACTGGTTATAGACTCAGAAATGAATTATGTTTGTTTAAGAAAGCCAGGTACCTCAGAAATAAGAGGAGGATGGAACTGTCGTATTGACCGAGTTCATTCATTGTTCATTATTGGAATAAATGAAATGTCATTGACTGAGCATGATGCATTCTAACTAGAATAGAGACAGAAGGGTGTGTGATGTTTTTAATGAAAATAGGAAAGGCAAGAAGAGCCCATGTAGGGTTGAAATACAAGGAAGAAATAATGGCAGTAGTCTGAGGAGAATATGATGGAAGCAGACTGGACAAACCAAAGACAAAGTGGAAGTGGTGGCATTAAAAAAGAAACAAAACCCGAACTTCAGCAACCCAAGGAGTCCAATAAAAATGCCAATTTTGCAGCAATCCTGGAAGACACACTTACTGGACATGACAAATTCGATGCCTAGCAAGAAGTCACAAACTTATTTATGAGACAAATGCAAGCAATTCTCACACTAATCAATGATGGTTAATGAATGTAGAAGACCTTATTTCATTTAAATAATTTTCTGGAATTCCAGTGGCCTAGGAAACAAAATGCATAAGCTTCAAGAATTCATAACGCCAATGAAATGGTAAATGAAATGCACCTGTACCCAGTTGACGATGTAAGTCTCAGAAACTGTGTATATCACAACTACAGGCCCAATGTCAGGAGAAATGGCACAACGGTCTATATCAATACAACAATGAGCCCAGCAAAATTGAAAAACCTTTAACCACTAACATTGAGATCATAGGAGTGAAAATCCAGAAGCCAGTGCAGGCAGCCTGGAAATCTATTCCATATCCAACTCTATTGGCAAACAGCTACTTGAAACTAACATTGGAGATATTAAGCATGAACTGAGCAGTGCTAGTAGCAGGCAACTTAAACAGCAAGCATGGAATAACAGGCCCACTAATCAGAATGGTAAAATCCTGAATGAATTTGCTGCCACAAGGAATATCATGGTTGTGGGACATCTAGAACCTACACATTATAACATAACAGGATGTCCCAACATTTTAGATATCACCATCTTTTGAAACATTGCTCACCAATATAGGCTGAATGCAGTGGATTGTATATCACAACTGTACCAATAATAGAGATGGTAATCTTTCTGTTTACATTATTTTAATGTGTTCCATCCATTTATGTTTATATTTTTTAATTTTTTCTATTACTGATTCCTGGTTTAATTCTTTCATAATTTCTTCGTTTCTTTTGTGATTGAATAGAGTATATTTTGCAGTCTCATAAACTTAATTTCAGCTGTTATTAATCTTTGTTTGTCTTTTGGTTCATGTACCTTGTAGCAATCATTAATGTAATACTAAGATTTCACACTCGAAAGAAGCTGACATAATCTTACTCCAGAAACACTGGGGAAAGTAAAGCAGTTCCCTCAGTACTGCCCAATCAGCTTGCTCTCTTGCATAGGAAAGACTGCCGAACAAGTCATACTTACAGGATTGCAAAAATCACATACCTGATGAGCAGTTTGCTTCTACAAGATTCACTCTACTGTACAACACACTGTCGGAATTTTAGAACACATCGGTGTGGGATACATTTGGAGACAGCACACCGGTGCCATCTTACTTGGTCTCGGGAAAAGTGTAAGTACGGACCTGGGAGTACCCTTAAGTTGAAAGGTTTTTTCACTTCTCATCAGTGGAGCCAGATCCAGAAGAGATACCAAGGTTGAAGCAATGCAGAAGTCATATTCCCAATAATAAGTAGTCAATAGGTGTCACACCTTATTACTAACATACTTTGAATTAGATAAGTAACTTCATGACTAGACTACTTGTATATAGAGGCTAATGACTTCATGTCAATTGCCTTAGTATCCCATAATCGGGGAGGCTCAGGGTGGACAGGGGTACACAGTGTGAGAAAGGTGGATGCTCCAAGAGGAGGTGAGAGCATGAGTAGGCAGGAAAGAAATGGGATGACCAGGGATCAAGAGGAAACAGATGAAATTGAAAAGGGTTCTAAAATAAAGAAGCAGAAAGAGAAACGGCCCCAGTCCAGCATGGAGAGATCACATTGAGTAAGTGGTATCAGAAGAACTAGCTGTAGATCCAGAAATGAGTTGTCGTGTTTGTATACCAATGCTAGAAGTATAAGAAACAAGGCGGATGAAATGGTTGCACTAATTGCACCTGTTCACCCAAAGATTGTCGGAATAAATGAGACATGGTTAGATGAGGACGACATCCTGACAGGAATAGAGATGGAAGGGTATGATATGTTTAATGAGGACAGAAGGGGTAAAAAGGGAGGGGGAGTTCTATTGATGATAGATAAAGAGTTATGTCCATACAAGGTAGAGATGCAAGAGGGAAATAGAGCCAGTGGTTTTGAGGCAGTATGGTGTGAGATAGAGGTGAATAGAATCAAATACTTGGTGGGATGTTGTTATAGACCTGGTAATGTGGATGGTGGTGATAGTGAAATGTATAGTCAAATAAGCCAAGCAAACAAGAAAAGGGTGATCATTATGGGTGATTTTAATTATGGCAATATAGAGTGGAATGAAGAGATAGCAAGTGGAAGTAAAGAAAATGAGTTTCTTGAGTTTTTGAAGGATAACTACCTCAGACAGTATGTAAGAGAGGGCACACGAGGATTAAGGGTCTTGGATTTGGTCATCTCATCAGAGGATGTAATTATCAATGAGGTGTCAAATCATCCACCAATTGGTGAAAGTGACCATGGTTGCCAGCAGTTCAAGGACCTCTGTGAAAAAAGGGTACATGTGGAACTACAAGAGGGGGGGGGGGGATTATGAAGAGCTCAGGAGACAGCTTGCGGGTGTAGCATGGAATGAGGAGTTAAATGGAAAAGAGATCAATGCAGCTTGCGGGATTTTCAAAAACTATTTAGTAGATGCAATGTCTAAATGTATTCTAAGGGTGAGAAGGTTAAATAAGACAGGTGTGAGGCTGGATGAATAATGAGATTGAGCATGCAATACAGAGAAAAAGGGCATTTTGGAGGCAGCATAAGAGAAGTGGAAGTAACCAATTTCATGAGGTCTACAAAGATTAGGCAAGGAGGGTGACTTGGTTGGTGAGGGTAGCTAAAGAGAGGTATGAACAGCAGTTAGCTAATGAAGCCAAAAAGAATCCTAAGGAATTCTTTCGATATGTAGCCAGCAAAAGAAAGAATGATTATGAAAGGATGACATTGATTGAAGGAAATGGTATAAAGACAGCTGTTGCAGAATGTGTGGTGGAGATACTTAATGAGCAGTTCATAAAGATCTTTCAATCTTGTGAATGTGACTTCATGGAGAGATTGAGAGCAGTTGATGATGAGGAGAGACTGACTGTAAGTGAGGAGGTGTTTGGGGAGTTGAGTAAACTAGACGTAAATAAGGCTGTGGGACTTCATAATATATCACCACGTATTCTGAAGGAACGTGCCAGAGAATTGACATCTGCCTTGACATATTTTTTTAGTACAAGTGTCAGGTGTTGTGGTTAAGTTGTTGGAGAAGCTTGTGAGAACTAGGATCCAGAGTTGGGTTGTCAACAATGGTATAATCTTTGATGGACAGCATTGATTTGCTAAAGGGAGGTCATGTTTTAGTGATTTACTTACTTATTATAATAAAGTGACTGCTTCCTTGGACAGAGGAGAAGGATACACAGTAATATACTTAGATTTCACAAAGGCTTTTGATAGAGTCAATGATGATAAGTTGACAGTCAAACTAGAGCAGATGAGGTTGAATATTAGATTAGTGCATTGGATTGGATTGGAGACTGGCTATATGATAGGTATCAACAAGTTGTGTATGGGGGTGCGATATCCAGAAAAAGGAAAGTCACTAGTGGAGTGCCTCAGAGGTCTGTTTTAGGGCCATTAGTATTTAACTTGTATATTAATGATATTGGCGAAGATTTGGATGGAGATATTTAGTTGTTTGCAGATGATGCAAAGTTGGACGAACCATAAAGAGTAGTGAAGATGTGGCTTTGCAAGAAGACTTGAATAAATTGAGTGATTGGGCACAGAAATGGGGTTATGAGTTCAATGTTGCAAAATGTAAGGTTTTAAAATTTGGAAAACAAAGATGGGATGCAGAATTTAAGCTTGGTGAGAATATACTTTTGGAGGTAGAGGAAAATAGAGATCTTGGGGTGATAGTGGATAAGGATCTAAAATTTAGGGGACACATCGCCAAAATTGTGAAGACAACATAAAACCTGGTGACCAAATCTGGGCACAATAGTCCATGTATGGCCTAATCAAAGCCTTATACAAGGACTATTGTGCCCAGATTTGGTCACCAGGTTTTAAGAAAGATAAAGAGATGTTGGAAAGGGTCCAAAGGCAACTTACTAAGGTAGTTTCTGACCTCTGGAATGTTGAGTATGAGGAAAGATTGAGAAGATGTAATTTGCAGAGTGTGGTGGAGAGAAGGAAGAGGGGAGTATGATAGAGACCTACAAGTTAGTAAGGGGTTGTAATAGGATCAGTGCTGGAGAGGTTCTACAGAAAACATTGGGAGATCAGGGGAGAACCAGAGATCAATCCTGGAAACTGCATAAAGAGGGTGTGAGTAGGGGAGTGAGAGGCAGGTTTTTTTTATGCAGAGTTATGAATGATTGGAATGCCTTGCCTGAGAGTGTGGTGACTGCAAGGAGTTTGAGTGTGTTGACACAGTATGATGAGATGTGTGTGTCATAAAAGGACCTCCCAGATGAGTCTTTGACTCCATGAGGTCTTGGGAAATAATAATAATAATAATATGATGTACATCTAATTCAGAGTATGTTAGTAATAAGGTGTGACACCTATTGACTACTTGTATATGGAAATATGACTTCTGCATAACTTCAACCTTGGTATCACTTCTGGTTCTGGCTCCCACTGATGAGACTTCAATAAAGGTCGAAACTGGTCTGGGTAGTGGCTCTTCTCATAGCATTTAACATGTCTGTAAGGATCTGTGCATTGCATTAAAGGATACTAAGGCAATTGATGTGAAGTCATTAATCTCTATATACAAGTAGCCCAGTCATGAAGTTACGTCATGAACAAACTTTGTTTGCTTACATTTGGATAAAGGATGAAACAAAGAATATAATTTCTTGTCATCTTTAATTTGGAGTGCCCATATAAATAATAATAACAACAATTTTCCAGGACAAATAGGAGCTGAAGAATGCATGATCTATTCATACAACAGCCACTGGACTGCTTTTAAAACACTGCATCCCATACAATATATTTTGTCTCATCCAGCCACAAACCAAATCTTAATCTTGTGAAATATTTCATTAAACCCTCTGTATATAATAAAATAAGTATTCAGCATTGAAAAAGATAAAGGGCGTGTAAATTATGTGTTATTTATTTCCTTTTTAAAATAGAGAAAAATGGAAATTATTATTATTATTATGTAACACCTCCAGAGAGTCCAAAGACTCATTGAGGGAGGGCACCTACTCTACAACTCTCCATCTCCACAAATCCACCAACTGCACTACCTTCATCATCTATACCAATGCCATCTACCACTGACCACCACCACCACCAGTATTTTCACAGACAATCACAAACATTCATGCCAATGTCAGGATTCGAACCCGCAGCCTTTTGGCTGGAGAACGGATACACTAACCACTCTGCCAACCAGGCTGGCAAAAAACCCTCCACTTCTGTATAAGACCAGCTAACTCACTTGTAGTTGAAAGAGACCAGATAAAGGTTCCTCGCATCACTGATTGGAATGGAACCCGGGTCTTTCCTACTAAATGTCTTCGTCTATACTGAATGAGCTATGGAGGCTCTAGTATGTTAATCTAAATATGTTAGAGAAAAGTATATTATCATTTAATTATGAAAATAGCTTAGAAAATAGTGCATTTTTAACATTGTAAACTGAAATTTTTCAAAAGTAAAAAGAAAGAAAAAATACTTATTATGAATAATAACCACGGACTGCCCCTTCTGAATCTCTTTTTTGCAATTCTTTCCAGAAAACCCATTTCTACTATGATATGTTCATTTATTGTTAAATAACTATTTTTATCTACTACTAAATATTTCTACTCCTAAAATTTGCTTAATGTAAAAAATTTTCTTTAACATTGCCCCTTTCGATTGGAAAAGACCTGTGTTCGTTCTCATTGCTGGTGAGAGGAATCTTTATATGGGCTTTTTTATTTGAAGTTGTGTTAGTTAGTTAGCTGATTTCATATGGAGGTGGAAGGCCATACTCACACAGCCACAAGAAACACATAATTTGCAGACAAATAATACTGTTGTTGTTGTTGTTGGGGTTCAGAAGGCATATTAAAAAAAGTAGCTTAAACAGTACAGAATTGTTTGGTTATCTAAGAACACCCTGACATGCAGGGTTATGTAGGTTATTGCTTCTCTTTATAAGTCCTCATTTGGATTACTGTGTACACATCTGGTTTCCTGAGTTTCTAGAAATGTGGAAGAGGTGAAGTGGATTATCATTTAATTATGAAAATAGCTTAGAAAATAGTGAATTTTTAAAATTATAAACTGAAATTTTTCAGAAGTAAAAAGAAAGAAAAAATATTTAATAATGAATAATAACCATAGACTGTCCCCTTCTAAATCTCTTTTTTGCGGTTCTTTCCAGAAAACCCATTTTTACAATGATATGTTCATTTATTGTTAAATAACTATTTTTATCTACTACTAAATATTTCTACTCCTAAAATTTGCTTAATGTAAAAAAATTTCTTTAACATTGCCCCTTTCGATTGGAAAAGACCTGTGTTCATTCTCATTGCTGGTGAGAGGAATCTTTATATGGGCTTTTTTACTTGAAGTTGAGTTAGTTAGCTGATCTCATACGGAGGTGGAAGGCCATACTTGCACAGCCATAAGAAACATGCAAGTGATCAAAATACTGCCAGGACACTGTGATGTTCCATATGAGGAGAGATTTTTTTTAATGTTGGGTTCATACACAAGAGGTTGGTTGATCAATCTATAGTACATTAGTCAGTACCATTGACAGGGTGTAGCATAAAGGCATCCTGCCTCATGGCACCACTTAATAAGGGTGCTCGTTCAGGTGCCATATTAGGGCAACAAGATATTTTACATCTGATGTAGATGCAATAGATTTATTTGAATTAAAAATTCTCTCAAAAGAGAATTTGGTGAGGATCAAGAGAAAAGTGGTCCTCACCAAATTTTATCATCTTCTTCTTCTTACTATGTATTATGCCTTACTGGCCTGTTATAGAGGTGACTTGAGCTCTTCTAAGTCTTACCTGCCCCGAGGATAAGGTGACTAGTCCTATGCCTCATGGTATATCCTATGGCTGTATCTCATGTGTGTTCACGGGACCAGTTTGCCTGCTTGTGGGAGGAAAAGCCCTGCTGTCCATGCACAAGACCAGCTAACTTGGCTACATCTGAGAAATATCCTTAAGCTTCTCACAGGCATATGGTTGCCAAGCGCACAGCCACTAGGCTAACCACGCATATAAATTTTTTATATGATAAAAATTTATCCCGATGTCACCACCACCCTAAGGATATTGTTAACAATTCCTGTTAGTGTAGGAAGTGTGGAAAGAAATTTTTCCACCCTTAAACTGAGTAAAAATTATTTGCAAATAGCAATGACCCAATAAAGATTGGTTGGTCTAGCAATTATATTGATAGAGGCCAGATATAGCTTATAATTTAAATTTAGAAGAGCTTGAAAACAGTTTTATCGTACAATATCCCCACAGAGCAAACATTTAATTAATATTATGTAATTGTTTTGCATTAATGTTTCTCTTATAATAAAAACAAAATAGCAATTGGAGATTTTCTTTTTTTTTTTTTTTTTTTGTTTTATAATCCATCAGGGGCAATATTTAATTGTTTGCCTCAGGAAAGGATCTAATCTGGCAACGGCCATGACATTAATACCGTATATGGATAGTGGGTTGGGAAAGGAAAAACTTGTTTACATTTGATTTAAAAGCCTGTATATTATATTCCTTGAGAAATACATCAGGGGGAAGACTGGTCCACAGTACAGGAGTAGCAGGGATGAAGGAGGAGGAAAAGAAACTTGTTCTGTGAAAGGATGCTGAGCGGCAGCTGTACGCATTCCAATGGGTTTAGTACTGAGTGGGAGAATTATTGATACTATTTCAGATGAACATTTGCCATTGAAATATTTATAGAATACACAACAAGAACATAGACTGCTGACTCTATTAGTTATAGTTCATCATCTCAACAACTATATTGTTGAGACAGAGAGGATGACAGGAAAGTTTTTAATTACATCTGCTTGTGGTTGAGTTTTCTGTTCTGTGAAAGAAAGGTTAACATTAGGAAGGAATGTTACTAAGGTGTCTAAGAAGGCTAGACTATTGTTAGTTTCCTTTTACCTCATAAAATGGATTCTTGGATGTTCACTATTGAGGTGAAGAGGGAAAGAGTCTAATGGATCAGGGCCATGAGGCCAAATGGAGAACATCTCATCTACATCTTCTAACCAGATAGAAAGCTTAAGAGAAGATGAGTCAAGAGTACGCTTTTTAAAATCCCATCCCATCCTATCTTCATTTTGTGTTAGGCTCAATGGCCTATCATGGTAAAGTAGTTGGCATTTTTCCTGTTTTGTGGGATGAAAATCCTGAGTTTCTGGGAGGAAAAACCCTTCAGCTTCTGTATGAGACTGGCTAACTCACCTTCACTTGAAAAGCTTTAATAAAAGTTCTTTGTATCCATTTATAAATTTGAAAATAAAACAAAATAAAGAATGCTTAAATCAGGAGTCTTCAGTCTTTCAAACAGTGTGGGCCGCATTAAAAAATTTCAATGAAGCCTGCGGGCCACTAAGCTATACTGCAGTATTTAGAATTGTAAGATGCTTTCCAGATTCACAAGGAATGCTGTGCATTTGATACTTTATATAAAATCCTATAAAAATAAACAAATTCAGCTTTAAGAGCATAGGTAGGAGTCAGGTTCATGATAAGTAAATACAATCGATACTTGAAAAAAAGATAATTTAATGAAGAAAACATTAATTTTTTACAATATCAATGGACAACTCGGCAATGTTTTTCCTTGACCAGCTTGTCGATATTCGCATCAATGCTGGAAGTCGCTATGCTCAGAGTATTCTCAAGATGTTGGTTCATAATCTGAGATCTTGTCTTGGACTTCACATGCTTCATTCTGGAGAAGAACTGCTCACATAAGTATGTGCTTCGTAACAGAGGAGCGTACATCTTCAAAACATGCTGGTGAAGATTAGGGAATGCATTCTCTGTAAAATGTAAGCATGGGTACATTGAATAATTTTTCTCTGAAAGAAGAGTTGTTTTGGAGTTCAAGCAGCTCCATTTCTACTGAGCCTGGCATTTTGGCAGCATTAACACCGAATGGGATTGAAAATAAATCTAAAGAAGACTGTTAGTTATGAAAATCACTAAATCTCTCTTGAAACTCGCTTTGCAACATGGTTAATTTTGTAGTGTACTCATCAAGAGATAAACAGTTGGACTCAGTGAAGCTGAAAGGGAGTTGTCTTTTATTACAAGTTGTGCCTCCCAAAGTTTGAGTTGGCCACAAAAGCTTTGATATGATCGAACAGAGTGTGCACCAGTTGATCTTTGGGTTGTAGCTGCGCATTTAGGTCATTCATTCATATGCAACGAGATGTCAGTCACAAAGGCAAAGTCTGTCATCTACTTCGGATTGTTAAATTCCGCAATCGGATTCCCTTCGTTTGCATGAATTGCTGTATTTCGCTCCTTAAGTCAAAGACTCTTTTAAGAACCTTCCCTCTGCTCAATCAATGCACATCACTATAATAAACCACATTGCTGTGATCCGTTTCACACTCTTCGGTCAAAAACTCTTAGAATTGAAAACAATTCAATCCTCTTGCCCTAATAATGTTGACAGCAGTCACAATAACTTTCATGACATTCTCAAATCCAATAATTTTCACACACACAAATTCTCCAGATTGGTCAAACAGTGGTAATGGACAAAATCTTTTTCTTTTACTTCCAGTTCTTTCCATAGCAGCGCAACAAACCCTTCGTTCTTTCCCACCATAGCAGGGGCACCATCAGTTACCACACCCTCAAGGTTGGTTAAGCTGAGGTTGAAACGCTGGAGCGTTTTCTTGGCAGTGCCTTTCATCATTTCTTTCATAGGTATGAGCACTATCAGTTCTTCTGTCACATTGAACTGTTGATCAATATAAAACCACAATAGGCTATTGCTGACACGACGAACCTGTGTGTGCTTCTACATGAATATCACACTGTTGACGACTGACTGTGGATGTGATCCATTTGTATTTATATGAAAATAACGAAGTATCGAGAACCTTCGAGATGTATCTGGAAGGCACTAGATGGCACACTCGGCCATCTACCTGCGACGTTAGTACTAGTACTTAAGTACTGCTTGGCGCTGGCAGACGGCTGAAGAAGCATGTCTATTTAATATTTATTTTTATAGGATTTTATGTAAATTATCAAATGCACAGCGTTCTTTGTGAATATGGAAAGCATCTTACAATTCTAAATACTGCAATATAGATTAGTGGCCCGCGGGCTTCATTGAAATTATTTTTTATTTAATCACATCTTAATGTTAAGTAGTTATTTTTTTTAAATGGCTGGCGGGCCATAGCAAAGAACTCTGCAGACCTTAGGTGGCCCATGGGTCATGCATTGAAGATCCCTGGCTTAAATGAAAACTGGTGTGATTAGTTTTACCTGCAGGTTTAGGCTTAGGTGTAATTAATGTTGTATCAGTGAACATTTCCTCTTCTGTTCTGTGCAGGAACTAAACAAATAAAAAATTAAAAATAAATAAAAATAAAACGATAAATTTACTTTTACTGACATTAGATATGAAACAATCACAAACACACAAAAGCATGTAATATGAAAAAGGCACAAATATTTTCACTTTATTTTTAACAAATATAATCTTATATCTTAGTTTAAAAGAGTCATTTCCATTACAGTCATAGTCATCTTTGGACTGTCAGTCCAAAGATGACTATGGGGATGTTCTTTCGCTTGGGTGAACAGCGGGAAGGAGTGATGACAAGAGGCCATTCCTGGAAGTTACAAAATGAAACTGTGAGCAAGAGGGTGAGGAGTGGTTTCTTTGCATGAAGGGTGGTTGAACTGCGGAATGCATTGCCTGATGGAGTGGTGAGAGCGAGAACAGAGAACAATAAGTTTAAGGAGTGGTATGATAGACTTTGTGTTTCTTAGGGGGGACCTCCCCTCGATGAGTCTTGATAGACTTTGCGTTTCTTAGGAAGGACCTCCCACGATGAGTCTTTTGACTCCATGGAGGCCTGAATAATAATAATGATAATAATAATAACACGTTAATATCACATCTACCAAGCCAACATAGTTTGGCTGGCTAGGCAGATATACCTAATTACCATCCAACAGGCTCTTGGCTCAAATCCCAGAATAGGTATAGATATTTGTGAGACCACCACTATTTATTGGATACCTGAAATGGCTTAAAAGATCATCCCTATCTGATCTCTATAGCAGGGTCTCAGATCATCTAACCCTTAGTACACCCATCATACTATGCACTACAGGTTTACAGCCTGTTGTGAGACTAGAGTCCTAACTAGGTGGGCACCCTCTATGGACACCTGTTGACAGTGACAGCCTAGGATTAAACTGGGATCTCAAAGTATTATTATTACTATAATTATTATGTGACACCTCCAAGGAGTCCAAAGATTCATTGATGGAGGGAGCCTACTCCACAACTCTCCATCTCTACCTGACAATCCACCAACTACAGCGAACCTCAACTACCATCATCATCTACACCGATACCATCTACTGCCTACCACCACCACCACTAATATTTTTACAGACAATCACAAACATCCATGTCCACGGTGGGATTCGAACCTGCAGCTTTTTGGCTGGAGAGCAGATATGCTAACCACTCGGAGAACCAAGCCGACAGTGTTTCCCATATTTTGGTAAGTTTTATGCTACCGTATTTATTTAAATTAGGCTGATTTTTAAGAGCAGCAAAAGGTTCTAAAAACAGTCTTTCTATTTTAAATTTACTGTGATGGGGTATGATGGTCGTTTTCCAATTGATTCTGTGAGCTGTATCTAAAGCATGTGATCTGGTCTGCAAGGCCAGATTGACCATAGTTATGACTATAGATGTATTTTTTGTGTTCTTCTATTTGGATGGTAACATCTTCTTGTGTGTCCATAGTAGGCCAACTAGCAAGAACAAGGAACTCTATATACACTGTAACTGAGAGGGGAGAGAATTTGTTTTTAGTTTACAGCAGATAAGGATAGCTAGTTTTAAGTAGGGCTTGAAAATGGTGCAAAGATTGTATTTATTATTAATTAAAATTATTATGTGACACCTCCAGGAAGTCCAAACACTCATTATGTGCCTCTGGCATAGGAATGGTGATAACATTACTAAAATCTTTCTGAAGAGAAGATTATGGATTGGGGTAAGGATTGATTAATTCTTTGATATTGTTGGAGCTGTAGCCAATAGATAGAATTAAATAATTAAATATAATGTCTTATTTAATTATTTAACTGATAATAAATATTATTATTATTAATGCATAGGCACCTCCATGTAGTTTTAAGACTTATTCAAGGAGACACAAACTATCAATAAAATATCTATCATACCTCTCCTTGAAACCATTAACAGACAACACACTCACAACTGACTCAAGTAAACCCATTCCATTCATCATGTACTTTTAGCACATTATGTACATACACCACTCTCCAAACAAAAAATCTAGTCTTGCAGTCCTTGCTCTTTCCCAACTTCTAAGAATAACCTCTTGTTCTTCCCCATCTAGTCAAGTGCCGAAATATTTCTTTTGTATTAATCCTATACAATCCTTTAAGTAACTTAAATGTTTTTATCATATCCCCCCCCCACATTTTTTTTTTTCAAAACCAACTTTTGCAACCCACCAACCCTCAATCTGTCTTCACAGGAAGCATTCCATAAACAACTTACCATCTTGGTCACTTGCTTCAGGATCCTGTCTACTACTTCCTCAACACCAAGAAAACCAGGCAACCAGATCTAAGCACAGTAATCCAGATGTGGTCATATTAAAGCTTTATAAAGAGTAATGATAACTCCCATGTCTCTGTTTGTCAGAGTGTTTTCAATAACCAAGTATTGAAAGTGAGCTACCCTGGCTACTTTAGCAATATGTTCTCTAAACTTCAACTCTTAATCATCTCTCTATCTACTACCCCCATATTCCTCACTTCATCAATTTTCAGGAGTAGAGTTCCCTCAATGTGGCACACAGCTAGTAATCTTTGTATGCCAAAATGCATAACTTTATACTATTCCAATTAAATTCATATCCATTACATTTTGCCCATACTATCAGCCTATTTAAATTATTATTATTATTATGGGTGTCTCCATGGAGTCAGTAGATTCATCACGGGATACCCAAACTATCAAAACACTATCTATCATATCTGTTCTTGAATTCATTTACAGACGATGAACTCACAACTGACTCAGGCAATGCATTCCACTCATTCACCACCCTCCAGACAAAAAACCTTGTTCTCACACCCTTCTTAACCACACTTTTCCTTAATTTTCAGGGATGACCTCTTGTTCTTCCATCACTATCACACAGCTGAAACATTTTCCCTGCATTAATCTTATAAAAACCTTTTAGTAATTTAAATGTTTCTATCATATCCCCTCTTCTCCACCTATCAACCAACTTCTGCAATCCACAAGCTCACAATCTATCAATGTAGGGAGCATTTTTTACATCACTCACCAACTTAGTCACTCCTATGAACCATTTCCACAATCTCCTCATCTCCAAGGAATCCAGGTGACCAGACCTGAGCACAGTAATAAATATCAACACTTTATAAAGGGGAATAATAACCTCTTTATCTCTGGATGTTAGTGTGTTCCTCAATAACCAAGTAATCCTATGTGCAATCTTGGACACCTTAGCAATATGTCCCCTGAACTTCATCTCCCTATCTACTAACACCCCTAAGTCCCTAGCCACACCAATCTCTTGGAGTACCATTCCATCAATGCAGTACACACCTGGTAATCTTTTAGTCCCATAATGCATAACTTTACACTTTTCCACATTGAACTGACATCCATTTCCTTTTGCCCATTTTACCAGCTTATTTAAATCATCCTGCAAACTCTCAACACCAGCTTGATTTTTTATTGTGTTACCCAACTTTGCATCATCAGCAAACAACTGAATATCTCCCTTTAAGCCATTTCCTATATCATTTATGTACAAATTAAACAACAATGGCCCAAGCACAGAGCCCTGAGGCACACCACTGGTAACTTGCCTCATCCTGGACTCTGCTCCTCCATACACCACCTACTTGTATCTCTTCCTGAGCCATTCTCCTATCCATATCACCAGTTTAGTATCCATCCCCCTCTGCACTAATTTGTGCAACAGTATTCCATGGGGTATCCTGTCAAAAGCCTTAGCAAAATCCAGAAGTACCACTGTGTAGCCATTTCCTTTGTCCAACTCAGATGTCATTCTATTATAAAAAGCTAATAAATTGCTAAGGCAGGATCGACCTTTAACAAAACCATGTTGATCCCTATACAGTATCGTATCCTATTCACCCATTCTTGAATTTTACTTTAACCAACTTTTCTAATACTTTTATCACCACTCCCAAGATGGTGATTGGCCTGTAATTAACTACCGCAGTTTTAGAGCCACCTTTACTTTGCCTCCCTTCTACTCCGTAGGGACCATACCAGAATTCGAACTTAAGTTAAATAACCAAGTAAGAGGTGTTGATAATTCCTTTGCACATTCATGCAACACCCGAACTGATATTCCATCTAAGCCTACAGCAGTGTTTGCAGTTAAATTTTGCAATATACTAAGTACCTCTGATTTCTTAACTTCAGTTCTCACATTAGTTATCGCTACAGGCACAGAGATATTCTCACTTCAGTGATAGGCTTTTGAAAAGTGATCACTCAGTAACTCGACTATTACATCAGAAGTTTTCACCTCAATACCGTCAGCACCCACTAAGGTTATCCTTCCAAAGTCATTCTTCCTTTTACTTGCCACATAGCGGAAGAACTCTTTGGGATTATGCTTGATCTCCTTGGCTAAAGTCTTCTCATAATCTGATTTAGCTTTTCTTATTATGCTGGTAACCTTCCTAGCTTGAGCCTTGTACTGCTCATGGGTGTACTGATCGCCTTTCTCCTTTTAAATTCTCCATAACATTTTCTTTTTTTGCAGATCAAGCTTGATACTACTACTACTACTCATCCATCTAATGCCTACCTTGTTTGTCTTCCTGACCATGGGGACACAATCTGATATTGCCTTCCTCAGATACCCGCTGATTTTATCTCATGCACTGCTAACATCTTACACCTGCAATATGTTCTGCCATGGGACTGCTGCAGGCTCACTCCGAAGCTTGTTATAATTGCCTAACCTATAGTTCCATATATACCCCTTCTTAAGAGAGAAATCCACAAATTATGCAACCTCCCAAGTCAATACCACATGATCGTTCTCACCAACTGGAGGTAACGATGGCACCTTACTTATGCATATATCCTCTGAACCAATGATCAGGTCCAACACCCTCACACCACATGTCCCTTCAGTTATGTGCTGTTTCAAGTCATTATCTTGTAGAAGATGTATGAATTCCATTTCCTTTTTGCCATGTGATATTTCCTCCTTCCAATTGATATCACCATAATTAAAATCTCCTATAATAATCACTAACCCTGCACTCATTGCACTAATTTGCTGATGCATGAATTCAATATCATCCCCTATACCCCCCTGACCTATAGCAGCAACCAACTGTATAATTGGTTGCATTGGTCACTATATACCAATGCTAGAAGCATTAGAAATAAGAGAGAAGAATTTTTGGCATTAGTCAGTGAAATCTCACCAAAAGTTGTAGGCATTAGTGAAACTTGGCTGTCAGCAGAAGATGTGGTCACTGGAATTGAATGTGATGGGTACAGTATTTTCAGGGAGGATAGAGAAGATAGAACAGGAGGAGGAGTACTGTTGATGATAGCTGATGTGTTGCAGCCAAAGAAAGTAGTATATCATGATGATAGACATGTGAATGAGAGTTCATTTGAGGCAGTCTGGTGCGAAATAGTGACCAACGCAACCAAATATACAGTTGGATGCTGCTATAGGCCAGGGAGTACAGGGGGAGATATTGAATTCATGCATCAGCAACTTAGTGCAATGAGTGAAGGCTTAGTGATTATTATGGGGGATTTTAATTATGGTGATATCAATTGGAAGGAGGAAATATCACGTAGCAAAAAGGAAATGGAGTTCATACATCTGCTACGAGATAATTACTTGAAACAGCACGTAACTGAAGGGACACGTGGTGTGAGAGTGTTGGACCTGGTTATTGGTTCAGAGGTTATATGCATAAGTAAGGTGACCTCGTTACCTCCAGTTGGTGAAAGCGATCATGTGGTATTGACTTGGGAGGTTGCAAAATCTGTGGATTTTTCTATTAAAAAGGGGTATGTACGGAACTACAGGTTAGGCAATTATAACAAGCTTCGGAGTGAGCTTGCAGCCATCCCATGGCAGAACATATTGCAAGGGAAAGATGTTAGCAGTGCTTGGGATAAAATCAGCGGGTATCTGAGGAAAGCAATATCAGATTGTGTCCCCATGGTCAGGAGGTCAAACAAGGCAGGCATTAGATGGATGAGCAGTAGTATCAAGCTTGAACTACAAAAAAAGAAAATGTTATGGAGAACTTACAAGGAGAAGGGTGATCAGGACACCCATGAGCAGTACAAGGCTCAAGCTAGGAAGGTTACCAGCATAGTAAGAAAAGCTAAATCAGATTATGAGAAGACCTTAGCCAAAGAGATCAAGGGTAATCCCAAAGAGTTCTTCCGCTATGTGGCAAGTAAGAGGAAGAATGACTTCGGAAGGATAACCTTAGTGGGTGCTGATGGTATTGAGGTGACAAAATCAGATATAATAGTCGAGTTACTGAGTGATCACTTCTCAAAAGTCTATCACCCAAGTGAGGATATCTCTATACCTATAGCAATACCTAATGTGAGAATTGAAGCTAAAGAATCAGAGGTATTAAATATATTGCGGAACTTAAATGCAAACACTGCGGTAGGCTTAGATGGAATATCAGCTCGGGTGTTGCGTGAATGTGCAAATGAATTGTCAACCCCTCTTACCTGGATATTTAATTTAAGTTTGAACTCTGGTATGGTCCCTAGGGAGTGGAAGTTAGGCAAAGTGGTTCCTTTGCATAAGGGTGGCTCTAAAACTGCAGTATTGAATTACAGACCAATCACCATCTCAGGAGTAGTGGTAAAAGTATTGGAAAAGTTGGTTAAAGACAAAATTCAAGAATGGGTGGATCAGGATATGATACTCTATAGAGGCCAACATGGTTTTGTTAAAGGTAGATCCTGCCTTAGCAATCTATTAACTATCCATAACAGAATAACATCAGAGTTGGACAAAGGAACTGGCTACACAGTGGTACTTCTGGATTTTGCTAAGGCTTTTGACAGGATACCCCATAGAACACTGTTACGCAAATTGGAGCAGATGGGAATGGATATTAAATTGGTGATATGGATAAGAGAATGGCTCAGGGAGAGATACCATAAGGTGGTGTATGGAGGAGCCGAGTCCAGAATGAGGCAGGTGACCAGTGGTGTGCCTCAGGGCTCTGTGCTTGGGCCAATGTTGTTTAATTTGTATATAAATGATATAGGAAACGGCTTAAAGGGAGATATTCAGTTGTTTGCTGATGATGCAAAGTTGTGTAGTACAATAAAAAATCAAGCTGATGTTGAAAGTTTGCAGGAGGATTTAAATAAGCTGGTAAAATGGGCAAAAGAAAATGGATGTCAGTTCAATGTGGAAAAGTGTAAAGTCTTGCATTTTGGGATTAAAAGATTACCAGCTGTGTACTACATAGATGGAAAGGTACTCCAAGAGATTGATGAGGCTAGGGACTTAGGGGTATTGGTAGATAAGGAGATGAAGTTCAGAGGACACATTGCTAAGGTGTCCAAGATTGCACATAGGATTACTTGGTTGTTGAGGAACACACTGACATCCAGAGATAAAGAGGTTATTATTCCCTTTTATAAAGCATTGATACTTCCACATTTGGATTACTGTGCTCAGGTCTGGTCACCTGGATTCCTTGGAGATGAGGAGGCTGTGGAGAGGGTTCAGAGAAGAGTGACCAAGTTGGTGAGTGATATAAAAAATGCTCCCTACATTGAAAGATTGAGAGCTTGTGGATTGCAGAGATTGGTTGATAGGCGAAGAAGAGGGGATATGATAGAAACATTCAAATTACTAAAAGGTTTTTATAGGATTGATGCAGGGGAAATGTTTCAGCTGTGTGATAGTGATGGAAGAACAAGAGGTCATCTCTGGAAATTAAAGAAGAGTGTGGTTAACAAAGGTGTCAGAACAAGGTTTTTTGCCTGGAGGGTGGTGAATGAGTGGAATTCATTGCCTGACTTTGTTGTGAGCTCTTCATCTGTAAATGAATTCAAGAAGAGATATGACAGATATTGTTTTGCTAGTTTGGGTCTCCCGCGATGAGTCTACTGACTCCATGGAGATACCCGTAATAATAATAATAATAATAATAATAATAATAATAATAATAATAATAATAATAATTTCACACCAGACTGCCTCAAATGAACTATCATTCACATGTCTGTCCATGATAGTTCATTTGAGGTCGTCTGGTGTGAAATAGTGACCAACGCAACCAAATATTGACTGTAACTCATCTGCTATCATCAAAAGTACTCCTCCCCCCCCTTTCTATCTTCTCTATCCTCCCTGAAAATACTGTATCCATCAATTCCAGTAACCACATCTTCTGCTGACAGCCAAGTTTCACTAATGCTTATAACTTTTGGTGAGATTGCACTGACTAAAGCCAAAAATGCTTCCCTCTTATTTTGAATGCTTCTTGCATTTGTATACAAAAATTGCAGATTCCCTTTAGTTCTTGTACCAGATTTAGAACTGGTATACATGTCACTAATTTCAGTAGTCTCTTGCTGATTTATAGCCCTTCTATTCTGCAATTTATTCTGCGAATAAGGATCAATAATTATACAATCACTGCTTACATTTCTCCCTCTTACACTCAACCTTTTCAATTTTAGTTTCCTTGCCCAATTACTTCAACTTGTTTGGAACACTGTAACTTCTTCAATTGCTTATGACCTTACATGTTCAGATGCAACCCATCTCAAGCATACAGCTGTCTTTTCCCTTCAAACACACTCCAGACATCAACAAATTCCATACTTCTTTTTTGCAAATTCTTGGAATCATATCATTCATTATCATCGCTCATCTACTTAATTCATAATGGTCAAAACGAGGCAGCACACGCACTATCCTTCCATTGACACTTTTGTTCTTCACAATATCTAACAATGTTCTTAAATCTTTTGCTACCCGATTTATACTACCACTCAGGTCATTTGTACCCACCATAACTATCATCTTGTCTGCATCATGCCTTCTCTTTACTGCTAAAGCCACTCTCTCTATTGTTCCACCAGCCAAGCACTCCTCAGGCATACCTTTAATCATAGAATCACTATATATTTTACCACTCATAACTTCATTCAAGTCCAAACAAGAGTCACTCACAGCCTCATTTTTCTATGCTATTCAGCATGACTCTCCCAGTTTCATTACTCAATGCTTTTTTACTTGCTCCCTCATTCTTATGACATCTTGTTTCTTCTAGACCTCTTGTGCTTTCATTCTGTTGACTCCCAATCACTCCCATACTATTTATTTCTTCGTCAATCACCAAAGAATCTCCCACACTTAATCTTGTTCTAGTTATTTCAGCTAGAGGATTCTCTTCTCCATAGTCCTAATTTCTCTATTCAACCCATTTAACTCGGATTTAATTTCCAGAACCTCATTTAATTTCCAATTCCTCTTGCAAAAGATGAAGTTCACTTTTCATTTTCCCGAACTCCTGCCAAAGTTCATCCACTATGGTCCTGACGTCTGCTTCCATGCCTAATCGCTCCAGTCTATCCCGACACTTCTCACATGCGTTGACGTTTTCATTCTTCTCATTTAGCCAAACAGTCCATAGATAATTCACATTCCTTGGCACATACATATAACAGTTTCCTCAACGCATCCACTGCAAAAAATCCAACGCAGAGCCAGACTTTCGTAGTTCTGCAAGCTGCTGACATACGTTTCTTGTTGGATGCCATCTTTAGTCACTGAAGTAGTGAAACAAACAGCAGTGAAAACACAATATATATACAACAGAATTCCAAACAATAACACCACTGGAGGACACTTGTATCCAACTGAAGCACAACTGTAGCACAATTTGAGACAAAATGGCACACTATACTTTAATTTAAAAACACGTTTTCCAGCCCAACCATAATCCTACAAATCTTCTACATAATCTTGATAAACTTGATAAGGATAGAAGGGATAAAAAGGGAGGGGGAGTGCTATTGATGATAGATAAAGAGTTATGTCCATACAAGGTAGAGATGCAAGAGGGAAATAGGGCCAGTGGTTTTGAGGCAGTATGGTGTGAGATAGAGGTGAATAGAATCAAATACTTGGTGGGATGTTGTTATAGACCTGGTAATGTGGATGATGGTGACAGTGAAATATATAGTCAAATAAGCCAAGCAAATAAAATCATTATGGGTGATTTTAATTATGGCAATATAGACTGTAATGAAGAGATAGCAACTGGAAGTAAAGAAAATGAGTTTCTTGAGTTTTTGAGGAAAAACTACCTCAGACAATATGTAACAGAGGGCACACAAGGATTAAGGGTCTTGGATTTGGTCATCTCATCAGAGGATGTAATTATCAATGAGGTGTCAAATCATCCACCAATTGGTGAAAGTGACCACGAGGTGATTACCTGGTGGTTGCCAGCAGTTCAAGGACCCCTGTGAAAAAAGGGTATATGTGGAACTACAAGGGGGGGGGGGTGATTATGAAGAGCTCAGGAGACAGCTTGCAGGTATAGCATGGAATGAGGAGTTAGCTGGAAAAAAGATCAATGCAGCTTGGGGGATTTTCAAAAACTATTTAGTAGATACAATGTCTAAATGTATACAATGGGTGAGAAGCTTAAATAAGGTAGGTGTGAGATGGATGAATAAAGAGATTAAGCATGCAATACAGAGAAAAAGGGCATTGTGGAGACAGCATAAGAGAAGTGGAAGTAACCAATTTCATGAGGTCTACAAAGACCAGGCAAGGAGGGTGACTTGGTTGGTAAGAGTAGCTAAAGAGAGGTATGAACAGCAGTTAGATAATGAAGCCAAAAAGAATCCTAGGGAGTTCTTTCGATATGTAGCCAGCAAAAGAAAGAATGATTATGGAAGGATGACATTGATTGGAGGAATGGTATAAAGACAGCTGTTACAGAATGTGTGGTGGAGATACTTAATGAGCAGTTGATGATGGGGAGTAGAGACTGACTGTAAGTGAGCAAGAGGTGTTTGGGGAGTTGAGTAAACTAGATGTAAATAAGGCTGTGGGACTTGATAATATATCACCGTGTATTCTGAAGGAATATGCCAGAGAGTTGACATAATTTTTTAATACGAGTCTTGCACTTGGTCAAGTTCCTAAAGAGCGGAAGGAAGGCAAGATTGTGCCACTTCATAAAGGAGGTGATCGAACTCAAGCATCAAACTATAGGCCTATCTCTGTGTCAGGTGTTGTGGTTAAGTTGTTGGAGAAGCTTGTGAGAACTAGGATCCAGAGTTGGGTTGACAACAATGGTATAATCTTTGATGGACAGCATGGATTTGCTAAAGGTAGGTCATGTTTTAGTGATCTACTTACTTATTATAATAAAGTGACTGCTTCCTTGGACAGAGGAGAAGGATACACAGTAATATATGTGGATTTTGCAAAAGCTTTTGATAGAGTACCTCATGATAAGTTGACAGTCAAACTAGAGCAGATGGGATTAGATATTAGATTAGTGCATTGGATTGGAGACTGGCTATCTGATAGGTATCAACAAGTTGTGTATGGGGGTACAATATCCAGGAAAAGGAAAGTCACTAGTGGAGTGGCTCAGGGGTCTGTTTTAGGGCCATTACTATTTAACTTGTATATTAATGATATTGGTGAAGATTTGAATGGAGATATTCAGTTGTATGCAGATGATGCAAAGTTGGGACGAACCATAAAGAGTAGTGAAGATGTTGTGGCCTAGCAAGAAGACTTGAATAAATTGAGTGATTGGGCACAGAAATGGGTATGTGAGTTCAATGTTGCAAAATGTAAGATTTTAAAATTTGGAAAACAAAGATGGGATGCAGAATTTATGCTTGGTGAGAATATATTGTTGGAAGTAGAGGAAATAAGACATCTGGGAGTGATAGTGGATAAGGATCTAAAATTTAGGGGACACATCGCCAAAATTGTGAAGACAACACAAAGACTTCTGGAATGATGCAGAGGACACTGATGTGTAGAAGTAGGGAGATTCTTGTTCCATTGTATAAGGCTTTGATTAGGCCACACATGGACTATTGTGCCCAGATTTGGTCACCTGGTTTTCAGAAGGATGAAAAGATGTTGGAAAAGGTCCAAAGGCGACTGACTAAGGTAGTTTCTGACCTCTGGAATGTCGAGTATGAGGAAAGATTGAAAAGATGTAGTTTGCAGAGTCTAGTGGAGAGAAGGAAGAGCGGAGATATGATAGAGACCTACAAGTTGGTAAGGGGTTGCTATAGGATCAATGGTGGAGAAGTTCTACAGAGAATAGTGGGAGATCAGGGGAGAACCAGAGTTCATCCCCGGAAACTGTATAAAGAGGGTGTGAGTAGGGGAGTGAGAGGGAGGTTTTTTTTGTGCAGAGTTGTGAGTGATTGGAATGCCTTGCCTGAGAGTGTGGTGTCTGCAAGGAGTTTGAATGTGTTTAAGACATGGTATGATGAGATAAAAGTACCTCCTAGATGAGTCTTTGACTCCATGAGGTGTTGTTTAATAATAATAATAACTATTACCATACCCAACAACTCTGCATTTTCAAAAAACAACTAAATATCTCCCTTCAAATGATTTCCTATATCAATTATGTACAAATTAAACAGTAGTGGTCCAAGCACTACTGTCCAAGAATGCTGTGGCACACCACTAGCCATCTGCCTTTTCCTGGATATCACCAGTTTCATATCCATTCCCATTCGTTGCAGTCTGCATAACAGAGTTCCAGAGGTATCCTGCAGTATCATTGTGTGACCATTCCCTTCATCCAACTCAGCTGTCGCTCTATTATAAAAAGTTAGCAGATTACTAAGGCATGAATAACTCTTCACAGAGCCAATGCTTCCCCTCACAGAATATCATATTCTTATCACCCATTCCTGAATTCTCTTTCTGACTAACCTTTGCCACCACTCTTGGGAATCTGCTAGAGCTGAGACTTGAATTACACAGCCCAGTCAAAGGTATCATAAACTGCCTTGCACATTCTCTTAAAATGCAAGCCGTGAGTTTGCTAGGATATTTTACAATATCTTAAGTACTTACAAGTCATCAATCTCTCTTCTCACATCAGTCCCTGTCACCTTTGGACACATTGAGAGGATGGAAGGAGGACTTCTCAGAACAGTAACAGAAGGTAAAGTTCCTGGAAAAAGAGTAAGGGGTAGACCATCACTGAGATGGATGGATGGTTAACACAAACCAGATATTTGGATTATAAGACCATAGGTTTAATACATATATGTACAAATTGGTCGACTGGTTTCACTAGCAAAACTGACTAGCTTTGTCAAGACTAAACGGTGAAAAAAACTAATAAAAACTAATAACAAAAAAAAAAAAAAAGAAGGAATACAGTAACGGTTTACACTGGTTAGACGACAAAAATTGGAAGGCACTTGACATGGCATGCGATATACTTCAGTCATTATTATAAATATGTGTTACATAGGTTTTGGGATACTGTAGTTCTGCTAAACTTAATGAGTTAATAAGATTTTTCTATACATCCTTCAATATTACTCCTTGGTTTCTATTAAGGTTGTTTCCTGTCCATAGGACCACTGCAGATTCTATAAATATTCGACATCTGTAATCTATGGCATTGAGCTGATATCCCAATCTATAGCATGGTTTGAAGATGAGAAGTGATGTGCCAAACCTGAGGAGTCTGTTTCTGTTATGATCAACTTCTCTGGCATGTTCCTTCTGTCTAATTTCTAATATAGTCCACACGTACAAAGTATGCTGTACATACTTTGTACGTGTGGATTTCAAATATGGACTGCATATTTGAAAAAAGGTATATTTGAAAGAAGGTACACTGTCTTTAGGGGATCTTAAAAACTGTCTAATGGTAGCAGTCGGTTTAAACACCACTCTGATATTATAAGGCTTTAAAATTCTAGCTATTTTATTGGAGACTAAACCAACATAGGATATGACAATGGCTGATATGTACTGAGTTGCTATATGTTGTTGCTGGAGGTTGTTTTTATAGAGCATTTTATTGATAAAGTTTAGAGGATACCCATTTTGAGATAGATATTTGGAGATGTGGGAAAGTTCTGTACATACGTCTTCTTCGTTTTGAAGAATAACAGAGATACCGTCCGGTATCTGTGGGTTTCTTATATATAGTAAGTTTAATATCTTCATTCTCTAGTCTTTTGACAAGAATATCCAAAAAAAGGTAATTGATGATTGCTTTCTAACTCTAAAGTAAATTTGATTTTGTTATGAAAGGAGTTGATTTTTTCAAAGAACTCATGTAAGCTTTCTACTTTTTCTCTCCAGATAATAAACACATCATCAACGTATCTCCACCAGACTGTTGATTTTGGAGGGATGTTAGCTAGAATATTATTTTCTAATCTCTCCATAAACAAGTCCGCACATGGTGGTGACAGGGGATTGCCTGTGGCTAGGCCTTCTAATTGTTGGAATACAATGTTGTTGACTTTAAAGAAGCTGGACTTAAGACAGGGATGGAAACGTTGTGTGATATCATTAGGAAAGAGTTCTTTTATAATGTCTATGACTTCCTCAACTGGTACGTTTGTAAACAAGGATACAACAACAAGACTTGCCATTATGTCTGTCTTGGATAGCTTAACATTCTTAAGTTTCTCCACAAAGTGTTGAGAGTTCCTTATGTAAGACTCCGATTGTCTGATTTTTCCTTGTAATAGGTTGGCGAGGTGTTTGATTAGTAGATATGTGTGGGAGAATCTGCCATCTACGATAGGACAGAGTGGAACATCATCTTTATGTACTTTGGTGCACCGTAAAGGCAAGGTGTTATGGGATGCAAAGATTTTAGTTTTCTTTTTAACTCCTGAGGCCAGCCATTCAAATTGCGAATCAGAAGATTGGTTTCATTATGGTTATTCATGGTTGGATCTTTATTTAATAATTTGTATGTGGACCAGTCAGATAGTAAACTATTGATCTTACTAATATAATCTTGATGTTCAAAATGACTGTGGAGTTTCCTTTGTCTGCTTTAGTAACTATTATATCCTTGTTTCTTCTTAAGTTCCAAATTGTCTTTTTATCAGAAGGACTAGTATATTTTGTTTTGGTGGTTTAGCTGTCGAAAGGATGATTGTACTTTGGAATCTTATATCATTAGCTATTGTCTCCAGGAGTGGATAAAGACCTTTCTCAATACCACACATGAAGTCCATTTTTGGGATGTGGCTAGGAGCAATGGAAAAGTTAAAAACAAACGTACCAGTCAAGGAAGTCATAGACATTATAAAAGAAAATTAATAACGGAAAACTCATGTACAAAGATTATTTAATAGTATAATTTTTGCCTGTGTGTCACAGGCATCTTCAGTACATTTTAAGCTCAAATTAAACAATAACTGACAATTCCAAAAAGCGCCACCTAAGTAGCTGGTGTAAGATAACTAAAAAGGTCAATAAATTTCCTAACAAAAAAAAAAAAAAAAAATGTATACAATAAAGAGTTAGGAAATATTAGCTGATTTATAAAGTACTATCTTCCATAAAGGGGATAGATGTAAGCCGTCGGATCTGTTTAAGTTTGGAGACTGAGACTGAAGTAAAGTTTCACATGTTTCTTTATAATGGCGTTCCATGAGGAACCGACTTTTGTGAAGGACTCTTGTCTTTCTCCAATGAACTCTATGTCTAGTGAAGATGGCATGTTCTGCAAGTCCAGACTTTTCAGGTTAAAGTATTCAATATAAGATTGGTGTTCTTCTAGCCGAATAGAGGCAGATCTTCCTGTTTGTCAGAAATTAGATAATCCACAAGAGCACGGAATCTGGTAGACACCTGGATAATTAAGATGTGGAAGCTTGTCCTTAGGAGAAGTGAGAATATTGAATACTTTAAACCTGAAAAGTCTGGACTTTCAGAACATGCCATCTTCACTATACACAGAGTTCATTGGAGAAAGACAAGAGTCCTTCAGAAAAGTCGGTTCCTCATGGAACACCTTTATAAAGAAACATGTGAAACTTTACTTCATTCTCCTAACTTAAACAGATCTGATAGCTTGCGTCTATCCCCTTTATGGGAGATAGTACTTTATAAATCAGCTAATATTTCCTAACTTTTTATTGTATACATTTTTTTTTTTTTTTTGTTAGGAAATTTATTGACCTTTTTAGTTATCTTACACCAGCTACTTAGGTGGCGCTTTTTGGAATTGTCAGTTATTATTTAATATGGCTTAAAATGTACTGAAGATGCCTGTGACACACAGGTGAAAATTATACTATTAAATAATCTTTGTACGTGAGTTTTCCATTATTAATTTTGCATCTATATGTCTACTCACAGTATACCTCTTTTAAAACTTATTATAAAAGAACTCTTTCCTAATGATATCACACAACTTTTCCATCACTGTCTTAAGTCCAATTTCTTTAAAGTCAACAACATTGTGTACCAACAATTAGAGGGCTTAGCCATGGGTAGTCCCCTCTCACCACCATGTGCAGACTTGTTTATGGAGAGATTAGATAATGATATTCTAGCTAACATCCCTCCAAAACCAACAGTGTGGTGGAGACACGTTGATGATGTGTTTATTATCTGGAGAGAAAAAGTAGAAAGCTTACATGAGTTCTTTGAAAAAATCAACTCCTTTCATAACAAAATCAATTTTACTTTAGAATTAGAAAGCAATCATCAATTACCTTTTTTGGATATTCTTGTCAAAAGACTAGAGAATGAAGATATTAAACTTACTATATATAAGAAACCCACAGATACTGGATGGTATCTCCATTATTCTTCAAAACAAAGAAGACGTATGTACAGAACTTTCCCACATCTCCAAATCTCTATCTCCAAATCTCTATCTCCAAATGGGTATCCTCTAAACTTAATAAAATTCTCTATAAAAACAACCTCCAGCAACAACGTATAGCAACTCAGTACGTATCAACCATTGTCATACCCTATGTTGATTTAGTCTCCAATAAAATAGCTAAAATTTTAAAGCCTTATAACATCAGAGTGGTGTTTAAACCGACCGCTACCATTAGACAGTTTTTAAGATCCCCTAAAGACAATGTACCTTTTTTCAAATATGCAGGTGTTTACAACATACCTTGTACGTGAGGACTATCCCATAGGCCAAACTTCAAGAAGCTTAGAAATTACACAGAAGGAACATGTTGGAGAAGTCAATCATAACAGAACAGATACTTCAGGTTTGGCGCATCACTTCTCAACTTCAAACCACGCTATAGATTGGGATAACAGCTCAATGCCATATATGGAGGAAGATTACAGATGTCGAATATTTGAAGAAGCTGCAGTGGTCCTACAAATAGGAAACAACCTTAATAGAAACCATGGGGTAAAATTGAAGGATATATGGAAAAATCTTATTAACTCATTAAGTTTAGCGGAACTACAGTACGCAAAAAACTATGTAATGCATATTTATAATAATGACTGAAGTATATTGCTTCACGCATATCATGTCAAGCGGTCCCTTCCAATTTTTGTTGTCTAATTGATGTAAACCGTTACTGTATTCCTTTTTTTTTTTTGCATTTATTAGTTTCTTCACCATTTAGTCTTCACAAAGCTAGTCAGTTTTGCTAGTGAAACTAGTCGACGAATTTGTACATATACATATTAAACCTATGGTCATCATCATCATCATCAAATTCCTGCCATGTACCCTCAAGGGGTGTACAGGATATGACAGTACTACAAGAAAAAATTACATCATTACTAACTTCCTATCTACAATTTTCCTCCAAATCAGTCTGTTACTTCTCAAGACTCCAACATTATCAGATCTTATATTTCTATCGTCTAAGGCACTTTGTACCATATCCATCCATCTATATCTTGATCTTCCTCTGGGTCGTTTTCCTGCCAACCTGGCAGAGAACACTTGTTTTCCTAATCTTTCCTCTCCCATTCTATTTAAGTGACAATACCACCTGAGATTAGCTCTGCTAATGCATTCCTGGATGCTGACAATGTCAAGTTCTTTCCTAATATCCTCATTTTTAATATGATATTGCCATTGATGCCATCTGTTCATGCCTCTAATCTTTCTCAGGACTCTCATATCTGCGGTCTCTAGTCTTTGGTCAAGTGTTTTACTTCTGACCCAGCTCTCAGATCCATAAGTTAAAACTGGTTTGAACACTGTCTTGTATACAGCTAATTTAGAGTTCCGACTAATTTCTCTCTTATTCCATATGAATTTATTCAATTGACTTCCCACCATGCCAGCTTTGCCTTTGCTGATTCTGTTGTCTATTTCTATATTTAATTTGCCATCTTCAGTAAAAATCGTGCCTAAGTAGCTGAAATGTTTTACTTGTTCCACAGGTTCTCCATTCACAACACAGTTGACATTTTCAATGATTCTGCCTATTTTCATTGTCTTTGTCTTTTTATTGCTGACCTTCATACCATATCTATTACAACAGTTATTCAATTTAGTCAGAGAATCTTGCAGACTTGTAGCGGATTTATTTAGAAGTATAACATCATCCGCATAAAGCAAAGAGCTGACATTAACATCTCCACTTTTGATATCAGGTTTAATACCACTTTCCTTCATTATGTGATCCATATAGATAATGAATAACAGAGGGGATAATGTACATCCTTGTCTCACACCAGATTTAACATTAAACCATCTTCCTGTACTTCCTTCAATTCTAACTGCTGACTTACAACTCAAAGAAAGACTAAGTATTGCTTGATATAATGTCCCATTGACACCATATTACTGCAGCATATTGAATAGCTTCTCTCTTGGCATCTTGTCATATGCCTTTTCCAAATCGACAAAACTTAAATACAGATCTTTGTTATATTCCCATGCTTATTGGGAATAATGGGAATAAACCTATGGTCTTATAATTCAAATATCTGTTTTGTGTTAATTATAATTAATAAAGACCAAATATAACTTTCAACATGGATGGATGGTGTGTGTGGAGCAACTAATCTTCAGAGAGTTGAAGTCTCCAGAAAAGCAAACAGGACTACATGGTGATGGCTGGTGTGTCACATCACTGAGCATCGGATATGACCATAAGGCATATGTTGATGTCCGGTGAACATATAGATAGAGAGAAGTAGTTCAGCTAAGTAACTGAATTATTTCTTCTGCCTCTGTCACCTCTCTACCAGCAGTACTCATTAAAGTTATCCTTCCATAGTCATATTTTCTCCTACTGGCCACATGCCTCTTTCACTTAGTGAAAGAATTTTCTTTCACTTACTCAGCTAATTTCTTCTCATAATTTGATTTTGCCTTCCTTACCATGCTGGTCACTTTTTTTGACCAATCCTTGTACTGTTAATGAGTTAGCTAGTCACCTTTCTCCTTATATAAACTCCACAACATTTTCTTTGTTTGCAATTCATGATTAACGATACTACTCATCCATCTATCTCCTACCTGATTTATCCTCATGACCTCAAATATACAGTGTGATATTGTTTCTTCAAGATATCCCTTATTATCCCTTATGCATTGTGATCATCCTTCCCTTGTAGATCTTTATGGCATGTAACTACTTCATGCTGCCTCATAAATGTATCATAATCATCTGCCTTATAGTTCTACATATACCCCTTCTTAATTGGAATTTTCACATGTCCCAAGTCGAAAGAACACACATGATCACTTTCCCCAATTGGTGGCAATGTGGCCACCTTAGTTATGGACACAGTTCTTCTGGTACTATAACAAGATTCCACATTCTTGTACCTGAGTCTCCTCTGTCACATTCTGCTTCAAGTAATTATCTCTGAGTAAATGTATAAATGCTATTTCCTTTGTGCCCTATGATCTTTCCTTCTTTCAATTTATATCTCCGAAGTTGAAGTCTTCCATAATAATTATTTGACTTGAACTCGTACTAATCTGCTGATGCATAGCTTCTATCATCTAATATCTAACATCATCTCTGGCCTATAGCAGCAACCTATTTTATATTTTGTCCTATTAGCCTCAATCTCACACCAAATTCACTCAAAAGAACTGCAGTCTGATGTAGCTGCAATTCAATTGCTATCATTAGCAGTACTGTACCACCCCCTCGTCTTGCCTCCTCTGACCTCCCTGAAAATACTGAATCCATTCATTCTATTGCTGGAACTACATCATCTGCTGTTAGCCTTAGTCTACTAATGCCTATAACTTTTGGCAAGGTTGCACTAAACCAATGCCAAAAACTCCTTCTTGATGCTTCTAGCATTAGTATATAGAAACTGTAGCATTCCATTAGGTCCTCAGCCATCTTTACATCCTGACTTGATTACCCCATTCGATGTTGCTGCCTGAAAGACTAGAATGTTTTGTTCATTCACACAGTCATTCGCTTCATGGATACCTTTATACACACTTATCTGCATCCACTCTAATTTCTTTTGTTTTCATGAATTTGTGCTTCCACTCTTTCAGTGAACAAAGCTCTCTAGACATTTAACTCCCAATCCATTTTAGTGCAGTCCATCAGATTTTACAAATCATTCTGTCCATCAAACTCAGGCCATAGGTTCAAAAAATACACCATTTCTTTTGCACAACTTGCATATTGATTCATTAGCTATTAATGCCCTCCTTCTCAGTTCATCTGTATCATAGTGTTGCCGTAGACTTAACTTCACCCTCTTGCTTTTCTTTTTGCTTCTTCCAACTGTTTTGCATCATCCCTTAGAATACTTCTTGGGTACCATTGGTTCCAGCCCAAACAGTCAATTTTTTCACCTTTTGTTCTGTAGTCTGACAGCATTACTAATATTATTGATTTTTGCCCCAGGGAAACAAGATTTCGAGGCACTTTGTGAAGTACTCCTGTTATAATAGAATGACCATAAAAATTATCTGCTTATGCTCTTTCTCTTGTTTATTCTTACAATTTTATTTTTGACTTGTAACTCTTGCTTTTTTCTGGTCTCAGTTTGAGTAATCTCTTGCTGTTTTTGCAGCCTTTCAATACTGCACTTTGTCCTGTGAATGACTATATGCAAGTGCACTATTTCTTTATTCAGGTCTTCTACATTCTCCTGAACTTCTGCCACCACACTTTCAATATTATTATTGATATTTACATTTTCCAGTCTTCTATCACTACTCTCTTCTCTACTATCATATAATTTGTTCTCTTTGCATTCACTCTCAAAACATTTATTACACACCTGCTCATCAGTTTTGCTCTCCTTCCACAAATCTTTCAACTTTTGTAATGATTACATCTCACAAATTTTACACTGGACAAAATCACTCCATGGAGGTTTGAGGGTAATAATGATTACTTGAAACAGCATATAATGGAGGGAATCCAGGTTTGAAAGCACTGTATCTGATAATATCATCCGAACATGTATCCATAACCACTCTGCTCCCAATTGAACAACATGACCGTACAGTCTTATTCTGAGAGGATGCTATGGAGCTCTCAATTAAGAAGGGGTATATATAGAACTACAAATCTGGTGATTATGACAAACTTATGAGGTCAGGTGGAGCAGTGCCATGGAACAAGAAGCTACAGGGGAAGAATGTCAACAGTGCATGAAAAATCAACAAGAGTTGTTTGAGGAAAACAGTAATAGACTGTATATATCCAAAGTCACAAGGATAAATCAAGTGAGAGTTAAATAAATGTATAGCATCATAAAGCAGGAGCTGAAAAAAAAAAACTGTGGAGGAAATATAAAGAAAAAGGTGTCCACAAGCAATAGAAAGACAGGCAAGAAGGTTGACTTGCATGGTAAGGAGGGCTATATCAGATTATGACTGGAAATTAGCTAAGAAGACCACAGAAGAGTCTCCAGCCAAAAGGCTGCAAGTTCAAATCCCAACGAGCGGATGTTTGTGATTGTCTGTGAAAATACTATTGGTGGTGGTGGTGGTGGTGGCAGGCAGTAGATGGCATGGGTGTAGATAAAGCGGTTCAGTGTAGTTGATGAATTGAGTGGGGGAGACGGAGAATTGTAGAGTGGGTGCCCTCCCTTGATGAGTCTTTGGACTCCTTGAAGGTATCATGTAGTGGGCAAGAGGAAATATGATTAAGGACAGGATAACTTCAATTAGTTCTAAAGTCACAGAAAAAAGGAAATGATTGAATTACCAAGTAATCGCTTTCAAAGAGTGTATCATCCAGGTGGGGATAATCTATTATTGATGTGACAGAGACTGTTGTAAGATTTGAGGAGGAAATAAGAAATATCCATGTAAATACAGCAGTGGGATATTGGCGATTTATCAGCCCATGTGTTATGAAATTGTACAAGAGAAATAGCAGTGCTTCTGCCAAGCTGTTAATCTAAGTCTCAGCTCTAACAAGAGTGGAAAGAAGGCAAGACAATTCCATTATATAAAGGAGACACCAAGTGAAATGTAGCAAATTATAGACTATTTGCAATCTCAGGAGTAGTGGTTAAAATATTAGAAAGTTGGTTAAAGTTGGAATTCTGGAATAGGTGGATAGGAATACGATATTCCATTGTGACCAGCATGGCTTTGTAAAAGGTAGGTCCTGCCTTAGTAATTTACTCACATTTTATAACAGAGTTATGGCTGAATTGGATAAATGAAATGGTTAAATCATGATATGGTGAAGCAGAATCCAGAAGAATGAGGGTCACTAGAGGAGTGACAGAGCTCTGCAGTGCTACAGGGATCTATACTAGGGGCACCATTTTTTAATTTTTTTTTATTAATGATGTAGGGAATGATTTGAGGAGAAGTATTCAGTTATTGGCTGATGATGCAAAACTGGGGAGGGCAATAACCCAAGTTTCTTGGGGATGAGAAGGTGGTGGAAAGTATTCAGAAATGAGTGACTAAGATAGTGTGTGGGCTGCAAAATTCTTCCTGCGAGGATATTATTATTATTATCATCATTATTATTGGCTACTCTAACGGGTCCTTAGACTCATTGAGGGAGGCCCTAAACTATCCAACTATCCAAGGTCAAGAACTATCCAACATTTGCACAGCATCTATCATACTTTGTTTTGACTTCATTCACAGTCATGGTACCCACAACAGACTCTGGCAACCTATTCCACTCATTCACTACTCTCCAAGCAAAAAAACCTAGTTCTAACACCGTTGCTAATTACACTCTTACTCAGTTTCCATGGATAGCCTCTAGTTCTCCCACCACCAGACCTGTTCTGAAAATTTTTCTATGAATTAATCTTGTAAAAACCCCTCATTAATTTGTATGTCTCAATCATATCACCCCTTTTTCCACCTATCAACCAGTTTCTGTAACTCACAAATCTTCAACCTGTTCTCGTAAGGTTCATTCCATAGACCTGCTGTGTAGGTTGCAAAGTTTAGTTGACAGGCAAAAAAGAGGACACGTGATAAATACTTATCAGTTAATAAAGAGGTTCTATAAGATTGATACAAAAGAAATTTTTCAATACATGATGACTAAGGAGAGAACCTGGGATTAGCCTGCAAGTTGTGTATGGTGAATGACTAGGATTATCACAGGTAGTTTTGATTGACCTAACAACGTACAAGTTTAAGATCAGGTATGATAGGAACTATGTGAATAATTGTTAGTATTGGTCTTTTGCAATGAGCCTTCTGACTCCATGGAGATGTCCATAATCATAAAACAAATACTCTCCATACAATTAATATCAAACCATACCACAAGGTAGATGATTACTAATCTGATGGAAAGACTATTTATAACTGTGCTTTTTGAGGAAATTACAATGTATACTGAATATTATTTACAATAACTTTAATTAAATTAATTTAATTAAGAACTTTAATTAATTAGCAACTAGAGCAACCATAGTGGTGAAACCAAATGTGGTCCATGTGTTCAGAAGTTTTGATATTGGCTGTCCAATATTTTGGAAAAATCATATTGCCAACATCGGGAGACAGCACAGTATGATATGAGTACATTGGTACTAGCAGTGGCTAAATGAGACTGAAGCAAGTCAACCAATGTTGTACCCAAAGTCCTAAATAGTGCTCCCTAGCAGGCTAAATTGGGTGATCTTTGCTGCTCAACTGGGGATCTGAGTATGAGTGCTTCCCAAATCTGCAGTAGTTTCATACACCCAAATTTGTTGAGGTTTGGGAAGTTTCTTAAGGCTGAGGCAGATTCCAGGAGTAGCCTCTCATATTTGTATTTGCTGTGGTGGAGTAAAGTGGCCTTCTTCTAGCGTATACTGTGGTGGGTATTCAACAGATGGTCAGCAAGCTCAGAGCAACTGTAGTGGTGAACCAAATGTGGTTCATTATTCTTATTATTATTATTATTAACATCTGTCCTCCATGGAGTTGGAGACTCATTGTGGAAGGTATGCACTATTGCACACAATGCTCATCCAACCATGCCTTAAAATGATTCAATGGTCTACATTCAAAACACACTCAGGCAATGCATTCCACTCACCAACCACTCTCCATGCAAAGAAAATTCTCCTCACTCCTCTGCTCACACCCTCCTTATACAGTTTCCAGCGATGACCTCTTGTTCTACTCCTATCTTCCATTCTATGAAAAATCTCTTTCTGATGTCAACCTGATAACAACCCCTGACTAGCTTATGTCTCAATCATATCCTCCCCTCTTCCCCCTATTCACGAGGCTTTGTACTTACATTCTCTCAATCTGTCCTCATACTCCACATTCCAAAGATCACTGACCACCTTTATGAATCTTCCCTGGACCATTTCCAACATATCCTCATTACTATGAAAGCGCAGTGACCAAATCTGTGCACAATAATCCATGTGAGGCCTGATCAAGGTTATATACAATGGCATCATAACCTATCTATTTCTGCATGTCAGGGTCCTCTGCATCATTGCCATTACTTGATGTGATGTCTTCACAATTTGTGCAATGTGGCCCCTGAATTTCAGGTACTTTTCCACCACCACTCACAGATCTCTCATTTCCTATACCTCCTTTAAAGTTTCCCCACCAAGTGTATACTTTACATCCCATCATTGCTTACCGAATTTCAACATTGAACTGACAGTTCCACTTACCTTACCATTCATACAATATATTCAAGCAGATGTAATGGCCCAATTTTGCATTGTCTGCAAACAGCTGCATATCACTAGTTAAACCCATCCCAATATCATTAATATACAAATTGAACAACAATGGTCTCAAAACTGACCCCTGAGGTACATTTGTGTCAGCTCGTGGCTTGAAATCGTGGGGATGCTGCGACTTTCGAAATATACATACACACTGTAAGTACAGTGTATACGTGTTTGGATAAAATATCAAAATTATGGTAAAAATTTAAAAAAAAATTAAACATGGAAAAATAATGTTTATTATCGATAAAATTATACAGTTTGGTATAATTCAAAATTAGTTAAAAATAAAATCCATTCCTTTAATTGTAATTAAAGGAATGGATTTACAATTTTTGGACATTACAATTAAATCTTTTAATTGTAATGTCCAAATATTTAAAGAGACAGAGTAAAGACGATAAGTACTACGAACACTCTACTACTAGCGTGAACTACATATAAACAACAGTGGAACTGCGCGATCGACAGTGCTACATTACGCTTATAGCTCGCATCTCATTATGACTTGCATATGCTTGCGCGTATAGCAATATGACACTGTGGTAAACACAGTGCTGCTAGCGTCCTTCGCCCTCCTAAGTGTTACAGGATGGATTTTTATTATTTTTTATACAAAATATGAGAATTGTATAGGATTGTTGATGATAAAATTAAATATTACAAGCAAATATAAATAAATTAATAAATACATTTATATATTGAGAAAAACTGAGGGGTGCTGCAGTTCTGCAGTGCCTATGCATGAGCAGTCCCTGGGTACACCACTAGTGACCTTTCTTTTGTGTTCAGAATGTGTTCATGTGTTCTGAAAAATGCTGATGTTGCCAGTCCTGCCTGTTTAGCCATAGCTGGACAGTTTGTAACTGCAAGGAACCTGGTAAACACCAGGCAGGTCTTGGGAGTGTGACTGATCTTTGGAAGAGCAGATAAGGAATTCCAATTTCTTATATAGTCTGTAAGTGGCTGTATGGTTTTATTTCTTTTGGATTTTTGTCAATTTTTCAGATGTGCTCTGAATATTTGGAATAATGATAGATTTTGTGTAGTCTCTATTCTGGAAGGAGAGGGGGAAATTATGGGGTTTTAATATTTTCTGAATTTTGTGGGGACTATAGTCATTGGCTAACAAAGTGTTGTGAATGTGGTCAAGTTCAGTGGTTAGGGTGGCTTTTATGAGAACCAATTACTTTTGCCCTGTTATATAGGGTTTTTATAATCTCATATTGTCTGAGGAGGGGAAGTAACTGCCGGTGAATGTATCTATCAGTGTATATGTGTGTGGATTTTCTGCAAACAGAGAATACCAGGATCCATCAGGCTGGCATGTACAGTGATACCTCGGCTAACGAAGGTAATCTGTTAGCCGAAATCTTCGTTAGCCAAAATCACGTTTCGGCTAACCGAGTTTAATTCGTTTAATTCGTTCTGGATGCTGCCTACTATTTAAAGATAAGTTTTATAAAATAGTAAAAAAGCATACTATAAAAGGGCAAAAACTCAATTAGATAACAATAGAATTTACTAATTATAAATTAATCCCCCATAGTAGAATTTAGCCAAGTAAAGAATAAATGTTATCACACTTACCTCTCGCATTCACAGCCACATGGAGCATGCACCGTACTGACACTGGTATGAGGCATCTCACTTCTCGCTGTCTTGAACGTGAACAACCCAGTCGGGTTGGTGGGTCTCCCCCATGTGATGTGGTGTGGGCAGCTCATTTCTTTGTCACACACATACAAATGGAAAAGATAAGCTCCTGGAATGGCCTGATCGTTCATGTTGTTTGCTGCTTTATGTTAGCACGCACATCCACTAAAACATTCGTTAGCCGAGTCCAAAAAACCGAAAAAATCTTCATTAGCCGAAAAATTCATTAGCAGGGTTACTTGTTAGCTGAGGTATCACTGTAATCAAATTGTCTAGGAAGTGGACACTGTTGTTGTTTTCCTTTTCTAAGACAAACTGGATCCTGGAATGTTATTTGTTTAGATGTGTTAAGAAAATTTTGAGTGCATCCAGGCCATGTGGCCAAATGGCATATAGTATCTTCTATTTCAGTCCTGTTTCAATTTATCATAAACTCTGACTATTTCATTCGTCAAGGAAAATTCTACAAACAGATGGAGGGGGCAGCCATGCTCTACTATCCACACCATAACCATCCACACTCGCACCACCTGCCAGGTAGTGCTTACCAGGTTTCTTGCAGTTCTACTATGGAGAAACAGGCAGGATAGCCAACATCAGAATTTCCAAACATATGGACTACATCTGGTTCCATTACTACAGTTGCTCTGGGGTTAGTAACCATGCATTGGATGCCCACCACAAGATAGACTTGAAGAAGGCCAATTTACTCCACCACAGCAAATACAAATATGAGAGGCTTTTCCTGGAATTTGTCTTGTCTTTAAGAAACTTTCCAAACCTCAAAAATTGGGTGCATGAATCGGCCCCAAATTTGGAAAGCACTCATCCTCAGATCTTCACTCCAACAGCCAAGAGTACCCATTTTAGTCCACTAGAGGTCACTATTATGACTTTAGGCACACGTTTAGTTGCTTTGCTTCAGCCTCATTTACCCAGTGTTAGTACCTGCATGCAGATATCATATTATACTGTGTTCCCTCATTATGGTGAGATGACTTTGCCAAAATATCAGAAGTATTAACTAAAATTATTGTAATTAATAATCAGCATATGTTTTAATTTCCTCAAAATATACAGATATGATTCCTAATCTGTTATATGAGAATATTAAAAATCTAAGATTATCAAAATGAAAAAGTCACAGATGTTTTCAACTAGTTTAAGATAAAATAAATAAGGTTTTTCTCTTTATAAGTTTTCATTTTTATTATACAAACTCACAACTTCTTCCTTCATTTCTTGCTTCAGCTCGATCAGATCTTTATCTTCAGAGTATTTTAACAGTTCTTCCATACTCTTTGCCCATAATTCTGATAACTTGAATATATCACTGTCTGGAGAACACTGCATCTCTCTATCATCCTAAAATTTCATAAACTTAATGTTAAGAAATGCTAGAAATACACAGACACACACCTAATCTAAGAAACATATCACGCTCCATTATCTGAACTCCCTAAAATTTCTAGCAGTCTAATGTAGACATTATGCTATTCAGAGTATTGAAGTGTATAACATATTTTGGAAGGACCATCGTTCCAAAATATATTATACACTTCAGTATATGTTATACACTTCAAATGGGTAAAAAAAAAGCTAGAGTGTAACCTATGATAAATAACGAGTTATATTCTCTCAGAGAGTACCGGATGGAAAATGGCATTGATGGCTTTTTAAAAGGATATCACCACAGGCCAAGGAACACAGAAGATAGTGAAAAAAAATTATTTATGGAAATAAGTTTCGCAAGTGCAAAATAATTTATCATTAAGAGAGATTATAACTATCACTATAAACTGGGCAAGGAAACAGCATATAGTAATAAACGAACTAAATTTCTGGAATTATTGAGGTACAAAAGTCTTAGCTGGCATGTAGTGGAACAAACCCAGGATTAAGAATTTTGGATCTGGTCATGCACAGAGAATTAGATCATGAGTAATATGTCATATTTACTTGAATTTGGTGAGAATGATCATGTAGTCTTGACTTAGAAGATGAATAGGCACGGGGAGAGATCAAGGAGAAAAGAATTTAACTGGAATTAAAAGGCGTGTTTATAACAAAGTTAAAAGGCGAGCTTTGAGATGTACTCTGGCTATTATGCTAATAAAAATTCAAACAAATGAGTAATGCATTAGATCTAGATAAGAAATATTTGTCAGTGGCTAAATTGCATACCTTGGGTTAAAATGATATAGCAATTTGGAGTAAAATGGATAACTAGGAAAATCAAACAGGAATTGCAGAGGGTTATGGAAGAAACATAAAGGAAGATGTAAAGAACAGTTGCAGGAGGTACTAAGGCTCAGGTCAGGATGGTGACTAGTATAATAAGATGAGAAAAATTATGATACAAGAAGAGACTAGCTCTGTGATCAAAGAAAAATCCTAAAGATTATTTTCATTATGTGGCCAGTAGGAGGAGAAATGATTGTGGTTGAATGGCATTGCTAAATGGAAAAAGTAGATGAGTAACCAATGCAGATGATGTACTAGGCTGTTTAATGACCACTTTGTCAGGGTATTTCATCCTGGTAAAGCAGGTTTTATTTTAGAGGAATAGGAGAGGTTGATAATAGTGAATGCAGATAACATATATTATTATTATTACACCCTGAATGGAGTCTCCAGACTCATCGTGGGAGGTTCATTCAACTGACGACATATTTATCATACCGAATCTTAAAATCATTAACACTCCTTGCATTAACAACACATTCTGGTAATACATTCCATTCATGGAAAATTCTCCATGTAAAAAATCTACTCCTCACATTCCTCTTCACCACACTTTTACATAACTTCCAGGGATGACCTCTGGTTCATCCCCTATCACCTTCTACTCTTTTATAATCC
This sequence comes from Typopeltis vanoorti, assembly GCF_054136105.1. Taxonomy (NCBI): domain Eukaryota; kingdom Metazoa; phylum Arthropoda; class Arachnida; order Uropygi; family Thelyphonidae; genus Typopeltis; species Typopeltis vanoorti. Next base: position 30,753,953 of record NC_143556.1, on the reverse strand, counting down.
CCTCTGGATTAATATGATAAAATCCTCTCCCTAACATAAATGTCTCTATCATATCACCTCTCTTCCACCTATCCACCAAACTCTGCAATTCACATTTCTACAATCTCTCTCCATAGCCAGTATTCTGAAGTCCCGATATTGTCTTGGGGGGGGGGGTCACCCAGTTTTCAATGTGATGTGGAGACATCTCCAATGTCTCCACATCACATTGAAAACTGAGTGACCAGATCTGAGCACAATAGTCCAAGTGTAGTCTGACCAGTGCCTTATACAGTGGCACAACCACTTCCTTATCCTTACATGTGACAGTACTTCTTATCATAGAAGCAGTACAATGCCTTTGCAACACTAACAATATGCCCTCTAAACTTCAGTCTACTGTCAACCATCACTCCCAAATCTCTAATCTCATCCACTTCCTGCAGTACGGCACCATCGATGTAGTACACAGCCTTATATTTCTGCACTTCAAAATGCAACACCTTGCACTTATTGATATTAAAACTACAACTCCATTCTTTTGTCCAGAAAAGAGTGGGGTTGTAGATCCTGTTGTTTTATCCTGAAGATCCCCAGTCAGTGCACATGAGATATCATTTACAAACAAGTTAAACAGCAGGGGTCCAAAAACAGAAACCTGGGTCATGCCACTGATTATCCTCCTTTTTTGAGACACTTCTCCATCATAACCTGCTGGTATCATTCAGAGAACCAATCTCTGATCTATTTAACCAATATATTATCTATTCCCTTCCTCTGCAGCTTGTACACCAACTTATTATGTGATAATCTATCAAACGGTTTTCAAAGTCTAAGAATATCACTGTATATGATTCTCCCTTATCTAACACAGTTCTTACCTTACATAAAATGCAAGTAAATTACTAAAACAGGCCTGACCCTTTACAAATCCATGCTGACCATCATAAAGAATGCTATGTCCATCAACCCAATCCTGTATTCTATTCCTTACCAATCTCTCCAACCTTGACCACAATCACAGTTATAGAGACTGGCCTATAGTTGGTGACTTCCGTCTTAGAACCATGCTTGTGGAGTGCTACTATATTCCTTCTTTCCACTCTTTAGGAATCCTACCCACTGGAAGACTTTCATTAAATAGCCAGGTCAAGGGCATACCCAACTGTGGTGCACATTTCTTAAGAATACATGGTGATATGTCATCCATTCCCACAGCCTTATTAATACCTAACCTAGCGAACATCTGATACACCTCTGTTTGTTTCACTTCCAATTATCCTAATTTCACTTGCCTCTCTTCTACATATTGCACAACATCATTTACAGTATGATATATGCTGATAAAGTGCTCATTCAATAAATCCACTATATCCTGTGTATATCCTCTTAGTCTGCTGCCATGACTCTTCACCAGTGTTAATCTGCCATAATTATTCTTCCTCTTGCTTGCCATGTAGCAGAAAAATTCCCTTAAGTTAACTTGGCCTGACTGGCCAATCTCGTCTCATACTACACCTTTTCTTTCTTTACCATGCTTATTATCTTTCTAGCCTGCACTTATACTCTTCATGGATCTGATCATCACCAGCTGTCTTGTACCTCCTCCATAACATTTTCTTTTCGTGCACAGCTTGCTTGATTTCACTGTTCATCCATTTCACTCCTACTTATTTACTTGCTGAACCCTTGGTATGCTGTCATACATTGCTTTCATCAGATACTGCCTTGTGAGTTTCCATGTATTGTCAACATCTTTTCTGCTTCATAGTTTTGAATACTAAGTACTCTAGAAGCAAGGCAGTAGGGAGATTATGAAATTTCACCAAGTTAAAAGTGAATGTGCTAACATTCACTTTTAACTTGGTTAAACTTTTAACTTTTTAAGCTGCTTTAGCCACTTTTGCAATATGTCCTCTAAATTTTAATTCCCTATCCACTAACACCCCCCCCCCAAAATCTATGGCATTATCAATTACCTCAGTTCCATTAATGTGGTACATAGCTGTAATCTCTTCACCACAAAATGCATAACCTTACACTTTGCCACATTAAATTGATATCCATTCTCCTTTGCCCAGACTACATCTATTGAAATCATCCTGCAATTTTTAGCGTCACCTGTATTAACTATTGCCCTACCCAATTTCGCATCATCAGCAAACAACTGAATGGTTCCTCTCTGATTCTTTTTTTATATCATTAATGAACAAATTAAACACTTGCAGTCCATGTGGCATGCCACTAGTCACAGGCCTTCCACTAGACTTTACTCCTGAATAAACTACTCTCTGATATCTCCCATCAACCACCCTCTTATCCACTGTACTAACTCTATATCCATCCCATGTGCTGCAATTTATTGATTGGAATTCCATGCAGTATTCTGTCAAAAGATTTTGCAAAGTCCAGAAGTATCACTGTAAACCCATTACATTTATCCACCTCAACTGTCACTGTATTATAAAATAGTGAGCAAGTTACTGAGGCATGACCTAGCTTTCACGAAACTATGTTGCCATATAGTATGCCATTTCTGTCTATCCATTCTTGTATTTTGCTCTTGACAAACTTCTCCAGTACCTTGACCATCACTCCTGAAATGCTGATCGGTCGCTAATCTGCTATATCAGTCTTGGAGTCTCCTTTATGCAGTATAAATATTTTCTCCTTTTTTCCATCCCCTTGGGACTAACCCAGAGCCAAGACTTAGATTAAACATATGGTCAAAGGCACTGCCAATTTCCTAGCACCTTGTTAAACTTAAGCTGGTATACCATCTAATTCCATAGTTGTATTCATATCAAGGTTCTGTAATATGCTATGCACCTCCAGTTCATTTACCTCAGTTTCCATATAATCTTATAAGCTTTTGCCTCTCTTCTCACTGCAATATATCCCACCTGGATGATATGCTCTTGCAAAGTGTTCACTTACTAATGCAACTATTTTTGCCTGATTCAGTTAACTCCCTACCATTGGCATTCATTAAAATCATTCTGTCATGAACATTCTTTCTTTTCAGTTGGTGTCCAAAAGCTAAAAACAAACTACATTTTTACTTGTATATGAAAAAATGTTCATGACTACTGCCAAATGTGGACATAAATTTATTGCTGCATACTAATAAATTTATTACACAAAAAATTATAAATTTCATACAAATTAAATTGCAATATGTTTTTGGCAAAAGTTACAAATTTCCTAAGGACGTAGTTAAGGAATTAATGTACAGTGCTTACAAAAAGAATTATGCAGATAGACATTTCAGTATGGAATATGTCCACCTTGAACTGTGATGCAGCTCTCACAACATTGCAGCATGCTTGGCATCAAGTGCTAAGCATGATACAACATTGATTAAATTATTATTATTATTATTAAACAAGACCTCATGGAGTCAAAGACTCATCTAGGAGGTCCTTTTATCTCACACACATCTCATCATACCGGGTCTTAAACACATTCAAACTCCTTGCAGACACCACACTCTCAGGCAAGGCATTCCAATCATTCACAACTCTGCACGAAAAAAACCTGCCTCTCACTCCCCTACTCACACCCTCTTTATACAGTTTCCAGGGATGACCGCTGGTTCTCCCCTGATCTCCCACTATTCGCTGTAGAACTTCTCCACCACTGATCCTATAGCAACCCCTTACCAACTTGTAGGTCTCTATCATATCTCCCCTCTTCCTTCTCTCCACTAGTCTCTGCAAATTACATCTTTTCAAGCTTTCCTCATACTCGACATTCCAGAGGTCAGAAACTACCTTAGTCAGTCGCCTTTGGACCCTTTCCAACATCTCTTCATCCTTCTGAAAACCAGGTGACCAAATCTGGGCACAACAGTCCATGTGTGGCCTAATCAAAGCCTTATACAATGGAACAAGAATCTCCCTACTTCTACACGTCAGTGTCCTCCTCATCATTCCCAGAAGTCTTTATGTTGTCTTCACAATTTTGGCGATGTGACCCCTAAATTTTAGATCCTTATCCACTATCACTCCCAGATCTCTTATTTCCTCTACTTCCAACAATATATTTTCACCAAGCATAAATTCTGCATCCCATCTTTGTTTTCCAAATTTTAAAACCTTACATTTTGCAACATTGAACTCACATCCCCATTTGCTTGCCCAATCACTCAATTTATTCAAGTCTTCTTGCAAGGCCACAACATCTTCACTACTCTTTATGGTTCGTCCCAACTTTGCATCATCTGCAAACAACTGAATATCTCCATCCAAATCTTTGCCAATATCATTAATATAAAAGTTAAATAGTAATGGCCCTAAAACAGATCCCTGAGGCACTCCACTAGTGACTTTCCTTTTCCTGGATATTGCACCCCCATACACAACTTGTTGATACCTATCAGATAGCCAGTCTCCAATCCAATGCACTAATCTAATATCCAACCCCATCTGCTCTAGTTTGACTGTCAACTTATCATGAGGCACTCTATCAAAAGCTTTTGCGAAATCCAAGTATATTACTGTGTATCCTTCTCCTCTGTCCAAGGAAGCAGTCACTTTATTGTAATAAGTAAGTAGATTACTAAAACACGACCTCCCTTTAGCAAATCCATGCTGTCCATCAAAGATTATACCATTGTTGTCAACCCAACTCTGGATCCTAGTTCTCACAAGCTTCTCCAACAACTTAACCACAACACCTGACACACAGATAGGCCTATAGTTTGATGCTTGAGTTCGATCACCTCCTTTATGAAGTGGCACAATCTTGCCCTCCTTCCACTCTTTAGGGACTTGACCAAGTGCAAGACTCGTATTAAAAAAATATGTCAAGGCAGGTGTCAACTCTCTGGCACATTCCTTCAGAATACGTGGTGATATATTATCAAGTCCCACAGCCTTATTTACATCTAGTTTACTCAACTCCCCAAACACCTCTTGCTCACTTACAGTCAGTCTCTCCTCCCCATCATCAACTGCTCTTAATCTCTCCATGAAGTCACATTCACAAGATTGAAAGATCTTTATGAACTGCTCATTAAGTATCTCAACCACACATTCTGCAACAGCTGTCTTTATACCATTTCCTCCAATCAATGTCATCCTTCCATAATCATTCTTTCTTTTGCTGGCTACATATCGAAAGAACTCCCTAGGATTCTTTTTAGCTTCATTAGCTAACTGCTGTTCATACTTCTCTTTAGCTACTCTCACCAACCAAGTCACTCTCCTTGCTGGTCTTTGTAGAACTCATGAAATTGGTTACTTCCACTTCTCTTATGCTGCCTCCACAATGCCCTTTTTCTCTGTATTGCATGCTTAATCTCTTTATTCATCCATCTCACACCTAACTTATTTAACCTTCTCACCCGTGGTATACATTTAGACATTGCATCCACTAAATATTTTTTGAAAATTCCCCAAGCTGCATTGATCTCTTTTCCAGCTAACTCCTCATTCCATGCTACACCTGCAAGCTGTCTCCTGAGCTCTTCATAATCACCCCCCTTGTAGTTCCACATATACCCTTTTTTCACAGGGGTCCTTGCACTGCTGGCAACCACCCAAGTAATCACCACATGGTCACTTTCGCCAATTGGTGGATGATTTGATACCTTATTGATAATTACATCCTCCGATGAGATGACCAAATCCAAGACCCTTAATCCTCTTGTGCCCTCTGTTACATACTGTCTGAGGTAGTTATCCCTCAAAAACTCAAGAAACTCATTTTCTTTACTTCCAGTTGCTATCTCTTCATTCCAGTCTATATTGCCATAATTAAAATCACCCATAATGATCACCCTTTTCTTATTTGCTTGGCTTATTTGCCTATACATTTCACTATCACCACCATCCACATTACCAGGTCTATAACAACATCCCACCAAGTATTTGTATATAAATAAATTAGCTATAAATAAATTAGCTACAATAAATAAATTAGCTATGAAGCTGATTTGTCTGAATTTGTAGTTGTAATCTTCAGAAATAGTGTTTGTCCTTACATTTTGGACACCAGTGTATTTGCAACATACAAAAAACTCTTTGGGATAATCTTTGGCCTGCACTGCTAATTATTGTGCAGATATCTGGTACCTAGTTTTCAAGTTGATGAGGATATATTAGAAAGGGTGTAGAGAAGATTGACTAAGGTTGTAACTGGTCTTTTGAATGTGGGAAGACAGATTAAGGACATGTAATTTGAAAGTCTTGCAATGATAGAGTAAAGGGGGATATGAGTGAAACATTTATGTTAGTCAGGGAATGTTACCAGGTTAATGTGAAAGATTTTTTTTTCATAGCATGGGAGATGGGAGTAGAACAATGGACCATCCCTGGAAACTGAATATGGAGGGCGTGAGCAAGAGTATAAGGAGTAGGCTGTTTGGATGGAGAGGGATTGGTGAGTGGAATACACTACTTGACAGTGTGGTGAATGCAGGCACATTAAATAGTTTAAAACACAATTTGATAAAAATCAAATAGCCAAATTGTAAAAAATTTGACTTATCTCCATTTCAAGATTCTAGATTCAATGATCAATGATTTCTGGAAATGACTGTATCACTACATTTCAGAAACTAACAAAGAACAGTATAGTAACAGCACTGTATTTTATGATGCTTTCAAACTTAATAATTTACTATGAATCCATTAGTGATCAAATACTAATATTATTTATAATTCCTGTGTCTTAAAATTGTTCTACAAAAACATGCCATAATCATAATTAAAATTTGAAAAAAAAAAAAAAAATGTTAGTCAGTTATCATATCTACTTACTTCTTTCAGATGCTTTGACATAAGTTGAAGCTGATGCCATAAACTACGCTTTATCGCTGTCAAAAGCTGCAAACTTTGATCTACTTTTGCTTGTGTTGCACTTTTGCGTTTTTCTTGATCTTCTAACAGCTTTGTAGTCTTTCTGATATTTTCCTCCATTGCACTGCAATTATGTAATATGAACATTAAATATGATAAATTCAAATCCTCCTCATGAATGTTTCTCAATCAAAAAAGCCAACGTACATTTTAACGTGTATCTTTAAAAAACCTATTCCTTATTATTTGATTATGTGGAAAAAGAAACAAAACCTGTTGCTTTCCTAAAAGTGTTCTAAAATGTACTTTATTATCTTCAATGCTACTCAGTATTCAAAAGCCTTGTAATGAAAAAAAGAAAATTATAACTGAAGCAGATAATATTCCTGAATAAATAAATAAATAAATATACATACGGTCATCTCTCTACATACATCTGGGTTCCATTCCATCAGGCAGGACATAAGTCAGTTCGGACATAAGTCGATACATTAAATCAACAGAGTTATAAGGGTTAGGGACTTAACAGTAATAAGTATACTGTCATTTTAACTTTTAAACCTTATTATAAAACTGTACTGTGCATTACTGCCACTGTAAAACAGGAGAATAATTACCCAAATCTTCCTCCACAGTCACATCTTCATTACTTTCCCTATGTGAAGGACCAGGCTGCGGCTCTTCTGGTGTAACCTTTGGTTTTTGATGAAAATGTCCGATGTGCTTTGCTTATTCCTCTTCTTCTTTTCATCATAAATTTGTTTATAGAAAACAAACTCATCGTGTACTTTCCTTTCTACTAATAAGTAGCATTCAATACTGGGGTCCATGTCTTCAACCATTTTGAGAACATCGCTAACTGCAGAGAACATTTCTGCAAGACCTCCCCCTTCACTGTGAATTGTTTAACTACCTCTCCTTGTTTCTCTTTTTCCTCTTCCTTTTCTCATTCTTCCTCTTCTGCAACACATTTTTCCTCCAGTTCAACTAATTCTTCATTGGTCAACTCTTCAGGGGCACTTCCTATGAGTTGAACTATGTCGTCATCATTCACTTCGAGATTCAGATTGTTTGCTAGGCCCATTATTTCTTCATTCAATTTTTTCAAAACTTCCAAAATTGTGCACAAACCTTTTTAATGTCTTTTTTCATATGCCACTCATACATTGAAAGATCACTTCGTCCCAAACTACAGCAATATTTTTAATAGCATGATAAATATTGAATGCTTTACAGAATTGTATGAGTCTGGTAATTTCCTTCATTAACAGAAATGGCTCATGATAAAGTTTTCCGTAGATAATAAACTCTAAACACTACTAGAACTCCCTGATCCATCAATTGGATAAATGAAGTAGTGTTTGGACTTTGAACTTGATGAAGATCATCGATATAAGATGGATAACCTAAAGATTATATGAATTAATAAAATTTAAATTCTACATTTTCTTTCACATAATAGCTTTCCATTTCACTCGCATAACAGTTGATTAAAGGCATCTGCAAACAATTTTTGAGTCATCCACGACTTCTTACGTCTCCGCTAATGAACTGGAAGAGTATTCAAAAACTTCCTAACATTTTTGAAGGCTTGTGGATGCTCACTGCGCCATATCACAAATGGTTTCAGTTTATATCCAGCCACATTAACCCTTAACAGAATCATAACACGGTCTTTAAGAGCTTGAATCCAGGCATAGATTTTAGCATTTTGTGGATGAATTGTCTGCTTGGACATTTTTTTCTGAAACAAAGAGGTCTCATCCATGTTAAATTTTTGCTGTGGCAAATAATTTTCCTCCATAATAATTTTATCTAATTTCTCCACAAACTGCTTGGCAGCCTTCTAATTGAAACTTCAAGATTCACCATATATTTTTACATTATGCAGTGCAAAACGCTGTTTGAATCTCATGAACCAACCAGAAGAAGCGTTGAATACATTGTCATAATCGGGTCCTGCTTTCTCCTTCAACATGTTGAGGTGCCTTAGTGGTTATGGTCATAGTGCTAAGAGGTATGCGCTTTTGATTCAGGTCCTCTATGCATGATGGAAGTAACTTTTCCAATCACTGATAGGACTTTGTCGTTGCTTCGTCACTATCATTGAACTTGCAACTTCGTTTCAAGATCAACTGCTCGCCTCTTTTTCTGTGATTCTTCACTAGGTTTTTTAATTGGGCGTGTAGGGGCCATGTTGCACAAAATATCATGAAATATTTAACAAAAATACACAAATAACATATTTTTCAAACACAAAATCAACAGAGGAACTGTTGAAGTCGAATACCGAGGGAAGTATGTAGTGGCAACAGCGCATTCAGCACTGTTGCCACTACATTGTTGCTAAATAAAAACGTTTTTACTTTACACTCTCTTGTTTTGCTTGAAAATATAGTCGAAAATATTATTTATTCAATTATGGAATCATGGACATATCTATGAAAGGACGTAACTCGAACAGACGTAAGTCGAGGTATGACTGTATATATATATATATATATATAAGAGTGAGTGTGTGTGTGACTATCTGTTATATTAACTTGGAATTGGGATATGTTCATATTTTTATATACTGACTCAGATCCGAGAGTTAGAACAAACAATTAAACAAACAATGCTTCTTTATAGTGTTTTTTATTTGCTTTCTGTGTTTCTTAATGCCTGAAGAAGGCCACCTTCCAACAAAACATGTTGCGTTGTGAATAAATTTAATTTCACAACACAACATGTTTTGTAGGAAGGCGGCCTTGTTCAGGCATTAAGAAACACAGAAAGCAAATAAAAAACACTATAAAGAAGCATTGTGTCATTGAAATTTGACTATCATAAAGTTCAGTTAACTTTGAAATGGAGCTACAGTCCGTGTTAAAGTTCTATTGTTAGGCATCTGTGCACTTGTGACTTCATAAGCAAATTATAAGCAAACACAAACCAGCTCACAACCATCTACAGTTCCCAGGAGCATACATAATCTCGTGCAACTGTGGTAAGCCATACTATGGCCAGACTGAGAAATCCATTCTCCTACGTCTCAAAGAACACCAAAGAGACACTGCCTACAAAAGAACTAGGGAAAGTGCCATGTCAAGCCATGTCCCGTTTTCAGTAAACACAAATAATGAAGGCTGCCAACATGAAATAAACTGGACAACAACTTCAAACCTTCATATATGCCATGACGAGGTAGAATGGTGCATAGTTGAGCCTAAGGAAATTGTTATGGACCCTCATCATATAAAGAGTAACCTTAGTTAAAATTTACCGGACTCATTCAACTCTGCTATCAGATATTGGTGCACTCGTGAAGTCACACGCACAGATGCTTAACAATAGAACTTAGCATGGACTGTAGCTCCGGTTCAAAGTTAACTGAAGTTTATAATAGTCGAATTTCAATGACACAATGTTTCTTTATAGTGTTTTTCTATTTGCTTTCTGTGTTTCTTAACGCCTGAAGAAGTCGGCCTTCCGACGAAACATGTTGCGTTGTGAATAAATTTAATTGTTTGTTCAAACTCTCGGATCTAAGTTAGTATATAAAAATATGAATATATATATATATATATATATATATATATATATATATATATATATATATATATATATATATATATATATATATATATATATAAAGTGTTTATAAGGCAGAAAACCAGAATAAGATAACAATTATTTTAATTAACGACATGACTTTTCATCCTAATTAAATAGGATTTCTTCTGGTTAAGTAAACAGTAAACACACAAACTAGTAGATGGACAACAAAAACTAACAAAGGGGACAACCACTATGTAGTTATAGAAGAGACTGTTTTTTTAAAAAAATATTTTTAATTGTGCATTGCATTGTTCAGCACACATGCATATCTAAATATCTGCAAACAAATGTATGCAGATATTTACATAAATATCTGCATATGTTTGTTTGTCTAATGATAGCTATGATGTATTCAGACAAGTTGATAGTTGGGTTCATATTTAGATGTTTAGGATCTAATGCCATTTCCAAGGATTCCCATTTTTCTCTGCCTGATTTGCTAATTTCTGCTCATACTGTTGTATCTCTTAGTCAGTTCACACGCAGCACTTATCTCCCTCCTGCTTAATACCTCATTCCATGCTATAGCTCCAAGCTGTATCTCCTAAGCTTTTAAAAATCATTAGCTTTGTAATTACAAGGCTGGTGATTATGAAAAGCTTATAGTCTTCATATGGCTGGCCACAACCCAGGTAATAACTTGGGTTGTGGCCAAGGTATCTCTCCAAAGTGCAAAACCCCACTCACAATCACATCTTCTGATGAAATGATAAGATCTAAAACTCTCGATCCTCGTGTGTCCTCCTTTACATACTGCCTAAGAAAATTGTCTCTCAAGAACTCAAGAAATTTATTTTCCTTATTCATTATAAAGAAATGTGCTTATACATTTCTTTATCACCATCCTCCATATTCCCTGGCTTACAGCGGCATCTGACTAAATATGTCTTCCTGTCAAACTTCAACTCACTCCATCCTGCCTCAAAACCATTGCCACTATTTACATTTTGCATCTCCGCTTTGTGCAGACATAATTTGCCTGTTATCATCAACATCACCCCCACCTTCCTTCTTGTCCTTTCTATCCTCACAGAAAACATCATTCCCTTTCATTTCTATTTCCAGCATCCTTATCCAAGTAGTTGCAAAGGATTTGAAATTTTTTGACTGAGTAGCTATGGCAAGGTCATCAGCATAGATAAAATGTCTAGTTCCTGAAAAGATGGGGAGATCATTGACGTAGATGTTGAAAAGTAATGGTGATAACACACTTCCCTGGGGGAGGCCATTTTTTTTGGTGAGATTATGTGATAAGAAATTGATGAGGCTACTGATCTTGGAGTTATGGTAGACAGGAAACTGAAGTTGAAAGGTGACATTGCAAAAATTGCCATTACAGCTCAGAGGATAATCACAATGTTGAAACAAATATTGACATGTATGGATAAGGAAGTCTTTTGCTCTTTACAAGGTCTTGATACTATTGCTCATGGACTTATGAGCAATAGTATCAAGACCTTGATACTATTGCTCATGGACTTATGTGTGCAAATTTGGTTTCCTGGGTTTGCAGGGGATAAAAAAGCTGTGGAAAGGGTGCAAAGAAGAGTAACAAATATGATACTGAGATTATGTGATGTAAATTATGAGGAGAGATTGAGAGTATGTGGACTGCAGATACTGGTCAAGGAGAAAGAGGAGTGATATGACAGAGATCTATAAACTTCTGAAAGTGTGTTATAAGTTTTCAGCTCAAATGATGAAAGTTTTCTTTATATGGAAGGTGGAGATAGGAGAAGGGGCATCTGTGGAAGTTAAGTTCATATGCAGTTAAAAAAGGGATGAGCTAGATTTTTCTCTCACAGAGCAGTGAGTGAGTGACTTACTCTCTATGAGAGAGAGAGAGAGTCACAAACTCACTCCCTGAATGAGTTTATGAGAAAGCATGACATATCATTTGGGTGATCTACAGCCTCCTTCAATGAGTCCTTGACTCCATGGAGGTCTTCGATAATAATATCACTTAGCTTTCAGGTTAGTTCAATGTGATGTATGTTGTAACTGTTTTTTGGTTGTTTTTTTTTTTGTATCAAAAGCACAGATATACCATACATCATATTAGACTCAATATTTTGGGCTTCTCCCTTTATTATTATTCTATTTATTATCACACATCTCTATGAAGTCATATCATGAGAGATATACAAATAACACTACAATAACTATTATTCCACAGCTTAATTTTATTTACAGTTTATACACGTGCGATGCTCTCTGGCAATGCATTCCACAGAAACCCTCCAGGGAAACAAATCAAGAAACATAAAATTATCTTAAATACCCTGCTCACCACACTGTTATGCAATTTCTAGGAACCACTTCTAGATAGAATTTCTTAACTACAACACAAACATTATCAGATACAATGGTTTTACATAAATTAAAGATACCAAGAAATTATATACTTGGTTTAATCCTTTGATGAGACCTCAATAATGGTTGAAACCAGTCTGGGTAGTGACCCTTCCCATAATGCATAGTATTATACATGTCTGCAAGGATATGTGCTTTGGATTATGAGATACTAAGGTAAGTGATGTGAAGTCATTAGCTTCTATATACAAGTTGCCCCAGTCCTGAAAATACTTCAGGCACAAACTTTGTTTGCTTACACTTGGATAAAGGATTAAACCAAGTTTGCGCCTGAAGTATTTTCACTTTTGCCTTTGTTTTTTCTATGAGAGGGTGCAATCAAGAGTCACACTGAGGTAGATTGGTTTCCAGGAATGTTCTATATTAGAGCCTTCCCAAGAAATCTGTAGCTTCCTGTTGGCTACCTTATTAAGGTGGAAAAGGCCAGTCTGGGTTTTTAAAGGGGGTTTGGTTTTAGTTGATTGCTGGTATAGTATATGGTTAGACTATTTAAGGCAAGTGATAGAGTAGTTGCAATGGACTTGAAATTTTTTGACTGAGTAGCTATGGCAAGGTCATCAGCATAGATAAAATTTCTAGTTCCTGAAAAGATGGGGAGATCAATGACGTAGATGTTGAAAAGTAATGGTGATAACACACTTCCCTGGGGGAGGCCATTTTTTTTGGTGAGATTATGTGATAAGAAATTATGGTAAGTATATATAGTATAGTATAACCAAGTGGAAAAACTTCCACTTGGTTATACTACCAACCCAATCCTGAAAGGTTGCTTTGTAAGTCTAATTTTTGTTTCTAAGGTAATGAGGGACAATTTCAATATATTTCTTACATTCCTGTGTTGATTGAGAGCTTTATATTTTCTTAATATTATGTCATTTACAGATATTATTTATATTTGAGCCTAAGTATTTGAAGTCTTCTACTTTTTCTAAAGGTTGGTTGTGTTCTGTAATGATGGAACCTTGTAATATATTTGTGAGTATTTTAGTTTTACTTTAGTTAACTGTCAATCCAAATATTTTTGCAGCTTGGCATAGTTTGTCAAAGTGTTGTAGAACCTTGGCTAAAGATGAGTCTATTAATACTATATTGTTTGCATAGCTGATGTTAGCCAGTTGATTAAGTTGTTAATGACATGATAATTATGATTACAGTTTACTTTTGAATGGCTCATAAGAGAAGTAATTAATTACGTATTTCACTTTGGGAGCATCCATTTCTATATATATATATATTGTGTGTGTGTGTTTCTGCACGGTTAGCCTAGTGGCTATGCACTTCACAACTATATGCCTGGGGAAGGAGTGTTCTAGGTTCGATTCCCGTCGGAGACGTGAGGAGCTCAAGGATCTTCCTCAGCCATAGCCAAATTAGCCGGTCTTGGGTGTGGACAGCAGGGTTTTTCATCCCGCAAACAGGCAAACCAGCCCTGTGAACACGCACGGATTACAGTCATGAACATCGCCCTTAGGGGATGCAGCAGAGGAGTGGAGAACCAGCTTCATTAATATGCCAGTAACCCCTTCATTAGGAAGGGACTCAACCTGTTCCTAGGATGGACAAGAGGGATAGGATAGGATATATATATATATATATATATATATATATAATGATGGAACCTTGCGACTATATTTATGAGTATTTTGGTTTTATTTCAGTTAACTGTCAATCCAAATATTTTTTCAGCTTGGCAGCTTTTTCTGCAGCTTTATAATTATTATTATTTATTCACATAATTGATACACAGTTAAAACAAGATTTAAACAATAAATATTATTTAAACAACAATTGGGCTGGTGATACAGAACAATTAAGATTCTACTCAAGAATCTAAGAATAGTCTGTCAGGTGGCATCGTAAAATATGGACTGTTCCAAATAATGCTGTTTTTTGTAGGTCATATGGAGCCACTTCGTTGATGTTTAATTGCCTGTAAATAGTTGGATAGCTTCTTTGAAATTGTGCCAAGTGCACCGATAACTATTGGGATAACTTTAGTGTGTTTAAGCCACAGCCTGCCAACTTCAATTGCCAGATCTCGATATTTAGTAATTTTTTCCAGTTCTTTGTTGTTAATGTTGTTATCACTGAGTACTGCGATATCGATAATCCGAACCTGTCGATGTTCGATAATTGTGATGTCAGGTCTACTATGTTCCAAATGCCAATTGCTTTATATTTGAAAGTTCCAGAGAATTTTTGCTGTTTCGTTTTCCAATACTGACTGTATTTTATGCTGCCACCAGTTATCAGATGTAGGAAAGCCATGTTGATTTACATCATTATGATAGCATTTATGTAATTTTATTATCATTTTCTTTAATATAATTACTCAAAATTGCACCTATGATCTCAAACTAGCTCTGCAAAAGATAGCAGCATGCAAGATGTCTTTACTACGCAGGAAAAGTGCAGTGATTTTCAAAATATGTGTCTATTCAATAACTGAATCAAGTCACCTTCTGAATTAGTTCAGATAAAAAATATATCACCCCTGGATGGATGTCTAAATGTGCAGAACAGAAAAATTGCAAACAGTTAGAAGAATAAATATTCTTAAATATTGTGCCCTTTCTCCCTAACTGTTCTTAAATATTTTGTTCTCCCTAATAACTATTCTAACTATTAATAGAATAGTTAATAGGAATATGTAAATTGTTAACTATAAATATTAGTTGGATATAACTATTATCCCTACATATTCTTAAATATGGTGCTCTTTCTCCCCCATCCTAACCCACTTTTATGACAATTAATATTCCATCTACAGAGCCTGTAGTAAGAAAGAATATTAATAACTTTATACAGAGTAAAAAATTTCACAATACTAAATATAATCGAAATAATAAATAAAAAATATTTCTTTTTTTTTTCATATATGGGAATGACATCAAATAAGATATCAAATTTTCTTGCAAAGAGTCTTCTCGTGATGAATTTTCCCCATGATGAATTGTCTGGACACAACTACTGTTCAGAAAGCTACATGAAGTATTTAAAAAAAAAAAAAAAACTGGTTCTGCAAGCTAAAGATAACCTAAAATAATAGTTGCAAAATGAATGCAAAGGAATAACCGTACTGAATGGTATGTGGCAGTCAGATGCAAAAGAGATTCTTTAACTAGTAAGTGCCCATTTTGCTAAAACCTATCAACCTGATGTAACACAAAGCTCAATATTACCTCTATATTATTATTATTATTATTACAGGTATCTCCATGGAGTCAGTAGATCCATCATGGGAGACCCAAACTATCAAAACAATATCTATCATACCTCTTCTTCAATTCATTTACAGATGAGGAACTGAAAACTGAGTCAGTTGTGAGTTCACTTTAACTTAATTTCCAGAGATTACCTCTTGTTCTTCCATCACTATCACATAGCTGAAATATTTCCCCTGCATCAATCTTATAAAAACCTTTTAGTAATTTAAATGTTTCTGTCATATCCCCTCTTCTCTGCCTATGAACTAACCTCTGCAATCCACAAGCTCTCAATCTATCAATGTAGGGAACATTTTTTACATCACTCACCAACTTAGTCACTCTGCTCTGAACCTCTCCACAGCCTCTTCATCTCCAAGGAATCCAGGGGACCAGACTTCAGCACAGTAATCCAAATGTGGAAGTATCGATGCCTTATAAATATGATACCAGGGGTGGCCTCTTGTGGGAATGAATACTTGGGAGAAGGGAGACGACATCGAGTAACACTGAGCCCAGTGGAATCTAGAGGGGATAATGCTGGGTATAGAAACAATGGCATTTATATGCTTTATACTAATGCCAGGAGTATCCAGAATAAGGGAGAGGAAATGGTGGCGCAGATAACATCAGCCTGGCCAAAAATTAATGGGATCACTGAGACGTGGTTGACAGAAGGGGATATAATAACAGGAGTAGAAGTTGCTAGATACAGCATTTTTTTGTCAGGATAGGAGAGGAAAGCGTGGTGGTGGGGTACTGCTTATGATAAGTGACGACCTATGTGCTCTAAGAGTGGAGGCTTTGGAAGGAAGTGAGACAAATGATTTTGAGAGCATATGGGGTAAGGTAAAGATAGGCAAGACAGGATATTTAGTGGGGTGTTGCTACAGACCCAGAAGTACAGAGGATGGGAACCAGGAGATGTTTAGACAGCTAAGTTTGGCAAGTGCAAGAAGAATGATTGTTATGGGAGATTTTAACTATAGTAGCATAAATTGGAGAGAGGAAGATGCATGTAGCAATAGGGGAATGAAATTTCTAGAATTCTTGAGGGACAAATGTCTTAGGCAACATGTAACAGAGGGAACAAGAGGTTATAGCATCAGAAGAGTTGATAATAACTGAGTTGACATCTCTCCCACCAGTTGGAGAGAGTGACCATATGGTTTTGACTTGGAAAATGAATAGACATGCAGGAGTATCAGAGCGACTGGAACTTATGTGGAATTATAAAGCAGGTGATTATAATAGTCTTAGACGTCAACTTCGATAAGTTTCATGGAGGGAGGAATTGGAAGGCCGGGATATCATTACTGCGTGGGAAATTGTGAAAGAATATTTGTTAGCAGCAATGGTAAGTTGTATACCATGAGTGAAGAAGAGGACACAATTTGGAGTAAAGTCAATGATAAACAATAGTAAACAGGAATTACATGCAAAAAAGAAGCTATGGAAGAGATATCAGGACACAGGTGAAGAGAAGATGCATGAAGAATATAAGACACAGGCCAGAGGAGTGACTAGTGTGGTAACGAAAGGGAAACTGCAATATGAGAGGAGATTGGCCCTAAGACCCAAAGAAAATCCTAGAGAATTTTTTAGCTATGTGGCCAGTAGGAGGAGAAATGACTGTGGAAGAATGATATTGTGGGATAAAAATGGGAATAGAGTGTGATGCAGAGAACATAGTGGAATTGTTCAATGAACACTTTATTGGAGTATTTCATCCTAGAGGAGTCAGTTTTAATGTTATAGGGATACGAATGGTTCGAGGTTTAGAGGTACAGGAGGAGAGTGTGTTTCAGATATTGAGTACTCTGGATGTCAGTAAAGCTGTGGGACTGGATGGTATTTCACCATGAGTTTTGAGAAAATGTGCTAGGAACTGACAGTGCCTTTAACCTGGCTTTTCAATGAAAGTCTGGCTTTGGCAAAGGTGCCCAGGGAATGGAAGGAAGGTAAGATAGTGCCATTGCATAAGGGTGGTAACAGACTGGAAGTGTCTAATTATAGGCCAGTCTGTGAGTCATCGGTAGTTGTTAAGATCTTGGACAAAGTAGTGAGGGACCGTATAAGGCATTGGGCCGATGAGGGTAATGTTATCTGTGAGAGTCAACATGGATTTGTGAAAGGGCTTGTTTTAGCAATATGCTAGCCTTTTATAATAAAGTTACAAGAACATTAGATGAGGGAAAGGCATATACTGCAATTTTCTTAGACTTAGCGAAGGCATTTGACAGGGTGCCACATGATAAGCTGATATTTAAGTTGCATCACATGGGTCTGGATGTCAGATTGGTCAAATGGATTCAGGATTGGCTGTCTGATAGGTATCAGAGAGTTGTGTATGATGGAGCAGTTTCAAGGAGGCAGAGGATTACAAGTGGGGTCCCTCAGGGCTCAGTACTAGGACCTATATTGTTTAACCTTTATATCAATGACATTGCCAGTGGATTGCAAGGGGATATTCAGTTGTTATCAGATGATGTGAAGATGGGAAGGATTATTAGTAATAGTGAAGATGTGGTAGCCCTGCAAGAGGATCTGAATAAGCTAGATAG
Source organism: Typopeltis vanoorti (assembly GCF_054136105.1). NCBI lineage: Eukaryota > Metazoa > Arthropoda > Arachnida > Uropygi > Thelyphonidae > Typopeltis > Typopeltis vanoorti. Next base: position 30,735,428 of record NC_143556.1, on the reverse strand, counting down.
ATGGGCAAATGAATGGGTTGTCAGTTTAATGCAGCAAAATGTAAGGTCTTGAGGTTTGGGAGACATCGATAGGATGCTGCATACTCTATGGGAGGAGTTATGCTGGAGGAAGTAGGGGAGACAAGAGATCTGGGGTTGATGATTGATAGAAACCCTGAAGTTTAGGTGACATATTGCAAAGGTGGTGAAGGTAATACAGAGGATTGCTGCAATTATGAGAAGGACACTGACCTGCAGAGATAAGATGGTTATCATTCTGTTGTATAAGACTCTGATCAGACCACACGTGGACTATTGTTCTCAGATTTGGTCCCCAGGATTTGAAGGGGATAAATTAACTCTGGAAAGGGTACAAAGGCGGATAACAAAGATGGTTTCAGGACTGTACAATGATAGGTATTAGGATCGGCTGAGGGAACATGGACTGCCGAGTTTGGTGGATAGAAGAAGGAGAGATGATATGATTGACACTTTTAAACTGTTGAGAGGTGGTTACAGGGTTGACGCTGGAGAATTCTTTCGTTTGGTTGAAGAGCGGGAAGGAGTGATGACAAGAGGCCTTCCCTGGAAGTTACGAAAGGAAACTGTGAGCAAGAGGGTGAGGAGTGGTTTCTTTGCATGGAGGGTGGTTGAACCGTGGAATGCACTGCCTGATGGAGTGGTGAGAGCAAGAACAGTCAATGAGTTTAAGGAGTGGTATGATAGACTTTGTGTTTCTTGGGGGGGCGGGACCTCCCCTCGATGATTCTTTTGACTCCATGGAGGCCTGAATAATAATAATAATAATAATTATAAAGGGAAATAATAACCTCTTTATCTGTGGATGTTAGTGTGTTCTTCAATTACCAAGTAATCCTGTGGGCAAACTTGGACACCTTAGCTATGTGTCCTCTGAACCTCATCTCCCTATCTACCAATATCCCTAATTCTCTAGCCTCATCAATCTCTTGGATTACTGTTCCATCAATATAGTACACAGCTGGTAATCTTTTAATCCCAAAATGCATAACTTTACACTTTTCCACATTTAACTGATATCCATTACCTTTTACCCATTTTGCCAGCTTATTTAAATCATCCTGCAAACTCTGAACATCAGCTTGATTTTTTATTGCACTACCCAACTTTGCATCATCAGCAAAAAACTGAATATCTCCCTTTAAGCCATTTCCTATATCATTTATGTACAAATTAAATAACAATGGCCCAAGCACAGAGCCCTGAGGCACACCACTGGTCAACTGCCTCATCCTGGACTCTGCTCCTCTATACACTGCTTTCTGGTATCTCTCCATGAACCATTCTCTTATCCATATCACTAGTTTAGTATCCATCCCCATCTGCTCTAATTTGCACAACAGTATTCAATGGTGTATCCTGTCAAAAGCCTTAGCAAAATCCAGAAATATCACTGTCTAGCCATTCCCCTTGTCCAACTCAGATGTCATTCTATTGTAAAAAGTTAATAAATTGCTAAGCCAGGATTGATCTTAAGAAAACCATGTTGGCCCCTATAGAGTATCATATTCTGATCCACCAATTGTTTTATTATTATTATTGTTCCAGGCAACTCCAAGGAGTCGACAGACTCATCGAGGGAGGCCCTAATATCATGTCAAGAACAACTATTCGACATTGACACAGTATCTATTAAACCTTGCCTTGAACTCATTCAGGGTTGTAGCACCCACAACAGACTCTGGAAGCTTATTCCACTCATTCACCACTCTCCAAGTAAAAAACCTAGCTCTAACACCCTTGTCAACCACGCTCTTGCCCAGCTTCCATGCATGGCCCCTAGTCCTCCCACCACCAGTCATATTTTCAAAAATATCTTCTGGATCAATCTTATAGAAATCCTTCAGTAATTTGAATGTCTCAATCATATCACCCCCTCCTTTGCGTATCGTCCAATCTCTGCAACCCACAAATCTTCAACCTATTCTCATAAGGTTCATTCCACAGACCTTCTATCATCTTGGTCACTCGTCTCTGGATCCTCTCCACTTCCTCCCCATCACAAAGTAACCCTGGTGCCCATAACTGGGCACAGTAGTCCAGATGGGGTCTTATCAATGCTCGACAGAGGAACAACAACTTGTTTGTCTCTGCATGTTAAAGTATTTTTCAGAAGCCAAGTGATTTGATGAGCTGATTTAGTCACTTCTGCAATGTGCCCCCTAAACTTCAATTCCCTATTCACCAACACTCCCAAATCCCTGGCCTCGTCAATCTCCTGGAGTACGGTTCCACCAATGCAATATACTGCTGCTATTCTTTTCACCCCAAAGTGCATAACCTTACACTTTGCCACATTAAATTGACATCCATTTTTCCTAGCCCACTCCTCCAAACTATCCAAATCATCCTGTAACATTTTGACATCCTGTGCACTCACAATTGCTCTACCCAACTTTGCATCATCAGCAAACAAGTGAACACTTCCTCTCAAATCCTTTCCAATATCATTGATGAACAAATTGAAAAGCAGTGGTCCAAGAACAGAGCCCTGCAGCACACCACTAGTCACAAGCCGGTTTTTAGACTCCACTCCTGCATAAACCACTCTCTGGTATCTCTCCTTCAACCACCCTCCTATCCATATCACCAACCCTATATCTATCCCCATTGTTCCAATACTTTTACACCACTCTCAAAATGGTGACTGGTCTGTAATTAACTACTGCAATCTTAGAGCCACCTTTATTCGAAGAAACCACTTTGCTTTCCTTCCACTCCCTACAAGGGAGTGGAAGGAAGTAATGGATGAAGAAACTCTGGTGTATGGGATGTGGGTACTAGAGTTCTTGAATAAAGTGAATAAGAATATAGGTTGATAGAATATCAGCAGAGATGCTACATAGAATGTGCAGATCTGCTAAAAATGCTTGGTTAGAATAGAAAGCAAAAATGTGTGAAGAAGCCAACAAGCCTATAAACTATATAAAATTATTAAAGAATTAACAAAAATGCTTCAAAAAAGCCCACTAAAAATGAAAGATAAAAATAATATTGAAACTGGAACAGTTCAAGAGATTAAAAAAAATCAAAAAGAATATTACCAGATGCTTTTCTGGACAGAAGAAGAGAGGAAAAACAGAAATGAAGAGACAGAAGGAGAAAAAACTCCATTCATAATAAAAGAAAAAATTTTAAACACAATAAACCAAATGAACTTATCTGGGTTACCTAGTGAACTTCCTACTGAATTGTGGAAATATGGTGGCATAGCAGTCATCAATTTCCTGCCTGAACTTGTTAACAATACTATATACTGGTGAAATTCCAGATGACTGAAAGACAGGCATCATAATACCAATTCTCAAAAAAGTAAATAAAAAAAAGTTGTGAAAATTATAGACCCATAGCATTGCTTAGTCATAGCTATAAAATCTTCATATGCATTATTGCATGAGCAAAGGAGTGAGAAGCAGGTTTTTTGCATACAGAGTTGTGAATGACTGGAATGCCTTGTCTGAGAGGGTGGTGTCAGCAGAGAATTTGAGTAAGTTTAAGGTGCAGTATGATGAGCTGTGTGTGTGTGTGTGTGTGTGTGTGTGTGTGTGTGTGTGTGTGTGTGTGTGTGTGTGTGTGTGTGTGTGTGTGTGTGTGTGTGTGTGTGTGTGACAAAAGGACCTCCTTGAAGAGTCTTTGACTCCATGGAGTCTCTTAGGGTAATAATAATAATAATAATAATTATTATTATTCTAAAAAAACAATCCAGACTTTAATGAATGAGACAATAGGAGAAGATTAAGCAGGATTCAGACCTGGAAAGCATGCTACAGACCAGGGGTTCTCAACCTTTTCCAGTGGTGTACCACTATATTTAATTCAAGATATTAGATGTTATATCTTGATATATCTTTTCATGCTATGAAAAGCACTTGTACACAAATGCTTTTCATATATTGACTGTACACAATTCATATATCACAACACTCTGATACAGTGATGGAGAGAAAAGACACTCACACAAACATTTTCCTGGTGAACACAGAGTCAGATGATCAGTCACCATGGAATATCCTTTAGAGAGATAAGTCTTGTTTTATTTGAAGAGACAAAATGAGTAAATATATTCACAACTGCCACATTTGGGTATCAATAATCAATATAAAAAAACACAAACCAAATCTTAACAAAATACTTCCATTTCTGGATAGACTTGCCACAAGTCTTCCAACCCCCCAACAAGTCTGTCCTTCACTGTCTACTAAAGCCTACACATATTGGCAATACATACATATATTGGGTGGGCAAATAAGTACATTCAGTTTATGCGTTAGTTCAAGTTTACGCCACTTATCCCGTCACTATTGTTGTGCTACCGCACAATGGTATTGAGCAGTTGAAAAGCGACATTTCACATAACCTTTCAGTGAATTTTCATTTGGCCTACTTCAGTGGCATGTGTGTGTGTGTAACATATTTGAGAAATGGAAGGAAATAATGTATATTACCGGCATATTTTGCTTTTTTATTTCAAAAATGGCAAACGAGCTGCAGAGGCCCATAAAAAATATGCAGCGTATATGGGGACGGTGCCTTAACAGAATGCGTATGCCGAAAGTGGTTTGCCAAATTCTATTATGGAGAAATCAACGTCAGTGATGCACCAGTCACCCACCCGAGGTTGATTTGAGTGTTGTGAAGGATACTGTTGACAAAAATCCATCACAAACAGTGCAGGAGATTGCTGCAGTACTGAACATATCCCATAAAAGTGTTGAAAACCATTTCAACACTTGTATGGGATATGGAATAAAAAATCAGTATTCCACAAGATGGGATATGTTTCAAAACTCGATGTTTGAGTGCTGCATGAATTAACTGAGGCCGATATGACTGCTTACATATCCATCTGTGATTCACTGCTACGTCGCCAAAAAAATGACCCATTTTTCAAGCAGATGATTATGGGAGATGAAAAATGGGCCGTGTACATAACGTGGTACGTAAAATATCATGGGGCACAAGAGCGAACTGCTGCAAACAACCTCGAAAGCGGGATTGCACCCAAAGATGATCATGCTCTCTGTGTGATGGAATTATAAAGGTGTTGTCCACTACAATGTGTTAGCGTCAAGCAGAATGATCGATTCAACTGTCTATTGCTCACAGTTAATGTGACTGGCCTGTTCAATTAGCACAAAATCTGTCCTGAATTGGCAAATCGGAAAGGAGTTGGCTTTCACCACGACAACGCCAGACCCCACATATTGTTAACAACTCGGAGTAAATTGTTACGTCTTGGCTGGGATGCTTTGTCGAATCCTCCATATTCACCGGACCTGGCACCTTCCGAATACCACTTATTCTAATCGTTGCAGAATTCTCTGAATGGGGATGCTGTCAAAAGATACCTGGATCAGTTTTTTGCCAGTAAACCTCAGGAGTTTTATGAACGCGGCATAATGAAGTTGGTGGACAGATGGCAAGAGGTCATTGATAAAGAGGGTCAATATATAACTGACTAGTAAGTATTATATATATTAAATAAAATGTGTTTCATTCCACTCTGAAAAACCAAACGAACTTATTTGCCAACCCAATAACTTTTACCAAACATAAAAATTTGGAGTTATTAACACCCTCTAAAACAGAACAATAACAATTTTTTTTTCAGTGAATTAGCTCTTAAGCGTGAATTGTAAATTATCATAAACAATAACGACAGCAAAAATACTACCAAATCTATACATTAAAGGAATATCTGAGAAAATAAATCAAATTCATTTTTAATCCTAACTTTAAAACCTCTGCAAAAAAAATAAAATATAACTTGTCCAGGTACACCCAGCCCTCAATCCTGGATGTACTGAATCCAGTGCACCTGTACATTGTCATATATAAATGAAACACAGAGAACACAATTCCAACAATACATCATGTTTAATAAATACGGAAAACCAAGCGTTTTTGGTCATGTCTGGGATACCATATTGAAATGGAACTTTTTCAATTCAGTATGAACTTGGTATGAATGCAAATTTAAAGAAGTGTATGAAATTCTAATAGGCATTCTAATCTCAACCATAAGTTCTCAATGTCAACAATTTGTGAATCTCAACTTCAGTTTGTGAACCTGTGGAGGGAATCTGAAGGAAAGTTGGAATTGTTTAAAGTTACTGGATTGCATTTGAATGGGTATGGTGTTGAGCATTTAGAAAGGCTATTGTTTGCTGAGAAGGCACAGAATCAAGAAGTTAATGTAGCTAATGATCAAAGGTGTATGTGATAGGAGGAAGATGGATATGAGATCAAGGATGTGGTTCAGCAGCACAAAGTGATGGAATCCATAAAAGTTAGGATGAAGCAGGCATGAATGTGTTAGATCCTGAATGAAGGAATCTTGCAAGGAAATCATTCATTCAGAATTTAACATACTAAATTTACTAATAAAGAGAAATACCTGCACATCAGCTGAAATCAAAAGTGAAACTTCTTCACTTTATGTATAAATTTGCAATTTTTTATCTTATGTTCCATGTGCTTTAATCTTTTCATCACTACTAGAATTAAATTAGAGAATGTCTTAAAGGAAAAATTTGTTAATATTAATTTTAAGCCTCACTTAAGCTGTATAGATTAACTGTGAGTCACCAGATAGTTATTAAGTAATAATAATTCTTAGAAAGTATACAAGTACACATGCCCAGTGTAACGCTGACGGCAGTAGCTTACACGGAATGTACATTGACCCGTATTCCGTGAATCCAAGAACATAACAGCGTCAGGAAAGCAAGGGATGAAAAGATATGGGTCGTGTGCATAAGGGACTCTGAAAAAGGGGGTGCTCTAACGAAGAATATAAGGGGGACGAGCACCGTATCGATCTCTCGTGTCGTATCGTTTTCCTGTTTGGTGGCTCGGAAGTTAGCGGGAGTTCACGTAAAAGGGGGGGGATGAAAGGTCTGTGCTAAAATAAGATGTTGGACAGCAGGCTTGAAAATGGAGAAGGATTCTACACAGAGCTGAAGATAAAATTTTCCAGTCCTAGCAGAATCAAGCCATCACTGAGAAGTCCCATCAAGTTGTTCCTGAAACGCAAAGATTTAAGTCCGTTTTCGGCAGAAATAATGAAGATAGCGTAACCCCTACGTTGGTGTATGGAAAGCCAATAGACAAGAAGTAACCAGATGTACACGTGGTGCTGAAAGACGCGAAAAAAGTTTGGTAAGGTGAAATTACTCTATTTGGTGTATAAAATTCATTAGAAGAGAGAAGATTGTTTGCGAATGTGAAATTAAGAACAGTAAAGAACTCTGTGGACAGTCTCTAATTAGAAAATTAACCTCCTTTGAGAGGGTAAGAATTGTTTGGAAAAGATCTTTAGTAATTGTATGTGATAGGATTATCTTAATGAGAATTGTGAATTTTAGTAACTGAGTAACATTAGAATGTTGTTTATATTATCTTATGAATGGCATTACAGAAAGGAATTTTAGTTTAACTTCATATCATTTGCTGTTTATCCCAATATGCAGTTATTGTGTTTCGTATGCTTTATGACCTTTAATTAATTTAGAATATGTTAACCTAATAACTCGAATTTCATTTAGTATTGAGTCATAGTTGAGTGTATGAATTTTTGTGTATTCTGTTTAAATATTCCAATAAACTTGTCATATTTACCTGAACCTGAGTCATGCCTGATTACGATTCCAAACTACCACTTATAAAAATAGAACCTATTTTGGTGGGAAGGAATTAGAAAGTAAATATAATACTAATATTTAGGTCGCGACTGCAATAGTCTGAATCTATACAGCAGCGTTAAGTTAAAGTAGATCATTGTGTATGAATGCCTCAGAATCTAGTATTGTCTCCCTGAGTAAGGATCTTTTCTGCTATAGGATACTGGCTGGCGCAGCAAAATATAAATTTGCCAGTATCCGAAGAGGAAACAGTCCTTGCTATAAATAGATGTAAGCATATTAAAGGCCCGATATCTGAAGAAGTAAAATAGCGATAGAAAGATAGAATAGGAAGAGATAGCAATAGAGCAGCTGGTAGGATTTTAAATGAGTAAGGTTTTGAATAAGAAAGGATTTAATCAAGTAACAACTAATTAAGTATAAATCATAAATAAAAATATTTAACAAATGACTATCAGAATTGTGACCAGAGAAACAGAAGTAATCAGACCAAAGAGAGAGAGAGAGAGAGAGAGAGAGAGGGAGGGGGGTATAGCAGCTACAGTAGAGAATGTTGGTATTGGTAGAATGGGCTGGAAAACATAGTGATTGTTATGTTTGTATGCAAATGCAAAAAAAAAAGTGTTTGAAATAAGAGAGCTGAATTTGTTGAATTAATTCAGTCAATATGCCCAAAGATAATTGGTGTAAGTGAAATGTGATTGTCTGAGAATGATGTGATGTCGAGAATAGAAATGGAAGGATATACACTATTTTGATACGGTAAAAAGGTGAAGAGAGGAGGAAGAAGTACTGTTAATGATGGCAGAGGAATTGTGTCCACAAAGCGTGGGAGTTGAGAGTGCATGTATGCAGATTTTGGATCTCTGTGGTGGTGGTGAAGTTGAATTAACAGGATAGATATCTGATAGGATGCTATTATATGCTAAACAATGTAGAGAATATTGATTGTGAATTGTTAATCGAATAGGTTGGGCATGTAAAAAGAAGGTGATCCTGAATATAAAATGGAAGAAGGAGATAGTGTATGAGATTAAGTTTGTTGAATATCTGAGGTATACATATCTTAAGCTGCATGTGATGGAAGCAACGAGAGGCCTTAGTGTTTTCGATTTGGTGATAACTTCATACAATGTAGTTGTTAATGGTTAGTGAAAATAATCATGAGGCACTTGTTTGGGAAGTGGTGACACAAGAAAAGATTACTGCTAAAATGAGATATATGTGGAAGTATAAGGTGAGTGATTGTGGGATGTTGTGTAATCAACTAGTATCAGTATATTGAGTAGATGAGCTGTGAAATAAAGATGATGACAGCGGATGAAAATGCATGTATCTCACAAGCAATGTATAACTGCATAGTACTCATTTACACAGGTTAAGTGAGTAAACAGAATAGGAGTGGAATGGATGAACACTGAAATCAAGCAAGCTGTGTTGGAAAAGAAAATGGTACGGAGGAGATACAAGACAGTTAGTGGCAATTGGATCCATGAAGAGTATAAAGTGCAGGCTAGGAAAGTGACAAGCATGGTAAAGAAAGAAGGAAAGGGTGCAATATGAGAGGAAATTAATCCAAGGTTAATTCAAGGGAATTATTCTGTTATAAGGCAAGCAAGACAAAGAATAATTATAGCAGGTTGACACTGGTGGATAGTCGTAATTGAGCATGTAGTATCAGGAGAATTAGAAATGAATGTATTGGAGGTGTATCAGGTGTTGACTAAGCTAGATGTTAATAAGGCTGTGGGAGTAGATGACATCTCACCACATATTCTTAAAGAATATGCACAACAATTAGCTATGTCCTTGTCCTGGTTATTTAATGAAAGTCTTGCAGTGGGTAAGGTTCCTAAGGAGTGGAAAGAAGGCAAAATAGTATCACTCCACAAGCATAGTTATATGACAGAAATTTCCAATTATAGACCAGTCTGTATAACAGCAGTTGTAATCAATGTGTTGGAGAGATTGATTAGGAACAGAATACAAGATTGGGTTGATGGACATAATATTCTTTATGATGGTCAGCATGGATTTGTAAAGGGTAGGTCTTGTTTTAGCAATTGACTTGCATTTTATGATAACATAATGAGTGTGTTAGATAAGGGAGAATCATGACTCATATGCTGTGATATTCTTCGACTTTGCAAAAGCATTTGATAAATTACCATATGACTGACTAGAGATCATCAGTTGTTTACTGATGATGCTAAGTTGGGAAGAATCATAAGTAGCACTGCTGATGTTAATTTCTTTCAGGGAGATTTGAATAGGCTTTTGACTTGGAGAAAAAGTTGTGGAGTTGTAGTTTTAATATCAATAAGTGCAAGGCATTACATTTTGGATTGCAGAAATATAAGACTGTGTACTATATCGATGGTGCCGTATTGCAGAAAGTGGATGAGATTAGAATTCTGGGAGTGATGGTTGACAGTAGACTGAAGTTTAGAGGGCATATTGCTAGTGTTGCAAAGGCTGCAAATTGTAGTGCTGCTATGATAAGACGTAGTCTAACATGTAGGGATAAGGAAGTGGTTGTACCACTGTATAAAGCACTGGTTAGACTACGCTTGGAATATTGTGCTCAGATTTGGTCACCTGGTTTTCAATGTGATGTGGAGACATTGGAGAGAATCCTGAGGTGAGTGACTACGAAAATATCATGACTCTGGAATGCTGTCTATGGAAAGAGGTTGAAGAGTTGTGAATTACAGTTTGGTGGATAGGTGGAAAAGAGGTGATATGATAGAGACATTTAAGTTAAAATATTTTATTGGATTAATCCAGATGGGATTGTAAAAAGAGTAGAAGGTGAGAGGGGAAGAACCAGAGGTCATCCTGGAAGTTATGTAAAAGTGTGGTGAATAGGAGTGTGAGGAGTAGATTTGTTTACATAGAGAAATGTCAATGAATGGGACGCATTACTGGAATGTATTATTAATACAAGCAGTCTTAAGGATTTTAAGATTCTATATAATAAATATTTTGTCAGTTGAATGAACCTCTCACGACGAGCCTGTCGACTACATGGAATATGTATTAATAATAATAATAATAATGATAAGTTAGTGTACAAGCTGCAGATGATGGGGATGGTTAGCATATTAGATGGATTGGTGACTGGCTCTCTGAATGATACTAACAAGTTGTATGTGTGTCTCAAAAAAAAAAAAAAAGCAGGATAACCATGGGCATGCTCCAGGGTGCTGTTCTCAGTTCTCTACTGTTTAACTTGTTTGTAAATGATATATCATGTGGGCTGACTGTAGATCCTCAGTTGTTTGCTGCTGATGCAAAGTTGGTGAGAATTATAAGTAGCACCTGTTGATGTTAATTCCTTTCAGAAAGATTTGAATAGACTTTCAGCTTGTGCAGATTAGTGAGGGTTATAGTTTTAATATTAATAAGTGTTGAATTCGGATTCAACACCTTGCCACTATATTGATGGCACTGTACTGCAGGAAGTGGATGAAATTTGAAATTTGGGAGTTTTTGATTTGAGATTTGATGGTTGATAGTAGGCTGAGGTTTGGAGGGCACGTTGCTAGTGTTGCAAAGACTACACATCATGGTGCAACTATGAAACAAAGTACTCTAACATATATGGATAAGTAAGTGGTTGTGTCACTGTATAAAGCACTGGTCAGACTACACTTGGACTATTGTGCTCAGATTTGGTCACCTGGTTTTCACTGTGATGTGAAAACATTAGAGAGAGAGTCCAGAGTGACTAAGATACATAAGGACTCTGGAATGTTGGCAATGGAAAGAGAGGTTGAAGAAATGTGGATTACAGAGTTTGGAGATAGAAGGAAAAGTGGTGATATGATGGAGACATTTAAGTTAGTGATAGAATTTTATTGGATTAATAAACAGTAGAAGGTGAGAAGAAAAGAATTAGAGGCCATGCCTAGAAGTTATGTAAGAGTGTAGTGAAGTGGGATGTGAGTAGTAGATTTTTTAGATGGAGAATTGTTAATTAATTGAACACATTACCAGAATATGTTGTTAATGCAGAGAATGTTAAGAATTTTAATATTCAGTATGATAAATACGTTGTCAGTTGAATGCACCTCTCATGATGAGTCTGCCAACTTCATGGAGAGTGTAATAATAAAAGTAATAATAATAAAAATAATAATGGCCTAAAAATCTTAAGAATATGGGTGGCATACATGCAACCCACATAACTTCTTGTTTCAAGGTCTCCTGCAATCTCCTATTCTGGAGCTCTAGGCAATAATTTTAATAATTTAAGTTTTTTATTCATATACTGATTTTGCTTCCACTAATGCTGTTTTTTTTTTTTTTAATTTAATTCAGTGATAGTGCTCTCTAGCCATATGAATAACAGGATTATAGATTTAATATAGTGTTTATATATGTATCTCCAGATGATGACTTAATATGAAGGTCGAAACATTGAGTAATTATCTGGATTTACATTAAATTAAAGTTATTCTAACATAGTAGATGGTTGCATCCATAATTTACCATAATGAAGACTGTCATTTCTGCAATTCAGCTGCCTAGAATCAATTAGAGAATGATGGGATACTCAGTTGGTTCTAACAAATAATAAAAAGGACCTTCTTTACTTATATAGAAAGCATGATTTCTGGCTGGGGAGGGAGAGAATGAAGAGCTGATGCACCATACCATAATACATATTCTCCTCAACCTGAAGGCAGCATTGTTTGATAACTTATTATTATTGTTATTATTATGGGAGTCCAAAGGTGGATTGAGTGGAGACGGAAGGTTGTAGATTAGTTGCCCTCCCTTGATAAGCCTTTGGACTCCCATAATAATAACAATAATAAGTTATCACACAATACTGCCTTCAGGTTGAGGAGAATATGTATTATGGTGCATCAGCCCTTCATTCTCTCCCTCCCCAGCCAGAAATCATGCTACAGTGAACTTTGTCATCTACACTAACGCCATCTATTGCCCACTACCACCACTTGTATTTTCACAGACAATCACAAACATCCATGACCACGGCGGGATTCAAACCTGCAGCCTTTTGGATGGAGAGAAGATACACTAACCACTTGGCCAACCAGGCTGTTTATAAATATAAAGGCCCATCAAGGGAGGACACCTACTCTACAGCTCTATGTCTCCACCAACTACAGCGAATCGCAACTACCATCATCATCTACACCAACACCATCTTCTGCCCATCACTAGCACTAGTATATTTCACAGACAATCACAAACATCCATGCCAATGAAGGGATTTAAACCCACAGCCTTTTGGCTGGAGAGCTGATATGCTAACAACTCGGCCAACCAGGCTGGCTAAAGTATCATCACTTGTAACATATTACTGGTGGCTGCTGAAAACACTGTAATTCAAACAGAATGTGTTGTGATTATCAATAGCATACCACTGTATAGTTCTTGTAGTGACAATCTGACGATAGCACTACTTTCTTCCTGTCATTGCAAAAATACCTTTTTTAGAGTGTGGTGTCTGCAGGGAGTTTGAATGTGTTTAAGACCCGGTATGATGAGATGTGTGTGAGATAAAAGGACCTCCTAGATGAGTCTTTGACTCCATGAGGTCTTGTTTAATAATAATAATAATAATAATTTTTATATATTTATTTATTTTTTGCCAGGTCATGAAAATGTGAATTTTTTTTTTCTCATTGTCACCTTTCTTTTCCATGTTCTGTACTTGTACACCAAATGTCACTTTATTCTTACCACTAAGAAGGTATTTGATCAGCTCTGAACAGAGATACATTAATTATAAAGATTTAGTATTACAACATTCATTGAAAATAAGATTTAGCTTTTTTTTTTATCATTACCAATGTTTATGATTAACCACTACAGATAACAAGTCTCAAAATCAGGATTTATGCACAAAAATAATAATTCTTATTATTATTAAAAATCATGATTAAATTTAAATTCATACAGTTTATCCTTGGCTACTCCAACTTTCAAAGCATCTAATTCTGCTTCTAACTGGTTATTTTCCTCTTGTAGTTCAAATAACCTCTTTTTGCCTCTCTGCTTCAATTCAGTGAGATTTTCTTGAATAGCATTTTGATGTATGAATCTTTTCTCAGCATCCTGAAACCACAGACTACATTTTATACACAAATATGCTGAAATCACATTATTTCTCAACTGATCTTTCTAATAAATAATTTAAAACTGCGTGCTACAATGATTATTTATATAACCACCACTGTTTTTTTAGAAATATTGATTGGATTACTATGTAATCCAATAGTTTGATATTGGATTTAAATAATATTTATAATATTTTCAATTCAGTCAATAATATATTGACTTTTTAAGCCATTTAATTAATGTGTAATCTAGTAAATCTATTGCTATTTAAAGTTTCTCATCATCGGTCATCATCATTTTTCCTAAATGCATGAAATGTAGACAATGGGAAGAGCTGAGTGATTTTAGTATCAACATCTCTTGTTAAGTAGCGGGAGCAGTGAAACATTGGAAATGAGTGAGTGATACCAGAGATAGATAGAGAGAGAGAGATGAGTGGCATGATCAATGGATTTAACATTATGCAGTTTGACTGGATATTTAGCAGTCTGATATATGGTGTTGACTGTGGGAAAGGGGTGAATGTTGAGGGAAGGTAAGAAAAATGAATTTGAGGAGTATGAAGGGAGAGATTAGAAGAATTGAAAGACTAACTAATATGCGGCAAAAAGAGTAGAAATGAAAGAACGAGAAAGAATGGAAAAACTAGGGAAAAAAGAGAAAATGAGAGGAAAGAGAACACAGAAGCAAGGGATACAAAGATGAGAGGAAGGAAGGGTAAGTGAGAGGTGCAGATGAGAAAGAACTGCATGGATCTGTGAGGGGTGTGATGTATGATGATTCAATGATTGTGATGTGTGAATTAGAATGTCATAGGAGAGTCTACCTGGAGAAATAATACAGGGTGTGAAATGCCAATTAAGCAGAATGAGAATGTGGATGAGATAATAGTTATGGTTAGCACAAGTTGCTCAGAGCTAACATGAATCAGGATACAAGAGATATGAGGTGAATGTTAGAGATTGTGCTACAAAAAATTGTGAGAGAAGATAGTGAGTACTATCCAGATATGATAATGCAAAGCTGAGGAGAAGAGAAACAATAATGAATGACATAATAGCAAGAATGTATCAAAAGAGAGAGAGAGGTCTGGAATGTGGATATTTGAAGTACATCTGATGACAGAAGCGAGTATACAAGGCTTCATTTGAACATGGACAGGCATAGGAGAGCAAGTTCTTAATGACCAGAACTTTCTTTCAAAAGTTGTGACAAGGAATGAGTCTTGGTGCTACAGTTATGATCCACAAAACAAGCATCAAACCAATGGAAACATGCAAACTCACCTAGACCCAAGAAGGCACATCAAGTTTGATCAAATGTCAAGACAATGTTGATTTGTTTTTTGATATGAATAGAATTGTACACAAAGAATTTATTCCTCCTGGACAGATAGTGATATATATATATATATATATATATATATATATACGGTATTATGTTTAACAAGTTGATAAGTGATAAGTTGGTGTACAAGATGCAGAGGATGGGAATAGATGGTATATTGGTTAGATGGATAGGAGATTGGCTCTGAACAATAATAGCAGGTTGTGTATGATAGAGCAGTGCCTCAAAAAAGGAGGATAACCAGTAATGTGCTCCATGGCTTTGTTCTTGGGTCCCTGCTGTTTAACTTATGACTGGGGATCTTCAGTTGTTTGCTGATGATGCAAAGTTGGGAGAATTATAAGTAGCATTGCTGATGTTAATTTCCCTCAGGAAAATTTGAATAGACTTTTGACTTGGAGAAAGGAGTGGGGTTGTAGTTTTAATATTAGTAAGTGCAAGGAGCATGTGACCAGATTTGGGAGTAATGGTTGACAGTAGACTGAAGTTTAGAAGGCATATTGCAAGTACTGCAAAGACTACACATCGTGGTGCTGCTACGATAACAAGTACTCTAGCATGTAGGGATAACGAAGTGGTTGTGCCACTGTATAAAGCACTGGTCAGCCCACACTTGGACTATCATGCTCAAATTTGGTCACCTCATTTCCAGTGTGATGTGAAAATATTGGAGAGGATCCAGAGGTGAGTGACTAAGGCAATATCAGGACTTTGAAATGCTGGCTATGGAGAGAGAGAGAGGTTGAAGAAATGTAGACTGCAGAGTTTAGCGAATTGGAGGAAAAGAGTTGATATGATAGAGACATTTAAGTTTTTTTATATAGAGAGAGGTTTTACAAAAAACGGTGGGAGATCATTGGAGAACTAGAGGTCATCCGTAGAAGCTGTATAAGGAGGGTGTGAGAAGCAGATTTTTTGCAAACAGAGTTGTGAATGATTGGTATGCCTTGCCTGACAGTGTAGTGTCTGCAGAGAATTTGAGTGTGTTTAAGGCACAGTATGATGAGCTGTGTGTGTGTGTGTGTATATGACAAAAGGACCTCCTAGATGAGTCTTTGACTCGATGGGATGTTGGGATAATAATAATAACAATAATAATAATAAAGTTAGTGAGAGGATTTTATCGGATTAATCCAGATGAGATTATTAAAAGAGTAGAAGGCAAGAGGGGAAGAACCAGAGGTCATCCATGGAAGTTATGTAAAAGTGTGGTGAAGAGGGATATGAGAAGTAGATTTTTTACATAGAAAATTGTCAGTGAATGGAACGCATTACCAGAATGTATTGTTAATGCAAGGAGTGTTAAGGATTTTAAGAGTCAGTATGAACTTCCCACGATGAATCTGTCATCTCCATTGGAGGGTGCAATAATAATAATAAATAAGTTGTTCAGCTGAGGTTACATATGAAGAATTTACGAATCACATTTATTTTTTCATTTCTTCGAAGGGTTCAGATTAGGTAACCATGACAATGATGTGAACTCTTCTATTAAATGGCAGGACATGACAATTCTTCATTGAAGTTCTCTTAAATTTGTAAGATTATTCAAAGAACCATGTGAAGACTGACTCTCTACATCAATCAAATCTTAATAAAACTGATTCTATGTCAGTCTCTCCATTTGAGAAATGTTATCTGGAAAATTAACTTTAAAATTTTTTATTAATATCCGACTGCTATAAATTAAAGATGCCATTTAAGCATTGGTTTAATCCTTTATCCAAGTGTAAGCAAACAAAAGTTTGTGCCTGAAGTATTTTTAGGACTGGGCAACTCGTATATACAAGCTAATGACTTCACATCACTTGCCTTAGTATCCCAAAATGCAAAGCACATATCCTTATGGACATGTATAATGAATTATGGGAAGGGTCACTACCCAAAATGATTTCAATCTTTATTGAGGTCTCATCAGTGGAAGCCAGACCCACAGGGGATACCAAGGCTGAAGTACCAAGGTGATACCAAGTAATGCAAAAGTCATATTTTCATATATTCATTGGGGGGGGCGCTAGTGGGTCAAGCGCTACGAACGTGTTTTGAAGAGCTCCTGATTCAGATAAGTTTTACTAGGAATAATTAAGTATATATGCGTAATTGTTTAAGTAAGAGTGGCTGTAAACGTTGTACGCTACCGATATTATTAGTGTGGGTTTTTTTTTTTCTTGCTTAAACTAAATACGAAAACGTTAATATTAGACCTAGTAACCTGCAGAGAAAAAAAATAAATAAATAGCGGCGGCATTGTCATTCCATGATTTTAATTTGGATTTCAGTCGGTTCGTTAAGTGTGAGGTCTGTTATATGTATTCCTTCGATTATATAAATGATTTGTGGATGTTTAGTGCGGATGGAAGAAGGGTGTGTGCGAAATGTGACCTGAACGAGGAATTGATGAATGCGAATATGAAGTAGATGACAGAAAGTGCTAGTACCGATTGTGTCGCGAGTGCACATTTGCAAGAGAAGGATGGCGAGAAGACAGGTGAAAAAATGTTAAAAAATCAGGAAAAAAGAAAAAGAGCGATTTGACAACCGTAACGGATGTTAAAAGGGACGAAAGTGAGGCGGAAAGAAACGAAATTGAGAGAACGAATGAAAGTAGAAATGGCGTGGTGCAGAAATCGCAAGTAAAAAAAATCGAAAGAATGAATGATAGCGAAAAAAGAATGACTGATGGCGAAAGTTGGACGCATGTTGGAACGAAAGTACTGAACCAAAGAAAGATGAATGACAGTAAAAGTGAGAAGAATGATAGCGAAAGTTGGACGCATGTTAGTCTGAAAATACGGAAACAAAGAAAGATATGTGAGAGTGAAAGTGAGAAGAATGATAGTGAAAGTTGGACGTATGTTGGACCGAAAGTACGGAAACAAAGAAGGATGAATGAGAGGGAAAGTGAGAAGAGGGGGTCTAGAGTTAGAAAGTTAGAAAGATTTAATGATAGAGTGAATGTGTCGCGAGGTTCAGAAGGTGAATTGGATTGGATGAAGCAAGAAATGAAATGGAAGCGGAATGAAATTAAGAGAATTCAGGTCAAAACTATTAAAATAAATCATGATGGCATGAAAGAGTTAACAAAAGATGAGCGAGTGGCGTTGTATGGCGACGCCATTATTAAAGGTGTGCTAGAGGATAAAATGCACAAGGTATCTTTTTTTCCAGGCGGTAAAATGAGTAGAGTGATTGAGGCATTGAATATGAGGCAGGAATGAGCAAAAGAGTTAATTGTATTAATTGGTACGAATGATTTGAGAGAGAACAAAGAGCATGTCAAAATGAATGTCAGGAGACTGCTTGGAAAGATAAAGGAGAATAGTGTGACAGGAAGGTTGGTCAGTGTGTTGCCTAGGTATGATTGTGGTGAAATGAGGCGGAGAGCAAGGATTATGAATGATATTCTGGCTGAAATGTGTGAGGAGATGGGAGTACCGTTTGTTAATGTGCGGAATGAGTTTGAGGGACGAAGTGAGCTGTATGGGAGTGATGGACTGCATTTGAGTGATTATGGTGTGAGTCGCTTGGAGAGACTACTGCTGGAAGGTAGAAAAGTGAATAGAGAGAATGAATCAGATCGAGAGGGGAGTGATGTGGAAGAGCAGGAGAGTAAGACAGGAGAGATTGAAGGAGTGGAAATGAATGTGGAAGTGAGTGGTATGAGTATAGAAAATGAGAGAATGGGTGTGCAAGAGGAGCAGGGAAACGGCGAGGCTCAGGGTAGACAGGGATACACAGCGTGAGAAAGGTGGATGCTCCAAGAGGAGGTGAGAGAATGTGTAGGCAGGAAAGTAATGGGATGATCAGGGATCAAAAGGAAACAGATGGAATTGCAAAGGGTTCTAAAATAAAAAAGCAGAAAGGGAAATGGCCCCAGCCCAGCATGGAGAGATCACATCGAGTGAGTGGTATCAGTGGAACTAGCTGTAGATCCAGAAATGAGTTGTTGTGTTTGTATACCAATGCTAGAAGTATAAGAAACAAGGCGGATGAAATGGTTGCACTAATTGCGTCTGTGCACCCAGAGATTGTCGGAATAAGTGAGACATGGTTAGATGAGGATGACATCCTGACAGGAATAGAGATGGAAAGGTATGATGTGTTTCATGAGGATAGAAGGGGTAAAAAGGGAGGGGGAGTGCTATTGATGATAGATAAAGAGTT
Organism: Typopeltis vanoorti; assembly: GCF_054136105.1. Classification (NCBI taxonomy): domain Eukaryota; kingdom Metazoa; phylum Arthropoda; class Arachnida; order Uropygi; family Thelyphonidae; genus Typopeltis; species Typopeltis vanoorti. The sequence continues at coordinate 30,716,160 of NC_143556.1, read as the reverse complement.
ATGTCCAAACAAGGTAGAGATGCAAGAGGGAAATGGGGCCAGTGGTTTTGAGGCAGTATGGTGTGAGATAGAGGTGAATAGAATCAAATACTTGGTGGGATGTTGTTATAGACCTGGTAATGTGGATGGTGATGATAGTGAAATGTATAGTCAAATAAGCCAAGCAAATAAGAAAAGGGTGATCATTATGGGTGATTTTAATTATGGCAATATAGACTGTAATGAAGAGATAGCAACCGGAAGTAAAGAAAATGAGTTTCTTGAGTTTTTGAGGGATAACTACCTCAGACAGTATGTAACAGAGGGCACAAGAGGATTAAGCGTCTTGGATTTGGTCATCTCATCGGAGGATGTAATTATCAATGAGGTATCAAATCATCCACCAATTGGTGAAAGTGACCATGAGGTGATTACTTGGGTGGTTGCCAGCAGTGCAAGGACCCCTGTGAAAAAAGGGTATATGTGGAACTACAAGGGGGGTGATTATGAAGAGCTCAGGAGACAGCTTGCAGGTGTAGCATGGAATGAGGAGTTAGCTGGAAAAGAGATCAATGCAGCTTGGGGGATTTTCAAAAAATATTTAGTGGATGCAATGTCTAAACGTATACCACGGGTGAGAAGGTTAAATAAGTTAGGTGTGAGATGGATGAATAAAGAGATTAAGCATGCAATACAGAGAAAAAGGGCATTGTGGAGGCAGCATAAGAGAAGTGGAAGTAACCAATTTCATGAGTTCTACAAAGACCAGGCAAGGAGAGTGACTTGGTTGGTGAGAGTAGCTAAAGAGAGGTATGAACAGCAGTTAGCTAATGAAGCTAAAAAGAATCCTGGGGAGTTCTTTCGATATGTAGCCAGCAAAAGAAAGAATGATTATGGAAGGTTGACATTGATTGGAGGAAATGGTATAAAGACAGCTGTTGCAGAATGTGTGGTGGAGATACTTAATGAGCAGTTCATAAAGATCTTTCAATCTTGTGAATGTGACTTCATGGAGAGATTAAGAGCAGTTGATGATGGGGAGGAGAGACTGACTGTAAGTGAGCAAGAGGTATTTGGGGAGTTGAGTAAACTAGATGTAAATAAAGCTGTGGGACTTGATAATATATCACTGCGTATTCTGAAGGAATGTGCCGGAGAATTGACACCTGCCTTGACATATTTTTTTAATACGAGTCTTGCACTTGGTCAAGTCCCTAAAGAGTGGAAGGAGGGCAAGATTGTGCCACTTCATAAAGGAGGTGATCGAACTCAAGCATCAAACTATAGGCCTATCTGTGTGTCAGGTGTTGTGGTTAAGTTGTTGGAGAAGCTTGTGAGAACTAGGATCCAGAGTTGGGTTGACAACAATGGTATAATCTTTGATGGACAGCATGGATTTGCTAAAGGGAGGTCGTGTTTTAGTAATCTACTTGCTTATTACAATAAAGTGACTGCTTCCTTGGACAGAGGAGAAGGATACACAGTAATATACTTGGATTTTGCAAAAGCTTTTGATAGAGTACCTCATGATAAGTTGACAGTCAAACTAGAGCAGATGGGGTTGGATATTAGATTAGTGCATTGGATTGGAGACTGGCTATCTGATAGGTATCAACAAGTTGTGTATGGGGGTGCAATATCCAGGAAAAGGAAAGTCACTAGTGGAGTGCCTCAGGGATCTGTTTTAGGGCCATTACTATTTAACTTGTATATTAATGATATTGGCAAAGATTTGGATGGAGATATTCAGTTGTTTGCAGATGATGCAAAGTTGGGACGAACCATAAAGAGTAGTGAAGATGTTGTGGCCTTGCAAGAAGACTTTAATAAATTGAGTGATCGGGCAAGCAAATGGGGATGTGAGTTCAATGTTGCAAAATGTAAGGTTTTAAAATTTGGAAAACAAAGATGGGATGCAGAATTTATGCTTGGTGAGAATATATTGTTGGAAGTAGAGGAAATAAGAGATCTGGGGGGTGATAGTGGATAAGGATCTAAAATTTAGGGGACACATCGCCAAAATTGTGAAGACAACACAAAGACTTCTGGGAATGATGAGGAGGACACTGACGTGTAGAAGTAGGGAGATTCTTGTTCCATTGTATAAGGCTTTGATTAGGCCACACATGGACTGTTGTGCCCAGATTTGGTCACCTGGTTTTCAGAAGGATGAAGAGATGTTGGAAAGGGTCCAAAGGCGACTGACTAAGGTAGTTTCTGACCTCTGGAATGTCGAGTATGAGGAAAGATTGAAAAGATGTAATTTGCAGAGACTAGTGGAGAGAAGGAAGAGGGGAGATATGATAGAGACCTACAAGTTGGTAAGGGGTTGCTATAGGATCAATGGTGGAGAAGTTCTACAGCGAATAGTGGGAGATCAGGGGAGAACCAGAGGTCATCCCTGGAAACTGTATAAAGAGGGTGTGAGTAGGGGAGTGAGAGGCAGGTTTTTTTCGTGCAGAGTTGTGAATGCTTGGAATGCCTTGCCTGAGAGTGTGGTGTCTGCAAGGAGATTGAATGTGTTTAAGACCTGGTATGATGAGATGTGTGTGAGATAAAAGGACCTCCTAGATGAGTCTTTGACTCCATGAGGTCTTGTTTAATAATAATAATAATAATAATATATGAGTAGCCAAAAGGTGTCACACCAATTATTAAATTATTCTGGATTAGAGATAGTTGTTGGAAGTTTTTCCACTTGATTATACAAGTCCATAAGGATATATATTGATGTGAAGTCATTACCTTGTATATATACCAGTTGCCCAGTCCTGAAAATACTTTGGGTGAAAACTTTGTTTGCTTACATTAGGATAAAGGATTAAACCAAGAATATAATTCTTTGTTTAATTTTCTTGGCATCTTTAATTTATAGTATAAATGAGTGGATAAACTTCCAACAACTATCCCTAATCCATAGTAATTTAATAATAAGGTGTGACACCTTTTGGCTACTCATATATGAAAATATGACTTCTGCATTACTTCAACCTTGGTGTCACCTCTGATTCTGGTTCCCATTGATGCATGAGAGGCTCATCTCGGTGGTGGGGGTGAGCCTGCCATTGGGCAGAGCCAACTCTGAGGGTTCCTCTCTGTGGCAGGGTGGGCTTGTCACTGGGTGGAACCACAATGATCCTTCAGATTGCTTGCACTTGCTGAGTTTAGAGTGGTCTGGGAAATCGCCTGAATTTTTGGAGACCTCCCTTCACTTATATAGTGAAAACAGTCTGGGTAGTGACTTCTTATAATGTATAGCATTATACATGTGTGTAAGGATATGTGCTTTACATTATGGGATACTAAGGCAAGTGATGTGAAGTCATTAGCTTGTATATATATGAGTTGTCCAGTCCTGAAAATACTTCAGGCTCAAACTTTTTTTGCTTACACTTGGATAAAGGATTAAACGAAGAATAATTTCTTGGCATCTTTAATTTATAGTATAACCAAGTGGAAAAATTTCCACCATCCTACCGCTATAATTAGTCAGAAAAGAGAAAGAGAGAGAGAGAGAGATGTCAATTTTAAATATTATTATTATTACATGGGGTGCTTAAGGGTCAAAGCTGTATAATTGAGAGGAGACCACTACATAGCCTTTAAAGGAATGTGGAGAAATGACCAGGGCTTCTGACCTAATGTCCAATCCTCACCTTCTCGTGATGCACCCTGTTAGGTATCTACCTGGATACTGAACGTACGAGGATGGACTGGCAATTTGGGATTTAGCTGACGAAATTGTACTCTTATTGGCTTAAACCACAATATTAAATGATGGTACAATATGATAGAATTTCATGCCGGCTGGGGCATCGCCCAGTTAAACAAGGCCCCTGTTGTTTTCGCCAGGGAACCAGGGCAAACAGTGAAAAGTCAGCTACTGGAACAAATCTGAAAGCACACCCCAACTCAACATCACGAGCGTTAAAGATCGGTACTGTCAACATAAGAAGCCTGAATGGCAAAGAAATGGAGCTAGCTGAGGAATTAGATAAGTACCAGATCGACATAATAGGGGTGACTAAAATAAAAAAGACCTAAACTGGTGAGCTCTTTCTGAGCAATAAATGCAAAATGTTATATTCAGGCAATGACAATCAAGGAAAAGAAGGAGTAGCCATAGTATAATCCAAGGTTGGCAAGCAAGAGAAAAATAAATTAAAACTCATATCGATGTTATCGTGAATATCAAAATCGCGTTAATCAAATCTAATAATCAATGGTAAAAATTACAATTCGTCCATGATTGATTACTGTATTAATAATTTGTAGGAGGCTGCGTAGGAGGAATGCCCTGAGGAACTCGCGGCGGTAAAAACTGCAGCATAGGTCGTGGTATATCTGAGAGATAGATTCATTACTAGTATGTGCTAAAATGCAATAAAACATGAAGAAAAAACACTGCAAATATAATACATGATGGTACAAATTAAGTGGATATTGTTTCAATATCCACTTAACATTATTTCATAGCCAAATATATAGAAACTAAAAGTTTTGGCAGATGCAAGCATAATCAACCCTATGGGCAACTCGTAATAAAGGTGGAGTTAGCTCCAGATCACTTTCCTTAGTATTTTCCATAATGTAAAGTACATCTCCTAGAGGACCCGTATGATAAATAAGCCTTTGGCTCGCTATTTCAGTAATACATGATGGTTTATTTATTTTCAGTTACAATCTAGAAATTATTGAACAAAGAATAAAAAAACAAAACAACTAAACCATACTATACTGACATCAGAGGTCACGGTATCTCTCAGATACAATTTATTGTCAAATATCACAAACCTTTACATAGCATGTGTTAAGTCAAATTGACAGCAAAAAACAGTGCAGAATATCACTCGTAGCATATGAATGCACAGCTATTCATGACCTCCAAGCTATACACCGAATTGTGTAAGAATATTTATATTAAACATTTTGCGTGTATCTGTCAGATCAACTGCAAGCTCCGCAGGGTTAAAGGCGCGTTAATCAAAACTCTTGTTGCGTATATCAAGGGGTTGCCTCAATTCATTTCGCCACATTAATCAAATCTTGCATTAAGCAAAACCGTGTTAAGCAAGGGATACTTGTAGTGGTGGAATTATTTAACTGTAATGTGAATTACAGTTTGGTGGATAGGAGTAAAACAGGAGATATGATAGAGACTTTCAATTTATTTAAGGGATTCTATCAGATTAATACAGAAGAAATTATAAAAAAGAGTGAGAGAAGCCATCCCTTAAGTTGTATAGAGATGCGGTGAAGAAGAGAGTGAGTAGATTTTTTACAGGGAGTTGTTAGTGAGTGGAATGCATTGCAAGTGCAGGTTGTGTAAATCATTTTGAAGCTCGTTATGATAGACATGGTGCTAGTTGAGTGGGCTTCCCATTATGAGTCTGCTGACTCCATGGAGGTTACCAAATAATAATAAAATTATTATTATTATTATTATTCAAGACCTTCATGCATTCATTACACTCATGGGAAGCCTACCTTAAACACAAAGTCTATCATACCGCTCCCCAAACTCATTCACTGCCTTCACTCTTGCCACCCCATCATGCATTACAGTGTCCAACCACTCTCCATGCAAAAAAAAACCACTCCTCATCCTCTTACTCACTCCTTCCATTTGTCAATTCCAGGGATGGCTTTTTTTTGTCCATGCTCCTTCCTTTTGATCTACCAAATGAAAGAACTTTCCAATTTCAATCCTTTAACTACTTCTCAATAGTCTAAATCAGGGGTGGGGAACCTTTTTAGTATCAAGGGCAAAAATTGCTAATTTAAAAACTTCCACAGGCGACTGGAAAATTTTAACTCTTATATATAGTGTATGTAGTGTGCTGATGTACATACGAGTACATCAGCAAAGGGGCGAATTGAAATAGACTTGCAGGCGAAATTTCGCCCACAGGCGAGGGATTCCCCACCCCTGGTCTAAATGTTTCAATCATATCACTTCTCCTTGTATTGACCAAACTCTGCAGTCTGCATGTCCTCAGTCTATCCTCAAAAGCTAACAACACCATTCAGTCCTGATATCATTTTTGTTATCTGCCTTTACACCCTCTCCAAGGTTATTTTATCCCCTTCAAATCTGGGGACACTAAATCTGGGCTCAATTATCTATGTAAGGTCTGATCAGGATTTTATGCAATGGAACCATAACTCTTCGATCTCTGCTGCTCAGTCTCCTCCCCAGCATTGCAGCAATCCTCTGGACCACCTTCATCACCTCTGTGATGTCCCCAAACTTCTCGATTATCACCCTAAAGTCTTCTGCCCCTCCACCACCTTTAGAACAGTTCCTTCAACCAAATATGCAGCTTTCCATCTGTGAATTTCAAACTTCAAGACCTTACATTTAGTTGCATTTATTCAAACCCTCCTGAAGGGCTACCACATCAGCACTATTACTAATAGCCTTTCCCAGCTTCACATCATCTGCAAACAATTGAATATCTCAATGCAATCCATTGACAATGTCGTTGATACAAAGGTTAAACAATATGGGTCTCCACCTGTAACCCTCTGTCTCCCTGACACTGCTCTCTCATACACAACAATTTGATATCTATCAGACAGCCAATCTCTAATCTAATTGACTAACCTGATATCCACATCATCTGCAAATCCAAGTTAGAGCATATTCAAACACATATACTTTAACTTTAACCTTTCTCTCATCAACCATCATTCTTGTTGCTCTGTTATAAAAGGCAATTAATTACTAAAACAACAGCTCTTTCCCCCCCCCCCCCCCAGCTCCTACAAATCTACACTGACCCTCACAGAAAACACTACATCATCTGCTCAATGCTGCATATGATCTCTCACTAATTTCTCCAGAATCTTAACAAGTACAGAATAAATATAAATTGACTTAGAGTTTGACACCTCCATTCCACCACAGCCCTTATGTAATGGGACAATCCTACCCTCCCTCTACTTTTTGGGCAGCTTTCTCTTAGCCAGAATTTCATTGAAAAGCCAAGTCAACAGAGCTCTTAGTTCACTAGCACATTCTCATAAAACACCAAGTGAAATCCCGTCCAGTCCCATTGCCTTATTGACAGAGAACGTAGTATTTGTAAGCACTTCTAAACCTTGAACTCTTCCCTTCACTCTAGCAATAAAACCCTTTTTTCCAGGATGAAATATCTCAATAACTCCACTATGTCTTCTGCATCATTACCCTACTCCAGTATTTCCCAATGATTTTTAGATCATGCCCAACCTCAACGCCTCAAAGATTTTGATGTCCCCCTCTCCGACAATGGTGAGTGTTTTGAGTATATCAGTGATGAGGTGACGAATGCAACATCATTTTCTAATTGCCCCCAAAAATATTCAAATTGCCCCCTGTGTGGCATACGCCCCACATTGAGAAACACTACCCTACTCCCTTTTTTGTCTAACAATGTTATTCTTCCATAATCATTTCTCCTTCTACTGGCTATATAATGAAAGAATTCCTTTGGATTCTGCTTAGATCCAATTAGGTTAGGTTAGGTTTCTCACACAACTGCTCTCCTCTCCTTATACTTTTACCATTGCCTCCTTTTCATCTGCAGGAGGATCTTTTCATTAGTATCATTCATCATCCATTTTACACCAAATTTTGTTCTCTTTCTCACTCAAGCAATACAATTCTGTGGACTTTACAACCATGTTAAAATATAAATAACTCTTTTAATTTCCTGACATTTCATTCTTCACATTAAGATTATCATCAAGTATATGCAAACATACAAGGACAAGCTGAGTTACATTACAAATAGTAAGCTAAAGAAACAATGATTTTATCACTGGTTATTCTACTGGCATGACCTCTAGTGAAAAAAAAAAACACTAATTAATTATTTAGAAACTACATCAAAGCTAAATTATATTTAAGATAACATGGGAAAAATATTCTTTCATATATATATATATATATATATATATAGTCTTCTTTCAGTAACAGTGATGTTCTATTTTATTCGAAAATAACAATTGTAATGTTAAAAGACCACTAAATCTCACTTACTCCACAATTCATCAGCAAAATTATGGACATTCTCTTCATGTCCATAATTTTGCTGATGACAGAACACTTCATCCTCAAGGGTCTCCTTTAGTGAGTGGCTAACCTAAGGTACCTAATGCTAGACTATGCCTTACTTCATATAATATATAGTATGTCTGTTATATTATCTGTAGACCAGTCCCTACTCTACTTTTTTCCTTTCTTTCTTTTCCATTCTCCTTCCCCCAGTGTTATTTGAATATGCAAGAGCTAGGGAAGAATCTTTTCTATTTCACTTTTTTTTTCATCTCTTGTGGTGAGAGTCTTCCCTGTCTCACCTAGTAGACTGAAGCTACATCAAGTCGAGAAGGCTGACAGCAGACTGATTAAAGCAAAAAAGAGACAAAGGAATCAAATTTGGATGGATATAAATGATAAACAACCAGGACTGGAAAGGAAACTGAGAATAGAAACACTAAACATAACACAAGTAAAGAGAAGGAGTTAGTAGATGTTATAATGGAGAGGAAATTAGATGTTTTGGCTTTGAGTGAGACATAATGGAAAAAAACAAGAAGAGAAGAAGTAAAGGGGATAAAAGAATACTCAACCTCGCCAGAAAAAATAGCCGTTTGGCTTTTCATCAAGAAGAGAAGAATTTAAGAGGAGACTATGTTTAGCTTTTTGGAAGGTGTGGTGATTTGGGGAAGCAGCTTGTTGAGTGGACATACTAACCTGTATATACTTCCTAGCAGAACAATGAATACTGCAACTTATAGAGATGAGATCCTGAACTCCTAAGTTCATCTGTATGCTGGCTTCTGTGATAGGAGAGACATCACTTACCCTACATGACAATAATGCTCATCCTCATTGAATGAAGTTTGTGGACCAAAATCTTCAAGAAGAGACTATCATACATATGGAGTATGCATGTATTGCTCCTATTGAGCATGTCTGGGATGCTCTATGTATATGCATTGCTGCTCTCACCTCCCTCCCAAAACCTTGAGAAACTCAGGGAAGCTTTGCATTAGCAATGGCTATTATTATTAACTGAGCTTCTGGATACAATTATAAATGCTATGAAACATTGTTGTTAGAATGTTTTGCTGAGGAGTAACCACATTCCTTATTGTGGCAATTTGAGTATTAACTTCATGTATTCATTTGTTAATGGATTAAACTATTTATTTACAATTTTTGTGAGTGTTTCTTTCACATCTCATATCATACTACTCTTCACCAAATTAAACAAAAATTCATCTTACAGTTTTGAGTTAGTGATTTTTCTCTTTGTTTCTTAATTTATGGAAACCAGTGTATTAACAGGATTAACATGGGTGTGTCAAAAACACCTGTGAGTTTTATAACTCATGGAGACCTGGAATAAATAAATAATAATAATAAAACTCCAAGATTCCTAGCCTGGTCAATTTCTTCTAACATTCTGTAAATATAATATATCATTGGATATCTCATGATACCAAGGTTTAATTTTATATTTACTAACATTGAAATGTCAGCCATTTTCACATGTCCACAATTCTAGCATATATTCAAATCATTCTGTGAGTACTTCATGTCAGTTGCATTCCTGATTACCCTGTCTATATTTGCATCAGCAAGAAACAGTTGTATGTCTAATGTTAAATCCTTCCCAATGCCATTAATGTTAAGAGTGAATAACCATGGACAAAGGACAGATCTCTGAGGCATACAACTAGTCACTGTAAATCTTGCAGACTCACATCCCCCTTGCACCACTTTTTGATATTTGTCAGTGAGCTATCTTCTTATCCAAACTAGTAGTTTATAATCCAATCCCATGCCAGTCTGGTTGGCCGAGTGATAAGCATATCCACTCTCTAGCCAAAAAAAAAAAAAAAAAAGCCTGTGGATTCGAACCCCACTGCGAGCATAGATGTTTGTGATTGTCTGTGAAGATACTGGTGGTGGTGGTTGGCAGTAGATAACGTTGGTGTAGTTGCGGTTCATTGTAGTTGGTGAATTGAGTGGGAGCTAGAGAGTTGTATAGTAGGTACCTTCCCTTGATGAGTCTTTGAACTCCCTGGAGGTGTCGCATAATAATAATACTTTCCAACTTATGCTTCCATGCTGAACTTTTGACAAGATTCAGCAAAGTCCAAACATATCATGATGTGTCTATTCCCCTTGTCTAACTTAACAGCCATGTTATTATAAAATGTGGGCAAGTTGCTCAAAAATGATCTTCCCTTTGTAAACTTATGATGTTCATTGCAAAGTATATATATTCTCTGTCAACCCATTTCTGTATGCAAGTACTTACTAACTTTTCCAAACTCTTCACCACCACTCCAAAGATACTGGTAGTTTGACAGTTAGATGACACATCTAATCTCAGAGCCACCCATTGCTCAAGGCTTCACCACCACTCCAAAGATACTGGTAGTTTGACAGGTAGATGACACATCTAATCTCAGAGCCACCCATTGCTCAAGGGTCCATATATTCTTTTCACTCCTGTGAGATTTTCTGTGTGCTGAGACTCAAATTATATAGCCAGGTCAAAAGAAATACGAAAAAGAAACACAAAAGAAATACAGTATTGCTGTATTTGTACATTGATTACTAATATTTAAAATGTTATTTTTGAAATTCTCAAACACCTAAATAGCAAATGAATACAAAATAATGAAAATCTTGGAATGTGAACTTGAACTTTTGATTTCTGCAACATATTGAATTCGATATATTGCAGAAATATCAACATAATTTTATTAAATGATTAGATGTTAATTACATTAAATGTTAATTATTTAATACAAGATATCTAATAAAATGATTTTTTCATTAATCATTCAACTTGGTTTAAGTTATAATAAATTTAGTTTAATCCTTTATCCAAGTGTAAGCAAACTAAGTTTGCACCTGAAAATATCTTCAGGACTGAGGTAAAGTAGTACATCCCCTGGCAACTCGTAGCAAAGGTGGATCCAGATCTCATCGCTCCTTGTCTCAGTATCTCCCATTTAAGTTAATAATTACTTTACTTACTTGAATATTTGTAACTCCAACTGCTTCTGTGATTTTGTCAAAGATCTCTTTGAAAGAGTGCAATTCTTTTCTCTGCATCTCTTGTATGTGTCTTAATCTTTCTACAATACTAGGACTGTCAGAAATTAAAGGCATTACTCGCTGAAAACAAAAAAAAAGCCTAGTTGTTAAAAAAAAATGATAATAAAAGCATAACAAAATTCGAACAAAAAAATTGCAGCAAAATGTGGTTTGTGTTAAACATGTTAAAATGCTGTAGTTGTATAGGAATAAATTTTGATTTTTAATTCTGTTGAAACATTATGCTCCATTTAGTAAAATTACAGAGTGCATTTCAATATTTAATACACTTGGTCATTGACTTACGACCGACAGGTTGTAAGTCGATCTGGTCGTATATCAGCTATATATTTATTAACAGTATTCTTTAACCTTTCTAATCTTTTTATCATCTTTACAATTTATTTTTATAATCTTTTAAATTTATAATTATGTATATTGTACATATTGTGAAAAATAATACTGTACATACTGTACTGTAAACACAAATATACAATCTAAAATTAATGTAAAAATTAATACAAATGAAATTTACAAAATCAGTTTTTAATCTTTGCTTGTGCTGGGTTGTGGATCGTCAGGGTCATGCTCTTGGATTTAGGCAGGAGATGTTCTCTTGATGAGGAGCATGATGAGCTTTGTTTGAACAGTTTGTTTCTTTTTTTCTTCATACATCTCACGATAACAACGTACAGCATCTTGAATGATATGTTCAACCTTTGTGAATCGTTCAACATTAGGGTCCATTGCTTCAAAACTGGCGACAGCTTATTCAGTTGCAAAAAAGAATCTGATAAAACTCTTTGCAGTGAATTTCGTTTCTGGCTCCTCTTCTTCCTCTCTCACTTTTTCTTCTGACACTCTCAGTGCTTCCAATTCAATCAGCTCTTCATCCGAAAGTTCTTTTATTTCAAATCTAACAACTCTTCTACGCCTTCTATTTCACATTCTAATTTAAGATTTTTTGCAAGTTGAGTGTCCTTGGTAAATGTGGCGGTCGAGTTTAGCTAGTCTAGAAAACGTGTTTTTAAAGTTAAATATAGTGTGGGTTTTTGTCACAAATTGTGCTGCAATTGTGCATCGGTTAGAAACAAGTGTCCTTCAGTGGTATTATTGTTTAGAACTGTGTTGTATATATTGTGTTTTCACTGCCGTTTGTTTCACTATATCAACGTGTAAAGATGGCGTCCAACAAGAAACGTACGTCAGCGGCGCGCAAAACTTCTACTACTACACGAAAGGCTGGCTCAGTGTTAGATTTTTCGCAATGGATGCGTTGCGGAAACTGCTATATGTATGCACCGAAAAATGTGAAGGATCTGTGGTCGGTCTGGCAAAATGAGAAGAAGGAAAATGTCGACGTATGTGAGAAGTGTCGGGATAGGCTGGAGCGTTTAGGAATGGAAGCTGACATCGGGACCGTAGCGGAAGAACTTCGGCGGGAGTTTATGAAAATGAAAAATGACCTTCATCTTCTTCATGAGGAAGTGGAAGTGATCGGTAAGGAGATACTGGAAGTTAAAGCTGAGTTTAATGTGTTAAACAGAGAAATTAGGACTATAGAGATTACTTTAGCCGATGTAACTAGAACAGGATTACATATGGGTGAGTCTTTGGTGAATGATTCAGTAATAAATAGTATGGGAGTGATAGGGAGTCAACATAATAAAACCACAAGTGGCCTAGAAGAAATGAGATGTAGTGAGAGTGGGGGGGTTAGTAATAGAGAGTTGAGTAATTAAGCTGGGAGAGTCATGCTGAATAGTGTAGAGAATGAGTCCATGAGTGTGGACTTGAATGAAGTTATGAGTGGTAAAATATATGGTGATTCTATGATTAAGGGTATGGAGAGTGGTATGCATGAGGAGTGCTTGGCTGATGGGACAATAGAAAGAGTGGCTTTAGCAATAAAGAGAGGGCATGAAACAGACAAGATGATAGCTATGGTGGGTACGAATGACCTGAGAGGTAGTATAAATCGGGTAGGAAAAGATTTAAGAACATTATTAGATATTGTGAAGAGGAAAAGTGTTAATGGGAGAATAGTGTGTGTGCTGCCTCGTTTTGACAATTACGAGTTAAGTAGACGAGCAATGATAATGAATGATATGATTGCAAGAATGTGCAGAAAAAGAGGTCTGGAGTTTGTTGATGTTTGGAGTGTGTTTGAAGGAAAAAGGCAGTTGTATGCTAGAGATGGACTGCATCTTAACATGGAAGGACATAAGCGATTGAAGAAGTTATTGTTTTCTGAACAGGTTGAAGTTATTGGGCAGGGAAACTAATATTGAAAAGGTTGAGTGTAAGAGAGAGAAACTTTAGCACTGATTGTGTATTTATTGATCCTTATAGGCAGAATAAATTGCAGAAGAGAGGGGATAAAAATCGACATAGGACTACGGTGGTTAGTGACTTATATATCAGTTCTAAAGCCGGTACAAGATCTAGAGGGAATCTGCAATTTTTGTATACCAATGCTAGAAGCATTCGAAATAAGAGAGAAGAATTTTTGGCATTAGTCAGTGAAATCTCACCAAAAGTTGTAGGCATTAGTGAAACTTGGCTGTCAGCAGAAGATGTGGTCACTGGAATTGAATGTGATGGGTACAGTATTTTCAGGGAGGATAGAGAAGATAGAACAGGAGGAGGAGTACTGTTGATGATAGCTGATGTGTTGCAGCCAAAGAAAGTAGTATATCATGATGATAGACATGTGAATGAGAGTTCATTTGAGGCAGTCTGGTGCGAAATAGTGACCAACGCAACCAAATATACAGTTGGATGCTGCTATAGGCCAGGGAGTACGGGGGGAGATATTGAATTCATGCATCAGCAACTTAGTGCAATGAGTGAAGGCTTAGTGATTATTATGGGGGATTTTAATTATGGTGATATCAATTGGAAGGAGGAAATATCACGTAGCAAAAAGGAAATGGAGTTCATACTAGAAGATGTATATCTTCTACGAGATAATTACTTGAAACAGCACGTAACTGAAGGGACTCGTGGTGTGAGAGTGTTGGACCTGGTTATTGGTTCAGAGGTTATATGCATAAGTAAGGTGTTCTCGTTACCTCCAGTTGGTGAAAGCGATCATGTGGTATTGACTTGGGAGGTTGCAAAATCTGTGGATTTTTCTATTAAGAAGGGGTATGTACGGAACTACAGGTTAGACAATTATAACAAGCTTCGGAGTGAGTTTGCAGCCATCCCATGGCAGAACATATTGCAAGGGAAAGATGTTAGCAGTGCTTGGGATAAAATCAGCGGGTATCTGAGGAAAGCAATATCAGATTGTGTCCCCATGGTCAGGAGGTCAAACAAGGCAGGCATTAGATGGATGAGCAGTAGTATCAAGCTTGAACTGCAAAAAAAGAAAATGTTATGGAGAATTTACAAGGAGAAGGGCGATCAGGACACCCATGAGCAGTACAAGGCTCAAGCTAGGAAGGTTACCAGCATAGTAAGAAAAGCTAAATCAGATTATGAGAAGACCTTAGCCAAAGAGATCAAGGGTAATCACAAAGAGTTCTTCCGCTATGTGGCAAGTAAGAGGAAGAATGACTTCAGAAGGATAACCTTAGTGGGTGCTGATGGTATTGAAGTGACAAAATCAGATGTAATAGTCGAGTTACTGAGTGATCACTTCTCAAAAGTCTATCACCCAAGTGAGGCTATCTCTATACCTATAGCAATACCTAATGTGAGAATTGAAGCTAAAGAATCAGAGGTATTAAATATATTGCAAAACTTAAACGTAAACACTGCGGTAGGCTTAGATGGAATATCAGCTCGGGTGTTGCGTGAATGTGCAAATGAATTGTCAACCCCTCTTACCTGGATATTTAATTTAAGTTTGAACTCTGGTATGGTCCCTAGGGAGTGGAAGTTAGGCAAAGTGGTTCCTTTGCATAAGGGTGGCTCTAAAACTGCGGTATTGAATTACAGACCAATCACCATCTCAGGAGTAGTGGTAAAAGTATTGGAAAAGTTGGTTAAAGACAAAATTCGAGAATGGGTGGATCAGGATATGATACTCTATAGAGGCCAACATGGTTTTGTTAAAGGTAGATCCTGCCTTAGCAATCTACTAACTATTCATAATAGAATAACATCTGAGTTGGACAAAGGAACTGGCTACACAGTGGTACTTCTGGATTTTGCTAAGGCTTTTGACAGGATACCCCATAGAACACTGTTATGCAAATTGGAGCAGATGGGAATGGATATTAAATTGGTGATATGGATAGGAGAATGGCTCAGAGAGAGATACCATAAGGTGGTGTATGGAGGAGCCGAGTCCAGAATGAGGCAGGTGACCAGTGGTGTGCCTCAGGGCTCTGTGCTTGGGCCAATGTTGTTTAATTTGTATATAAATGATATAGGAAATGGCTTAAAGGGAGATATTCAGTTGTTTGCTGATGATGCAAAGTTGTGTAGTGCAATAAAAAATCAAGCTGATGTTGAAAGTTTGCAGGAGGATTTAAATAAGCTGGTAAAATGGGCAAAAGAAAATGGATGTCAGTTCAATGTGGAAAAGTGTAAAGTCATGCATTTTGGGATTAGAAGATTACCAGCTGTGTACTACATCGATGGAAAGGTACTCCAAGAGATTGATGAGGCTAGGGACTTAGGAGTATTGGTAGATAGGGAGATGAAGTTCAGAGGACACATTGCTAAGGTGTCCAAGATTGCACATAGGATTACTTAGTTGTTGAGGAACACACTGACATCCAGAGATAAAGAGGTTATTATTCCCCTTTATAAAGCATTGATACTTCCACATTTGGATTACTGTGCTCAGGTCTGGTCACCTGGATTCCTTGGAGATGAGGAGGCTGTGGAGAGGGTTCAGAGAAGAGTGACCAAGTTGGTGAGTGATATAAAAAATGCTCCCTACATTGATAGATTGAGAGCTTGTGGATTGCAGAGATTGGTTGATAGGCGAAGAAGAGGGGATATGATAGAAACATTCAAATTACTAAAAGGTTTTTATAGGATTGATGCAGGGGAAATGTTTCAGCTGTGTGATAGTGATGGAAGAACAAGAGGCCATCTCTGGAAATTAAAGAAGAGTGTGGTTAACAAAGGTGTCAGAACAAGGTTTTTTGCCTGGAGGGTGGTGAATGAGTGGAATTCATTGCCTGACTTAGTTGTGAGCTCTTTGTCTGTAAATGAATTCAAGAAGAGATATGATAGATATTGTTTTGCTAGTTTGGGTCTCCCACGATGAGTCTACTGACTCCATGGAGATACCCGTAATAATAATAATAAAAATAATAAAACGTTTAACTATTTTTTTCTGTAATCACTTCCAGTTTCTCTCCTTTTTCAAATCCTTCAAATGTATTCGCATAACATTTTAGAACACTTTTTCCAACTTCCCGACATACAATTCTTTGTTACACATTCCCATGTGGTCGAAATATTCTTGATACACTGAAGAATGTTGTACTGCTTCCAAAAATCTCGCAAAGATAAATCAGCATCAGAATCTATCGCTTCGATGGCTTGTGCGAATGTCGTTCTGAGGTAATGAGCCTTGAATGCTGAAATAGCACCCTGATCCATGGGTTGAATGAGAGCGGTTGTGTTAGGTGGCATAAAAACCACTCTAACATTATGTTGAAGGTCGTCCAGATGAGGAGAGTGGCCACGGGCATTGTCCATAATCAATAAAATCTGGAAAGGGATACCTCTCTCTGCACAAAATTCACGAGCCTGGGGAAAAAAGCAGTTCATGAACCAGTCTTCGAGCTGTGCTTGAGTCATCCAAGCTTTAGGATTTGAAAGGTAGTAAACGGGCAGCGTGTACTTGTTGATGTGCTTAAATGCACAAGGGTTTTCTGAACGATAAATGAGAAAAGGCTTCAGCTTAAAACCCGTGACATTCCCAACAAGCAACAAAGTCAACCGATCCTTAAAAGCTTTGAATCCTGGCATCCTGTTTGCTTCTTGGTGTATGTACGTACGATTAGGCATGCATTTCCATTGCAAGCCGGTTTCATCTACGTTAAATATTTGTTTAGGTAGATAACCTTCTTCTTTGATTAAAGAGTTGAAACTATTAACAAATTTTTGGCTTCATCTTCATCTGCACTTCCTGCTTCTCCTGTGACACGTACATTATGCAAAGTAAATCTTTTTTTAAAACGCTTAAACCATCCAGTACTAGCCTGAAAATCTTCTGCATAATCGTCTGTGGCACATGATTTTAAACTCTGAAACAGACTTCTAGCCTTCGTTTGCACTGTGCAAAGGCTCATGGGTGAATTTTTCTGTATTAAATCTTCTATCCACATAAACAACAATTTCTCCATTTCATGGATGGGTTGCTGTCGTTGTTTGGTTAAAATTGTAGACTTCATAGGTGTGGAATCTTTTACAGCTTCCCGGATTCTTCCTTTGTCCTTAAGTATTGTCGATACCGTGGAATGTGATAACTTCAAGTCACATGCCATCGTATTCACTTTCTTTCCACCTTCGTGCTTCTGGATAACTTTCATTTTAAACTCTAAATCAATAGTTTTCCTTGACTTCATAGCTAGTGTATCTGTAGATGAAAGCATTTTCCTTTTACTAGACATTTTATGGGTAGTATTTCAGTAGAATTTTAATTAATACACCACATGCAACAGATGCTTGAAAGCGACTGAGTGTATGTGAGAGATGGTTATCGTATGTGGGTTATCGTACGATAACTATCGTATCCAATAGTTATTGTACGCGCAGCTGCCTGATTTATTATTAATTTATTCATTAATTAATTTTTTTTGTGATCGTAAGTGCAACGGTCGTAAGTCACATAGTTCATAAGTTGACGACCAGGTGTATATAATTGTGTTAATCGAATGCTTAAGGGTGAAGGCTGGATAACTAGGAGGAGACCTCCACAGCCTTTTGGGAAATGCAGAGAACTGACAAGTGCTTCTGACCTGATGCCCAGTCCTTACCTTCTTGCAACCATATGCCTGGGGAAGGAGTGTCCTAGGTTCGATTCCGATCGACGACGACATGAGGAGCTTAACGATCTTGGGGGGTGAACAGCAAAATTTTTTTTCCACCAATTTATCTGCAGTTTTTCATCCCACAAGTAGACAAACCGGCCCCGTGAACACACAGGCTACAGTCACAGGATATAGCACGGCAAGGACTGCAATGGGAAACCACCTTGCTCATAATCATTTCCCAAATATATTAGCATATAGCTACCCCCACCAGCCGTGTGGCTGAGTGAATAGAATAAATAGAAATAAATCTAGTCAAATCAAAATCTATATATGAAGCACAGCCGGGACAAGGGTGAGGCAAACGAGGCACTTGCCTCAGGTGAACAATTGGAAAGGGTGGCAAATTGGTGAAAAATTAAAATTAATAACTTGCACAATAAAAAAGAAATAAAAAGCCAAATGTATCTTTCAATGTTCGTCAAATACTTTAAGCAAACTAACGATTTGCATCGGACGCTCTCGCTCAATACCCTCATTTCCTCGTATGGTATGCGAGTTTGAGCATGTTCGTTGTACATTAATGTACATTATTTGTGCAGTATGCTAGTATGACAGCAAGCAGAAGGTATTATTTTAAATATGTTAAACTTAAGGTAAGTTTTCTGTTATATAAATTTGTAAAAATGTTTCACTGCATGTTACATATATTACGACTGCAATATTATTTTCGATTTTTATTTGTAATGTAATCAAAAGTGATTACATTACAAATATATAATTTTTCTTTTTCAGATGCACTAATGGTGGGGGGGGGGGGGGGTGGGGGGGGGGGGGGGTGGGGGGGGGGGGGGGTGGGGGGGGGGGGGGGTGGGGGGGGGGGGGGGTGGGGGGGGGGGGGGGTGGGGGGGGGGGGGGGTGGGGGGGGGGGGGGGTGGGGGGGGGGGGGGGTGGGGGGGGGGGGGGGTGGGGGGGGGGGGGGGTGGGGGGGGGGGGGGGTGGGGGGGGGGGGGGGTGGGGGGGGGGGGGGGTGGGGGGGGGGGGGGGTGGGGGGGGGGGGGGGTGGGGGGGGGGGGGGGTGGGGGGGGGGGGGGGTGGGGGGGGGGGGGGGTGGGGGGGGGGGGGGGTGGGGGGGGGGGGGGGTGGGGGGGGGGGGGGGTGGGGGGGGGGGGGGGTGGGGGGGGGGGGGGGTGGGGGGGGGGGGGGGTGGGGGGGGGGGGGGGTGGGGGGGGGGGGGGGTGGGGGGGGGGGGGGGTGGGGGGGGGGGGGGGTGGGGGGGGGGGGGGGTGGGGGGGGGGGGGGGTGCAAAGCTAAACATCTTGTACAAATAATCAAGAAACGAAAAACATCATATCTTGGACACATCATGAGAAAGCAAATACCAACTTCTACAAACTATTTTGGTAGGAAGAATTGATGGCAAAGGAACTAGAGGAAGAAAAAGAATATCATGGTTTGACAACATCAAGACGTGGACAGGAAAGAGCAGTGCACAACTGCTCAGATTAACACAAGATCGCAGTTTGTTCGCCAAGATGGTCGCTGACCTTCGATAGAAGATAGCACAATAAGAAGAAGAAAGATTTCGTCTAGTGCAGCTGTAAATAATTTGGGAGATATGGTGTCGCCTTGCCGCATGTGTTTTTGTATTGGGAACTTTTCACTGTTTTTATATAATTTAATTACAGAAGTGGCATTATTGTAAATATGTTTTAGTGTTTCAATATATGGTTTCTCAGTTCCCTAGGTTTCAAGTGCTTTTAGTGTTGCATGTTTTAACTGAATCAAATGCTTTTTTGTAGTCTATATAGGCCAGACATAAAGGTGATATTTCCTCCTTCCAATTGATATCACCATAATTAAAATCCCCCATATTAATCACTAATCCTGTACTCATTGCACTAATTTGCTGATTCATGCATTCAATATGTACCTCCTGTACCTCGTGGCCTATAGCAGCAACCAACTATATATTTGGTTGTGTTGGTCACTATTTCACACCAGGCCGCCTCAAATGAACTATCATTCACATGTCTGTCCATGATAGTTCATTTGAGGCGGTCTGGTGTGAAATAGTGTCCAACGGAACCAAATATTGACTGCAACTCATCTGCTATCATCAACAGTACTCCCTCCCGTTCTATCTTCTCTATCCTCCCTGAAAATACTGTATCCATCAATTCCAGTAACCACATCTTCTGCTGACAGCCAAGTTTCACTAATGCCTACAACTTTTGGTGAGATTGCACTGACTAATGCCAAAAATTCTTTCCTCTTATTTTGAATGCTTTCTTGCATTAGTATACAAAAATTGCAGATTCCCTTTAGTTCTTGTACGAGTTTTAGAACTGATATGCATGTCACTAATTTCAGTAGTCCTATGCCAATTTTTATCCACTCTATTCTGCAATTTATTATTATAATTATTATTATTATTATTATTCATGCCTCCATGGAGTCAAAAGACTCATCGAGGGAGGTCCCCCCCTAGGAAACACAAAGTCAATCACCACTCCTTAAACTCATTGACTGTTCTCAATCTCACCACTCCATCAGGCAATGCATTTCATCATTCAAAAACCATCCATGCAAAGAAACCACTCTTCACCCTCTTTCTCACAGTTTCCTTTCATAACTTCCAAGGATGGCCCTTTGTCATGACTCCTTCCCGCTGTTCAACCAAGCATAGGAACTCCCCAGTGTCAACCCTTTAACCACCTCTCAACAGTTTAAAAGTCTCTATCATATCACCTCTCCTTCTTCTATCCACCAAGCTCTGCAGTCCACACTCTCTCAGCCGATCCTCATAACTAACATGGTACAGTCCTGACACCATCTTTGTTATCTGCCTTTGTACCCTTTCCAAAGTTAATTTATTCCCTTCAAATCCTGGGGACCAGAACTGAGAACAATAGTCTAAGTGTGGTCTGATCAGAGTCTTATACAACGGAATGATAACCGTTTTATCTCTGCAGGTCAGTGTCCTCTTTATTGCAGCAATCCTCTGTGTTACCTTCACTACCTTTGCAATATGTCCCCTAAATTTCAGTTCTCTATCATTCATCAACCCCAGATCTTTTGTCTCCCCTACTTCCTCCAGTTTAACTCCTCCCATACAGTATGCAGCACATTGGCACACCTAGGTAGGGGGCCAAGGGGCCCTGGCACCCTCCTAAAGAAAATGAAAAAAAAAAAACACTAGAAAAATTTCCAAATATCTTTTCCTAATTAAAATTTTATTTTATTTTTTTAAGATTTATGTTGTGTCATGTCTTTTATTTCTATGCTACTTATGAATTAGCAGTTTCATAAGGTGGGAATACCCTATAGCGCTCGGGAAACCTGGCCACTGTGAACGCAAGGCGAACGAAGTAGTGCTCGGGAGCTACTTCATTTGCACGAGCCAGACCAGAGGAGATCACGGGTATCATGTATTGGCAATCACTGCAGATGCTCAGTCTATCTCGTATGCAATGCTTAGTGTGTATTCTCAAATCGTCTACTGAACTGTTTCCCCCTCCCCTCCCAAGATTAAATCTTGAGTGCTCAGTGGAGTGTGCCACTGATGCAGCGTCCCATCGATGTGTCCCAAACCTCAAGACCTTACATTTTTCTGCATTAAACTGACCCCCCCCCCATTCATTTGCCCATCTGTCTAGCTTATTCAAATCCTCTCAGGGGTACCACATATGCACTATTACTAATAAGCATTCCCAGCTTCGTATCATCCAGAAACAACTGAATATCCCCTATAAATCCATGGACAATGTCATTGATATAAAGGTTAAACAATATAGGTCCCAGCACTGAGCCCTGTGGAACACCACTTGTAACCTTCTGCCTCTTTGATACTGCTCCACCATACATAACTCTCTGATACCTATCGGACAGCCAATCCTGAATCCAGTTGACCAATCTGACATCCAGATCCATGTGCTGCAACTTGAATATCAGCGTATAATGTGGCACCCTATCAAATGCTTTGTTGAGTCTAGGAAAATGGCAGTAGATGCCCTTTCCTCATCTAATGCTCTTGTACCTTTATCATAAAAGGCTAGCATATTGCTAAAACAAGAGCACCCCTTGACAAATCCATGTTGACTGTCATAGATAACATTACCCTCATCTGCCCAATGCTGTAAATGGTCCCTCACTACTTTCTCCAAGAGCTTACTAACTACTGATGACACACAAACTTGCCTATAATTAGACAATTCTAATTATAGGCAATCTGCTACCGCCCTTATGCAATGGCACTATCTTACCTTACTTCCATTTCAAGGGCACCTTTCCCACAGCCAGACTTTCATTGAAAAGACAGGTCAAAGGCACTGTCAGTTCCTAGCACATTCTCTCAAAACTCGTGGTGAAATAAAATACCATCCATTCCCACTGCTTTACTAACATCCAGAGTACTCAGTATGTGGAACATACTTGCCTCTTGCACTCTCTAAACCTTGAACCTGCCCTACCCTTCTAGTATTAAAACCTTCTTCTCCAGGATAAAATACTCCAATGAAGTGCTCATTGAACAACTTCACTATGTCCTCTGCATCAGTCACTCTATTCCCATTTTTATCCCACAATGTCATTCTTCCACAGTCATTTCTCCTCCTACTGGCGACATAGCTAAAAAATTCTCTAGGATTTTCTTTGGATCTTAGGGTCAATCTCCTCTCATATTCCAGTTTCGCTTTCCTTACCATACTAGTCACTCTCCTGGCCTGTCTCTTATATTCTTCATGCATCTTCTCTTCACCTGTCTCCTTATATCTCTTCCATAGTCTCTTTTTCACATGCAGTTCCTGTTTAATATTGTTTGTTATCCACTTTGCTCCAAATTGTGTCCTCTTCTTTACTCGGGGATAAACAAATATACATTCACTGCATAAGTTTCTCCCTCTTATACTCAACCTTTTCAATTTTAGTTTTCCTGCCCAATTACTTCAACTTGTTCAATTACTGCCCAGTAGACTATATCTAACAGTGAATTACATTGATGCTTAACTGCAGTATTCAATAAATAAAATAGGAATCTGCAATAAAACCTGTGGAGCTGTTCATTTTTTTAAGTCCACCTGCCTAATTCATTCTCCCTTTTTGTTTATGGAATCAAACGGCAATATATTTTTTTTTTTCATATGGCCAACAGTGTATAATTTTGATTGCACTTACGATGGTGGTCATTAATACACAGTCAAATTCTCTTAAGTCAATCCGTTATGACATCTCAAAGTGCTTACATGCACAGTACTGTGCTGTACTGTCTCAATCGCTTATAATCTAATATAGTGAATTAATTCTACCAAAACAAATAAACCATTTCTGTGAAGTAAGTTTTCATGACTGGAACTTACTTTTACAAAAGATGTAACAACATTTAAAAATATCACAAAAAACGACCTTGGCCAACCAGGCTAGCAGTACATCCTTTTGTCCATTAAATTCTCTCCATTCATTTATAAACTACACACCATTCCTCCTGCACAATCTTCTCATTCACTCATTAGTAACCGTGACCCTTCTTCTCAACTATGTTCTATCATGTTGAGGTGGCAGTATTTACAATATTTACTTCTTTCAACCACTCTTTCATATCCTCTCCCAAAAGCATATTTCTTCCCTTTCAAATCATTTGTTCCTTCCAAAACCATCAACTCTTTTTCACTTCTCCCTTCTGCAAATTCACTCAATACATCTATAAACTCACACCATTCCTCCTGCCGAATCTTTTCATTCACTCATTAGCAATCATAGCCCTTCTTTTCAAATATGTCCTATCACACTGAATCAGAAAACACAATATTTATTCCTTACTTTTAATTTTTGCTTCTTTCAACAACTCTTTCATATCCTCTCTCATTGCATATTTCTCCCCTTTCAAATCATTTGTTCATACCAAAACAATTACAGCATTCACTTCTTCCTTTTGCAAACTATCAGCTTCACCAACATCCTTGATCTTCACACCTTGCAAGCATGCTTTCATCACTTTCTCATTAAATAAGCTTCCTATCATCGAATCTCCAGAAAGGAGAAATTACCTTATTTCTCCCATCTGCTATCATGATGGGAGAAATTATTCTCCCATCATGATAGCAAATTATTCTCCCATCTGTTTCACTGCATACTGTCACTTCATCATTCACATTACTTTCAGCCACTTCTTTCATGCTCCCGTTCACATTTTACACACTACTTCCACATTCTCCAGAACACTTTCACTATCTTTCCTTACATCTTTAATATTTTTCACTTCATTTTCCTACTTTCCACATGACTCACATTTCATGCACTTGCACATAAAATATTTATGAGAGACTCTCTCTCTCCACTCTTGCTTTTGTACCACAACCCATTCACTCTTGGCAATAAATACATAAAACATACACTACATTGCACAAAATCCCTCATGCTAAATTCACTGAACAAGGAAGCTGTGAACACCATTTTCCTTGTAAGCATCGATGCCATGAAAAAATATTTTCTAAATGATATTCTGTATTAAATTTCACAAACACCCATGCTCAACTTTGCAGCCTAAAGTAAGCATGATTTAACCAAAAATAATACCAATATTTACTAAAAGAAAATACTTACCTAAAGGACACTTGCAACACCACCAGTGAAATGAAAAAGGAGGCACTTGCAGCTAGTGCCTCTCAGAATGAGAAATCTAAGGATTAATTAATAATTTTTATATTAGCATATGCTGCTTAAGCAATAAGAATAAAATATACAGTTTACTTACTTTTTTGCTTCCTGCTGCAATCTCAATTGGTGAACTTCGTTGCCTTTGGTCCATCACTCGATTGAATTCATACACCACTTTATCTCTTCGATGGTAAGAACTAATTGCTTCCGACTCTACTTTAGATAAAACTGCTCGAGCTGCTTCTTTTGCTGCCTGTGCTTTCGCTTTAGATGCTAAATTACTTACAATTTCTGACTTATGCTGATTAAATTGGTCTTCTAGCTCATTAAGTTGCTTAGGCAGATTTATAAGATCCTGTCAAAAAGTGAAAATCTTACCATCTCAATACAATTCCAATCTTTCTCTGCTCGCTCACTCACTCACTCATACACACACACACACGACACACAGTACTGATATATATGTACTTTTTTTGTTATCATCATCATCAAACCCTTTTTCTAATTTATATATTAGATCCAATGGTTTGTATTATTATGAGTCCAAGTAACTTGGCTTTTGATAAAACTAATTTTAGATTTTTTTTTTTTCTTTTAATGTGAATCTCATCTACAAAAGCTTGTAAACCTATTGTGCATTAGTACAGGGGTTCTTAACCTTTTCAAAGTCATGGAACACTTTTGATTATAAGAAAAATTTTGACACCAAAAGCATTAGTGTCTTAAAACTAACAATAAAAATATGCATGGACTGCCTTTTATAAAAATGGAACTTATTTTAATGCAATATTTGAGCTTGTTGGCTTTTGCAGATTTCAGCAATATCAGGTCTGATTTATGAAAAAGCTACCCTCATCTCTTTGTCTATATTAGTAAGACTTTCACACTTTTTAGTTTTTATATTGGTTAATAATGAGAAACCAAGTTTTCAACATCAAATATGATGTTGAAAACTGTAACAAAATTTTCAGTGCCCTTGTGGAGAGAGCTGGGTATTTGGCTTGGACAAAAATCCAAAATTCCTCAAGAGTTATTTCAGAGAATTTTATTTTTAGAGTACGATCTGTTGACAAGGTAACTAATTGGTCTTCTTGTAATGAAAATTCACAACTCGATGTATTAACTGTGCCAAATGGATTTTGAATCCAGTCATAATTGTATGTATTTAAGGAAGGAGAGTAACTTGAAATCTTTTCTTCCAATATTGTTAACCTAGTATTAGTAAGGTGGGGTGTTACAGACCCCAAAGATTTTAAATTGACTATAACTTTTTAACAACGCATGGCAGTGAGTCATGCCTCAGTATAGCCTCCCCTCCCGTAACCCGCTACTCGATGCCATAGATGACAGGCTGTTGCGCACAAGCAAGTTTAGTGTGCAGAGTCTCGATCACATAATTCCAAGGTACCCCGACTGTGCAATTACAGAAAATGAAAATTTTTAGTTAGTGATATCATTGGAATCTCAAGACTAAATGTTTATTATTGTATTAGCTTCTTATAATGTATATGTTCCTTTTGTAAACCAATACCAAAGTGCCTAAAAAAATACTGAATTTATTTAGTTTGTTCATTATATAAGCTAGGAAGAGTATATTTTTGTTGAAAAATAAAGATGTTTAATTTTGTGGATTCTGCATTTTTATTCTGTAAAATTACAGGACACTTAAACAATGTGTAATCTAATATTGATTAAAAAGATATGGGTTTCTATAATACACTACATTATTGTTATTTGGGTGGGTCTGTGGGGCCCCACCTTACCACTTTTGTTACATTTTCCCACCTCACTAGTGCCGGGTTAAATGTTCTGTTATAATGGAAATAATTCCCTTGACATTTTTATTATGGAGCGAAGGAAACATATCTACACTATTTTTTTTTCTGATATGTGGTTTTTCCAAAGAGATATGTTTTTTCTGAAAAGCTGACAATTTGTCAGTGGATGGCAAAATATTTTCATTTTTCCCTTGGATACTTGTATTAACACTATTTAAGTAATTAAAAAGATCAGCTAAATATGCCATTTTAGCACACCAAATATCATTTTGAAGACATTTTACAAAAGCATCTGTACCTTCATTTTAAGAAACGCCAATAATTCATTATTAAGTTCTAAAATTCAGAATAGCACTTTATCCCTGGATAATCATCTTATTTCAGTGTACAAAAGCAAAGATTCCTACTTGGCTTCCAGAGATATGCAAAGTTTTTTAAAAAGGCGTGTTTTTAAATGTCTTGGCTTGATGTAATTTACCATATTTACAACTTGGCCTGCTACAGGTTTTAATACTGCCAATAATGTTTTTGAAACTAGGGATTCTCTGTGCAAAAAATAGTGCGTAGATATAATATTTGGATTTATTTGTTTTAGGGTAACAAATCCTTTAATGGAGCCTACCATTGACCTATAAACGATATTCTATTGGTTAAGAAGTCAATGTGCATAGCAGTCTTCAGTTTTTAGGATCAGAGTAGCCAATTACACTTAGAACTGTGTCATGTGACATCTTTCACCAGCAGAACACTTGTAACAGTTCACGGAACACAAGTGTTTCGGGGAACACAAGTTCTGAACACCCGTTAAGAACCACTGCACTAGTATAATAAATACTGTAAGTGAGCTAAAGGTTAGATAATTTGGAAACCCTAGAGAGATCAAATGGAATGTTTTGAGTCACTTCACCTATCCAAATAAGCAGGGTAATGGTTTCACACAAGGTGATGAAATTCATAACCCATCTAAAGACATTCATAATCCATCCATGACTGCAGTGGGATTCAGACTTAAGGTCCTATTGGTTCAAGAGTGGAAGCAACATCCACTTGACCAAACAACCTGCTTTGGCTGTTAATCCTATCTCTATAGTCTGCTATAGAGATAGGATTAACCATGTTCATCAATTCATGTGTTCTCTTGCAAATTTGTCTGTTTTGCATAGTGAAAATCCTACTACTACTACTACAGTATCAAACAGTCTAACTTGCCTTTGATTGAAAAGTCTTTTTGAGTGTAACTATGACGATTTGATGGAAGATAATAATAATACTGGTAGGATTATGATAAACTGTTTTAATTAAATCTATTATTTCACACAGGTTAGACAGACATCATCAAATTGACACTAATGTATAAGACAATATAGCATAATATATTCTAGGATCGCCTTATTGCAAAAAAAGACTAGTATTCGATTGGTTTTGATTTTTGGTTTCATCAGATGCTTCTGAAGAAGAATAGCAAGAATCTGTCAAATTTTTTGACAGCGTCTAGCAATCATATTTGTTCAGATTGGGAATGTTTATCAGTGCTGGATGATTTCTCTGTATAAGGAGGGTGTGAGCAAAGCAGTGAAAAGCAGGTTCTTTGCATGGAGGGCAGTTGATGAGTGGAATGCATTGCCTGAGTGTGTGTGGATGTGGACACATTGAATCAGTTTAAGATGTGGTCGAATGAGCATTGTATGCAACAGTGAGTACCTTCCACGATGAGTCTCTGACTCCATGGAGGTCGGGTGTTGATAATAATAATAATAATAATTTCATGAATGGTCTCTGGCTCTTGAATCCGTTGATGTGTTATAAGATGATTTTGTCACTTTACTTGAGAAATGTCTTCAGGATGTAGTGTAGTAATCCTGATGTACTTTGTTTATTAAAATTATGTTTCTAATGTTAATTTTTGGGGGAAGAATGCCCTGAATGGCCAGCCATAAAAGATAGTTTTCAGCTGCATGAATCTTGTAGATACCTAGACAATAGAGGGGGGAGGTATAGCTGGTCTCTTTTGGGTGGAGAAAAAATTCTAATTTTCTAATATGTATGAAAGTTGTAGTTTGGATATAATTTTAAAAAATTCTTTTTTACTTTTTTTTTAAAAGTACCTAACATATGTCATCAAAATGGTACTGCTGTATTTCTATTCATTGGCAAGGATTTGCTGAATGCTCTGGGATTCTCACACCACTTATTTTAGTATATCAGGGTCATAAAGCCAAATTGCAAATCACCTCTGCATCTGGTTATGTAGATTATGTTCATTTAGTCATTTAAACATCCAGAGAACATTAAAGCTCCAATTCAATTGAAATTTATTTTTAATTAGACAATGAAATGGAGGAATACAACAGGGTGAATTGTATGTTGAAAAGCATAATAGTATAGAGAAGGGAGGAGAAGAGCAAAAATCACAAATAGATGATAGTTAGAATGTGCAGGAAGAGAGGGGGACTTAAGTTTGTGGATGTATGGGATAAATTTGAAGATAGGGAGAAGTGCAATTTGCTGCATATGGTCTGCATTTGAGTGATTGCAGTGGTATAAAGCTGGATATGTTGATGAGAGGAGGAGAGTCAGTAGCCAGTCAGGGAAACAAAAACTAGATGGTAGGACTCTAAGATGCCAGAACTGATGTGAGGAAATAAACGAAGGAAGGCAAGATGGTGATACAGGGATGGCCATGATGGGAGCAATGGAGTCAAGAGAATTTAATGATGGAGTAAAGGATTGAAGGAAGGAAAGCGAGACCATGGGAAAGCTAGACTGATTATTATTATTATTATTATTAACATCTGACCTCCATGGAATCAGAGACTCGTCATGGGAGGTACACATTATTGCACCCAATGCTCATCCAACTGTGATTTAAACTCATTCAATGTATCTACATTTCACAACACACTCAAGTAATACATTCCACTTCAACCACTCTCCATGCAAAGAACCTGCTCCTCACTCCTCTTATCACGCCCTCCTTACACGGTTTCCAGAAATGGCCTCTTATTTAACCCCCCCTCTTCCATTTAACCCGATAACACCTCCTGACTACCATATATGTCTCAATCATATCTCCCCCCCTTCCTCCTATTCACGAGGCTCTGCAATTTGCATTCTCTCAATATTATTATTATTATTATTATTATTATCATTTGTCAACTCCAGAGAGTCCAAAGACTCATCGAGGGAGGGCATCCACTCTACGACTCTGTCTCCACCACTCACAATCCACCAACTGACCACAACTACACCAATGCTATCTATCGCCGACCACCACCACTAGTATTTCCACAGACAATCACAAACATCCATGCCCATGGCAGGATTCGAACCCCCAGCCTTTTGGCTGGGGAACAGATACGCTAACCACTCGGCCAGCCAGGCTGGCATATCCTTGTACAATATATTTCCTTGTACAATATATCCTTGAACAATATATTTCCTTGTACTTCACATTCCAAAGACCACTGACCTTTGTGAATCTTCTCTGGACCCTTTCCAACATATATCCTCATCAACATGAAAATCCAGTGACAAAATCTGTGCACAGTAATCCATATGAGGCCTGATCAAGGCCTCATATGGATTACATATCAGGGTCCTCTGCATCATTGCATTATCCGATATGATGTCTTAACAACTTGTGCAATGTGGCCCCTGAATTTCAGGTCCTTGTCCACCATCACTCTTAGTTCTCTCACCTCCTCTACTTCCTTTAAAGTTTCCCCATCAAGTGTATACTTTGCATCCCATCATTGCTTACCAAATCTCAAAACCTTATACTTCACAACATTGAACTGATACTTCCAATTACTTGCCCATTCATGCAATCTATTCAAGCTTGTAAGGCCATAACATCTGCTTGACTCTGCATTGCTCTCCCCAGTTTTGCATCATCTGCAAACAGCTGCATATCACTAGTTAAACCCATCCCAATATCATTAACTTACAAATTGAACAACAATGGTCTCAAAATTGACTCCTGCAACACACCACAAGAGAGCCAGTCACTGATCTAACTCAGAAGTCTGTTATCCAATCCTATCTGTTTCAATTTATTTAACAGCTTATTGTGTGGCAGTCTATCTAAAGCGTTTGCAAAATCCAAGTACACCACTGGATATGAATCACCCCTATCTAAGGTATTTGTTACCTTATGAATTCAAAATTATAATAAAGGAATAACTCACATAAAATATTATTTATTAGTATAATTTTTGGCTGTGTATTGCAGGCATCTTCAGTACATTTATATAAAGCTAATTAAACAATAACTGACTATTCCAAAAGTACCACCTAAGTAGCTAATGTAAGATAACTAAAAAGGTCAATCAATTTCCTAACTAAAAAAAATAAAAATTTAAATTAAAAAAAAAAAAAAATATATATATATATATACACAATAACAAGTTAGGAAAGATTAGCTGATTTATAAAGTACTATCTTCCATAAAGGGGATAGATGTAAACCATCAGATCTGTTCAAGTTAGGAGAGTGAAGTAAAGTTTCACATGTTTCTTTATAAAGCAGTTTCATGAGGAACTGACTCTTGTGAAGGACTCGTCTTGTTCCAATGAATTCTATGTCTAGTGATGATGGCATATTCTGCAAGTCCAGACTGTTCAGGTTCAAGGTATTGAATATAAGAGTGGTGTTCTTCTAGCCAAATAGATGCAGATCTTCCTGTTTGTCCAAAATAAGATAATCCACATGAGCAAGGAATCTGGTAGACACCTGGATAACTAAGATGTTTAAGCTTGTCCTTTGAAGAAGTGAGAAAGGTGGATATTTTTCTGAAAGGTCAAAAGGTAACAAAAATATTCAGTGGTTTTAAAACTTTTGCTATACATTCACTAATGCCTTGCACATAAGGATAGGAATGGGCGTTATTTATTCTGTATTTGAACAGGAAGATATATTAAACGTACTCAAAGCTTGTTTGATGAAGGAATTCTTATATCCATTAGATAAAAAAGGAGAAAATAATATATTGCAGTCAGTAGGGCACTCAGGATTTAATCTTGGGGGGGGGGATGAGTTGAGTAGACGATTTGAGAATACACACTATGCATCGCATACAACCTATGACTGAACATCTGCAATGATCTCTAATTTATAAGTAGAAATAGAAGACACGACACAACATAAATAAAAAAATGAATTTTATTAATTGGGAAAAGATTTTTGGAAAATTTTTTAGTTTTTTTTTTTCCTTTTTCTTTGGGGGGTGCTCGAGCTCCTTGTCCTCCCCCCTTTGGGTACACCACTGATTGCAGTTCTTTTTGTAACAGATCGTCTGAAGAACAAAAGGAGTGGGCTCAATGAACCAGTGTTTTATTAGTTCCTCCCTTTTGACTGGGACGGTGATGATATTTGGCATGGATATAATGGCCTATATGAGTCTTCTTTCTATAGACTGAGAAATGTAGGTTACTATCTAGTTGGCGAAGAATTAAGAGATCTGGAAAATCTCTAAAAAGAGATCTTCCTTGCTCATATGGATTATTTTATTTTGGACAAACAGGAAGATCTGCCTCTATTCAGCTAGATGAACACCAGTCTTATATTCAATACCTTGAACCTGAACAGTCTGGACTTGCAGAACATGCCATCATCACTAGACATGGAGTTCACTAGAACAAGACAGGAGTCCTTCACAAAAGTTGGTTCTTCATGGAATGGCTTTATAAAGAAACATATAAAACTTTACTTCACTCTCTCGTAACTTAAACAGATCCGGTGGTTTACGTCTATCTCCTTTATGGGAGATAGACGTAAACTGAAGATGCCTGCGATACACAGGAGAAAATTATACTAATAAATAATATTGTAAGTGAGTTATTTCGTTATTATAATTTTGAATTCATATATCTGCTCACAGTAATTCCTTATTAAAACACATTTGTCACCTTGTTATAGTACATAAGTGAAACATGATCTCCCCTTAACAAACCCATGCTGATAATCACAGAGAATACAGCTATTATAAAGCCATTTCTGTATCCTACCTCCCACCAATCTCTCCAGTGCCTTCACAACTCCAAATATACAGACTGGCCTATAATTTGTAACTACAGCTTATCACCACCTTTATGCAGGGGAATAATTTTACCCTGCTTCTACTCCCTTGGAACCTCAGATGTTGCAAGACTTTTATTAAACAGGCATGCTAATGCTACTGCGAATTCTCTGAAATATTCCCTTAAGATACGTGGTGATATGTTATGTCATCAAATCCTATAGCCTTATTGACATCAAGGTTATTTATTTCCTCAAATATCTCCTGCTCACTCACAATTAAGCCATCCTGTTCTATGTTCTCTACACTTAAGTTCTTCACAACTCCACCCTGATCAGTATGAAACACCCTTATAAATTGAGCACTGAATACCTCAACAATGTCTTCCACAGCAGTTACCATTCAACCACTTTCATCCATTAACATCATCTTACCATGATCTCATTCTTCCTTCTACTTGCCGCATATCTAAAAAACTCCCTATGGTTTTTTGTGGCCTGATTTGCCAATTTCTGCTCATACTCTACTTTTGTTTTCCTTACTGAGTCACTCTCCTAGCTTGTTCTTTGTACTCTTCATGTAACTCACTGTTACCATTATTCATCTCCTACTTCCTACAAAGTACCTTATTTTTCCAGATTTCATGCTTAAGCTCCACATTCATCCATTTTATACATACCTTATTCAGCCTTTCGGCCTTTGGAATACATTAACACATTGATGCTGTTATGTATTTCTTTGTCAGTTCCAATGTAGCATTTATTTCCTTACAACTCAACTCTTCGTTCCATTTTATAGCTCCAAGCTGTCTCCTAAGCTTGTCATAATCACTAGCCTTATAATTCCACATATATCTTTCCTCACAAAAGTCTGCACATGACTAGCCACAACACAGGTGACCACTTCATGATCACTTTCACCAACTGGAGAAAAGTATGAAACCTCTTTCACAATTACATCCACTGATAAAATGATAGGATCTAAAACTCTTATTCTTCACATGCCCTTCTTTATGTGCTGCCTGAGATGGTTATTTCTCAAGAACTCAAGCAAATTCTGCCAATTCTCACAATTAAGCCTAAATACTATCTCTTCATTCCAATCTATACCACTATAATTAAAATCACCCATAATAATTACCCTTCCTTTGTTCACTAATCCAAGTTGTTTATATGCTTCATCACCACCCAGGCCTATAGCAGCAATATCCAACTAAATATTTCTTCCTCTCAATCTCCACATTACACCACACTGCCTCATAGCCATTGCTACTATTTCTCTCTTTCATGTCTACCTTATGTGGAATTAATTCCCCTGCTATCATCAGCAGCACTCCCCTTCCTTTTTGTCCATTCTATCCTCGTGAAAAATACAGTATCCTTACATTTCTGTTCCTGTTAGAATATCATCTTCATCACATTTCACTTATTCCAATGATTTTGAGACAAATAAACTCAATCACTGAAACCATTTCATCCCCGTTATTTCTGATACTTCTGGCATTTGTAAACAAACACGGCAGTTCATTTTTAGGTCTATAACCACTCCTATCCAAGCCATGTGTTATTTGTGATTTCCCCTCCATGCCTGCCCAATCATCTTTATAACCACTTACCACATATATCTGCTTAGTCTCGACTTCCCCATCCACATCGCACTCATAATAAGTGATGACTTATGTCCTCTCAGCATGTAGGATTTGGAGTGCAATGGCACTCATGGTTTTGAAAGCATATGGTGTGAAGTAGAGGTATTCTGGACAGGATATTTAGTGGGGTGTTGCTACAAGCCAGGTAGCATACAAGGTGAAGACCAGGAGATGTTTAGGCAGTTGTCCTTGGTGATTACAAGAAGAATGATTGTTCTGGGAGATTTTAACTATAGCAATATAAACTGTGAAGAGGAAATTGCATGTTTATAATTGATTATAAAGGAATGGAATTCTTAAGGGACAAATATCTTAGACAACATGTAGTAGAAGAAACAAGAGATGCAAGAGGTTTAGATTTGGTCATAGCATCAGAAGATGAACTGAGATGGTATCTCTGACCCCAGTTGGTGAGAGTGATCATGGGGTTTTGGCATGGAATATGAATAGAACATGTAGGAGTATCAAAGAAAGGAATGTATGTGGAATTATAAGCTGATTATAATCGTTTAGATAGCAAGTTGCAGTATTTCTATGGAGGGAGGAAATGAAAGGGCGAGGTATCATTAGTACTTGAGAACTTGTGAAGGAATATTATTAGCAGTAATAGAAGTTGTATACCAGAAGTGAAGAAGAGAACACAATTGGGAGTGAAGTGGATGACAATATCAAACAGGAATTGCAGGTAAAAACAGTTATGGAAGAGATATAAGGAGAGGAATTGAGAGCAGATGCATGAAGAATATAAGACTCACTCCAGGAGTGTGACTAGAATGGTAAAGAAGGCAAAACTAGAATATGAGAAGATATTGGCCCTGAGATATTGCCAAAGAAAATCCTAAACCTCTTTTTAGCTATGTGGCCAGTAGGAGGAGAAATGATTGTGGAAGAACGACACTGTTAGATAAAAATGGGAATAAAAATGGCTGATGCAAAGGTTATATTGGAGTTGTTCAATGAACACTTTACTGGGATATTTCATCTGGAGAAGTAGGTTTTAATACTTGAGGGATAGGGCAGTTTGAGGTTTAGATGTGCAAGAAGAGAGTGTTTTTCAAATACTGAGTACTCTGGATGTCAATAAACCAATGGAACTGGATGGGATTTTGCCATGCGTTTTGAGAGAATGTGCTAAATACTAACTGCTCTGTTGACCTGACTTTTCAATAAAAGTCTGGTCATGGGAAAATTAAGCAAGGAGTGGAATGAGGTCTACTCTGCTACCACCCAGAGCATAAGGGTGGTAGCAGAGTAGACGTGTCAAACTATAGACCAGTTTGTATTTCATCAGTAGTTGTTAAGATCTTGGAGAAATTAGTGAGGGATAATTTACAGTGTTTGGCAGAAGAGAGTAATGTTATCCGTGATAGTTAGCATGGATTTGTAAAGGGGTGTTCTAGTTTTAGTAATATGATTGCCTTTATAATTAGTGACAAGAGCAGTTGATGAGGGAAACAATCCAAAAAAATGGCATATTCTGCCATTTTTTTTTTTTATTTTACAAAGGCATTTGACAGGGTACCACATGATAAACTGATATTTAAGTTATAGCACATGGGTTTAGATATCAGGTTAGTGAACTGGATTCAGAATTTGCTATCTGATAGGTATATTATAGAGTTGTGTATGGGGAGACAATATCAAGTATGCAGAAAGTTATGAGTGGGGTCCCACAAGGCTCAGTACTGGGACTTGTGTTGTTTAACCTTTATATCAATGACATTGTCAGTGGATTGTAGGGTATATTTAGTAGTGTTTGCAGATGATGTGAAGCTGGGAAGAGTTATTAGTAATAGTACAGATGTGTAGCCCTGAAAGAGGATTTGAATAAACTGGACAGATGAGCAAATTATAGGGAGGGTCAGTTTAATTCAGCAAACTGTAAAGTCTTGAGGTTTGGGATACATTAATGGGAGGCTGTATACACTATTAGATGAACAGTACTGGAGGAAGTGGGGGAGACAAGGGATCTGGGAGTGATGATTGATAGAAACCTGAAATTCAGGGAACATATTGCAGAGGTGGTGAAGGTAACCCAGTGGATTGCTGTAATATTGAAAAGGATGCTAACCTGCACAGATAAAATAGTTGTTATTCCATTGTATAAATCCCTGATAAGACCACACTTGGACTATTGTACTCAAATTTGCTCCCCAAGGTTAGAAGGGGATAAACTAACCATGGAAAAAGTGCTGAGGCAGATAACAAAGATGGTATCAAGACTGTACAGTGTTAGTTATGAAGATAGGTTGAGAGAATATGGACTGCAGAGTTTGGTAGATAGAAGAAAGAGAGGTGATATGACTGAGACTTTTAAACTGTTGAGATGTAGTTAAAGGGTTGACACTGTGGAGATGTTTCATTTGGTGCAACAGGGGGAAGGAACAAGGACAAGGGGTCATCCCTGGAAGTTAAGAAGGGAAGTTGTAAGCAGGAGGGTGAGGAGTGGTTTCTTTGCATGGAGGGTGTTTAAATGGAATGTACTGCCTGATAGGGCATGAATAGTCAATAAGTTCAAGGAGTGGTTTAATAGACTTAGTGTTTTCTAGGAATGGGACTCCCATGATGGGCCTGAATTATAATAACAATAAAACATTTCAGCTATTACATACAATTTTTAGTGAAAATGGTAAATTAAATATGGAAATAGATAAGAGAATTAGTAAAGCTTGTTTAGTAGGAAGTCAGAGGAAAACATTTATATGGAATATGACAGAAATTAGTCAAAACACTAAATTAGCTGTATACAGATAGCATTCAAACCAATTTTAACTTATGGATCTGAGAACTGGGTTAAACTCTTGATCAAAGACTGGAAACCAAAGACATGAGAGCAGAAAGATTAGAGGACAGAACAGATGGCATTTGTGGCAGTATCATATTAAAAATGAGGATGTTAGTAAGAATTTGCCATTGTTAGCATTTAGGAATCTGTTTGTAGTGGTAATCTCAGGTGGTATGATCGCTTAAACAGAATAGGAGAGGAAAGATTAGCAAAACAAGTTTTCATTGTCAGGTTGGCAGAAAAAGACCCAGAAGAGAACCAAGATGTAGATGATCGATACAGGAAAAAGTGCCTTAAAAGACAGAAATATAAGATTTGATAATGTTGGAGTCTTGACAGATAACAAATTTATTAGGAAGAAAATTGTTGATAGGAAGTCAGCAATGGTGTAACTTTATCATGCAGTATTATCATAATTATCTCGTACATCTCTGAGGATACATATGAAGAATTTGATGATGATGATATATATATATATATATATATATAAATTTAATAGAATATCCACTGAAATATACCATATCATCAACATCAGTGGTCCTAACAGCCAGTTAATTATCCACGATCCTCCAACTACCTTTGCATTTTGTAACCATAATTCTAGGATAGGGTACAGTGATTATTGCCAAAAAATAAAAACTTAAGTGGCAGCAGGTAATAACTGGAATATACCATAGTCAACATCATCAATATCAGTAGTATCAATACCAAACTGGTTCTAACAGGCACTTAAGTGCCCATGATCTTCTGCGTATCCTTGGGTTTCATAACGATAATTCTAAGAACAAGATGGTTAGCTCCATGTCTACAAGTATACTTTATATGTAAATTACAAATTCTTTGTAATCTACTCTATAATATAAAATAATAAGCCTTTTTATTATTATTATTATTATTATTTGACACCTCCAGGGAGTCCAAAGACTCATCGAGAGAGAATGTGCCAACAGCATCGAACGATTGGTCTCCTTCCAACTACTAACCGTGCTCAAACTTACTTAACTGAGCCATTAGTAGCATAGGCTCTATCAATTGACCAACGTTTGCTGGCATTTACAGTGTTTGGCAGAAGAGAGTAATGTTATCTGTGATACTTAGCATGGATTTGTAAAGAGGTGTTCTAGTTTTAGTAATACGATAGCCTTTATAATTAGTGACAAGAGCAGTTGATGAGGGAAACAATCCAAAAAAATGGCATATTCTGCAATTTTTTTTTATTTTACAAAGGCATTTGACGGGGTACCACATGATAAACTGATATTTAAGTTACAGCACATGGGTTTAGATATCAGGTTAGTGAACTGGATTCAGGATTTGCTATCTGATAGGTAATATAGAGTTGTGTATGGGGAGACAATATCAAGTATGCAGAAAGTTATGAGTGAGGTACCACAAGGCTCAGTAATGGGACTTGTGTTGTTTAACCTTTATATCAATGACATTGTCAGTGGATTGCAGGGTATATTTAGTAGTGTTTGCAGATGATGTGAAGCTGGGAAGAGTTATTAGTAATAGTACAGATGTGTAACCCTGCAAGAGGATTTGAATAAACTGGACAGATGAGCAAATTATAGGGAGGGTCAGTTTAATTCAGCAAACTGTAAAGTCTTGAGGTTTGGGATACATTAATGGGAGGCTGCATACACTATTAGATGAACAGTACTGGAAGAAGTGGGGGGGGACAAGGGATCTGGGAGTTATGATTGATAGAAACCTGAAATTCAGGGAACATATTGCAGAGTGTCAACCCTTTAACTACATCTCAACAGTTTAAAAGTCTCAGTCATATCACCTCTCTTTCTTCTATCTACCAAACTCTGCAGTCCATATTCTCTCAACCTATCTTCATAACTAACATAGTACAGTCTTGATACCATCTTTGTTATCTGCCTCAGCACTTTTTCCATGGTTAGTTTATCCCCTTCTAACCTTGGGGAGCAAATTTGAATACAATAGTCCAAGTGTGGTCTTATCAGCAATTTATACGGAAGAGGCTGTACGGAAGAAGACAGAGAGAGGAAAAATAGTGTGCGTGTTGCCTAGGTATGATAATGATGAACTGAGCAGAAGAGCGGTGATATTGAATGGCATAATAGCGAGAATGTGTGACAAGAGAGGACTGGTGTATGTGGATGCTTGGAGTGCGTTTGAGGAAAGAGAGGAAATGTATGCAAGAGACTGCTTACATTTGAATGAGGAAGGACGTAGTCATCTGGAGAGATTGCTGTTCTGAACGAGTCAGTGTGTCCCAGGGAGGATGATAGCAGGGGTGGCCTCTTGTGGGAATGGATACTTGGGAGAAGGGAGACGATGTCAGGTAGCACTGAGCCCAGTGGAGTCTAGAAGGGATAATGCTGGGTATAGAAACAATGGCATTTATATGTTTTATACTAATGTCAGGAGTATCCGGAATAAGGGAAAGGACTTGGTGGCACAGATAGCATCAGCCTGGCAAAAAATTATTGGGATCACTGAGACGTGGTTGACAGAAGGGGATATAATAACAGGAATAGAATTCGTAGGGTATAGCATTTTTCGTCAGGATAGGAGTGGAAAGCGTGGTGATGGGGTACTGCTTATGATAAGTGATGACCTATGTCCTCTGAGAGTGGAGGCTTTGGAAGAAAGTGAGACAAATGATTTGAGAGCATATGGTGTGAGATAGAGGTAGCCAAGACAGGTTATTTAGTATGGTGTTGCTACAGACCCAGGAGCACAGAGGATGGGAACAAGGAGATGTTTAGACAGCTAAGTTTGGCAAGTGCAAGAAGAATGATTGTTATGGGAGATTTTAACCATAGTAGTATAAATTGGAGAGAGGAAGATGCATGTAGTAATAGGGGAATGGAATTTCTAGAATTCTTGAGGGACAAATGTCTTAGGCAACATGTAACAGAGGAAACAAGAAGTTCAAGAGTTTTGGATTTGGTTATAGCATCAGAAGAGTTGATAATAACTGAGTTGACATCTCTCCCACCAGTTGGAGAGAGAGTGACCATGTGGTTTTGACTTAGAAAATGAATACACATGCAGGAGTATAAAAGAGACGGGAACTTATGTGGAATTATAACGCAGGTGATTATAATAGTCTTAGACATCAACTTCGGGAAGTTTCATGATGGGATGAATTGGAAGGCCGATATATCATTACTGTGTGGGAAATTGTGAAAGAATATTTGTTAGCAGCAATGGTAAGTTGTATACCACGAGTGAAGAAGAGGACACAATTTGGAGTAAATTGGATGACAAACAATATTAAACAGGAATTGCATGCGAAAAAGAGGCTATGGAAGAGATATAAGCAGACAGGTGAAGAGAAGATGCATGAAGAATATAAGACACAGGCCAGAAGAGTGAC
Organism: Typopeltis vanoorti; assembly: GCF_054136105.1. Lineage (NCBI taxonomy): Eukaryota > Metazoa > Arthropoda > Arachnida > Uropygi > Thelyphonidae > Typopeltis > Typopeltis vanoorti. The sequence continues at coordinate 30,675,891 of NC_143556.1, read as the reverse complement.
TAGTGTAGTAAGGAAAGTGAAACTGGAATATGAGAGGAGATTGGCCCTAAGATCCAAGGAAAATCCTAGGGAATCTTTTAGCTATGTGGCCAGTAGGAGGAGAAATGATTATGGAAGAATGATATTGTGGGATAAAAATGGGAATAGAGTGTGATGCAGAGAACATAGTGGAATTGTTCAATGAACACTTTATTGGAGTATTTTATCCTAGAGGAGTCAGTTTTAATGTTAAAGGGATAAGGCTGGTTCGAGGTTTAGAGGTACAAGAGGAGAGTGTGTTTCAGATACTGAGTACTTTGGATGTCAGAAAAGCTTTGGGACTGAATGGTATTTCACAACGAGTTTTGAGAGAATGTGGCAGGGAACTGACAGTGCCTTTAATCTGGCTTTTCAATGAAAGTCTGGCTTCGGCAAAGGTGCTCAGGGAATGGAAGGAAGGTAAGATAGTGCCATTGCATAAGGGTGGTAACAGACTGGAAGTGTCTAATTATAGGCCAGTCTGCGTGTCATCAGTAGTTGTTAAGATCTTGGAGAAAGTAGTGAGGGACCGTATAGAACATTGGGCAGATGAGGGTAATGTTATCTGTGAGAGTCAACATGGATTTGTGAAAGGGCGTTCTTGTTTTAGCAGTATGCTAGTCCTTTTATAATAAAGTTACAAGAACATTAGATGAGGGAATTTTTTAGATATACTGCAATTTTCTTAGACTTAGCAAAGGCATATGACAGGGTGCCACATGATAAGCTGATATTTTAGTTGCAGCACATGGGTCTGGATGTCAGATTGGTCAACTGGATTCAGGACTGGCTGTCTGATAGGTATCAGAGAGTTGTGTATGGTGGAGCAGTTTCAAGGAGGCAGAGGGTTACAAGTGGGGTCCCACATGGCTCAGTACTAGGACCTATATTGTTTAACCTTTATATCAATGACATTACCGGTGGATTGCAAGGGGATATTCAGTTGTTTGTGGAAGATGCGAAGTTAGGAAGGATTATTAGTAATAGTGCAGATGTGGTAGCCATGCAAGAGGATTTGAATAAGCTAGATAGATGGGCAAATGAATGGGTTGTCAGTTTAATGCAGCAAAATGTAAGGTCTTGAGGTTTGGGAAACATCGATGGGATGCAGCATACTCTATGGGAGGAGTTATGCTGGAGGAAGTAGAGGAGACAAGAGATCTGGGGTTGATGGTTGATAGAAACCTGAAGTTTAGGGGACATATTGCAAAGGTGGTGAAGGTAACTCAGAGGATTGCTGCAATTACGAGAAGGACACTGACCTGCAGAGATAAGAGGGTTATCATTCCGTTGTATAAGTCTCTGATCAGACCACACTTGGACTATTGTTCTCAGATTTGGTCTCCAGGATTTGAGGGGATAAATTAACTGTGGAAAGGATACAAAGACGGATGACAAAGATGGTTTCAGGACTGTACAATGATAGTTATGAGGATCGGCTGAGGGAATGTGGACTGCAGAGTTTGGTGGATAGAAGAAGGAGAGGTTATATGATTGAGACTTTTAAACTGTTGAGAGGTGGTTACAGGGTTAACTCTGGGGAGTTCTTTTGCTTGGTTGAACAGCGGGAAGGAGTGATGACATGAGGCCATCCCTGGAAGTCATGAAAGGAAACTGTGAGCAAAGGGTGAGGAGTGGTTTCTTTGCATGGAGGGTGGCTGAACCGTGGAATGCATTGCCTGATGGAGTGGTGAGAGCGAGAACGGTCAATGAGTTTAAGGAGTGGTATGATAGACTTCGTGTTTCTTAGGGGGGATCTCCCCTCGATGAGTCTTGACAGACTTTATGTTCTTAGGAAGGACCTCCCACGATGAGTCTTTCGACTCCATGGAGGCCTGAATAATAATAATAATAATAACAACTATTTTATCTGTGCAGGTTAGCATCATTTTCAATATTACAGCAATCCACTGGGTTACCTTTTACGAAACGTTTTATGTAACGTTTTTCTACTCTCTATAATATAAAATGATAAGCCTTTTTATATGAAACGTTTTTGTGTAATGTTTTTGTCAAGTTATTCGAAATGTTTTGAAACTTAGGGCTACCCTGAGTGTTGAGTCATCAGAATTCAAGGAGAACTGGCCTACCAGTCCGTAACTTGGGGGGGGGGGGGCTTTCGAGTCATCTGCTGGCCAGTGTTCCTGACTGGGGGTGCCTTAGGCATCGGGAGGGGGGGAGCAGAGCCCCCTAGTTTACATATAAACATATAAAAATTTTGTTGTAGAACTTTGTAAAAGACAAAGTTCTACACAACAAAAGCCAAATAGATTACATATCTAATTATAAGAATAAGCTAGGTGGTAATTTATTATGTTTATACAGAAATGCCAGGAGTATCAGACACAAAGGAGTTCAGTTTGTTGCTTTATTGAATATGATGTGGCCAAAGATTATTAGTATTAGTGAAACCTGTCTATCAGAATCAGATATAGTAACTGGGATGGAGTGTAATGGGTATACTATTTTTATGAATGACAGAAGAGATATGAGAGGAGGAGTACTACTATTACTACTACAAATGATATCAAATGACTTTATTATTATTATTATTATTTTATTATTAAGAGAGACCTCCAGGGAGTCAGAGACTCATCGATGGAGGCCGCATACTACACACACCAGCTATCATACTTATTCTTGAATTCATTCACACTGCTTCCACTCATAACATCCAATGGCAATCCATTCCAATCACGCACCACCCTCTGAGAGAAAAATTTAGCCCTCACACCCTTCTTGGGGACCTTCATTCTCAGCTTCCAAGGATGCCCTCTCATCCTTTCCTCACCCTCCACAAATTGAAAATTTCCATCAATTGAAATCTTGTATGACCCTTTCAGAAGTTTGTAAGTCTCAATCATATCACTCCTCTTCCTCCTGTTAGCTAATGTCTGCAGTCTACAAATTCTCAATCTGTCTTAATAATTAGTATTCCACAATCCTGATATCATTTTTAACACCCTCCTTTGTATTCTCTCCAATATATCAGAATCACAACGGAAACCAGGAGACCAGACCTGTGCACAATAGTGCAAGTGAGGTCTTATCAAGGCCTTGTAAAGAGGCAAAATAACATCCTTATCTTTACATGGGAACGTTCGTTTCACCATTGTAATTATCTTTTGAGTTGTATTTGCAATCTTTGCAACATGGCCCCTAAACTTCAACTTCTTATCTATTAACACTCCAAGTTCCCTAGCCTCGTCAGTTTCTTCTAGCCTAATCCCACCAATATAATACGACATTAGATATCTAATCATGCCGAAGTGAATGATTTTACAAAATATAAGACTTATTGTTAAATTTGTATGAATTTAAATTTGTTAAATTTTTATTATACATTTAAATTTATATTTAAATGTATAATTTGAATGATTTTACATTTACTGACATTGAACTACACCCATTTTCCCATGCCCAGAATTCCAGTCTATTCAAATCATTCTGCAAAGACTGCATATCAGCAGCATTCCTGATTACCCTACCTATCTTTGCATCATCACCAAATAACTGTATGTCGCTTGTCAAATCCTTCCCAATATCATTAACGTACAGATTGAATAACAGTGGATGAAGCACTGATCCTTGATACATCACTTATTAATTTATTTTTATTTATTTATTTATTATTATTTTTTTATCTTTGTACTGGTTATGGGCAGTACTACCCTTACATCACATCCAAACATCTCGTCCAGACTTTATAAAGGCCTAAGCCTTTACAAGTGTTTTACCCTATGCCTGTTCTAGTTATCATTGTTTTATTATTATTATTATTCAGGCCTCCATGGAGTCAAAAGACTATTTCGTAGGAGGACCTTTCTAAGAAACACAGAGTCTATTTAGACTCATCGAGGGGAGGCCCTACCCTAAGAAACACCAAGTCTATCATACCACTCCTTAAACTCATCGACTGTTCTCGCTCTCATCACTACATCAGGCAATGCATTCCATGGTTCAACCACCTTCCATGCAAAGAAACCACTCCTCACCCTCTCGCTCACATTTTCCTTTCATAACTTCCAGGGAGGGCCTCTTGTCATCACTCCTTCCTGCTGTTCAACCAAGCAAAAGAACTCCCCAGTGTCAACCCTGTAACCACCTCTCAACAGTTTAAAAGTTTCAATCATATCACCTCTCCTTCTTCTATCCACCAAACTCTGCACACATTCTCTCAACCGATCCTCATAACTATCATTGTACAGTCCTGAAACCATCTTTGTTATCCGCCTTTGCACCCTTTCCAGAGTTAATTTATCCCCTTCAAATTTTGGGGGCAAAATCTGAGAACAACAGTCCACGTGTGGTCTGATCAGAGTCTTATACAACGGAATGATAACTGTTTTATCTCTGCAGGTCAGCGTCCTTCTTATTATTGCAGCAATCCTCTGTGCTACCTTCACCACCTTTGCAATATGCCCCTAAATTTTGGATTTCTATCAATCATCAACCTCAGATCTCCTGTCTCCCCTACTTCCTCCAGTATAACTCCTCCCATGGAGTATGCAGTGCCTCATCGAAGTTTCCCAAACCTCAAGACCTTACATTTTACTGCATTAAACTGACAACCCATTCATTTGCCCATCTATCTAGCTTATTCAAAATCCTCTTGCAGGGCTACCACATATGCACTATTACTAATAATCCTTCCCAGCTTCGCATCATCCACAAACAACTGAATATCCCCTTGCAATCCACTGACAATGCCATTGATATAAAGGTTAAACAACATAGGTCCCAGTACTGAGCCCTGTGGGAGCCCCACTTGTAACCCTCTACTTCCTTGAAACTGCCCCACCATACACAACTCTCTGATACCTATCGGACAGCCAATCCTGAATCCAGTTGATCAATCTGACATCCAGACTGACATGCTATGACTGACTTGGATAAAGGTAATGGATACACTATGATGATGATGTTGAATTTTGCTAAGACATTCGATAGGATACCACACGAAAGGCTTTTACATAAATTGGAGAATATGGGATTGGAATATAAACTCTTTATTTTTATCAGTGGATAGTTGACAGACAGATATCAAAAACTGATATACAGTGGGTGTGAATCTGCCAGATTTAAGGTGACCAGTGGTGTACCTCAGGGTTCAGTTCTTGGGCCATTATTGTTCAATCTATACATTAATGACATCAGGCTGGGTCTAACATCAGATGTGCAATTGTTTGCCAATGATGCAAAGATAGGCTGGGCAATCAGGGATGCTATCGATATTGAGCACTTACAAAACAATTTGAATAGGCTGGAAATTTGAGCAAACGTAAATTGCTCTCAGTTTAATGTTAGTAAGTGTAAAGTTATGCACCTTGTCGTGATGAGATTTCCGGCAGCATATTATATTAGCGAGGTTATGCTACAAGAAACTGAGAAGGCAAGCAATCTTGTCATATTGGATAGGATATGAAGAATATGAAGTTCAAAAGTCACACAGCAAAAGTTGCAAATACAATTCAGGGGGATAACTGCAATGTCGAAGCAAACATTGACATGTAAGGATGAGGAAGTCATTTTGACTCTTTGTAAGGCTCTGAAAAAAACCACATCTAGATTATTGTGTGCAGATTTGGTCTCCTGGATTCCAAAAGGAGAAAGAAGCTGTGGAAAGGATGCAAAGAAGAGTTACAAAGAATATATATCCAGATTATGGGATTTAAGATTATGAAGACAGATTGCAAGTATGTGGATTACAGACTTTGGTTAACTGAAGAAAGCAGGATGATATGATAGAGGTCTATAAACTTTTGAATGGGTGTGTGTTATAGGGTATCATTTGATGAAATTTTTCGTTATATGGAAGGTAGGGAGAGAACACGAGGGACATCCATGGAAGTTAAGTTTGTTCACACTCAAGAAAGGGGTAAGAGCTAGGTTTTTCTCTCACAGAGCAGTGGAATAGTTTGCCTTTAGAGGTAGTGAGTGCATCTAGTATGAATGAATTTAAGGGAAGCTATGACAGCAGGTTTGGGTGATTTACAACCTCCCTCAATGAGTCTTTGATCCCCTGGAGGTCTTAGATAATGATAATAATAATAATAATAATAACATAAATTCATTCAAATAAAAAATTTATGAGTATAATTTCAGTTTTTTTTTTTTAAATGTGAATTGCAGCTATCAAAAGTTGCAAACCCACAGTATGTGAGTACCATGATTATGCTAAAGGATAGATACTCAGGAAAATTTGTTTTAGAAACCAAACGTATAATCCACTCCACCTATTGACTACTTTCTGAACAGAAAACGAAATCCTCACATCTCTTACTAGACATATTCATACTCAACTTCTGGGATCATCTTCCCTTGCTCTTTCGTCTCCTGTTGCATATAAAAAAAAAATTTCTTCTCCATCTAGCCTATAAAATCTCTTTAGGAACTTACACATTTCTATCAGATCATTTCTTTTCTAGTTATCGGTCAACTTTTGCAACCCACAAACTTGCACTCTATCCATACAGGAAGGATTCCACAATCCTATCACCATAGTTTGGTGTTTGGTTTGTCTGCATCCTAATTCTCAACAAACACATGTGCCACATATAAGCATAAGTAATCCATATGTTGCAATATCAAAGTTATAAAGAGGAATTCTGATATTTTCTGATATCAAAGTTATAAAGAGGAATTATAAAGAGAAAATCTGGTATATTTTTCTGCATTTGAACACTCTGACTATTGCCATCATTCGAGAATCCCAAATGACCAGTTTCTTGTGGATCCAGCAATGCTATGCAATTTGTAATCTATTCACCCCAAACCACATACTTTTACAGGTTTTACACATTGAACTGGTGTAATCATTATCCTTTGTCCACACTGTCAGTCTATTTAAATCATTCCCACAAAACTCTATATTAGCTTTATTTACTTCTGCCCTTCACCAGATTAATATTATTAAACAACTTAATATTCCTCTGAAATAATTTTTAATATCATTAATGTACAAATTAAAGAGCAGAAGTCAAGTACACAGCCACTAAAGGCAAATAGACAGTAACACACCAATAGGCACATGCATTTTCCTTCTTCTTCACCGTATACTAATCTTTAATGTTCATCAGCCATTCTGTTTCATCTGTGTCACCAGCTTTACATCCATTTCATCCCTATTTGCTTCAATTTATATAATATATTTCCTTGCAGTATCCTCTCAAATGTTCATGAAGTTCAGCAGTGTTATAGTGCATAGTAATTTTACTTATCTAATTTGATTATCACTTTATTATGGCGATACTGGGTCAGTAACCTGCAGTGAAACCTTGATGTATCGTCTTTGAAGAGAAGGGAAAATAAAAACAAAGAGAATATATTGGATTTTGAAATGACAATGTGGAACAGCATTAGCAATGAAAAAAAATTTAAATAGTACTTTTTTTTTAATATTGGCATACATGCCTTTAATGGATAATTATTTTGTCAAAACTTGATCTTTTAAGCTAAACAGAATCCCATGCTCAAAATGTTTTCTAACACATCACTTATTAATATTGTATGCATTAAAGTATGATTTCACTTTTACTAATGTAGCACATGCATCAGTAAAACACAGCACAATTTGAGTTTCTTATTTGTCTTCTTCCTCACTGCTTCCACCCTTTCAAGACCATCCCACAACTCATCAATAGTGTCAACTCCACATTTGACAAGTTTACTGTCTACTGACATGAATTTACTAAATTCAGTCATGTTTTTCATAGTGTCAAATTAAATCCAAATTGAATCAAATATGACCACTAAAAACAAGATGAGCGATAAAAACCATAGATCTGTTTTTGAATGTTTCCTCTGTATTATAATGAAACTTTTTCTGAAAAAATCAGTGTTATCATGTGTAATAATTGGTAATGTTGTTAGTATTTCTGTAAAGCTTTGTTTCGTTTTTATAGTTCTGTGGGTTGTTGGTTACATTTTTCATGTAATTTCATGAAGAAAGAATGATTATGGGAGGTTAATCTTGGTAACTGCTGCAGATGATACAGTTGAGCATGTAGTGATCAGTTTATCAGGGTATTTCATCTTTATTAATGTGATATCATGAAAAGCTTGAGTGTAAAGGTATGGTGGAGCCGGGACTGATAGTGAGTAAGCAGGAGGCACATGAGGAATTATGTAAATCTGATGTTATGGAACGGAAAGAGAGTCAAACTTCTCTTCACCAAGAAGAGGGAGGCAGACTAAGACTGAGTCTACAAATTATAGGCCAGTCTGTGTGGTTAAGGTGCTGAAAAGGCTGGTGGGGAATATAATTCAGAATTGGGTTGATGATAGCAGTATTCTCTGTGATGGTCAGCATGAGTTTAGGAAAGGCCATGTTTTAGCAATCTGCTTATGTACTACAACAAGATGACAAATTCACTGGATGAGGGGAAGATGCACACACAGTGGTATACTTGGATCTTTCAAAGATCTTTGATACGTTGCCACACAACAAGCTGATAACTAAACTGGAATGTATGAGATTGGATAAGAGACTAGTGAGCTGGATGCATAACTGTCAGAAGTATCAGCAGGTTGAGTATAGGGGGAGGATAACCCAAAAGAGGAAGGACATTAAGAAGTGTGCCACAAGGGTCTGATTTGAGAGCCTCATTGTTTAACTTGTATGATAATGATGTTGAAACAGGCTTAACTGTTATGCAAATTGTCTAGAGATGATGCAAGTTTGTGAGTGGAGCTACCAATTTAATGTCGCAAGGTATAAGGTAGGCAAGGAAGAGGATGCAGAATATATGATATTAATGGAGAAATTCTGAAGTAGATGGAAGAGATGAAAGGTCTGAAGGTCTGAGAATGGCAGTGGACAGATTTGAAGTTAAGAGGACCACATAGCTAAAACTGTAAGAACATCATAACATATGTCCAGGGAGATGACACCTGCCTTGACATATATTTTAATAGAGTCTTGCACTTGGTCAAGTTCCTAAGGAGTGGAAGGAGGGCAAGATTGTGCCACTTCATAAAGGAGGTGATCGAACTCAAGCATCAAACTATAGGCCTATCCGTGTGTCAAGTGTTGTAGTTACGTTGTTGGAGAAGCTTGTGAGAACTAGGATCCAGAGTTGGGTTTACAACAATGGTATTATCTTTGATGGACAGCATGAATTTGCTAAAGGGAGGTCATATTTTAGTAATCTACTTACTTATTACAATAAAGTGACTGCTTCCTTGGACAGAGGAGAAGGATACACAGTAATATACTTGGATTTTGCAAAGGCTTTTGATAGAGTGCCTCATGATAAGTTGACAGTCAAACTAGAGCAGATGGGGTTGGATATTAAATTAGTGCATTGGATTGGAGACTGGCTATATGATAGGTATCAACAAGTTGTATATGGGAGTGCGATATCCAGGAAAAGGAAAGTCACTAGTGGAGTGTCTCAGGGGTCTGTTTTAGGGCCATTACTGTTTAACTTGTATATTCATGATATTGGCAAAGATTTGGATGGAGATATTCAGTTGTTTGCAGATGATGCAAAGTTGGAATGAACCATAAAGAGTAGTGAAGATGTTATGGCCCTGCGAGAAGACTTGAATAAATTGAATGATTGGGCACAGAAAAGGGGATGTGAGTTCAATGTTGCAAAATGTAAGGTTTTAAAATTTGGAAAACAAAGATGGGATGCAGAATTTATGCTTGGTGAGAATATATTGTTGGAGGTAGAGGAAATAAGAGATCTGGGGGGTGATAGTGGATAAGGATCTAAAATTTAGGGGACACATCGCCAAAATTGTGAAGACAACACAAAGGCTTCTGGGAATGATGCGGAGGACACTGACATGTAGAAGTAGGGAGATTCTTGTTCCGTTGTATAAGGCTTTGATTAGGCCACACATGGACTATTGTGCCCAGATTTGGTCACCGGGTTTTCAGAAGGATGAAGAGATGTTGGAAAGGGTCCAAAGGTGACTGACTAAGGTAGTTTCTGACTTCTGGAATGTTGAGTATGAGGGAAGATTGAGAAGATGTAATTTGCAGAGTCTGGTGGAGAGGAGGAAGAGGGGAGATATGATAGAGAGACCTACAAGTTGGTAAGGGGTTGTTATAAGATCAATGGTGGAGAAGTTCTATAGAGAATAGTGGGAGATCAGGGGCGAACCAGAGGTCATCCCTGGAAACTGTATAAAGAGAGTGTGAGTAGGGGAGTGTGAGGCAGGTTTTTTTTGTGCAGAGTTGTGAATGATTGGAATGCCCTGTCTGAGAATGTGGTGTCTGCAAAGAGTTTGAATGTGTTTAAAACACGGTATGATGAGCTGTGTGTGTGATAAAATTACATCCCACATGAGTCTTTGACTCCATGAGGTCTTTGGGTAATAATAATAATAATATTATTATTATTATTTATATGAGCATTCCATGGAATTCAAAAGACTCATCGCAGATGACCCACTCTATCCATTAACACAATGTTATACATCTCCTTAAACTTATTCATTGTTGGGATGCTCACAACTACCTCTGGCAGTTCATTCCACTCATTCACCACTCTCGAAGTAGTTTGCACACCCTTATTAACCACACTCTTAGACCCCCCCCCCCCCGATTGCTGTATACTCTCTGTTACATAATGCCTAAAGTAGTTGTTCCTCAAAAACTCAAGAAATTCATTCTCTTTGTCCCCAGATGATTTTTCTTCATTCCAGTCTGTATTACCATAATTAAAATCATCCATAATGATAATTCTTTTATTGTTAGCTAGACTTATTAGCCTGCACATTTCTTTCTCACCTGCCCTCTACATTACCAGGTCTATAGCAACATCCAACATAGATATTTCTTTCTACTCACCTCTACCTCATACCATACTGCTTCAAAACTACTGCCATTGTTCGCTTCTACCATCTCCACCTTAGATGGGGTTAACTCCTCTGCTACCATCAACAGCACTCCTCCTTCCCTTCTGTCTTGCCTATACTCCAAAAGCCATCATATCCATCCATCTCTATTCGTGTCAGAATATCATTCTCACCTAACTATGTTTCACTTATCCAACAATTTTTGGGTAAACATACTCTATTAATGCTACAGCTTCATACCCTTTATTTCAAATACTTCTTACCTTCACTTGCCAGCTCATCTCTATTAATACTGATTTTACATCTCTCCTCAGATCTGTTTGTTTTCCCCATGTCCCTGGTCATCCCAGTCCTTTCTTGTACACACATACATCCTCTCCTGTATCCTTCATCCACTCTTCTCACACAGTCTCCCTATCCAGTACAAACTTCCCACCTGTTTTGTGTTCCTTCTCTTTCATTGTCTTCACTCATGCCACTCACCTCTACATTCACAAGATCTCTTACCCTAATTACCTGCTAGTCCAAATCACCTCTACCACCTCTTGCTTCCTCAGTTCTTCCATTCGCTTCAGTCATCACTCTCTATTGCAGCTACAGTTTCTCCAGCTGATGCACACCAAATCCATTTAAATATAGCCTATCTCTTTTATACAGCTCCCTCCATCACTTTTTCATCACTCTTTCTCTTCCCACATCTCTTCTAGCATCTTATTCATAATCCTCACTTGAAATCCTGACTCATCATTATCATACCTGGGCAACACACTGACTACCTTTCCTGTTATCACATTGCTACCATACTGTTATCTTTTACTCTCCTTAGCAACTTCTTGATATCTACCCTTACATTCTCCTTGTACCATCCAGATGATTTGTGTCTACTACTACTAATAGACACAAATCATTTACCACACCTCTAATAATCAAATCTCCATACATGGTCGCTCTTGAATCATTGAACACCTTTTTCACACTGCCATCTTTTATTCTGGTCTTCCTCTCCCATCCATACATATCCGTTATTCTCCTCATTTCACTCCAAAATTGCCTCATCTTCACCAACTCTGATTCATATCCTGAATTAACTTCTTGCTGCTCTACCAGGTCTGTCATACTTTCATCCTCTCTACCTATCACATTTTGTTATCTTACTCCGGAGTTTAACTTTCGCATATGCTATCATACTGCTAATTTCATTCACCTCATTCATACTCTCTTCACATTTTTTTTTCACTACTGTTTAAACCAGGAACTCCATTCACTACAGCATTTTCACAGCTTTCTGCAATAACTATTGCTACTGTGTGTGTGTGTGTGTGTCAAAAAAAAAAATAAAACACACTCAATCATACAGTCATACACAAGGATACTACAACCAGGTGAATAGCATGATCAGTTCCTCAGCAGATGCCCTTTAAACATATGGCAAAATTCCATCTAGATGTCAATAAGACAGGAACTAGATGGAATTTTGCCATATGTTTTAAGGGCATCTGCTGAGGAACTGATCATGCTATTCACCTGGTTGTTTAACGATACTCTTGTAATGAGGAAAGTTTCTAAGCAGTTGAAGAAGGATAAAAAAAAGTGGCATTGCATAAGGATGATGACAGAATGGAAGCATCAAATGACAGAGTACTTTGCAGTTCTTCTATTGTTGTTAAGATTTTGGAAAAATTAGGAAGAGCTCATATACAGAATTGGACATATGAGAATGATATTATTCATAAAACCATCATTGATTTGATAAAGGATAATTATTATTATTATTGCACCCTTCATGGAGTTGGCAGACTCAACATGGGTAGTTCATTCAACTGACAACATATTTATCATACTGAATCTTAAAATCCTTAACTCTCAAAGCATTAACAACATACTTGAATTTTATTGAATGTAATGCATTCCATTCATTGACAATTTTCCATGCAAAAAATCTACTCTGCACATCCCTTTTCACGACACTTTTACATAATGTCAAGGGATGGCCTCTGGTTCTTCCCCTTGTGCCTTCTACTCTTTTGATAATCTGCTCTGGATTAATCTGATAAAATCTCTTCACTAACTTAAATGTCACTATCATATCACTGCTTTTCTTCCTATCCACCAAAATCTGCAATCAACATATCTTCAACCTCTCTTCATAGCCAGCATTCCACAGTCCTGATATTGTCTTATTCACTCTTCTCTGTACTCTCTCCAGCATTTCCACATCACATTGAAAACCAGGTGAATAAGCACAACAGTCCAACTGAAAAGTTCTTCATACAGTGGCACAACTACCTCTTCATCCCTATATGTTAGAGTACTTCATATCATAGCAACACCACTGTGATATGCAGTCTTTGCAACACTTGCAATATGCCCTTTAAACTTTAGTCTGCTCAACATCACTCTCAAATCTTGAATCTCATCTACTTCCTGGAGTACAGCACTGTCAGTATAGTGCTATACTCCTGGAAGTATACCTATAATTATTATTATTATTATTATTATTATTATTATTACGGGTATCTCCATGGAGTCAGTAGACTCATCGCGGGAGACCCAAACTAGCAAAACAATATCTGTCATATCTCTTCTTGAATTCATTTACAGACGAAGAGCTCACAACTAAGTCAGGCAATGAATTCCACTCATTCACCACCCTCCAGGCAAAAAACCTTGTTCTGACACCTTTGTTAACCACACTCTTCTTTAATTTCCAGAGATGACCTCTTGTTCTTCCATCACTATCACACAGCTGAAACATTTCCCCTGCATCAATCCTATAAAAACCTTTTAGTAATTTGAATGTTTCTATCATATCCCCTCTTCTTTGCCTATCAACCAATCTCTGCAATCCACAAGCTCTCAATCTATCAATGTAGGGAGTATTTTTTATATCACTCACCAACTTGGTCACTCTTCTCTGAACCCTCTCCACAGCCTCCTGATCTCCAAGGAATCCAGGTGACCAGACCTGAGCACAGTAATCCAAATGTGGAAGTATCAATGCTTTATAAAGGGGAATAATAACCTCTTTATCTCTGGATGTCAGTGTGTTCCTCAACAACCAAGTAATCCTATGTGCAATCTTGGACACCTTAGCAATGTGTCCTCTGAACTTCATCTCCCTATCTACCAATACCCCTAAGTCCCTAGCCTCATCAATCTCTTGGAGTACCTTTCCATCGATGTAGTACACAGCTGGTAATCTTTTAATCCCAAAATGCATGACTTTACACTTTTCCACATTGAACTGACATCCATTTTCTTTTGCCCATGTTACCAGCTTATTTAAATCCTCCTGCAAACTTTCAACATCAGCTTGATTTTTTATTGCACTACACAACTTTGCATCATCAGCAAACAACTGAATATCTCCCTTTAAGCCGTTTCCTATATCATTTATATACAAATTAAACAACATTGGCCCAAGCACAGAGCCCTGAAGTACACCACTGTCACCTGCCTCATTCTGGACTCGGCTCCTCCATACACCTTATGGTATCTCTCCCTGAGCCATTCTCCTATCCATATCACCAATTTAATATCCATTCCCATCTGCTCCAATTTGCGTAACAGTGTTCTATGGGGTATCCTGTCAAAAGCCTTAGCAAAATCCAGAAGTACCACTGTGTAGCCAGTTCCTTTGTCCAACTCGGATGTTATTCTATTATGAATAGTTAATAGATTGCTAAGGCAGGATCTACCTTTAACAAAACCATGTTGGCCTCTATAGAGTATCATATCCTGATCCACCCATTCTTGAATTTTGTCTTTAACCAATTTTTCCAATACTTTTACCACTACTCCTGAGATGGTGATTGGTCTGTAATTCAATACCGCAGTTTTAGAGCCACCCTTATGCAAAGGAACCACTTTGCCTAACTTCCACTCCCTAGGGACCATACCAGAGTTCAAACTTAAATTAAATATCCAGGTAAGAGGGGTTGACAATTCATTTGCACCTTCACGCAACACCCGAGCTGATATTCCATCTAAGCCTACCGCAGTGTTTGCATTTAAGTTTTGCAATATATTTAATACCTCTGATTCTTTAGCTTCAATTCTCACATTAGGTATTGCTATAGGTATAGAGATATCCTCACTTGGGTGATAGACTTTTGAGAAGTGATCCCACAGTAACTCGACTATTACATCTGATTTTGTCACCTCAATACCATCAGCACCCACTAAGGTTATCCTTCCGAAGTCATTCTTCCTCTTACTTGCCACATAGCGGAAGAACTCTTTGGGATTACCCTTGATCTCTTTGGCTAAGGTCTTCTCATAATCTGATTTAGCTTTTCTTACTATGCTGGTAACCTTCCTAGCTTGAGCCTTGTACTGCTCATGGGTGTCCTGATCGCCCTTCTCCTTGTAAATTCTCCATAACATTTTCTTTTTTTGCAGTTCAAGCTTGATACTACTGCTCATCCATCTAATGCCTGCCTTGTTTGACCTCCTGACCATAGGGACACAATCTGATATTGCTTTCCTCAGATACCCGCTGATTTTATCCCAAGCACTGCTAACATCTTTCCCTTGCAATATGTTTTGCCATGGGATGGCTGCAAGCTCACTCTGAAGCTTGTTATAATTGCCTAACCTGTAGTTCCGTACATACCCCTTCTTAATAGAAAAATCCACAGATTTTGCAACCTCCCAAGTCAATACCACATGATCGCTTTCACCAACTGGAGGTAACGAGGACACCTTACTTATGCATATAACCTCTGAACCAATAACCAGGTCCAATACTCTCACACCACGTGTCCCTTCAGTTACGTGCTGTTTCAAGTAATTATCTCGTAGAAGATGTATGAACTCCATTTCCTTTTTGCTACGTGATATTTCCTCCTTCCAATTGATATCACCATAATTAAAATCCCCCATAATAATCACTAAGCCTTCACTCATTGCACTAAGTTGCTGATGCATGAATTCAATATCTTCCCCCGTACTCCCTGGCCTATAGCAGCATCCAACTGTATATTTGGTTGCGTTGGTCACTATTTCGCACCAGACTGCCTCAAATGAACTCTCATTCACATGTCTATCATCATGATATACTACTTTCTTTGGCTGCAACACATCAGCTATCATCAACAGTACTCCTCCTCCTGTTCTATCTTCTCTATCCTCCCTGAAAATACTGTACCCTTCACATTCAATTCCAGTGACCACATCTTCTGCTGACAGCCAAGTTTCACTAATGCCTACAACTTTTGGTAAGATTTCACTGACTAATGCCAAAAATTCTTCTCTCTTATTTCGAATGCTTCTAGCATTGGTATACAAAAATTGCAGATTCCCTCTAGATCTTGTACCGGCTTTAGAACTGATATATAAGTCACTAACTACCGTAGTCCTATGCCGATTTTTATCCCCTCTCTTCTGCAATTTATTCTGCCTATAAGGATCAATAAATACACAATCAGTGCTAAAGTTTCTCTCTCTTACACTCAACCTTTTCAATATTAGTTTCCCTGCACAATAACTTCAACCTGTTCAGAAAACAATAACTCCTTCAATCGCTTATGTCCTTCCATGTTAAGATGCAGTCCATCTCTAGCATACAACTGCCTTTTTCCTTCAAACACACTCCAAACATCAACAAACTCCAGACCTCTTTTTCTGCACATTCTTGCAATCATATCATTCATTATCATTGCTCGTCTACTTAACTCATAATTGTCAAAACGAGGCAGCACGCACACTATTCTCCCATTGACACTTTTCCTCTTCACAATATCTAATAATGTTCTTAAATCTTTTCCTACCCGATTTATACTACCTCTCAGGTCATTCGTACCCACCATAACTATCATCTTGTCTGTTTCATGCCCTCTCTTTATCGCTAAAGCCACTCTTTCTATTGTCCCATCAGCCCAGCACTCCTCATGCATACCACTCTCCATACCCTTAATCATAGAATCACCATATATTTTACCACTCTTAACTTCATTCAAGTCCACACTCATGGACTCATTCTCTACACTATTCAGCATGACTCTCCCAGCTTCATTACTCAACTCTCTATTACTTACCCCCCCACTCTCACTACATCTCATTTCTTCTAGGCCACTTGTGGTTTTATTATGTTGACTCCCAATCACTCCCATACTATTTATTACTGAATCATTCAAAGACTCACCCATATGTAACCCTGTTCTAGTTACTTCAGCTAAAGTAATCTCTATAGTCCTAATTTCTCTGTTTAACACATTAAACTCAGCTTTAACTTCCAGAATCTCCTTACCGATCACTTCCACTTCCTCATGAAGAAGTACATGGCCTTATATTTCTATACAACAAAATGAAGCACCTTGCACTTATTAATATTAAACAATAACCCCATTCATCTGTCCAAGCTAAAAATCTATTCAAATCTTCCTGAAGAGAATTAACATCAACAGGTGCTACTTATAATACTCACCAACTTTGCATCAGCAAACAGCTGAAGATTCACAGTCAGTCTACATGATATATCATTTAGAAACAAGTTGAAAAGCAGAGGTCCAAAAACAGCACCCTAGGGCATATCACTGATTATATTGCTTTTTTTTTTGAGACACTCCATGCACAACTTGTTGGTATCATTCAGAGAGCCAGTCACCAATCCATCTAACCAATATGCTATCCATTCCCATCTTCTGCAGCTTATACACCAATTTATCCCACTGGTGACAGTGATCATGATGTACTTTTTGGGAAGTATCGAATTGTGTTGATGCTCCAATTAAAACAGGTTACATGCTGAACTAAAAAGCTGGAAATTATGATCAGCTTAGGAGAATACTATCTTTGGTCCAATGGTATCAGTTATTAAGTGGGAAAAATATCAGCAATGTATGGGAATCTTTGAAAAAGTGCTTAAATGTGGTGGTATCTGATATCTCTAGTGTTCAAAGAATAAATAGGTTGGGATTGAAATGGATGTGCAACCTTATTAAGCAAAAATGCAAGTAAATTGCTAAAACAAGATCTGCTCTTTACAAATCCATGCTGATCTTTATAAAGTATACTATGTTCATCATCCCATCTTATATTCCATTCCTAACAAATCTCTTCTGTTGTAGAATCATGCTTGTGGAGTGGTTTGTTGATAACTTCACAACATGTAGTTGTTAATGAGGTATTGATATTGCTGTCATGACCATGAGTTATTTGTTTGGTAAGTGGTGAAACAAGAAAGGATAACTGCCAAAAAAAAAGAAATATATATAGAATTATAAGGTGGGTGATTATAGGAAGCTCTGTAGGCAACTAGCATCAATACATCGGGTAGATGAGTTGTACATGAAAGAATTAATAATGATACTTGTCCATTTAACTCCTACTGGATTTATCCTCCTAACTGTGGGTATGCAATCTCATACCGTTTCATTCAAAGGCTCCTGACCATTTTCCAATGTACTCCTAACAATTTCTTTATAGTTTTTTATGTCATAGTGCTGCTCCTAGATGACTCTTAATTATACCCCTTCTTAACTAAAAATTACTCACGTTTATCTACCTTTAAGATCTAGATTTCCTGATCACTCTTGCTAGATAGAGTGGGGGGGGGGGGTGGGGGGGGGGGGGGGTGGGGGGGGGGGGGGGTGGGGGGGGGGGGGGGTGGGGGGGGGGGGGGGTGGGGGGGGGGGGGGGTGGGGGGGGGGGGGGGTGGGGGGGGGGGGGGGTGGGGGGGGGGGGGGGTGGGGGGGGGGGGGGGTGGGGGGGGGGGGGGGTGGGGGGGGGGGGGGGTGGGGGGGGGGGGGGGTGGGGGGGGGGGGGGGTGGGGGGGGGGGGGGGTGGGGGGGGGGGGGGGTGGGGGGGGGGGGGGGTGGGGGGGGGGGGGGGTGGGGGGGGGGGGGGGTGGGGGGGGGGGGGGGTGGGGGGGGGGGGGGGTGGGGGGGGGGGGGGGTGGGGGGGGGGGGGGGTGGGGGGGGGGGGGGGTGGGGGGGGGGGGGGGTGGGGGGGGGGGGGGGTGGGGGGGGGGGGGGGTGGGGGGGGGGGGGGGTGGGGGGGGGGGGGGGTGGGGGGGGGGGGGGGTGGGGGGGGGGGGGGGTGGGGGGATACACTATATGCACATGACAATGCAATACTAGCAAGATCTCCCAGCACCAACTAGCAATCACAAAACTTCAAGGTAATATCAGTACACTGGAGAAGTAGATGGCAGACTGGAGGATCCAAGTAAACCACCCCAAAAGCTCTGCAATACTATTTTCCAGAAAGAAGATCCTTAGCAAGGACGATATTCATCTATTAGGAGTTAAGGTTCCATGGCAGACAGAAGTCAAATATCTGTAAACTGCAACCGCAGAAGCAAAGTAGATATACAAACAAAAGTTACTTATCTACAGGATGGTAATACCCAGTCATCACTTGCACTTCCCGTGCATGGAGCTCTACCTGTGAAACAAATATTCTAAAATTACAGAGAATCCAGGACAAATGTCTGAGAATGATTCTGGGAGCCCCATGGTTTTTCAGAAACTCCCAGATCCATAGAGAGGTCAATATTCCTCACATTTCTTCCCTTCTCCATGATCTAACAGGAAAGTTCTGCATTAAGACAAGGAATCACGCAAATCATCTGATCAAACTAGGTACTGACTACAATGAAGCAGAATATTGCAAACACAAATGACCCAAGTCAATCCTACGTCTAGCTGAACACAACTAATCTCACTGCCTTCATATTGTGAGCATAAAGCTCAATTACACCCCACCCATAGTTTTTCCTATTCAGACAAAGGGGAAATATGAAAAGCATGTATGCTTCACCCATCCAGCCAGTAACGTTCTGAGAACACATAATCATATCCTAATGAAAATTAATGTTGATTTCGTTGATTTTAATAGAGAAAGAGCATTTATTTACCATTTATTGTATCGTTAAGTCTGATATATAGAATTTCGTGATTGGTTAAGAAACAAAAAAAAAATAAAATAAAGATTTCAAAATAGGTGCGACTTAACAACAATTTCGTAAAGTGTAGATGAAATATCATACAATTAAACATGAAATAAAAAAAATTGTTTAGAAATAAAGATTTTTAAAATATATATATAATATTTTTAATATATATATATATATATATATATATATATATATATATATATATATAGAACGTTTTTTACCTTGGGTGTAATATATGTTAAAGATACCAAGTTATTTTAAATATAAACCTGGTTTTTTACTCCATTTCCCAAGTAAGAAAACAGATAAGTCAGTCAAGTTTGCGCCCTGCAAGTGTTGTAGCTGACTCTGCACGTAGCGCAAATCCAAGGCAACTCGTGGTAAAGGTAGTATAAGCGCTGATCACTAATCTTAATATTTACTCTTAATGCAAAGCACATCTCCTGGAGGAGATGTATGATATATTAATACAAACTTTTAATACTTTTAATACAAAGCATCATACATAATCCTCCAGGAGATGTGCTTTGCATTAAGAGTAAATATTAAGATTAGTGATCAGAGCTTATTCTCCCTTTACCACGAGTTGCCTTGGACTTGCACTACGTGCAGGGTCAGCTAGACTTACAACACATGCAGGCGCAAACTTGACTGACTTGTCTGTTTACTTACTTGGGAAATGGAGTAAAAAAGCAGGTTTATATTTAAAATAACTTGGTATCTTTAACATATATATATATATATATATATATATATATATATATATATATATATATATATATATATATATATATATATATTATATATATATATATATATATATATATATATATATATATATATATATATATTTTAGGATAACCAAGCAATTTTATATGCTTGGTTATTTTAGCTCCTAATCCCAAGTATGCAAACAATTAAGTTTGCGCCTGAAACAAAGTTCAAGTCTAAAGATGGTACAACACCAGGGCAGCTCATTGTAAAGGTGGTTAAAGCTTTGATCACTATTCTTAGTATTTTCCCATAATGTAAAGCACATCTCACTAGAAGATGTATACTGCAATGCATTATGGGTGGGGTCACTACCCAGACCGGTTTCGACCTTTTTTGAGGTCTCCTCAGTGAGTAGCTAGACCCTAAATACCAAGGTTTTAGTAATACAAAGCCTTATCAACTTTACCTATATAAGTTGCAACAAGGTGTATTAAGTTTTAATAAAAATCTCTGGAGGAGATATTGATGGGAATAAATTTTTAACTTGGGTATATTGTATATTAGGATAACCAAGCAATTTTATATGCTTGGTTATTTTAGCTCCTAATCCCAAGTATGCAAACAATTAAGTTTGCGCCTGAAACAAAGTTCAAGTCTAAAGATGGTACAACACCAGGGCAGCTCATTGTAAAGGTGGTTAAAGCTTTGATCACTATTCTTAGTATTTTCCATAATGTAAAGCACATCTCACTAGAAGATGTATACTGCAATGCATTATGGGTGGGGTCACTACCCAGACCGGTTTCGACCTTTAGTGACCCCACCCATAATGCATTGCAGTATACATCTTCTAGTGAGATGTGCTTTACATTATGGGAAAATACTAAGAATAGTGATCAAAGCTTTAACCACCTTTACAATGAACTGCCCTGGTGTTGTACCATCTTTAGACTTGAACTTTGTTTCAGGCGCAAACTTAATTGTTTGCATACTTGGGATTAGGAGCTAAAATAACCAAGCATATAAAATTGCTTGGTTATCCTAATATACAATATACCCAAGTTAAAAATTTATTCCCATCAATATCTCCTCCAGAGATTTTTATTAAAACTTAATACACCTTGTTGCAACTTATATAGGTAAAGTTGATAAGGCTTTGTATTACTAAAACCTTGGTATATTTAGGGTCTAGCTACTCACTGAGGAGACCTCAAAAAAGGTCGAAACCGGTCTGGGTAGTGACCCCACCCATAATGCATTGCAGTATACATCTTCTAGTGAGATGTGCTTTACATTATGGGAAAATACTAAGAATAGTGATCAAACCTTTAACCACCTTTACAATGAGCTGCCCTGGTGTTGTACCATCTTTAGACTTGAACTTTGTTTCAGGCGCAAACTTAATTGTTTGCATACTTGGGATTAGGAGCTAAAATAACCAAGCATATAAAATTGCTTGGTTATCCTAATATACAATATACCCAAGTTAAAAATTTATTCCCATATATATATATATATATATATATATATATATATATATATATATATATATATATATATACACACGTGAAAAATTTCTAAACAATGAGGTAGGTTTCGGTCTCTAGTAAAACTAAATCTGTTAAATCTTATTTCAGTTAATAGATATTTTGGAGGGTCTGCCATGATTAACCACATTAATATTTCGCTCTGTGTTTATTGTTCTCCTCGATATAGTGGTGAGTACAAATGTAGCAACTTTTGTCGATAGATGGCGATACGTTACTAAGTCAGTCGACTAATTTCAGTAGCGTGCATGCATGAATACTCCAGAAAAACTCGTAGCTAAGCAAAAACTGACTGTACAGCATCCGGAAGTGCGATCGCCTAGTGGTTAGAACTTTGCGTTTTGGTTGCAATGACCCAGGTTCGAATCCTGGTCACATCAGCTTTTCATTTAAAATAATTATTTTATTTTAAATAAAATAAAGAAGACATACCCATGTTTTTCTTTCCCCATCCAAATACACAATACATCTGGCAGTAATGTTCTTAATACAGTTTAGCAACATAATTAGCGGGTGTCGGAATTTGTTTACAAAAATGTCAGTCATATAAAGTGGAAACTCATCTCTTCAGGTGCAAGTCGCAATGGGAAACTTCGAACAATAATTGAAAAAAGAGTGAATGTAATGTTTCTTTTATATGCTTCTCCTCAAGAAGGAAAAAATAGGAATTGTTTTTTTTTATGTATGCTTTCGTGATAATAAATTTGTTATTTTCCTTGATAGATGAGGTTTTCTGAGTGTCTGCTATTCCTTCTTGTTGCTAATAAAACATATTTTGAGCTAATCTTTCCTTTGCATCAAACTGGTCCATCATATCAATACTTATCGCCCAACGAGTCTTGATGTCAAGTTTTGGTATCTTATCGTCGCTTATCTCACCCACAATACAATACGCAAACGCAACACCCCACATGATCTCTCTGACAGAAGGGTTCCCAGCGAAATTCCAAACATTCCAAAATCTATAATAACACACATTCACGTCACTATTCCTTATCTTATCTTGATCATGATCTGGTTAAAAGTGTCCTACCAATCACAACACGATTCCTTATCCAATAATATATCTTCCTTTCCATTCAAAACAATAACGTCACTTATTTACAACTAACAAATGACGTCACTTATCTTCATCTGATAACAACAAACATTCATGTCATGATTCCTTATCTTATCTTGATCTTGATCTGGTTAAAAGTGTCCTACCAATCACGACACGATTCCTTATCCACTAATATATCTTCCTTTCCATTCAAAACAATAACGTCACTTATTTACAACTAACAAATGACGTCACTTATCTTCATCTGATAACAACAAACATTCATGTCATGATTCCTTATCTTATCTTGATCTGGTTAAAAGTGTCTCACCAATCACAACGTGATTCCTTATCTCTACAATCACCCATAATTCCATACGCAAACCAAAACACAAGAACTGAAGTCATTGACACATATACCCACAGGGAAATTCCAAACCCATGACATCACACACACAATGACATCATCAGATGAACAACCAATCAGGTTACGATTCCTTATCTTATCTTGATCTTGATCTGGTTATTAGTGGCTACCCTACTACTTTGGCTGTTAGGCTGATGTTCTTAGAATACGACATCCAAATTTGGCAGTCCCATACATCCAAATTTGTTGAGGTTTGGTAAGATTTTCAGAGCTGTGCTGATTCTAGAAATAATCTCTCATATTTATACTTGCAGCGGTATAATAAAGTGACTTCTTTGAGCGTATTTTTGGTGGGATTCCAAAGCATGGTTAGCAAATCCTGAGTGGCTGTATAATAATGATAGTAGTGGGCAGTATATGGCGATGTATGCAGATAGTGGATAATGGCGTAGAAGTGTGGAGTGTTCCCCTCTCATGAGACTTGATCTCCTTGGAGGTTTCGTGTAACAATAAAGCAGAATTTTTCTGCTCCTATGGAGAATGATTCATAATATGCTAAATACTTTAGTTTGGTGCACATTATGTATCGACAAGGAGGCGACGAGAGTATAATTACTTAAGTTTATTTTTTATTGTTTATGTATGGGAGTGATTTAAGCAGACTTTAGAGATTTAGGTATGTACCGTGCTTCGAAGCCTTTTTCATTTTTATTATTAACAGAATGTAGTTGTGTGTTTCTTCTGATTACCTATATCTGGTCCTTTGTTTTGATTAATCTGATGAATTGCAAGTGACAATTCTTCTTTTGTTACAGTGGGGACCAGATTATACTGGAATGTTCGTAGCACTATTTTAGAATATTTCTTCGTATGAGTGGAGGATGTTTCTTGCAGGTTTGGACAAAGTTCGCAAATTGAAAGTTGTTTACTAACTCTTTGAGGTATTTGAGTTGGCAAGCAAAGTCATATAGCAAAGAAAAGCGTTTCCGGATTGTGCAAAGTAAAAAACAAACCTAAAAATTTATAAGAAATTAATGAAAACAAAAACGTATCCAACCTCATTGGCTCGTGCAATGAATCATTGAATGAGCCAATGAGGTTGAATCTCTCTCTCTAATTAGAATTATTAATTTCCATTTTACCTTAAAGTGAATAGAATTGTTGCAAGATACCTTCAGGGCAGATTGATGTCTCTTCAGCTTGTTGAATAATAACATCCGCTACAGTGAATGCAGGAGCCTGTGTAGCTCAGTGGATGTGGCGTTTGCATACCACAGCGCTTTGCCGCACGAAGGAAGACTTGGTTTCGAGTCTAGACAACGACTAGAGGAAATTTTTCTAACCTTTTTTCGACCGTTTCCCGAGTTAGTCGATCTCTGGCACGGGCAAGCGGGTTTTGCCTCCCGGAAACTCGGGTTTTTCGTCCCAGAAACTCAAGAAAATCGACCGTAGAACCCACATATTTCAGACATTAAATATATTGTGTTGGGGTTAGGGACCACGAGATGGCTGCACATTTGAGCCGTCTCTCTTCACTGTGTACCGCTTAATTAGTGATAGCCTTGGGCCATCTATATCTGATTGGTACCAGTGGAGATTGAACTGCCTACTCAGTCTCCAAAAGTTAGATAGGACTAAATGGCCTCGCCTACTCCCGTATACGGGAATAAAAAGGCGTTAGCTGATTTTTTTTACAGTGAATGCGGAATCATCTGCATATTCATCATGCCCAGTACTTCCATACACTCATCAACGATCTTCAGAAATGACGAATATTCCTCGTTTGCTCCGATTCTATTCAAAAAAAAAAATCAGCTAACGCCTTTTTATTCCCGTATACAAGGAGTAGGCGAGGCCATTTAGCCCTATCTAACTTTTGGAGACTGAGTGGGCAGTTCAATCTCCACTGGTACCAATCAGAGATAGATGGCCCAAGGCTATCACTAATTAAGCGGTACTCAGTGAAGAGAGACGGCTCAAATGTGCCGCCATCTCGTGGTCCCTAACCCTAACACAATATATTTAATGTCTGAAATAATGTGGGTTCTACGGTCGATTTTCTTGAGTTTACAGGACGAAAAACCCGAGTTTCCGGGAGGAAAAACCTGCTTGTCCGTGCCAGAGATCGACTAACTCGGGAACCGGTTGAAAAAAGGCTTAGAAAAATTTCCTCTCGTCGCCGACTAGACTCGAAACCAAGTCTTCCTTCGTGCGGCCAAGCGCCGTGGTTGGCAAACGCCACATCCACTGAGCTACACAGGCTCACTTCCGATTCTATTTGGCTATGAAATTTATTTTTTTAATTTTAAGGTGTATTAAACTTTCCTTTCATTTAATCTACATTCTTCTGTAATTTAGAAGATATAACTGAATTTTTCAATAAAATTATATATGCAATAAAATTTTATATTAATTTATAAATTTACTTAATTTTCTTTGTTCTAGTAATCTAATCTATTATCGACTTAAAATAACAGTGTTGTTGGATAATAAAAAAATATTTCTTTCAACTTTTAGTATCATAATGAAACACAACCATTCAATAGCTTATCTATAAATGCTAGATAGAAATATAACATAGAATTATATATACATTCATATACAGAGAGAGAGAGAGAGAGAGAGAGAGCAGTTTCGTGTATTTATTGTATCGTTAAGTCTGATATTTGGAATTTCGTGATTGGATAATAAATAAAAAAATAAGATTTCAAAATAGGCAGGTTTGGAGGCCCTAAGGTAGCAGCCCCACCACCGAACTCACTCTGCGAAAGGTTGGTAGACAATCCAGGGGAAATTTGCAATTACTCGCGAAGCTCTGAACAAGAAAAATAGGATGGATTTTATCGGAATTGACCCGGCTAATGAACAGGGACTTCTCTTTGAGAAATTAAAAATAGCTATTTGAAATGACCGTGGAAATACACACAAAACTAATGAGCAAAACCGAGAACTAAAAATTAGAAACATTGATGTAGCAGCAAGAACTAAGACAAAAAAGAAAATGTAGGGATCTCAAATTATGGCAGATTATGTCATGATCTTCTCTGGAATTCCAGAAGACAAATGGACTTCATTTAGGGTTGCAATTTGGATTAATTAAAAATGGAAAAACATAATTTCGTATTATACTTGGGTATCAGACACAACAATCAAAGTTAGAATGGAAATTATGAATCAAACATTCAATATTTTCGGAATTTATGCACCAGTAGATGGAAAAGATGAAGAGACAGAAGAATTTTATGGAAAATTTCATGAATGTATTGATCAAACAAATAAAAATTAAGCAACAATGTTGATGGGAGATTTCCCCGCTAGAGCGGGACATAACCCAATAACAGGATGCATTGGATCGGAGGGAGAAGGAGAATCATTAAAAATGGAATTTTATTAAGAGACTTCTGCATATTTAACAGTCTAAAAATCTGCAATACTTTCTTCAGGCATAAAAATATACATAAGAGGAATTAAATCAATAATAGATTCGATTATTATTTACAGCCTACTAAATAATAATATCAAGGATACAAGGGTTTTTAGAAGAGGCAAAATTAATAGTGATCACATGATAGTTGAAAGCAGATTTGAATTCATAAAAAGAATCGCATACTTCAAAAGAAAAAAAAGATAACGAACGAACATCTAATAAACAGTTTAAAATTCACCTCCCAGAACAGGAGAGTATCAGAAACTTATATAAAAGCAGAATAAAAGATAAAATAAAACCACCTACAAACAATATTGAAGCTGACTGGAAAAATATAAAGAAAACCATACTAAAAGCAGCAGAAGAAAATTTAGGATAAAAATCAAGGAAATACAAAAAAATGACTCAGAACTTGAAGTGATGACTTATAGGAAAAAACTGACTTTTAAAATCTATCTGCAGAGTAAAAACACTGCTGACTATATAGAATACAAGCAACTACGGGTTGTAGTAAGAAAGCTTTCCAGAAGTATACACAGAGAAGATTGAAGTAAATATGTTAAATCATTGGAACAGGATATCACTGGAACACAAAGAATAGGTTTTAAAATTTTCAGGCAACTATAAACAGCAGAAAATGACCAATTAGGAAATAATATAATTTCCAAAGCGGATTGGATAGAACATTAGAAAACAATGTGGAATGAAAAACAAGAAATACAAAACAATGCCAAAACTCACAAAATTGAAGATATCACACAGGGAAGTACAGAAGAAGTAGCAACTGAAGAATTAGAAAAAAGAATTTAAAAATTCAAGAAATAGAAAAAGCACAGGTCTGGATAGAATATGCATTTAGCTCTTTAAATATGCAGACAACAGCTTAAAAGAAAACCTACTTAAACTCTTCAATAATATCTGGAAATATCAAAAGATCCCAAAAGAATGGGAAACTGGAGTAGTAATAAATATTCACATAAACGATCCCAAGGACAAATGTGGAAATTACAGAGGCATTACTCTCTTAATAACAGTATGTAAACTATGTGCAAACATTTTAAAGAACAGGCTAATTAAATATACAGAAAATTATTTAGAAGAAGAGTGTGGTTTTAAAAAAGAGGGAGAGGATGCACAGATGCCTTTTTCACAATGCAACAGATCATAGAAAAAAGAAAAGAATCTACTCTGCCCACTTTTCTTCTATTTAGTGACTACGAAAAGGCGTATGATAACATGAAGAAATCTATTCCTGAAACTATTACAATATGATAAAATACCTCTTCAATTAATTAATGCAATAGAACTTCTACACAGAGAAACAAAAATTTATATAAAATTTGCAGATGAAACATTATCAGAACTTACAACTATAAATAAAGGAATGAGACAAGGTTTCGGCTTATCCCCAATCCTATTCAACATTTATATAAACAGAATCCTAAAAGAATGGAAAACAACTGTTCAAGATGGAGGTAAGCTAACGAATAATATACAGCTAAATAAAATACTTTATGCAAATGATAAAGTACTAATTTCAAATTCAGAAGATAATCTCTAAATCGCAACTATCTAAATATCTAAATGAAATAGCAAAAAAATATAAAACTAAAATATCTGAAACCAAAACAAAAGCTATGGCAATGTTTACAAACACCATTCAAAAAGTCCAAATTATGCTTATCAATAAAATAATAGAACAAATTACAGAATTCAAATAATTGGAAAATATAATCTCGCAATAGACTACTGATTCACAATTGGAAGCAAGAGTAAAAATTTAGAATAGAATGAGTGGCATAATAAAAAGAAATTTGGGGGGAAAAATGAGTAAACAAATTCAATTAAGATTACATAACATGATCTCTAAACAAATTTGGTAGTGAAACTTGGATTCTAAAACAAAGAAACAGACAAAGACTAGAAGCAGCACAGATGAAGTTTCTAAGACCTCTGCTGGGACTCACTAGGTTAGATAAAAAGAAAAACTCAGAAATACGAGAATGATTAGATACAAAATCCTCAGATAAGAAATAAATGAATATCAGAAAAATTGGCTACACCACACAGAAAGGTTGAATAACAATAGGATCCCCAAATTAGCATATAAATATAAATCTACAAGAAGAAGAAGAAGAGGCAGCAGACGTCCAAGATTAAGATGGAAGATCAACATATAAAAAAAATCAACAAAAAAGCCTATACCTGAATTGCTGAGACGACGAAGTCTGATATTTGAGATTTCGTGATTGGATAAGAAATAAATAAATAAAGATTTCAAAATAGGTGAGACTTAATCAATTCGAAGTGTAATGTAATGAAATATTCAATAATTAAACATGAGATAAGCAAGTTGTTTAGAAAGATGGATTTTTAAAATTTTTATTACTTAAAGGTACTATGTGGAGCTAAATTACTTCTAATTTTTTGAAGACTGGTTGGCAGCCAGTCGCCATCTTTCAAACTTTGACTGATAACTAGTCCAAATCATTAGAGAATCAAAGCTTTTCACGAGAGACAGAGAAGACACTAGACAGATTTAGCCATCTCTTGGCTCTATACCCTCACACTCATAATATTGTCTGTAACAATATGAGTATCTGTCTTTTAAGTAGGGAGATACAAGAGGAAGTCCGGTGCCGAAAGTTATATTCGCATAAACCCTCCAGTAAAAATTAAAAACTTTTTAGCTTTCAATTTACTTGACTATAGAAAGATGATGGATCTTTAATATTCCAATTTATATATTACTACATTTGCTAACTTCAAGCCTTTCTGTCTCTATATATTCTGGATTTTGATATTTATTTAATGCTCTGAAAATATTTATTCATAAAGGATAATTATTATCAATTAACATGAATTTCAAATCATAAGAAGTATGATTTGAAATTCGTGTTGTGATGTCCCTTGAAACCATGAATTTCAAGGGACATCATAAGAAGTTTTGGTGTCTGTGTGCGAGATAGAGAGATACATAGATCAGACTGCCAGCAAAAGAAATGAGCATGTGAAATATTTGTAAAGTTCAAAAACACGATAATTCAGGAAAATGAGATGGGTCTCATTCCAGAAATTGGGATCTGTTAAATCTTAATTCAACTGATAGATATTTTGGAGGGTCTGCCATGATGAATGACATTAAAAAAAATTTCCCTCTGTGCTTATTGTTCTCCTCGATATAATGGTGAGTAAAAATGTAATAAACTTTGTCTGATGATTGCAGGTAACATTAGCAGCTGAAGCGTGTATTTAGGAAATCACAAAGACATTCGCGTTAAACAGCCGTCATCGTCTAGTTCTTAGGTCATTGCATTGTGGCCGTAATAAACCAGGTTTAAATCATGGGGAAGGCATTTTTCCCCCTTCTTTGCTGCACCTTATTACTTGCTTGACACAACGTCCTTGTTGCGAATAGGATTAAAAGAAAACTTGGGGTTGGGGAGATATTACAATAATAATAATAAACGCAACAAGCTAAACCATATAAATATCAAAAGAGCGATATAGAGTCAGAAATGAATTGCCAGTATCATGACTCTCAATAAATGCAATACCACAGAAATATAAATATTTCGCAATATACACACAGCCAGGGCCGACAGAAGCGGGCATACAGAGCATGCTGGCGCCGCTGCCAGGACACGGTTCATAAGTTCATTTTCAAGAAACAAAATTTTTTTCATAAAAACAAAAAATTCTTAGAATGATCAATATTAAAATAAATAGGGATCAATATTAATATAAAAAGGCCAGATACACCGAATAAAAATTTTAAAAAATTGTATATTGCCGACTCTTTATCAGCTGGCTGTTTACAATTTCGCAGCGAGAGCAGCCTAAATGCTTGCCTGCAGAATGTTGTGTCTACTGCAGTCTATCTAAAGTGAAACGGTGAACGGGTTTTATGTGCAGAAACGAATTGTTGTGCAAAACATTTGTTGCTAGTTAACCAGTCATGGTATGCATCTCAGTAGGCTACTGACAGTAGAGCAGTGCGGACCATTCTTTCGTCTCTGTGTCGTGTTGTGTAATATGGTACTCATCTCAGTAGCTTACTGACAATAGCGCAGTGCGGATTATTATTTCGTCTCTGTGTCGTGTTGTGTAATAATTTCTTGTGGGTATAAAATAGAAATGGAATCAAAAGTTTAAAAAAAAGTTATCTGGTGCACAAAATCGTAAGCGTCATCTGCGAAAGAAGCAGATATTAAGAAACAAATTGGGGCTCTTAATAAATTTGTTAAAATATTAAAATATTCTGATGCAGATTGTAACCAACTCGATACATCAGAAATCAGAGTTGAAGAACCGTGCACATCATCCAGTTTGAAAGTACTATTGCAACTATTGAACAAGATAACAAGATGCATGATTTAAGTGAAAAACAGTTAGGAGAAGATTTAGTTGTAGTTCACCTCGAAACTAATACATTGTTAGTCTCTGTAAATTTAGAAGATCCAGGTGAATGGGGAAATATTGATGAAAAATTACGAGTCGTTTAAATTGAATTGGGGTCTGTTCAAAAGAAAATTATAATATATCCCAGAGATACATATGGTCGTAAATTTGACGAGACGTATTATAATAGAAAAATGGGAAACAGAGAGCTCGTGCCAAGAACATGGCTCATTTATTCCGAAACTTTAAATTCTGTTTTTGCTTTTTTTGTTGCAAACTTTTCACACCTACTGAATCAAGTAGTTTTGTAGAAGGTTATAATGATTGGAGAAATGTAAGTACAACTTTGCATAGACATGAGACTAGTTTAACTCACATGAAAAATTTCTTAAAATGGAAGGAACTTGATAAAAATTTAAAAAACAAAACTACTATTGATTGCCAGACTCAAAGCGTGTATGAAATGGAAAAGAAACATTGGACGAGTGTTTTAGAACGTTTGATTGAAATTATAAAATTCCTTGGTAGCCAAAATTTAGCTTTTCGCGGATCATCAGATAAATTTTATGAAAGGAATAACGGCAATTTTTTAAAATTAGTTGGACTGTTTGCAAAGTTTGATCCCGTAATGGAAAATCATGTTGAAAGGGCCCTACAACGAAACAGTAGAGTACACTATCTGTGTAAAGACAGTCAAATGAGATATTGGAAAGTTTAAGTAACGTAATCAGGGATACAATTTTATTATCAATTCGAAAATCTAAATATTATTCCATAATTTTAGACTGCACACCGTATGCAAGTAAAACAGAACAAATGACCATTATTATTCGCTTTGTTTCCTGTGAAAATGGAATTGTCAAGATCAGGGAAAACGTTTTAGGTTTTGCAGATATATCAGATTCCACAGGACGTGGTTTATATGCAACAATAATGGAACAACTGGAAAAATGGAACATTCCCATTGAAGACATGCGAGATCAAGGGTATGATAATGGGCCAAATATGAAAGTGAAAAAATAAGAGCTCCAAAATTTGCTTTTGAACAAAAATCCTCGAGACTTTTACGTGCCATGTGCTGCTCACACTCTAAATTTAATCATTAACGATGCAGCCAAAGTGAATGCAGATACAATTAGTTTCTTTGCAATTATTCAAGAAATATATAATTTCTTTTCATTCTCCTACAAACGTTGGGCAATCCTTTTAAAGTTCGTAAAAAAATTAACATTGAAACAGCCTTCAGAAACGCGATGGGAAAGTAAAATTAATGCAGTCCGCCCTCTACGATATCAGTTAGGAGAAATTTATGCACTTTTTGAAATTTTAAATAATGAAAATTTTAATAAAGAAACTCAGCATGAAGGACAAACATTATGTGCTAAAATAATGGACTACAAATTTATTTGCTCTCTTATAACTTGGCATGATTTACTTAACAGAATAAACCCTGTGAATAAAATGCTTCAAGACAAAAATATGAACATTACACTTGCTTTAGAATCTATCGAAAACTTAAAAATATTCTTACAAGAGTATCGATTAGATACAAATTTTAAAGAAGTTCTAAAAACGGCAAAATAACTGAGTGAAGAGGTGAATGGAGAACAAGAATTTAAAACTGGTACGGAAGTTCGACGACGAAAGAAGACACGACAATTGGAATACGAGCATCATGACTAAACGCCACAATCACCAGAAGATAAATTTAGAGTGAATGTGTTTTATACACTTCTAGACGTTGAAATGTGTTCGTTAATAGAACGTTTTGAACAACTAAAAACATATTATGATCATTTCAATTTTTTGTATAGATTACTACAAATTAATAACGAAGATTTACGAAGATATTGTGACGATTTAGAGATTCTCTTGAAGGACTGGGACAATAAAGACGTAAATGCAATAGAACTATATGACGAGTTATGTGCTTTCCGGGATATTTTTCGGAAGGATCATTTAAATATTCAAAACCCTTTCGATATTCTTAATTTTATTGTGTCCAATAATTTATCTTTTCCTAACTTTTAGTGTACCGAGCCGTGAACGTTCCTTTCCCAAGTTGAAATTGATTAAAACCTACTTAAGAACAAGTATGTCCCAAAAAAAGGCTTGTTAGTTTGACGTTAATAGCTATTGAAAATGATATATGTGCGGAATTAGACGTTAAGACCATTATTTCTAATTTTGTGAATATGAAATCAAAAACCATAAATTTTTAATAAAAAATTTCATAAAAATAATAAAAAGTATTAATTATTACTAATTATATGAAGAGTCTAAGGCTTCAATTCGGCGACATGAACTTATTTAAGTTAAGGGATATTACATCCCATATTGTTTCTTAGCCGAATAAGAAACTCAAAGAGTTTCATGCCGAATAAGAAACTCAAAGAGTTTCATGCCGAATATAGAAACTATATAAAGTTCGGCGATTCCAAGCGTAAGCAAATACCTGGATAGTGCAGCACCTGACCTATTTGGTAGTGCAAACTGAGGCAACTCATAGTAAGGGTGGAGCAAGGTCCGATCACTATTCTTGGTATTTACCCATAATGTGAACTTAGCTCCTAGGAGCTGTATTACTGTTCTACATTATGAGAGGTCACTACCCAGACCGGTTTCAACCTCTATTGAGGTCTCACCAGTGAGTAGGTAGACCTAGTTAATACCAAGTTTGTAGCGAACAGAAGTGATTGGAGCTTGATTCACCCTAACTATGAGTTGCCTCAGTTTGCACTACCAAATGGGTAGGTGCTGCACTATCCAGGTATTTGCTTACGCTTGAAATCGCCGAACTTTATATAGTTTCTATATTCGGCATGAAACTCTTTGAGTTTCTTATTCGGCTAAGAAACAATATGCGATAATATCCCTTAACTTAAATAAGTTCATGTCGCCGAATTCAAGCATTTGGCTCTTCACATAATTAGTAATTTATTAGGACACCTTCTTGACAATTCTCATAGAAGGGATGTAAGTTCTGTTCGCTACAAACTTGGTATTAACTAGGTCTACCTACTCACTGATGAGCAGGGCGGATCTGCCTTTGAGAGGTTCCACTTGGAGGTAAGTTTTTGCCTGTCTCTGAGTGGGGCCACCGCTGAGATTACGGCTCTGCTTGGTGGTGGGGTGAGCCTGCCACTGGGTAGAGCCAATGCCGAGAAGCTCTTCTCGGTGACGGGGTGAGCTTGTCATCGAGTGGAACAACTGAGTTGGGCGATCTTTCGGGATCGTCTTATTTTTAGAGCCTGCTTCACCTATACATAAGGTTGAAACCGGTCTAGGTAGTGACCTTCTCTCATAATGTAGAACAGTAATACAGCTCCTAAGTTCACATTATGGGTAAATCCCAAGAATAGTGATCGGAGCTTGCTCCACTGTTACTATGAGTTGCCTCAGTTTGCACTGCCAAATGGGTCAGGTGTGCACTATCCAGGTATTTGTTTATGCTTGGAATCTCCGACCTTTATATAGTTTCTATATTTATTCGGCTAAGAAACAATATGGGATGTAATATCCCTTAACTTAAATATAAAAAGTATATTTATGTAATTTAATTTATTTTCTGTTATTCTGTAAAGATGTTATTTTTTGAATACTTATAAAGGGTGTCCCAAAATTCACGCAAGAAGTAATTTTGATAGAAAACAGAGGTTTTTAATTAAAAATTGTAATTTCTTATTGATTTATGAAGTATACAGTATAGGGTTATGCGTGGAATAGCATATCGGGTAAATGGCCTCCACAGCTTTGCTGGCACATACGCACGCTTTTGTCGAAATTTTCCATGACCGTTTTGCATAAATGTGGCTGAATTTCGTTGATACAGCGCTCAATTTCCTCCTTCAAGGCGTGAGTGGTCGTGGGCTTGTTGGCATAAACCTTAGAATTCAAAAAACCCCAAAGAAAAAAGTCCAACGGCGTTAAGTCACATGATCTGGGCGGCCAATTCTGATCACTAAAACGGGAAATTATACGACCAGGAAATGACTCATGCAGTAATTGAATTGTTTCTCGGGCTGTATGGCATGTGGTACCGTCTTGTTGAAACCACATGTCGTCCACATCCATATCTTGCAATTTAGGCACAAAAAACTGGATTATCATGTCGCGATAGCGAGCACCATTAACTGTTATTGCCTTACCAGCCGCATTTTCGAAGAAGAATGGACCGGTGATGCCTCCAGCCCATAATCCGCACCAAACAGTGACACGTTGTGGATGCATTTGTTTCTCAAAATCAGTCGTGGATTTTCTGAACCCAAAAAATACAACTTTGTCGATTAACGAAGCCATCAAGATGAAAATGAGCCTCATCGCTGAAGATGATTTTGTTCGAAAAATAATCATCCACTTGTTGTTCCATAATCCATGAAAATGCGTTGTTCTTTCGTGTAGCACTCCATTTTTAATAACCCTGAACTGTCAGCTCTCACGCTGTCTTTTTTTTCTCTCGTTGGCAACACTTTACCGAACAAATGGCACTAAATTTAAATCTTGCGTGAATTTTGGGACACCCTGAATATACACAATGGAAAACATTTTTTTTTTATTTCAGTATAAACATTTCAGTATACAAATCGCTGAGTACATTCATTTTTGATAAATATATTTTTTTTTACATATGTACAGTTAAATCTTTATTATTACACTAACAGTTCGATATAGAATACTAAGAAACTGCTGAATTGAACTTTTTTTTTTGTTTGTTCTGGTGGCGTTGTCACCGTCTTACTAGAAGTGTGCGCTAAATTTATTTCAGAAAGATATTAGACGTGTAATTTGTCTAACAACGTTGTGTAGTGGTCGTTAGTGTGTCAAATGCTTTTGTTAAATCAATAAAAATAACTAATACTATTCCATTTTTATCGAACGATGCGTTTATTAGGTCTGTGAAATTTTAAGAGTATTGTTCTTATATTCTTTTGAACATCGTATTGTTTTCAGGATGACGCGAATTTTTTCTACGTATGTAGAGAATAACACATAATGCTCTTCATAATTTGGTTGCTTGCCAAAAGGTGGCGATGAGATGTAGTTACTTAAGCTTCTTTTTTAGTGTTTATTTATGGGAAGTGATGTATGCAGTCTTAAGTTTTTCAGTTATGTACCGCGTTTCGAAAACTTTTGACGGTTTTAATATTACAGAATGTAGTTGTCTTTCTTCTGATTAAGCCTATATCTGGTCCTTTGTGATTAATTTGATGAATTGCAAGTGACATTTCTTCTTTTGTTACTGTGAGTGACCCGCTTTGACTAGGTTGCTCGTGGTCCTAGTGGAGAATGTTTCCTACAGGTTTTGGACGGAGTTCACAAACTGAAAGTTGTTTATCAACTATTTGAGGCATTTGGATTAGAAAGCAAAGCCGTATTTTATCGTTTTAGAGGAAGTGAGTGTATGTGCATTGTCTACCAGTTCATTGGTCAGGTATCTATGAGATCAGGTGTCTGTGAGTCCTGTAATAGTTTCTTTTTGCAGTTCTAATCTGTATTGTAAGATAATTCCGTTTTGTTTTGTATTCTGCTTGTAATACTGTACTGTTAAACCTCTCCAGTTCCTTCAATTGGGCATCTCTTTTTTTTTTGTATATTTATATAGATTTATAGATTTAGTTAATTTCACTTATTGAGTGTTGTTTTTGTATTACAAGTCGTATATTGTATTTCCTAAACTGCCTCTGTGATTGAGACAAAATATTGAAAGAATTAAAGAGTATTTTTAGTCCTTTCTCAGTGCTGTTTCCATTAAGCCTCTAACATAAATTATATTTATTTGCAGTGCTCAACAAATACGCTCACTTGCCAATGGCAAGTAATTTTGCCAGCTGGCGAGTAGCTGCAGACTAGACAAAACGGCATATTGTTTTACGTATAAAAAATATCGCTTAAATAAAATATCTTTTTTAACTTGAAGAAAAACAGAGAAGAATACGCATGATATAATGGCATATTCTAGTAACAAGCTATATGAATTAAAAAAAAAAAAGAAAAACAAAAAGGTAATGCTTTTGATTTCTTTACAGGGAGCCGGTTTAGCCCTATATAACTTTTGGGGAGGACTGAGGGGAATGCTTAATCGTCACCGGAGGCCAATTAGAGTTAACTGGCCCAAGACTATCATTGACAATATCCAGCATCTGGTGAAGAGAGGGCTGACAAGTGCTGCTATCTCGCGGTCCATAATCATAATACTATGTATTTAATGACTGTGGATTCCACGATTGATTTTCTTGAATTTACGGACGAAAAAGCTGTTGCCAGGAGAAAAAACCGCTTGCCCTTGCCGGAGATTGACTAACTCGGGAAGAACCGATCGAAAAAAAAAGGCTTAGATATTCCCTAATCGTACTATTTATTGACTTCTCCATCTTGGAATGGTACTCACACAAATGCAATATTCTCCAAATTAGATACTTCATGGAACCCCTATTGATTTATAGGGACATATATATTGCAAATATATATTGTGACAATATATTGCAAATTTAAGAAAAACAAAGAATACACATAATATAACGGCATATTCTAGTAACAAACTTAATGCAAATTGTCCATTTGCATATCTATCTACAAAGCTTAAATGTAGATTCTTGTTCTCAGGAATTCTCAACTGTTTATCTTAAAAAAAAAATTCTGGTCTTGACAGTTGGCCTAAACTCTGATTCTTATTTGGTAGTTTTCTCAATTTCTTTTAGCCTGTTCTCATTTTAGCCTGTGCTTGCATAAATATTACCTAGAATGTTCAGTTAGAAAATTCCTCTCAACAGAATAAGAAATAAAACTGAATCCAATTCTTGGATTCAGTTATATTTCCCTTTATGTATAAATGAGTAAACTATGACCTCTCTAACATCAGTCACTTGGAATTCCGCCTTCTGAATTATGCAATGCACACATAAAAAAAAAACGATTTAATTCTCGCCAGTTCAAGTCAGCTTGTGCTCTTAGAGAATACAGAGAAAAAGGTAAGAAAGCGAAGGGCTGGGTAAAGTTAACTAAAAAGTCGTGGGAAGACTTTGGTAAAAAAAAACAAAAAAACATAGAAAATAAATAATCAGGAAGGTGGTAAAATATTCTGGAGGCCTTTGAAAAGGCTTAGAAATGGAGAACAGAGTGCTCTTAGTAGAAATTTTAGGCAGCTTAACAACAGCGTTGCCATTCCTCTGCTACAACATTCGAAAGATGCATTTTTAATGTCTGCACATGAGTGTTCACGTTTTCGCGAGAGGTGGCGGAGTTTTTTTTAGGAAGAAAACATCGTGCCACTCAAGTAAAAGACCCGCTTTAAATTCAAATACATTTGGTAAAATTTTTCCACATTTCAGATTCCTGATGGCTCTCTACTTGAAATACCGAAGTGCGCTCTTTGATTGCATTCCTCCTTCTAGTAGTAACACTTATACGTTGGTTAGACATAACTGGTAATTAATTTACGGAATTGACAACGCATATAAAGTAAATTAATTAAAGATAACTTTAATGAATCACAATGAATTCACAATGAACTCAGGCTATTTCGTTTGGCAAGGAAAGTTCTACAAACAGATAGAGGGGACAGCCATGGGTTCACCACTTTCCCCACCCTTGGCCAATTTCTTTATGGAGACATTTGAAGAGAAAGCCTTAAACTCCGCTCCACAAAAACCCACTATTTGGCTTCGTTATGTGGATGATGTGTTTGCTATTTGGCCACATGGCTCAGATACACTCCACTCCTTCCTAACACACTTAAACAACCAACATCCCAGAGTCCAGTTCACCTTAGAAAAAGAGGAAAACAACACCCTCCCCTTCCTAGACACTTTAATCACCCGCCAGCTTGATGGATCTTTGGTTTTCTCTGTTTACAGAAAACCCACCCACACTGGCAGATACATTCACCAGCAATCCCACCACCCCCCCTCACAACAATATGGGGTGATAAAAACACTATTTAACAGGGCAAAATTAATCTGCTCAGATGACAAGGCCCTGACTATGGAACTAAACCACATCCTCAACACTTTCTTAGCCAATGGCTACAACCCCAAAAAAATCCAAAAAATACTAAAACCTGTAAACCACAACCCCCCTCCCCCCCTCCACAATAAAGACTACACCAAGTCTATCACTATCCCCTACATCCAGGGCACCTCTGAAAAAATAACTAATATCCTCAAAAAATATGACCTTACTTCCTGTTACAGACCATATAAAAAGTTGGCATCCCTTATCCGCTCTACCAAAGACCAACCACTTCCCCTAGACCTACCTGGTGTATACCAGGTCCCTTGCAGCTGCAAATTGTCCTACTTTGGCCAAACAGGCAGAACAACAAATATCAGGATTTCAGAACACCAAGACTACATCCGGTTCCACCAGTACAGCCGCTCTGGGCTGGCAGACCATGCCTTAGATATCCACCATAAAATTCGTTGGAAGAAGACAAAAATAATCCATCGCAGCAAGTTTAAATACGAAAGACTATTCAAAGAATCTTCAGCAGCTCTAAAAAACGTTCCTAACCTCAACAAATTTGGGTGCATGAAACTGCCCCAAATTTGGGAGACTTTCATTTTGAGAACTTCAGCCCAACTGCCAAGACTACCAAATTAGCCCGCAAGAGGGCACCATTAGGACTTTAGGAACAAAATTAGTTCTTATTTTCTTCCTCATTTGCTTTGTTAGTTCCTTAGTGCACATACCATATCTTTATGTTCCCGAAGATGGCAATGTGACATTGCCGAAATATAGAAGTGATTCATTAAAGTTATCTTTAATTAATTTACTTTATATGCGTTGTCAATTCCGTAAATTAATTACCAGTTATGCATTCCTCCTTGATATTTTGTTTACTACCTTTTCTATCATTTGTAATCTACTTTAATAATTTTCCAGAATGAGACTCCAGATATTTAGAATAACATTTTTTTTTCATTGATATTAAATCGAATAACTGCTATAACAAAGTTAATATGGAAATAAATAAAAATAGATGACAACAGACAAGGATGTGGACAATATTAACTGCATTCTCAATGGTGATCAAAGTAAAATATTTCACCTATTTAAACAAACTTCCTAATAGGTGAAATATTTTACTTTGATGGCAAATTAAATATAGAAAGAGATAACAGAATAAGTGGGAAACCAACTGAAAATCTTTATATGAAATAAGAGAGAAACTAAACACCAACACACACTAAACTAGCAGTATCCAAGCAAATTTTAACTTATGAATCTGAAAGATGAGTTATAAGCAGAACTGTTGATCCAAATGCAAGTTCTGAGAAAACGAGTGGGGTTTTCAGATCACATCAACAGTAATATTTTCTCATAATTTTGGCAGAATGAGTTCATGAATGCAACTTCAAAGGTTAGAGAAATAAAGGATATTATAAATCCTTCATTTCAGAGCCAAATAATTGAATTTCTTTCTAACATGGATTTTAGGCCAGGTAGCCTGTTTGGACTCATGCCATCTTTCTTGGTCTTCCAATTCCCCTTTTTTTCCCACTTATTTTAAGGAAATGTATAAAGCTGTGCATTATGGGTAGGGTCACTACCCAGACTGGTTTCAACCTTTATTGAGTAGGAGCCATTCTGCATTACTTCAACCTTGGTACCACTTCTGGGTCTGGCTCCCTTCCCATAATGCATAGCATTGCCAGCAAAGGTTGGTCGATTGGTAGAGCCTCTGCTACTAATGGCTCAGCAAAACGTTAAGCAAGTTTGAGCACGGTTAGTAGTTGGAAGGAGTTCATTTGATGGTGTTGGCACACTCTCCTTCGATGAGTCTTTGGACTCCCTGGAGGTTACATAATAATTATAGATGTCCTTCTATAATGCAGGGTATGTGCTTTGTATTATGGAATACTAAGCAAGTGATGTGAAGTCATTAGCTTCTATATATACGAGTTGCCAAGTCCAGATGTTACTTCAAGCACAAACTTTGTTTTCTTACACTTTGGATAAAGGATTAAACCAAGAATATAATTCCTTGGCATCTTTAATTTATAGTATAACCAAGTGGGAAAACTTCCAACATCTCTAATCCAGAATTTTAGTAATAAGGTGTGACACCCTTTGGCTACTTACATATGGAAATGACATCTGCATTACTTCAACCTTGGTATCACTTCTGAGCCTGGCTCCCAGTGATGAGACCTCAATAAAGGTCAAAACTGGTGTTAGTAGTGACCCTTCTCATAATGCATAGCATTATAAATGCTTTAAGGATATGTACTTTGCATTATGGGATACTAAGGCAAGTGATGCAAAGTCTATATACGAATTGCCTGATCCTGAAGTTACTTCAGGCACAAACTTTGTTTGCTTACACTTGGATAAAGGATTAATTTACGTACAATTTTAACTTATGGATCTGAGAAGTGGGTTACAAATAAAAGACTGGAGACCACAGATATGAGAGTATTGCAAAAGATTTGTGGAGTGAAGAGATGGCATCAATGGGAGTATATTAAAATTAGGATATTAGAAATTATAAAAGAATTTGTCATTGTTAACATTCAGGAATGTGTTAACAGAGGAAAGATTAGCAAAACAAGTGTTCTTTACCAAGCTGGGGAAAAATAACCAGAGGAAGACTAAGATCAAGGTGGACTGATGCAATAAAAAGTTTCTTAGAAGACAGAAATATAAGATCTGATAATGTTGGAGGTAAATTATTGATCAGAAATTAGTAATGGTGTAGCTTTTTCATGTGGTACTATCATAATGCCCTATACATCCCCCAAGGACACATATATTAGGAATTTAATGATGACAGTGACATCAAACCTATGATTTAACATAAATTAAACAGAGGTAATTTTACTGTTTCTTGAAAAACAACTGCTGAAGAGATCTGTAGAAAGTTGTGAAAGATGTGTTGGCAGAAACAACTTATGAGAAGAAACAGATATTTTCTGATATTAAAAGAAACAAGTCTAACATTCAAATTTTAAGCAAGTTATGGGTGATTTAGGCATTTTAAGAATAGAACTGACACCATACTAACTGTGAGGTAAGAAGAGAGTCAGCAGATAAAGCTTCAGCTAAAAAATATATGCTAAACTTTAAAGAACTTGTCCAAGGTTGCTTGCCAGCCTAAGTGTTCAACTTTGAAGAAACTGACTCTCCCTTCTCCTGGATAAACATACCAAAAAAACATACTAATGTATGTTCTTTTGGTCATTTTTTTTTTTTAATCATCTAATAGTGATATTGGGAATGATCATCTCAGGAGACATCAAAGTGAGGCCACTTCTTATCTATCATTCAGAGAACTCAAGAGCATTGCAGAACATTATCTCAACTCCCAGTGATTTTTAAGTGACAATTTGAAAGGCATGAATGACCCATGAAATTTTTCACGATTAGTTTCTGAATTACTTTATGCCCAACTATATAAAAACAACTTTAAACTAAGAACTTCCTGAAGAAGATTTTGCTGTTTGTCAATAACAGCTTAGACTTTGAGCCCAGAATTCATAAAAGTGACATTTTTGCCTTTCTTGAATGGTGAATCTAGAGAACAAGTGAAACATTCCAGATATTTAAGCACAATTTTTTGTGAAGATGGTAAATTAAATATGGAAATAAATAAATAAAGCAGAATTAGCATAGCTGGTATGGTAAGAAGTCAACTAATTAAATTTATATGGAATAAGATAAAAATTAGCCAAAACACTAAATTAGCTGTATACAAGACAGTGTTCAAACCAATTTTAACTTATGGATACGAGAGCTGTGTTAGTAACAAAACACTTGACTTGACCAAAGACTAGAGATCACAGATATTAGAGTCTTGAGAAAGATTAGGGACATGAACAGATGGCATCAATGTCAGTATCATATTAAAAACAAGGATATCAGGAAAGAAGTTGACATTGTTAGCATTTATGAATGTGTTAGCAGAGCTAATCTAAAGTGGTATGGTCACTTGAACAGAATGGGAGACAAAAGATTAACAAGACAGGTGTTCTCTGCTAGGTCAGCAGGAAAAAGACCCAGAGGAAGACCAAGACGTAGATGGATTGATACAGTAAAAAGGTACCTTAAAAGACAGAAATATAAAATCTAATAATACTCGAATCTTTACAGATAACAGATTAATTTAGAGGAAAATTGTTGATCAGAAGTGAGTAAGGTGTAACTTTTTCATGTAGTATTATCATAATTATGCTGCACCCCCACCCCCCCTGAGGGTACATATCAGAATTTGATTATGATGACATTTTTACCTTCAAATACCACATTACTCATTCAACCAATGAATCATTATATCGATTCATTGAATCAATATAATGAGATCAATGAAGTAGTCAAGCTGACAATAAAAGAATTTTGGAAGAATTATATCAGAGCTGCTATGGATTACATTGACAAACTTAGGAGGTGAGCCAGAAATTGATGTCAACAACATGGAAAATTGTGGCCCAAATTTGAAGGGTTCAAATTCACAAACAACAAGAAACTGAAGAAGTGACACAGCTTGGAGTAAATGTCAGTCTTGAAGTGTCAGATGTTGAGGAGCTTTCAGTCTCATTCTGAAGCCCTCTTTGAAGAAGAAATCCTCTACACCGATGGTCACATCCAATTTTCTGTATATACCATACAGAGACCAGAAAAGAATTCATAATACAAAATCTGAAGGAAAATGTTCACGAGGCACAAAAACTGCAATCATTATTGTTTTCATATGACTCGTTTGGTCACCAAAAGAAGCATTTCAAGCTTGGGTAGGAATTAATTCTCATACTGAGCCATAATGCATTTATCTTGAATTAATTGTCAAAGCTGAAACATGCATAAAATGATTTTAATGACCTGGACTCACTTCTCACACATTCAGAAAAATGTTTAAAGCATCCCTCTAAGCAAGTCAGGCATCCAAACGTTTTTGTTATTTGTCACATACTGATAACTATATCAGGAAAGTGCATATGTTCTTGACATTCTCCTTCCAAAAATAATTAAAATCTAACCCCAAACAACTATGAAAGTAACTAAAGAACTCCACTGTCAAATAAAGCCGAGATTTTCTTGCACAGAACCTCACTGGCTCAAAAAAGGTGCAGCACTTTTCATTCAGTTAATGATTGCAGAGATGGGATTGTTTTTTTTAGTAGAGGTTGTCAGAGAA
Source organism: Typopeltis vanoorti (assembly GCF_054136105.1). NCBI lineage: Eukaryota > Metazoa > Arthropoda > Arachnida > Uropygi > Thelyphonidae > Typopeltis > Typopeltis vanoorti. Next base: position 30,631,535 of record NC_143556.1, on the reverse strand, counting down.
AACATTTTTTCATTTAAAGTTTCTTAAAAAAAAAAAAAAGTAAGGTAATTATTTTTTTTTGACATATTCTTTATATGAAGACTCATCTTGAAATCATTCACACTATCTATACACAACCTCCAAACATAAGCCACTCTCCAGTTATGCACTGCTCTTTGAGAGAAAAATTTGGCATGCGACACTGAGGTAATTTTATTGGAAAAGAAATGCCCCCCCCCACCTTCCCATTGCTTGCCAATTGTAAAATTCTCTTACCTGTGATGGTGCAATATATTAAAATGCTAATTCTGGAAGTTTGGAATAATTTACCGTGGAAGTACATGTAGCTGTGAAATGGAACTGGACCACACTCTTCATCCTATCTCCTCCTGTTAAATCTATCGTGGATGAGTGGTTAAATACAGGATTTTTAAAAGTGTGTGTATATATATATATATATATATATATATATATATATATATATATATATATATATATATACAGATTATGAAGAAAAATATGAATATTAGTGGGTGATAGCAATGAAATCAGTTATCAATCATGCTGATGATAATGGTAAAGTATACCAAAGAAACTGAAAATATTGTACAAATAACATGAAAATTATTTGAAATTTAGATTTTCATGGATTAGCAATGAAAATTAACCTATTCCATTATGCCTCATATGTTCAGAGATGCCCATAAATTCCAGTATGAAACCATCCAATATCAAAAATCATTATTTGAAACACAAATACTATTACCATACAAAACCTGTTTAATTTTTTTTTTGAAACAAAGCAGAATGACATTTGAATCACAGAAATTAAGGCATAGTGTGACAGGAGATGAAATTCAAAAGTTGGAGTTGCTGAAACAAACAAAATGACTGTAAATTACAAAATTATCCAAACTAGATCTAGCTGAAAATGTAAAGCAGCAATTATCTTGAGTATGACAAAGTTGAAAGTTGACATTATTCACTGCAAACTGCTGAATCTACCAATAATGTGAACATAACTAATCTTTTGGTGTTTATCCAAGGCATGCATAAAGATTTAAGATAATTACTTAAAAAAGAAGTTAAAAATGTCTATTATGTTAAGGAGAGGTCAGTGAATTCTTGACATTACAAAAACACTACTTTGTTTTAAACTGAAGCTGGCTGATTTTCACATGGAAAAGTCCTTCCTCTATACATATAATAATATACTTAGAAACTCATCTGAAAATATTTTGAACATTTTGAAAAGATGCTAAAAAGACACAATAAAAGGTCTTCGTAAGCATTTTTCTCTAACTGGATGGCAGCAGTCAGTGGATAACAATGACTTCTTTTTTTTCCACTGCTTTGCAGACATTACTAAATAACATGACACATTGAGATGAACAGATTCTGAAGATCACATTCGATGGGTTCTTGAAACAACAGTTGCTCAACATCACTTTGATTAGGAATTAATTTTCAGTATAAAGCATTAATCAGAGAAGGCAGTTAAATATCTTAAGCCCTTTCCAACTAAATACATATCCAAGTTGATTCTCAGTGATGGTTAGAATTAAAACCAAAACACTAACTTGTCTTATCGATTAATGAGGAACCAGAACATCTGAAATTAAGTAATAATTGAAATGAACACCCCTTTATCACTGAGTGATTACGAACAGTTTTATTTTTCTCAAAGAGAGGCTTCTTTTCGAGTAGGTATGCATTTCTATAAATTGTTCATCATCATCATAAAATTTCTGTCATGTACCTTCAAGGGGTTTCCAGGATATGATAGTACTACACGAAAAATTTACATCATTAGTAACTTCCTATCTATAATTTTCCTCCAAATCAGTCTGTTACTTGTCAAGACTCCACTCTAACATTATCAGATCTTATATTTCTATCGTCTAAAACACTTTGTACCATATCAATCCGTCTTCCTCTGGGTCGTTTTCCTGCCAGCCAGGCAGAGAACACCCTGTTTTGCTAATCTTTCCTTGCCCATTCTGTTTAATTGACCATACCACCTGATATTAGCTCTGCTAACTCATTCCTGGATGCTGACAATGTCAATTTCTTTCCTAATATCTTCGTTTTTAATATGATATTGCCATTGATGCCATCTGCTCATGCCTCTAATCTTTCTCAGGACTCTGATATCTGTGGTCTCTAGTCTTTGGTCAAGTGTTTTACTTCTGACACAGCTCTCAGATTCATAAGTTAAAACTGGTTTATAAACTATCTGTATACAGCTAATGTAGTATTGCAACTAATTTCTCTCTTATTACATATGAATTTATTCAACTGACTTCGTACCATACCAGCTTTGTTGATTCTGCTGCCTGTTTCCATATTTACCATCTTCAGTAAAAATCGTGCCTAAGTAGCTGAAATTTTTTACTTGTTCCACGGGTTCCCCATTCACAACACAGTTGACATTTTCAACAATTTTAATTACTTTCATTGTCTTTTTCTTGCTCACCTTCATACCATATCTATTACAACAGTTATTCGATTTAGTCAGAGAATCTTGCAGACTTGTAGCAGATTTATTTAGAAGTATAACATCATCTGCATAAACCAAAGATCTGACGTTAACATCTCCAATTTTGATATCATGTTTAATACCACTTTCCTTCATAATGTGATCCATACAGATCATGATAACATCATCATCATCATCAAATTCCTGCCATGTACCCTCAAGGGGTGTACAGGACATACTACATGAAAAAATTACATCATTACTAACTTCCTATCTACAATTTTCCTCCAAATCAGTCTGTTACTTGTCAAGACTCCAACATTATCAAATCTTATATTTCTATCGTTTAAAGCACTTTGTACCGTATCAATCCACCTATATCTTGGTCTTCCTCTGGGTCGTTTTCCTGCCAACCTGGCAGAGAACACTTGTTTTGCTAATCTTACCTCTCCCATTCTATTTAAGTGACCATACCATCTGAGATTAGCTCTGCTAACGCATTCCTGGATGCTGACAATGTCAAGTTCTTTCCTAATATCCTCATTTTTAATATGATATTGCCATTGATGCCATCTGTTCACGCCTCTAATCTTTCTCAGGACTCTCATATCTGCGGTCTCTAGTCTTTGGTCAAGTGTTTTACTTCTGACCCAGCTCTCAGATCCATAAGTTAAAATTGGTTTGAACACAGTCTTGTATACAGCTAATTTAGTGTTCCGACTAATTTCTTTCTTATTCCATATGAATTTATTCAATTGACTTCCCACCATACCAGCTTTGCTGATTCTGTTGTCTATTTCTATATTTAGTTTACCATCTTCAGTAAAAATTGTGCCTAAATAGCTGAAATGTTTTACTTGTTCCACAGGTTCTCCATTCACAACACAGTTGACATTTTCAATGATTCTGCCTATTTTCATTGTCTTTGTCTTTTTATTGCTGACCTTCATACCATATCTATTACAACAGCTATTCAATTTAGTCAGAGAATCTTGCAGACTTGTAGCAGATTTATTTAGAAGTATAACATCATCCGCATAAAGCAAAGAGCTGACATTAACATCTCCAATTTTGATATCAGGTTTAATACCACATTCCTTCATAATGTGATCCATATAGATAATGAATAACAGAGCGGATAATGTACATCCTTGTCTCACACCAGATTTAACATTAAACCATCTTCCTGTACTTCCTTCAATTCTAACTGCTGACTCACAACTCAAATAAAGACTAAGTATTGCTTGATATAATGCCCCATTGACACCATATAACTGCAGCGTATTGAATAGCTTCTCTCTTGGCACCTTGTCATATGCCTTTTACAAATCGACAAAACTTAAATACAGATCTTTGTTATATTCCCAAGCTTTCTCGACTATTTGTCGTAAAGTGAAGATCTGATCCTGACAGCCTCTATTTGGCCTGAATCCAGCTTGTTCTTCACCAAGCTTTTCTTCCACAATTCTTCTCAACCGTTTCTCAAGTATACTTGCATAGATCTTGCCAGGAACACTCAGTAGGGAAATACCTCTGTAATTCTCACATTCAGTTTTATTTCCATTTTTATATATGGGTACTATGAGAGCTCTACTCCAATCATCTCTACTCCAATCTCTACTCCTGCTGCCTTTCCACATTTCAAGCCTTTGATAGCTTTTTCTACTTCAAGTATGGATATGTGTTCCTGACTGCATGCCTGGTCAGTGTTTTTTATCACTGTGCTGTCATCACTGCTTGTTTCATTTAGCAGTTTTTCAAAGTAATTACTCCATACTTCAAGGATATCTTTTTCTCCTGTTTTCATTTCACCTTTATCATCTCTAATTCCTTTTACAGCACTCTTTCCTCCATTCCTAAGCTTCTTCAACAACCTCCAGAATATTTTGCCACCTTCTTGATATTTATTTTCTATATTCTTGCCAAAGTCCTCCCATGACTTTTGTTTAGCTAGTTTTACACACTGTTTAGCTTTCTTATATTTGTCTCTGTATTCTGTAAGAGTAAAAGCTGACTTATTTGCCAGGAACTTTTGATATGCTTTCTTCTTTTCCTTCACTGCCTCTTTAACTTCCTGTGTCCACCAGGGAGTTCTGATTTTTTTATCCTTGCACACAACCTCACCACATGCCTCTCTGGCAGAATCAATCAATGTTTCCTTCAGAGTTTGCCACTGAATCTCCAAGGTTTGATTCCTGTTCTCAAACTCTTTCATTTTCTTTTCAATAATATTTCTGTATTTTAGTCTACAGTTCACATCTGAGAGCTGCTCAACTTTTATTCGCTTTAAAACTTTCTTACATGTTATTCTTTTCAATATGAAATTCAATTTTATCCTGCTCAAGACTAAATAGTGATCACTTCCAATTTCAAATCCTCTGTACACTCTGGTGTCCTGCACCAGGGAGAAAACATCACTATCAACAATAACATAGTCAATGAGACTTTTCTTATTCCTAGCCTCTTCTCTCCATGTGAATTTGTGCACATTTTTATGTTGGAACATGGTGTTAGTAATAACCAGTCCATGTCCTGAGCAGAAATCCAACAGATATTTGCCATTATTATTAGCTTTGCTCTTTTCTCCAAATTTTCCCAAAATATTTTTGTATGTCTCACAATCATTTCCTACTCTACTATTTAGATCCCCAACAAGGACCAACTTTTCCTTTTTCATTGTGTCAGTTGCTTTTTCTAAAGCCTCAAAAAATTCCTCCACTTCTACCTTAGTAGAACCTTCTGTGGAACCATAGGCACAAATAAGTCTCATTGTCCAGATCCCCATTCTCATATTTGCCCACATTACTCTACTTGAGACTGACTGCCATTCAAGAAGATTAGCCTCGTATTTTGTGTTGAATACTATGGCTACTCCTTCTTTTCCTTGATTGTCATTGCCTGAATATAACATTTTGTATTTATTGCTCAGAAAAATCTCACCAGTTTTGGTCTTTTTTGTTTCAGTCACCCCTATTATGTCGATCTGGTACTTATCTAATTCCTCAGCTAGCTCCATTTCTTTGCCATTCAGGCTTCTTACGTTGATAGTACAGATCTTTAACTCTGGTGATGTTGAGTTGGGGTTTGTTTTCAGATTTGTTCCAGTAGCTGACTTTTCGCTGTTCGCCCTGGTTCCCTGGCGAAAACAACGGGGGCCTTGTTTAACCGGGCGACGCCACAGCCGGCATGAAATTTTGTCATGTTGTACCATCATTTTTTATTTTGGTTTAACCAATAATAATACAATTTGGTCGGCTAAATCCCAAATTGCCAGCCCATCCTCGTTCGTTCAGTATCAAAGTAGATACCCAACAGGGTGCACCACGAGAAGGTGAGGATTGGACATTAGGTCAGAAGCCCTGGTCGGTTCTCCGCATTCCTTTAAAGGCTATGTGGAGGTCTCCTCTCAGTTATACAGCTTTGACCCTTAAGCACCCCTGATCATGATAACAGAAGGGATAATGCACATCCTTATCTCAAACCATATTTAACATTAAACCATCTTCCTGTACTTCCTTCAATTCTAACTGCTGACTTACAACTCAAATAAAGACTAAGTATTGCTTGATATAATGCCCCATTGACACCATATAACTGTAGCATATTGAATAACTTCTCTCTTGGCACCTTGTCATATGCCTTTCCCAGATCGACAAAACTTAAATACAGATCTTTGTTATATTCCCATGCTTTCTCAACTATTTGTTGTAAGGGAAGATCTGATCCAGACAGCCACTATTTTGCCTGAATCCAGCTTATTCTTCCACAATTCTTCACAACCGTTTCTCAAGTATACTTGCATATATCTTACCAGGAACACTCAGTAACAAAATGCCTCTGTAATTCTCACAATCAGTTTTATTTCCCTTTTTATATATATGGGTACTATTAGAGCTCTACTCCAATCATCGGGAATTTGTCCCTCTGTCCAGGCCTTCTGAACTATGCAGTGCAGCCACTGTAAGACTTTCATACTACCAACCTTCAGCATTTATGGTCGAATATCATCTACGCCTGCTGCCTTTCCACATTTCAAGGCTTTGATGGCTTTTTCTACTTCAAGTATGGATATGTATTCCTATTGAGTGTTTTTTACCACTGTGTGTCATCACTGCTTGTTTCGTTTAGCAATTTCTCGGAGTAATTATTCCATACTTCAAGGATATCTTTTTCTCCAGTTTTGTTTTCATGTCACCTTTATCATCTCTAACTCCTTTTACAGCACTCTTTCTTCCATTTCTAAGCTTCTTCAACAAACTCCAGAATATTTTGCCACCTTCTTGATATTTATTTTCTATGTTCTTGCCAACAGCCTGTGTAACTCAGTGGATGTGACGTTTGCACACCACGGCACTTGGCCGCACGAAGGAAGACTTGGTTTCGAGTCTAGTCGGCGACTAGAGGAAATTTTTCTAAGCCTTTTTTCGACCAGTTTCCAAGTTAGTCGATCTCCTGCACAGGCAAGCGGGTTTTTTCTCCCGGAAACTCAGGTTTTTTCGTCCCGTAAACTCAAAAAAAACGACCAAAGAACCCACATTACTTCAGATATTAAATATTATGTTAGGGTTAGGGACCACAAGATGGCCGCACATTTGAGCCATCTCTCTTCACTGTGGACCGTTTAATTAGTGATAGCCTTGGGCCATCTATCTCTGATTGGTACAAGTGGAGATTGAACTGCCCACTCAGTCTCCAAAAGTTAGATAGGGCTAAATGGCCTCGCCTACTCCCGTATACGGGAATAAAAAAAGGCGTTAGCCGATTTTTTTTTTTTTTAATGTTCTTGCCAAAGTCCTCCCATGACTTTTGTTTAACTTTCTTACATTTGTCTCTGTATTCTCTAAGAGCACAAGCTGACTTATTGCCAGGAACTTTTGATATATGCTTTCTTCTTTTCCTTTACTGCTTCTTTAACTTCCTGTGCCCACCATGGAGTTCTGATTTTTCTATCCTTACACACAACCTCACCACATGCCTCTCTGGCTGAACCAATCAGGGTTTTCTTCAAGGCTTGCCACTGAATCTCCAAGGTTTGGTTCCTGCTCTCAAATACTTTCATTTTTTCTTCAATAATCTTTGTGTATTTTTGTCTACAGTTCACATCTGAGAGCTGCTCAACTTTTATTCACTTTAAAACTTTCTTACATGTTATTCTTTTTAATATGAAATTCAATTTTATCTTGCTCAAGACTAAATAGTGATCGCTTCCAATTTCAAATCCTCTGTACATTCTGGAAAAAAATCACTATACAATAACGTAGTCAATGAGACTTTTCTTATTCCTTGATTCTTCACTCTGTGTGAATTTGTGCACATTTTTATGTTGGAACATGGTGTTAGTAATAACTAGTCCATGTCCTGAGCAGAAATCCAACAGATATTTGCCATTATTATTAGTTTTGCTCTTTTCTCCAAATTTTCCCAAAATATTTTTGTATGTCTCACAATCATTTCCTACTCTGCTATTTAGATTCCCAACAAGGACCAACTTTTCCTTTTTCATTGTGTCAGTTGCTTTTTCTAAAGCATCAAAAAATTCCTCCACTTCTGCCTTAGTAGAACCTTCTGTGGGCCCATAGGCATATATAAGTCTCATTGTCCAATTCCCCTTTCTGATATTTGCCCACATCACTCTACTCGAGGCTGCCTGCCATTCAAGAAGATTAGCCTCATATTTTGTGTTGAATACTATGGCTACTCCTTCTTTTCCTTGATTGCCATTGCCTGAATATAACATTTTGTATTTATTGCTCAGAAAGATCTCACCAGTTTTGGTCTTTTTTGTTTCAGTCACCCCTATTATGTCGATCTGGTACTTATCTAATTCCTCAGCTAGCTCCATTTCTTTGCCATTCAGGCTTCTTATGTTGATAGTACCAATCTTTAACTCTGGTGATAATGAGTTGGGGTGTATTTTTTGTTATTTTAATTTAATAACACTGCTTTGTTTTCGCTGTACTACTTATTCTTATTTATATTGTTTTATTTTCATGTGTTAAAGTGAGTCAATTTAAGAAAAAATATTATGTAAATAATAGTACAGGAGATAAATGGATATGGCAAAAATTGTAAAAGTGGTACAGGAATAACTGACATCAGACAAATTCGGTATGTTAAAACTCAGGTAAGCATCAGGGTGTGATATACTGAATTGGCAGGAAATGTGAGACTGCCAATTCTCCAATTTTCCATCTAAGCACAGCATGCACTGAAATAATTTCTTTTGTAAATCAGGTCCAGATTATATTATTAAATTTATCTTGAAGAATGCATGAACAGAAATTGTATGCATTAACAATTGTTAATATTATATGGAATAGTTCTACAATTGCTAATAAACAATATAATGTTTTTTTCATTTTTATTCAAGACAATCTTAAAGTCTCAATATTTTTAGCACATAATATTTTACAGTTGCATTCACATTAATAAAATCGTCACACCCCTGGGACTAAAAATATACACAAGTAATTATTAAAATTAAATAGTTAATGAATTTATAGCATAGTATTATACAGTTTAGAGTAAAATCAATACCTTGATATAAAACCTCAAACTTCTCTGAATTCATGTGAATTGTGCACACAATTCTTACACTCAAGTTAAAAGGCAATCTGCATTGTGGGGGAAAATAACAGAACTAAGAAATGATCAATTGAAGCTACCAATAATCACTCTGTTCAGTTTTAGTTGACTTATGAAAACTTCATTTTTGTAATACAAAGAATTAATACAATTCATTATTACCTGTATAAAATAATATAAAAGCTCAAAAGTGCATAAATAGATACATACATACATAAACACATGTACACATTAAATATCTGCAAGTAACTACAGTATTTTTTTTACAAAGCTATTATTTTTTAAGCCATTTAAATTTAACCACCCTGACAACCAATTATATGTTTAGTACCTTCAGTGACAGTAATAAACTGTTAGCTATGGATACTTATAAATGTTCAATATGCAAGAATTGCTAACTGAAAACTTTTTTTCCCCAGCACATACACTATACATAAAGGTTTGTTATTTATTAGTGAATTAAAAACTGTTATATCAGCATGTAAAGTTAGATAAAGACTTTAAAAATGCAGCTTTATACCAAATAAAAGCATCAATGATACTTGATAAATGTTATCATTTTTATTCTTATTCAAAGCCTTAAAAATTAGATTATGAGAGATATGTTCATTGATGGGATTAAAACTTTTGACATTTCACTACTAGCAGAAAAATGGTAGCCAAGCAAAATTATGTCAAGTTGCGAATGAGTGATCAAGGACAGCAACTTATTGCTACTACTACACCAATATGAATTACAGAGATAGGAGAATTGCCATTAATGTTTGACCTGAATCTGAATTTAGGAAGAAAGTCAAAAACATTTCACCAGGTAAATTTATGTCGTGGATGCCAAGGTGGTTAAGGGACAGATTAATTAAAACACTCTCCCCCCTCATTTAAGTGTTGATATTTCTTTAATGATCCTGACAATATCTCGTACATCATATAAAACAATGTGTACACGGTGTTTAATGCACAGTTGCTAAAGAATTTTTCTTTCTTTCTTTTAAATATATATATATATATATATATATATATATATATATTTATACACACACACACACACACATATATATATGTATGACTTACAGGCAGTGAAGAATGAAATATCAAAGTTAGTTATAAAATCATTTTCTAATAGATATTTTACTGGGTGTAATAATAACAAACACTGCAAAACTTGAAATTATGACTAAAACAAATGATTTTTATGTATTAGGGACAATGACTACTACACCCTGAAATTTATCAGAAAAATCCATTTTTAAAATGGAGATGGCAGTTGCGTTATCACAGTATACTAACACAGTCTACATCTCTCAAAACATCATGGGAAGAGTTATGTTGTGCAGCTGAAACGTTATATATTCATCACAGAAGCTGAAAGTGTTGACAGTGTCTGAAGTATCGCTTATTATTTCCGAGGACATTTAAGTATGTGTAACAGCACTGAAGGCACCACAAATCTGATGATGGCTGAAACTGTGTGGTGAGTCACAGGGAGATTTACAAAACACACCCTTTGCAGTTCGCCCATGATAACTTGATTTCTAGTTGAGCAACACTTTAATGACACATGATGACAATGATAAAAACAAAAATGCGGAAAAAAAGTAGTTATTTGTACACATTTATAATGTGGTGACAACAATTTATATACTGATTGGCAGTAGTATCTTGTCTTTAAGACTATGTACACTCAAGTTTTTCAAGGATTTCTTCTCACACTGTACATCAACCTTCTTCTAGATAAACTATTTCCCTAAAAAAAAAAGAAAAATGTGTGTGATGAATATATATACACACACACACACACACACACATATATATATATATATATTTATAAAATCAAACAGTTAGTATTCTCTTTGTACAGAGAAAAAATATAACAACTACAGACATACATGTAAATGTTAATGTAAATTTAATTAAATCTAAATTCAACCTGTAGCATATAATAAAAATTTGAAAAGTACAATGCATGGAAAACCTTACTACATTTCCAAGTTTTGAAAATGTAGTAAGGTTTTCCTAGTACTGTAATGCAACAGTAATTGTTCCAGTACTAGGTCTTTGCAGGTCTGATGCAGTCATAAAATAATCAATGTCAATTCTTGTAAAGCAATAGCATTAATAGTGAGAGAGTACGTCTTATCCCATAGTGCAAAAATAAGTGACTGCTGATTAGGACAACAAACTAATATTAAGTTGTGCAAAAAGGCAAAATATAAGTGAAACTACAGATATGCACTCAATGATGTACAGAGGTACAGCATGAAAAAGTGTTTCTGAGTGCCAAAGGAGCATGTGAGACATGGTGAAAGAAGTAATCATACAAAACGGTATAGAACTGGTGAAAATGCTGAAAGGGTGTGAGCTTTGGTTCAGTCATAACATTTAAGAATACAAATGAATGCAGAGAAATTTAGTCAAAGAATCTATGAAGACAACTTAGATATGAAGAAAGTTTTCAACAAAGATGATAGCGACAACTTTGCATGCTTAACAGAAATATTGTTGGCCAACAGAAACAATTTTTTAGATGAAGTTATTAGCAATGGAGAAACATAGTACTTTTGGTATGAAAATGAAACAAAAAAGACAAAACATGTAATGGAAAATGTCATATTACTGAAATAGGCTCACATGTCAGGATTTCAAATGATTATATTTGCTTTCTGATGCTAAAATGTTGAGTTTACTTTCAGTTCATCAAAAGATCAATAGTGAACCAGCATTGTTACATGCAAATAAACTTAGTTCTACAGCCTATGTAGAACTAAGTTCCACATAGGCTGTCATGTCATCTACGTACTCTTTATCGAATGGCAATGACTTACCTCTGTATGAGCACTGCAGTTCTGTTTTAATCATTGATTATATTTTAATACAACTCATTTATCTAATGAGTACAGTCAATATTTTAATGCATTTAGAAATACTATTTGATGTGATCGCTTTTTTATATATATTTATATATATATAAATTTTTTTGAATCATCAAAAAAAAAAGAAGCAAATTTCACAAAACTCAAAGAATTAAATCTTGAGAATAAAATATTCTTCATTTTCACAGTCAGTTTTTCATACTCACTTGACTGTGAGTATGTCATATGATAGCACAGGCATTATTGTGATGCATAATCCATGCACTAGAGCAAAGTGACAGTCTTTTTATTTGCATGTAATAATGCTGGTTCAATAGTCTGGACTGCTACAGTTTGATCTGGTATAATCTGTATTCTCTCCTTTCAATGATCTACATACTCAAGATGACCTAGGTGCAGTGTCTGAAGTCATTTCCCCTTGATGTTTGATCAGACAGAGAACATTAGATATTGATAGTATACTACATGTTTTAGTACATTTAGAGAAACTTAATGAATACATGTAATGTTTCATAGCATGTCAATTTCATATAACTTAGAGCAAAACTCCATAGCATGCAGCTAAGCAGTATAATTACTACATTCTAGTGTGATTCAATTAAATATTATGCTATTTCAGAGAGCAGGAGACCCCATAAAATCTTGGATTTGGAATCATCTGTGTGGATAAATAAAAAAATCAGAATGCTCCCTTATAGTAATTAAAGAATTATTACTTCAAGTTCTAGACATTATATAGCACTTCCAGCAACCCATTTAAAGAATACTTGTCCATGTGGAAATTTTTTTGAAGGGCAAGAATTTTCTAACAGGAATTTTATTTTAATAGCATATTGCAAAGACGGTTACTGATGTTGAAGTACCAACAATGGTTCACTAGGAATAGGTGTGGTATTCAAAATACACCAGTTGCAGTTCTGATAACCTGATGACCATGATAAGATCCAACCATCAAAGTATGCTGTCTCTGACAGACATGACACCTATAAATGAGTCATGATCAAATAAGTGCTCAGTGCAGACAGAGCAAAGACCATAGATTACTCTCTGGTACTTATTTCCCATTTGATATATGTGTGGTACTAGAAATGTGTTAACTTTTTATTCAAAATGAGTCCAAGAACCTTGCCACTGTCACAACTGGGATTATCATTTGTCCTAGTCTAAGTTCTGGGTTGAGATGAAGACTTGCTGCAACTGTCTTTCTATGATAGCTGCAGCAAACAATTGACTATCTTTTTTTAGATGACTTTGCCTATACTAGGTGAAAGCTTTTTTGCTACTGAGTGAACTTTGATAGTGTGATATTTCATACAGAACTTAACACAGATTCTTGGATGAAGGATCAGGAGAAAACAGATCACACTCAAACTTGGAAGGTTTGATATGATAAAAAAACACATAATGAAAAGAAGGAGGTTCCATCTAAGCCTAAAGTTCTGGAAGTCTTTAAATATACCAAACCTCCAAAATGTGTCATGTGTTTTTTCCATATCAAAGAAAACTGATACCAAGTATTACTTTCCTTGAAGAAAGTGTCAGATGATCATTTCCAGTCTAACTAAATGATCTTATACAGAATTATTTTTTTTACCAGATAGCAATGATTGTTGGTTATGGTGGTTGTTCTCCAGAAACCATAAAATATGAAAGTTAACCCCCCCCCCTCTAGAATCTTAGACAAACAACTGGTCAGAGCTATTGCATGATAATCTGTTGGAATATTTGGACCTCACATGGCTCAGGAAAGACAATAATAATTGTCCTTTGTCAGGAATCTGGAAATTCATCTTCACAAGTTTCTGTTGTAGAGGCAAAGCAGATGATCCAAGAATGACAAAGATAAATATTTGACCATCTCATAATGGGTGTTATCGGGTCATACAAGAATTGCTCAACACTGAAGAAAAACAGATTTTAGTTCTTTCCACAGTTGCAGACTGTTTCGAATGAACAAAACTGGATGTTTTTCTGCTTTGCTTTTCAGGGGTCAAGAATTCAATGGAGTAAGATGTTACCAATGTTTTGGAAACTCTTCGTGAGATATATATTTCGTTGACTACTTTGTTACTGGCTGATCTGATCTAGTTACAGAATATGGAAAATGGATGAAGAAGTTATTATGGTTCTGACAATGGTGCTTTCTTGTGCATTCTACTATGGTTTTTATGTGGCCCTCCCCACCCAGGAAAGATGGTAAAACCTGCAGTACATTAGCACTATAGGTGGATTAAAGCTTTATATATATATATATATATATATAAATAATTTTGTTTATATTTAAGTAATCCAGGAACACTATTGTAGAGACCAAACACAGTACTTTTTCAAGCCATTCCATGTGCCTCCAGTAAGTGGTCTTACACCATTAGAGCATATATCATTGCAAGTTTTTTCACTTGCTTACTATAAATGAAAGATGCAAAGAAATTATTGTCAGTTTCATCCTTTATCCAAGTGTAGGCAAACAAAAGTTTGTGCATGAAGTCACTTCACGACCAGGTTACTTGTACATAGAGGCTAATGACTCCACATCAATTGCTTTAGTAAAGATATGCAAGTTGCATTATGGGATACTACGGCAATTGATGTGAAGTCATTAGCCTCTATATACAAGTAATCCAGTTGTGAAGTGGCTTCATGTGCAAACTTTGTTTGTCCACACTTGGATAAAGGATGAAAGATGCAAAGAAATTATTCTTGGTTTCATCCTTTATCCAAGTGTAGGCAAGCAAAAGTTTATGCATGAAGTCACTTCATGCACAAACTTTTTTCCAAGAATTTAATTTATTGGCATCTTTAATTTATGAAAGCATATATTATACTCTGTAACATAATACAATCCTATCACCAAAATCAACGCAGAATAAAATTATGCTAGGAATAAAAATGTGTTCGGATCTGTTTGATATATTTTGGATGCCCAAGTGACTATATATATATATATATATATACGTGTGTGTGTGTGTGTGTGTGTGTGTGTGTGTGTGTGTGTGTGTGTGTGTGTGGATGCTTGGGCAGCATCCATGTCTTTGAAGTAGAGGAGTTTACTACTAACAAGGAGTTCAAAACAGGGATGTTGTCTGAGATCTGTTTGGATGCAACCATAAAATGGGTGTACAAGTCCTACATACAGATGATCAAGTGATCCTTTCACAGGACAAGGAGGATATGGAATAACAGGTGAAAAAACTGTTGGATACGTATAAATGCTGATGCCTGAAAATCAATCTGTTACAAACCAAGTACCTAGTCGCTGGAGGTGATAGTGCCACAGATATTGAGTTAGAGGTTGGAACAATAAAATCAGTAGATACCTTCAAGACACCTTGGCCACATGATATTCACTTGGTGTGGACAAAGTGCTTCAAACAGAACAGGCACAAGTGACTAATAAAACCATGAATGGTGCTTTACAGAATCACAAGGTCTCAAGGAAAACTAATGCTATGTTATGTAATTATAGAGAGTATAATGATCTATGAATGTGAGTGTTGAATTCTCACAATTAGCTAGGGGAAACAAATAGAAGTTGTGGAAATGGATCATCTCAATGTATGAAAGCTACCTATATGAATCGTCTAAGGAATGAATATAATCAAACAGAGATGGAAGCCGAGCAGCCTGTTAAGGAGAGGATAGAGAGTCAAGAATGTGGAGATCAGAGAATGAGAGAAGAATGATGGCCATTGACAATTATAAATTATCACCAAGAAGGAGAAAAAGAGGAAGACCAAATGCTACGTGGAAGCTTACAGGATGAGGACTGGAGGAATTCTGCAGAGTGGAGTCCAAGAACAGGCAGTTGCTGACAAGTGGTGAAGCAAACAAAAAAGAAAAGAAGACATAGTCTAGAAACTCTGCTCTAGAGACAAAACATGGAACTTTTTAAGACACTGCATACCTCTAATAAGCTGGATGGCAGTCTTGCACCAAGTGATGAAATTGATCTCCATACTAAAGATAACCTCAAACTTCCATGCCCATGGTGGGATTTGAACTTCCAGCCTGTTGGTCGGACAGTGATGACTACATAACCACTCGCTGTCCAACCAGGCCAACAATGTTGCAAATTATAAACATAATAACATTTAGTAATAAAAGTTCAATAATAAAAACAAAGAAACAAGCAAGATAAATTGAATATGATGTATATCATGTTTTTATGACATATTGGTTGCATCCTCTGGATATCTATTATAAATGACAAGGAGTTCACCAATAGTCACAGTTTTTTCAACAGACTTTTTAAGACTGTTGAATAAATGTTGCAGCATATAGATTATTTAACAACATAACCAGCCTCTAGTACTAAATGTAGGAAAGTTTTAATTTTACCCATAAAAAGTTATAAACTTTTTGTGGATATAATGCACATTAAAAGAGTATTTATTATAGAGATGGTAAATCTGTTTGTTTCTTCCTAGTTACCAGGAAGAAACAAATCCATTACCTAAGGCATCCCAATACACACTAAAATTTAATGTGCTGTGTACTGAAAATAAAAACAGCTGAATGTGTTTGCTGAAATTAATTATTACCTATTTCAAGATTCTTCTGGTACTGTTGATTCTAAACTCTGCCGTTTGTAGTACTTGTCTAATGTAGAATTAATAGTATCTTTGGAATATTTACACTTTGAAGAACCACAGACACAAAAGAAGGACTTATACTTTATCATCCAGAACTTTTCCCCATAATCGAACCTATTAAAAAAAAAAAAAAAATGTAAACTGACATTTAGTGGACAATATCTTAAATATTTTGCTTTTATTCAGAGAACAAAATAGTTGTTTACCTTTATCTCACATATGCACACTATTCTGTTCTACAGAGAGAAATAAAAAAAATAAATGCACAACTCTCTTCACGAAAGTTGTTTAAACATCATCATCATTTCCCAATATTTTCAAAACTATACAGGGTACAATAATAGTACCATCCAATTAAGTTTACAATATCACTAATTTTGAATTGATATTGTAAATATTAATAGAAAATTGATATTTACAATATCAATTTTCCATTAAGCATTTTCATCTAAATTATTGTTATCAGATCTCCAATACTGTTATATCTTACACTTCAGTATTCTAAGGCATTAACAGACTGCATCAAACCAACTAGATCTTGATCTCTCTCTGGATCTTTTTCTTGTCATGGCCATGAATACTTGTTTGGCTAACCTTCATCTGCCCATTCTGTTTAAGGGACCATATATTCTCCTAAATTAAGACAGCTCACACATTCTTGAATGTCAATGATATCAAGTCTTTTCACATATCATCATTATAATATGATTTTGCTATTAATGTCACTTGTTTTCTCCCCTTATTTTCCTCAGAACTCCCATACCTGTGATTAGAAAAGAAATACTTAATCAAATAAGTAAATATTTTATTTTGAACCCAATTTTCAGATTTATGACTGGTATACATGACCACTGTGAAAGCAATGGAGAAGTATACCATCATGTATACTTTATGGTTTGGCTAATTTCTCTCTTATTCTTTATAAATATATATATGGGTGGTCTGAAAAGTTCTCGGCCTCAACCACAGATGGCAACACCATTGACAAGATTTTTTTTTTTTTCCCCTAAGTTGGTACATGTCATAAGCATGCATGTGAAACTATAATTCATTCTATCAAGTAATTTGTTTTATACAGCTACCTGAAGCAAAAGTGTTGTCTGTATCCCTTGAAATGGATAAAATTAAGTATCGTGCGGTTATAAAATTCTTTGTAAAAGAAGGTTTAACGCCAAAAGAAATTCATTCGAAGTTCATAAAAGTTTATGGGCACTCTTTCTTCATTTCTGACAATTAAAAAATGGTCTGCCGAATTTAAACATGGCAGTACCTGCCTTGAAGATGATCTACGTGAAGGATGTCCAAAAAGTGTAACACCACCAGAAATCATTGATCTAGTGCACAATACGTTATTTGGTGACCAGCAAGTCAAAGTGCATGAAATTGCTGAGACTATAGGCATTTCAAAAGAACATGTAGGATATATTTTTGCATGAAGAATTGCAAATGAAAAAGCTTTGCACAAGATGGGTGCCATGCTTGTTCACACCAGATCAAAAACGCACTTACATGAAAATCTCTGAACAGTGCTTGGACGGTTTTAACAAGAATAAAACCGATTTTGTGTGTCAAATTATTACTATGGATGAGACTTGGATTCACCATTACACACCAGAATCCAAACAGCAGTCAAAACAGTGGACAGAAGTCGATTGTTCAGCGCCAAAGAAAACAAAGTCGGTGGTTCCACCAGCAGGAAAGGTCATGCCATTAGTGTTTTGGGATGCTAAAGGCATTTTGTTTATTAATTATCTTGAAAAGGGTAAAACAATAACCAGGGAATGTTATTCTGATCTTTTAACCAGACTAGATGAAAAAATTCGTGAGACTCAGTTTGCAGAAGAAAAAAATCATCTTTCATCATGCCAATGCAACCCACAAAGGTATTTTGGCAATGAGAAAATTAAGGGATCTGCACTATGAATTGTTGGAACATCCACCCTATTCCCCAGATTTGGTTCCCTCTGACTTCTATCTCTTCCCAAAACTAAAACTCTTCCTTGCTGGTCAGTGTTTTTCTTCAAATCAAGAGGTGACTGCAGCTATAGAGGGATATTTTGCAGATCTTACTGAGACCACTACAGGGACAGGATAATGGTGCTGGAGTATCGCTGGAATAAATGTATTAGTCTTAAGGGAGATTATGTTGAAAAATAAAAATAATTTTGAAATTATAAATTCACATATACAAAATTCTTGCCCCTCCCTACATCTTCCATTTTAATAAAACAATATTGAGCTATAGTTTTCTTAGAATGTGTTCTCAGTTTCTGATAGTACACAATTATATTTCAAAGCAAACTAAAAGTAAAAGGTATCTACTTTAAAAATTATAATTTTTAAATTTCTAACTGTACTAATAACAGTTGTTGCAAGTGTTTTTAATGTTTTTAATTATATTTCAGTATAATCAAGTTCTTGATTATACTGAAATAAGTGGAAGGAATATAGAGTACATGCAAAAGTTGTGCTCAAAAAATAAAAATAAATAAGTAGCTTTCCTGAGACCTTGTTGCATGAAAGATACAAAGTTAATAATGACGAAAGCGTTTCCATCCTTAAGAATAGTAATGGATCTAATATGATGTGCTTTTTGATAATCCGAGAAGAAAGAAATTAGCGATTCTGTTAAAAGAAATTGAAATTAGAGGTACTTGGAGTGTGTTTGCTTCATTTTGAAAACCAGTAGTATATTCTATTATCATATCTAGTTTGCATTTCTTCACTAAAAATTGCACATAAATTGTGTGTAAAAATTCTTCGTGATGGGGAGGAAGTGGAGAGTCCAGAGGCGAGTGACCAAGATGATTGAAGGTCTGTGGAATGAACCTTATGAGAATAGGTTGAAGATTTGTGGGTTGCAGAGATTGGATGATAGGCAAAGGAGGGGTGAAGGGTTTCTACAATTACTGAAGGGTTTCTACAAGATTGATTCAGAAGATATTTTTGAAAATATGACTGGGGGTGGGAGGACTAGATGTTGACAATATCAAGTTCTTTTCTAATATCCTCGTTTTTAATATGATATTGCCATTGATGCCATCTGTTCACGCCTATAATCTTTCTCAGGATTCTTATATCTGCGGTCTCTAGTCTTTGGTCACGTATTTTACTTCTGACCCAGCTCTCAGATCAATAAGTTAAAACTGGTTTGAACACTGTCTTCTATACAGCTAATTTAGTGTTTCGACTAATTTCTCTCTTATTCCATATGAATTTATTCAATTGACTTCCTACTATACCAGGTTTGCTGATTCTGTTGTCTATTTCTATATTTAATTTACCATCTTCAGTAAAAATCGTGCCTAAGTAGCTGAAATGTTTTACTTGTTCCACAGGTTCTACATTCACAACGCATTTGACATTTTCAATGATTCGACCTATTTTCATTGTCTTTGTCTTTTTATTGCTGACCTTCATACCATATCTATTACAACAGCTATTCAATTTAGTCAGAGAATCTTGCAGACTTGTAGCGGATTTATTTAGAAGTATAACATCATCAGTATAAAGCAAAGAGCTGACATTAACATCTCCAATTTTGATATCATGTTTAATACCACTTTCCTTCATAATGTGATCCATATAGATAATGAATAACAGAGAGGATAATGTACATCCTTGTCTCAAACCAGATTTAACATTAAACCATCTTCCTGTACTTCCTTCAATTCTAACTGCTGACTTACAACTCAAATAAAGACTAAATATTGCTTGATATAATGTCCCATTGACAGCATATAACTGTAGCGTATTGAATAGCTTCTCTCTTGGCTCCTTGTCATATGCCTTTTAGAAAATCGACAACACTTAAATACGGATCTCTGTTATAATCCCATGCTTTCTCGACTATTTGTCGTAAAGTGAAGATCTGATCCTGACAGCCTCTATTTGGCCTGAATCCAGCTTGTTCTTCACCAAGCTTTTCTTCCACAATTCTTCTCAACCGTTTCTCAAGTACACTGGTATAGATCTTGCCAGGAACACTCAGTAGGGAAATACCTCTGTAATTCTCACATTCAGTTTTATTTCCCTTTTTATATATATGGGTACTATGAGAGCTCTACTCCAATCATTGGGAATTCGTCCCTCTGTCCAGGCTTTCTGAACTATGCAGTGCAGCCACCGCAAGACT
Source organism: Typopeltis vanoorti (assembly GCF_054136105.1). Lineage (NCBI taxonomy): Eukaryota > Metazoa > Arthropoda > Arachnida > Uropygi > Thelyphonidae > Typopeltis > Typopeltis vanoorti. The sequence continues at coordinate 30,610,895 of NC_143556.1, read as the reverse complement.
TTTATACCACCATACTTCAGCATTTCTGGTCAAATATCATCTTCTCCTGCTGCCTTTCAACACTTTGATGGCTTTTTCTACTTCAAGTATGGATATGTATTCCTGACTGTATGCCTGATGAGTGTTTCATTTAGCAATTTTTCGAAGTAATTACTCCATACTTCCAGGATATCTTTTTCTCTTGTTTTCATGTCACATTTATCATCTCTAACTCATTTTACAGCACTCTTTCCTCTATTTCTAAGCTTCTTCAAGAACCTCCAGAATATCTTACCACTTTCTTGATATTTATTTTCTATGTTCTTGCCAAAGTCCTCCCATGACTTTTGTTTGGCTAGTTTTACACAGTGTTTCACTTTCTTACATTTGTCTCTGTATTCTCTAAGAGCACAAGCGGACTTATTTGCCAGGAACTTTTGATATGCTTTCTTCTTTTCCTTCACTGCCTCTTTAACTTCCTGTATCCACCATGGAGTTCTGATTTTTCTATCTTTACACAGAACCTCACCACATGCCTCTCTGGCAGAATCAATCAATGTTTTCTTCAGAGTTTGCCATGAATCTCCAAGGTTTGATTCCTGTTCTCAAACTCTTTCATTTTTTCTTCAATAATCTTTGTGTATTTTAGTCTACATTTCACATCTGAGAGCTGCTCAACTTTTATTCGCTTTAAAACTTTCTTACATGTTATTCTTTTCAATATGAAATTCAATTTTATCCTGCTCAGGACTAAACAGTGATCGCTTTCAATTTCAAATCCTCTGTACACTCTGGTGTCCTGCACCAGGGAGAAAACATCACTATCAACAATGACATAGTCAATGAGACTTTTCCTATTCCTTGCCTCTTCTCTCAATGTGAATTTGTGCACATTTTTATGTTGGAACATGGTGTTAGTAATAACCAGTCCATGTCCTGAGCAGAAATCCAACAAGTATTTGCCATTATTATTAGCCTTGCTCTTTTCTCCAAATTTTCCCAAAATATTTTTGTATGTCTCACAATCATTTCCTACTCTGCTATTTAGATCCCCAACAAGGACCAACTATTCCTTTTTCATTGTGTCAGTTGCTTTTTCTAAAGCATCAAGAAATTCCTCCACTTCTGCCTTAGTAGAACCTTCTGTGGGCCCATAGGCATATATAAGTCTCATTGTCCAATTCCCCATTCTGATATTTGCCCACCTCATTCTACTTGAGACTGACTGCCATTCAAGAAGATTAGCCTCGTATTTTGTGTTGAATACTATGGCTACTCCTTCTTTTCCTTGATTGTCATTTCCTCAATATAACATTTTGTATTTATTGCTCAGAAAGATCTCACCAGTTTTTGTCTTTTTTGTTTCAGTCACCCCCATTATGTCAATCTGGTACTTATCCAATTCTTCAGCTAGCTCTATTTCTTTGCCATTCAGGCTTCTTATGTTGATAGTGCCGATCTTTAACCCCTGGTTCCCTGGCGAAAACAACGGGGGCCTTGTTTAACCGGGTGACACCCCAGCCAGCATGAAATTTTGTCATGTTGTACCATCATTTTCTATATTGGTTTAAGTCAATAAGAATACAATTTGGTCGGCTAAATTCCAAATTGCCAGCCCATCCTCGTTTGTTCAGTATCCAGATAGATACCCAACAGGGTGAACCATGAGAAGGTGAGGATTGGACATTAGGTCAGAAGCCCTTGTCGGTTCTCCGCATTCCTTTAAAGCTATGTGGAGGTCTCCTCTCAGTTATACAGCTTTGACCCTTATATAAATTCTTGACATCTTTAATTTATAATATAATGCTATAACTGGAAAAGCTTTCAATTTGTTCACATTATATCAAAATATTTGTGTGTTAATTCTTTCTTTTAAGGTTACATGGTAGTCAGCATTCATGGTGAAGCATTTATGCAGACAAAAACACGTGTTAATTACACGTGTTAGAGTAATTACTTATAATTATGAAAATAACACCTTGACATTTTGAGTGTTATTGTAGCTTGTAAATAAACTTTATTTTATTTTGTTAATTAATTTATCTTTGTGGTTTTTTTTTTTTTTTTTTTTTTTTTTTTTTTTTTTTTTTTTTTTTTCCCCAACAGAGGTCAGACGATTAACAAAGCATTCAGATTTATCTTACTTCTATGTAGTGTCATACAACTTGTGTCCTGTGCATATGCATGTTTTCCTGATGATGACCTCGATACAAATGTTGAAACGTTGTGTTATTTTCATAATTATAAGTAATTACTCTAACATGTGTTTTTGTCTCCATAAATTCTTCACTATGAACATATTTGTGTGGTTTAAGACAATACATAATATGAGTTTTCCCAAATTGTCAGTGCATCCTCATACAGGAAGGTAAGGATTGGTCACTGTCGCAGGAGCTCAGCCAGTTTTCCACATTACTTTAAGTAATATAGAGCCCAGACATTTAGCTTTCACCCTTATATGACCTAGGACTAATATCTGACTTCTCTTGTTTTTAGGTTTAAGCAGGAGAGAAAAGTAATGTGAAAATGTTATTACAGTTGCCATGTGAAAAGCATACAGTTATGTCAAACATTTTTTGAAAACATTCAGAATAAAAACTATATGCACCCTAAAAATAAAAAAAAATAAAATAAAATAAAATAAACAATTCACTCTTACCCTAACTCTTCGTAGGCTTTAATTTCTTGTGCGCTGAAAAATGCTATCCGAGGGAAGCGAATATCTTGGTGATCAACAAACACTTTCACAGGTACTAGGTTGGGTTCACAAAGATGATTAATAAACCTACTGATATTCCCATATTCTCGTGCATCCAAACAATAAGTTTCTGCATCCTTACATAAACAAATAAATTAGTAACTACAAAATTCACAACAATCTTCATGTACAAAAATTAGGGAAAAGATATAAAGATTAAGAATATGTCAAAATACATTTTTTTGAACTTCAATCATTTGTCAAAAGGTTAAATGACCAAATATTCATTAATATTCACTAATTCTGCAGTATGAATGATGCAGGTTTATATATTTCTATCCACTTATTTAGTGTTTTGATTCTGTAAAACATGTAGCTATTGTATTATCATTAAAAGTAGGATAACTTCATGGAAAGAATGTTAAAAATACTAACAATGAACAGTGAAAATAAGCTGAAATATTGTCTAATAATAAAACAGATTTTGGTTAATCAGAACACACCCATGCTGCAAATTATTCATTAAAAAAAATATAACAAATATTTATTTTTACTACAGATTTTATATGATTGTATGCCTAAAGGAGAGATAGTCAACTATCTCTCCTTTAGGAAAGAAACCTTCAAAATATAAACATTTTAAAGGAAGGGTTATGTTGAATAATCATCACATTTTGGAATTTTAGATTAGTAAATAATTTATTCACCATCTGGCAAATCTCCAAGAGCATAACGTATGCTATGATAACAAATCTCTCTCTCTCTCTCTCTCACTCACACACACACACACACACACACACACACACACACACACACACACACACACACACACACACACACACACACACACACTATTATTATTAATATAGACCTCCAGGGAGTCAGGGACTCATCAAGGAAGGCCACATATTACATGCACCAGCTATCATACGTATTCTTGAATTTATTCACACTGCTTGTGCTCACGACATCCAATGGCAATCTATTCCAATCACACACCACCCTATGAGAGAAAAATCTAGCCTTCATCACCCCCCCCCTCTTAGCAGCATTCATTCTCAGCTTCCAAGGATGCCCACTTGTCCTTTCCTCACCCTCCATAAATTGAAAATTTCATCAATTGAAATCCTGTATGACCCTTTCAGAAGTTTGTAAGTCTCAATCATATCTCCCCTCTTTTTCTTGTTTGCTAGTGTCTGCAGTCTACAAATTCTCAATCTGTCTTCATAATCAGTATTCCACAATTGATATAATTTTTAACACTATCCTTTGCACTCTCTCTCCAAATATATCAGAATCACAACAAAAACCAGACCTCGCACAATAGTCCAAGAGAGGTCATATCAAAGCCTTTACGTGTGAACGTTCGTTTCACATTGCAATTATCTTTTGAGTTGTATTCGCAATCTTTGCTACATGGCCCATGAACTTCAACTTCCTATCTACTAACACTCCAAGATCCTTAGCCTTGTCAGTTTCTTCTAGCATAATTCCACCAATATAATATGATATTGGATATCTACTCATGCCGAAGTGAATGACTTTACATTTACTGACATTGAGCTCACATACATTTTCCCATGTCCACAATTCCAGCCTATTCAAATCATTCTGCAAGTACTGCATATCAGCAGCATTCCTGATTACCCTTCCTATCTTTGCATCATCAGCAAATAGTTGTATGTTGCTTGTCAAATCCTTCCCAGTATCATTAATGTACAGATTGAATAACAGTGAACTAAGCACTGATACTTGTGGTATACCATTGCTTACCTTAAATCCTGCAGACTCAAATTCCCATATAGCACTTTTTGATATCTGTCAGTCAGTCAGCCATCTTCTTATCCACACTAATATTCTATAATCCAAACCCATATTCTCCAATTTATGCAACAGTCTACCATGCTGTATTCTGTCAAAAGTCTTTGCAAAATCCAAAAGTATCATGGTGTATCCGTTCCCCCTTGTCTAGTTCAATGGTAACTAATATTGTTATAGAATGTGAGCAAGTTGCCAAAACATGAGCTTTCCTTAGTAAACCCATGTTGCTCATTGCAAAGTAGAGATTCACTGTCAACCCATTTCTGAATGCAAGTCCTAACCAATTGTTCCAAAATCTTCACCACCACTCCTGCAATACTAATTGGTAGATAGTTGGATACATCAGTCTTTGCACCACCCTTGTGCAATGGAATTACCATACATTGTTTCCATTCCTGCAGAATCTTCCTTGTTCTGAGACTCATATTAAACAGCCTGGTCAAAGGAATAGCCAGTTCAGCTGACCATTCTTTTAGCACACATGCTGATATCCCATCAGTCCCTATTGCTGAATTCTTATTTAGTTTGTGCAACAGCCCTAATACCTCATACATCTGAGGTTCTTTATCCAGTGAAGAGGTAGCAGTGAGCTCAATGTCGCATACAGCAGATTGATAGCTTATATCAAAATGGGCACTCATTAGTTGAACAACCTCTTCTGCATATGTAACCCTCGTGCCATCTGCATTTAGAAGAGTTATTCTTTCATATTCATTCTTTCTTTTACTTGCAGCATATCGATAGAATTCTTATGAGTTGTCTTTAGCATGCAGAGCCAGTTTCTTTTCATACTCAGACTTTGCTTTCTGTACAACAGTTGTGACTATTCTAGCCTGCTGCTTATAATTTTCATTATGCACATCATCCTTATGCACACTGTTAAAATCTTGTTTTGTACTTATATCGATGTTCTATATTTAATTATGCTTTTTATACTTAATTTAGTTTTACCTTTATCTATCCTTTCTTACATAAATTTTATTACTTAATTTTATCATTTCTTACCTAAACCTTATATGATCAAAATCCTACCGGCTGCTCTATTGTTATGTCGATGTTTATTCTTTCTTCTCTTACTTTAATCTTATTTTTATATCTAGGATTGTTTCCTCTTTGGATACTGGCAAATTTATATTTTGCTGCGCCAGCCAGTATCCTATAGCAGAAAAGATCCTTGCTCAGGGATACAATACTAGAGTCAGAAGATTACCTACACAATATCTTATTTTAACTGCCGTATAGATTCAGATTATTGCAGTCGTGACCTCAATCTATATTTTATATTCACTCTCTAAATCCTTCCCGCCAAAATAGGTTCTATTTTTATAAGTGGTAATTTGGAATCGTAATCAGGCATGACTCAGGTTCAGGAAAATACTCAGGATCAGGAAAATTGAAATATCTAAAACACAATACAAACTCATACACTTAATTATGTTCAATGCTAAATAAACTCGAACTAAGAGATTAACACATTCGAGCTAATTAAATCTTATAAGGTATGCTAAACACAGTAATTACACATTGGGATATAAATCAAATGATAATAAGTTAAGCTAAATTCCTTCTAGCAGTATTACTAGTAAGAACAAAACTATCAACCATTCTAATGTTATTGAGACACTAAATTCTATCTTTCATATCGCTTCAAGTTAATCCTATCACATACAAGTTACAAAAGATCTCTTCTAAACAATTCTTCTTACTCACAAACGAGGTTAACTTTCTGATTAGAGACTGTTCATAGTTTCTTAGAATAAAGTTCTAAATTTCACAATTGTAAACAATCTTCTTTCTTCTAATGAACATTCACACAAAATTAGAGCAATTACACCTTACCGACTTTTTTCCACATCGTTCTGCACCACGTGTTTATCTGGATATTTCTCATCTATTTTGGCTGTCTATACGGCAACATAGGGGCTACGCTATCTTCAATCTTTCTGCCGGAAACGGACTCAAAATCTTTGCGTTTCAGGAACAACTCGATGGGGCTTTTCTGCGATGGCTTGATCCTGCTAGGACTAGAATTTTTTCCTTCAGCTTAGCATAGAATCCAGCTTCATTTCTTTACGAATGCTCGCTGCCTGACATCACAGACTTCACCCCCCCCTTACGCGAAACTGCCTGCCAACTTCCGAAATACCCAACAGGAAAACGAAAGAGATCAAGAGAAAAGCATTGTGTTCCAGGCTCAACCCCCTTTTATACTCCTGTAGAGTATAAAAGGGGGTTGAGCGTTTCTACGACGCTGATATACTCGGATTCATGGAATACATGGTTACATGATTTTCAAGTATGCTGTACACGTATAGCTTTAGGCCTTCCAGGAATTAATACTTAACAGCTTTATGATGACTCACAATAGATTTTACATAGCTTAAGTAAGGCTTAAATTTAATTCACATTATCCATCTTTTTTAAGACATACAAAAATGAAATCTCAAATTAATCACAATAGCTTAAATATAAGGTGCTTAAATAAAGAATACAAATTTTTACATAAAGTGAGGAAGTTGCACTTTTAATTACAACTGATGTGCAAGTATTTCTCTATGTTTGCAAGTTTTATATGTTAGACCCTAAATGAATGATTTCTTTCCAAGATTCCTTCATTTAAGATCTAACAAAGACCCCTCTTTTTATAAAATAAAGTTTTTCTAATTCCTTTATAAAAACTATTTTTGTTTCTTCCTCAATTCTCTGGGGATAAACTTAGCATTCTTTCTGGGTCTGAATTCCCAAAAAGGGTTAATCATGATCTGCCTTACAGCTACACTACACAGTTAATTTCTAAAGTATTCTTCCTGTTCTCGCTCTTTTCGGGGATAGAAACCAACCTCTTCTTCAGTTTGAGTCTTTTTTTCCTCTGGTTTGATTATCTCAGGTCCCTCTATGGTCCTTGACGGGGAGACCTCACTCAGCTTCGGACTTTTGAGTGTGTTTAACCCTGTGTCTTCCTCCCCTTTAGCCTGCGATCCCTCTTCGGCCAAAGTGTTCCCTTTTCTTCTTCTCTGAAAATAAACTTCCCTTCTAGTGAAATCGCAAGAAAATCCAAACTTAAATAGGAAATCACTTCCTAGGATCACTCTTAGGTGAGGAAGAGAGTTCCTTGGCAGGACTATAAAATTGTGCCAAGCGGATATCCCAAATTTTGGCAAATTCACTCTCAGCCTCACAGATTTAGTAGCTTGGGTGATAGTGGAGGATATTCCTAGAAGTTTGATGGGCCTTCTTAGGTGTTTTACCCTTCCCTTCATATATGGCTCAATCTCCCTGAAGTAGTTATCAGGGATAATAGAAGTCTAAGAGCCTGTGTCTACTAGTGCCCTAAAGTTTCTCCAACATATCCTTCCTTCAATTGTTAATTCCGTATTTTCTTTTTGATTTCGTCCCCCTTTCCTTCCTTCCTGTCTGTTACATACATGTGACTTTGCCTCAAAACGATAATTCTTTGAATTTCCTTGTTTGCTGAAACAACTACGGGCTAGATGTCCCAACTTATCGCAGCTACAGCATCTTGGGGGCTCCCGAGAGTAACCTCTAGAATTATCTCCGTCCGAGGACATAGGAGAATTCCCGTTGCATTTAGCTGACAGCTCTGTTAACTTACTCATCATCGTGTCCATTTTACCCAGAAGTGGGGCCTGCATCTTTTCAACTTCCTGGTGGATCATGTTATTAATTCTTTCCTCTGGAAAAGAGGAGTTCTCGTGGTTTGCCCTTGAAGCTGTTGTCAGTTGACCCAATACAGCATCAAGACGCTCCATGATGGGCTGTTGTAATCTCTCTACTTCTTGTTAGATCAATGAGTGTACTTCACTAAGACTTGGGCTGCTGTTTGCAACCTGGTAGACTGTCTCAGGTCTATTAACTTCACATCCTTTCTGTGACCTCTTTTCTGTATTATCTACTTTAATGTCCTGATCCCTTATGCTGTTTCTCTCTTCTCTAATGACATGGACGGACCCAATTGAGGCTGCGGAACAAATGGCTCCAAGCAGTTGCTCTCTTTGTCTGACTGCTTTCAAGCACTCCTCTAAATTAGTTATGTCCCTCCTTCCCAAATGCTGTTTCCTTCAGTTCTTGTCTCAATCCCCCTCTAAAATGTTGGAAGACTGCACAGTTAAGATGGTGGCGCTCTTCGTCAGAGACGCTTAACATATTGGCAAGAGCTAAGAATCGGTTATGGTAGTCTGACACACTTTCCTTGTCTTTCTGTACCATCTTTGGTGCAGAAAGGATTTTGGTGAGTGTCCCACTCACCAATTTTATATGAGCACTAAATTCACTGACCAACTACAATGTATCCTCGAATCAATCTCAATTCAATATATATATATATATATAAATATATATATATAATTAAAGTCCAATTATGATTACTCTTTTCTCATTCACCTTTTCTATTTGGTGATGGCTATCAGAATCAGACCTATTAACTGGTATCGAGTGTAAAGGGTACAGTATTTTTAGGAAGGATAGAGAGGATAGAAGAGGAGGGGTGTGCTGCTAATGATATCAGATGAATATATACACAATATATACATGTATACGTATGAGAAGAATCATGTTGACATGATTAGTGTGATACTGCTAAATAAATGTATATTTCAATAATAATGATCAGGAAAAGGAAGGGAGGCTATAGTAACTAACACTAAACACTAAGAGAAACTTATTAAATGGCCAGTAATTTCAAATAGAGTGATATGAGTAAATGTCAAAACAGGAAATTGAACAGCACAACTTATTTGTGCCTATAGTTCCAGAAAATAGTAGTTTTTTTTTTTTTTTTGCGGGGACAGCTAACAAAAAAAAAGGGAAAAGCTGGTTCTTGTTGATAATCTAAACACTACAGCAGAAATGAATACCAGACATACAGAAATATTTTGGAAAAATTTGGAGTAAAGGATAAAACTAATATAATAGATGGTAAGTACCTGTTTGATTTCTGTTCAGGACAAGTACTATGGGTCATTAAACATCATTATATTAAAACCACTTCTGCATATGTAGCCCTCATGTGAATATATGCACATAATTATGTACATATATTCACATGGAGAGAACACACAAAAAATGAGTCTTATGAACAAGTTATTATTGACAGAATATATTCACACATGTTCAAAACACAAGTGTATACAGGGTATCTGAAAGAAGTGATCATTATTCAGTCAGAAAAGACAAATATGTACAAAAGTCTAAAAAGAATCAAAGTCAAGTAGCTTTCAGAGGTGAACTGTACACTCCAATATTATTCAAGAAAAATAAATAAATAAATCAAGAGCCAAACCTTAGAGATTAAGACTGAAGAAACCACAGACTGATTCAGCCAGAGAAGTACATGGTGAAGTTGTTTTCAAGGATAGAAAAATCAGAACACCAAGGCGAACTTGGGAAATTAAAGAGGTAGTCATTAAAAAAAGAAAGCAAAAGAAAACAAGTAGCTAAACAAAAATCAAAAGAAGACTTGTAAGAATACAGAAGATGAGTATCAGGAAGGCAACAAGATGTTTTGTAGGATATTGAAAATGCTACGAAATAGAGGAAAGAGTACTGTAAAAGGAATCGGAGATGATAAAGGTAGCATAAAAACTTAAGATATTCTAGATATGTGGAGTAATTATCGTATTTGCAGGCGTATAGGATGCACCCCTTTTTTAGGAAAAAAACTTTATCATTGAATATTATAATGATTTACAGTATTTCAAATATAAAGTAATAAGTAAGTCTACTTTCAACAAATACCTAATCTAACTAGGAAAGAGTACCCACCTTTTAATTGTCAAAACTCAGAAATTCATCTCCAGAGCTAAATGAAAAGACACTTGAAACCTCTTCTAAATCAGAATCTCAGTCCTCATACAACAAATTGTCCTCTGTACCATCCAGTGCATTACTAATTCCACACTTCTTAAATAATTTAACCACTGTCTCAGTTTTCACAGCATCCCATGAAGCTTTGACCAACTCACAAACTTGCAAAATGCTAGGCCTCTTCCTTCTTCCTGATGGCGTAACCTCAAAATCTGAAGACTGCATCGAGCTGTCCCACTTGTCCTTCATAAATCCCTTAAATGGTTTATTAATATAGACATCTAAAGGTTGAAGCTGACTAGTTAGACCTCCTGGAATTACAGCTGAGTTTTCAATTCCTTGAGTTTATTTGTAACATCGTCTGTTCTGTGAGAACGAAACTGATCCCATACTAGCATGACAGACTTCAACAGTCCACCAGGGTGATTAGACCAAATTTTATCTATCCATAACTTCATTCTTCCTCCAACCATTCAGCCTTTTGCGTGAATATGTACAAACACTCCTTTAAGTTTTTCTTTCGGTAGCATCTTCCTTTTAACAATCAATAGTGGCGGAAATTTTCCCCCATTAGCACAGCAGAATAAAACAACTGTGTAGTGAATTTTTTTGTGCCCCGAAGTTTTAACAGTAACACTTTTAGTGCACTTGGAATCTACAGTTTTGTTTGAGGGCACATCAAAAGTCATCGGAACCTTGTCCATGTTTCCTATCCTATTTGTGCAAGTTCAAAATTTTCTCGTTTCCTTGCGTTAATGACGAATCGATGAAATTCAATCATTTTTTCTTCATATTCAGCTGGCATCGTTTGTGATATTTTTGTTTTAGTTCACATACATAGCTGGTTTCTCTTCATGTATCTTGAACACCATAATGTTGATCCAGTAAAATTGGCGATCCCTCTGTTAGTGGCTATCGTTTTCGCTTGATGAATAATCATTTTTGTAGACACTGAAAGTCCTGCTTTTCTGTGGTCTAAAATTCAAGTATTCAGTTCTGCCTCAAGTTCTGGCCATTTTGCAGTTCCACTTCGTAGGTTATGTTTACTGCGAGTTGCTTTTTTTAATTCCTCTTCCTGATTCTGCCAAGTTCTTAACACTTTCTCAGTTGGGATGGTCCAAAATGCCTCTCTGCAGCCCTGTTTCCATGTTTTTTAGCATATGCAATCACACGTAGCTTGTATGCAATACTGTAACAATGCTGACGTTTTTCAGCCATAATTTGCCAAGAAATTTAGAGAAAATTTAACGGCAGAAATTTATCACTGTTCACAACTGCGACAACAATTGGAAAGTTTAAATGAACAGGACACAGCTGTAATCGTTGACGACAGTGCATGCGCGGACCCACTGAACTCCACGTCAGTGTTTCTCAAAATGTGGTATGTGTACTGCCAGGGGTACATGAAAGGTCTTCAGGGGGTCCGTGGCAATTTTTGGCTATGCATCATTAACGCATAGAATAAAATTCAATGTATCCGGGCAATTTTAATTGCATTGTTTATTGAGAAACAAACAGTGCTTTAATTGCTGTTTCTCAACAAACAGTGCAATTAAAGACAACTGGGATAAAAACGGCACTAACTAATGAATCGCATGTCCCCCCTCCCACAGAGAAATCACGTAACTCAGAACAGAGAAAATTTCCAGAAATTACATCAATAAAAAATTGAGTATCGGCGTATAAGATGCACCCTGTTTTTCAGACCTATTTTTGAAGGAAAAAAGTGCGTCTTATACGGCGGAAAATACGGTACTTGAAAGATTGTCAAATGAAACAAGAAATGACAGAATGCTGGCAGAAAATATTCAAGAGGAATGCAGTCAGGAGAACATGTCAATACTTGATCAAACCACCAATATGTGGAAAGGCAGCTAGAGTATATGATGTTTGACTAGAAATGCTCAAATATGTGGCTGTATATAACTTTTACAGTGCATAATTGAGAGGCCTGGACAGGAGACAATTTCCGATGATTAGAGTAAAGCTATCATAACTTACTTATCCTCGTCATGTGCACGTAAGGCTGGGATCCATTTCTTCCAGATACTTCTGTCTTGTGTCGCTAATTCTGCTTCTCTCCAGCTCTCCCAACCAGCTATTCTTCTTTCCTTTTCTGTCATTCTCTGCCAAGTTAATTTAGGCTTTCTCCTTTTTCCTTCTGGAATCCATGTTAAAGCTACTCTTGGAATCTCTCTCTGCTGTCCATTCTCAGTACATGTCCAATCTATTTCCACATACATTTTTTTTTTTTTTTATTTCACTGGTGATATATTTTTGCTCAGTCAGTTTATATAATTCAGTAGGCCAAAATACTTTTAATATGTTATGCAAACATTTCATTTGAAAACTATTCAATTCATCTTCCAGTGTTTGGTTCAATTGCCATGTCTCTGTTGCATATAATAATGTGGCCTTATTATATTGCTATTCAGAAAAATTCCTCTACTTCTTGCTTACTGAATCTCCATGAAACTATATGCACAAGTAAGTCCAATTTCCTATTATGAAATCTGCTCACACTGCTCTACTTGAAATTGTCCCCATTCATGAATAGAAGTTTGTCTTCATGTTTTGGAGTTGAATACTGTAGCTACTCTGCCACCTTTTTTTTCCCAGTTTCACAGTTCCTGAATAAATTCTCTTATACTTTGTATTTAGAATGGTCTTACCTGCTTTAATGTTCTGAGTTTCAGTAACATCAATCATGTCAACATGGTATTTCTGCAATTCCTTAACTCCACTTCTTTTCCATTGATCATACCTTTAATTCTGCTGAATTCAATCCAGTAGTTGATTGACATCTGATTACACTGTACCACCATAATGTATATGAAGTTTCAACTGATATTGAATATAATTTGTTTGGCTAAGTCCCAAAGTGTACCAACCCATTCCAAGAGGATACTTAATAATGAGGCATACCACAGGAAGCTGAGGAGTGAATTCTGATTTGGAAGCATGAGTTGGTCTTTCATGTTTCTTATGAGTTAAGAGGGGGGGGGGTCTTTTCTCAGTTATCCATCTCCCTCCCTCCCCCGCCACACACACACACACACACACACCAAACAAGGGATGATAAGTGGAACAATTAATTTAAATTAGCATTAAGGATGCTCTAAATAAGGCTGTGTAGATAATCACAATAAAATTTTATATGAGATTTATTTATTATTAATGATTTTATTAATATTTCTCATTAATAAAAATCACTGCAATTTTTAAAGATTCATTTCTTACTTTACAGTCAAGGTCAAATAAATAAGAGTCATCTTTTCTTTCATTTGCTTCAGAATCAGATATTATTTCACCAATGTACCTACAAAATAATTAATATGATAAACATTAGTCATTTTTAAAATCAATGCATATTATCTGAAATATGAAACATCTCTTCTCCAATACAAATATGAACAGAGGCGAAAAATTAGCATTTATAATTCCAAATATATCAGAAAGCTCTGCATTGCAGTAATATTTTCTTTCTATGCAAAGCTATATAATACGAAATATATGAGAATATGTATTTCGATTAACCACATTAATGATTAGACAGTCATGTTTCATGTTGCAGCAAAATGTGGATTTCAATTCATCACATTACACAAAAGTTAATAATAAAGTAACTGCTAACATAAATTGTTATTCATACCAAATGAGTAGGAGATCTACTTCTAATACACATACAGTTTTTCAATCCGAGGCGACTTGGATGCACATTTTCTTTCTTATACTTTATACAAAAATTCCTTCCGCTGATGTACAGAAGTTCGTCAGATCACTCTCACTGAGAAACTCTGCAGTAACTGCAGAGTTTCTAAACAGGTAGTCTTACCTTACTACCACTTTTTCAATAACAAGTTTATTGAAATAATTTAAAAACAGTTACCAACGAAGATAACATAAGCATTCACATGCAGGAACCATTAATGCAAAAGTGTCAAGAACATCAATATTCAAGGAGTGAGGCAATAGATAAAAATGGAAAAATTATTAGTGCAGTGGATTGATAATATGAATCAAAATAACATTCCTGTAACTCCAGGTGACTCTCAACCAGCCCATTTCATTAAGATTTCTCCATTATGCTATTATACAATATTTTTACTTAAATTTATAACTTATTGTCTTATATTATTTATAAATATTATTTATGTAAAATAATTATAAACTAACCATAATTATTTATAAAAATCGGAAAATTACTTGCAGAAGTCAGTTTTTGTACTGAAGAAACCAACCTCATTTAAATATATTATAATTTTACTTCAATTTTTGAATGATTCACTTTATGAACAGTGGGAACCTAATCCGTTCATAAAATCAGGCCTTTCTACATTCAAACTTTCAGAATACAAAAGCATACAGGAGATATAAAACAAGAAGTGATCACTGTTTACTTTTGAGCAGATTAAAATTGAATTTCTCACTGAAAAGGTTATTCTATAAAATCAAAGATGCCAAGATATTATATTCTTGGTTTCATCCTTTATCCAAGTGTAAGCAAACATCAATTGCCTTAGTAGGGATACTAAGGCAATTGATATGAAGTGATTAGCCTCTATATAGAAGTAGCACAGTTGTAATATTACTTCGCAAGCAATCTCCGTTTGCTTACACTTGGATAAAGGATGAAATCAAGAACATAACTTCTTGGCATCTTTAATTAATAATATAACCAAGTGGAAAATCTATCTACACCTATCTCTAATCCAGAGTATTTTAGTAATAAAGTGTGACACCTTTATTACTAAAATAACATGACCTCTGCATTACTTCAACTTTAGTATCACTTCTGGGTCTGGCTCGCACTGATGATGTCTCAGATTTTTTAGGCAAGATAAGTACTTCGGTTTTCTTTCCTGTGCTTTTCGCTTTGATTTTATTTTACTGGTGCTAGTGGTAATTTCACCCTCACTAACAGTGGTTTTATTTTTTAAGTAAATTTTAAGATTGCATAGTGCAGTTAATATCTGCATTATGGGATTGCTTTTGGGAGTATCACAGCTGCCATTTTATAGTAGCTCAAATATAGCATTTGCTGGTGGTGTGGAACAGTTTCTATATCACAGGATTGTTTAATTTTCAGTTTTACAGATGCAAGTTTTTTTCTCACAATCAAGCGCAGAGGTTTTAGTCCCCCCCCCCCACCTTGAGATAATGGTACCAATTCCTCCAAGGGTGCGAATTCCAGGAATTGAAATTCGATGTGAAGAAGCTAGACATGTGACTAAGGTTTCAAAAGAGATAGTTGGGGTTTGTAAGATTTATTCTTTCATGCTGTACAGCAGAGGGAAATATTTAATTGTAGTTAAGATGTGGAAGCAAGGAATAAGCTATTAGAGGGTTTTACATTCAAAGGTAGCACAATAATTCATGTAATGGTGGGAAGCCAGGTTTAAACAGTAAAAATCAAGATTTCCAATGGAATATATAGAGAGCAGTAATGAAATTTTTATAGAGACATTTTTGATGGGGTAAAATCAGTAACATATAAACGGGTATATTAGATGACGATCCAAACTGTTTTTCTGGTGAGGTCACCTTCACAATGGATAAGAAGATACCCGTACC